>NW_026915780.1:0-600000 GCF_034315485.1 Pezoporus occidentalis
CTCAGCGGCCATTGGCTGGAGGACTCATCAGTCACTCTTAGCCCCGCCTAGCATCCGGTCTATTTTCTCACCACCCCCCCCCCACAGCGGCCATTGGCTAGAGCTCCCGTCAGTCACTCTTAGCACCGCCTAGCTTCCGGTCTATTTTCCCACCGCCCCCACACAGCGTCCATTGGCTATTCCTCCCGTCAGTCACACTTAGACCCGCCTGGCTTCCGGTCTATTTTCCCACCGCCCACCCACATTCGCCATTGGCAAAAGCTCCCGTCAGTCACTCTTAGAGCCGCCCAGCTCCGTCTCTATTCTCCCTCCGTCCCCCCCCAGTGTCCATTGGCTACTCCGCCCGTCAGTCACTCTTAGCCCCGCCTAGCTTCCGGTCTGTTTTCCCACCGCCCCCCCGCAGCGGCCATTGGCTATTGCTCCCGTCAGTCACTCTTAGCCCCGCCTAGCTTCCGGTCTATTTTCCCACCGCCCCCCTCCCCCCCCCCCCCCCCGCGTCCATTGTCTAGTGGGCCCGTCAGTCACCCTTAGACCTGCCTGGCTTCCTGTCTCTTTTCCCACCGCCCCCCCACAGCGGCCATTGGATATTCCACCAGTCAGTCACTCTTAGTCCCGCCTAGCTTCCGGTCTATTTTCCCACCCCCAACACCAATCCATGAGGGACACCACTCGTTACTGGTCTCCAGCCGGACATTGAGCCATTCACCACAACTCTTTGTGTGCGGCCATCCAGCCAGTTCTTTATCCACCGAGTGGTCCATCCATGGAATCGTAGAATCATAGAATCGTTACGGTTGGAAAGGACCTTAAGATCATCCAGTTCCAACCCCGCTGCCGTGGGCAGGGACACCTTAAGCTAAATCATATCACCCAAGGCTCTGTCCAACCCGGCCTTGAACGCTGCCAGGGATGGAGCATTCACAACCTCCCTGGGCAGCCCATTCCAGTGCCTCACCACCCTCACAGGAAAGAATTTCCTTCTTATATCCAACCTAAACTTCCCCTGTTTAAGTTTTAAACCATTACCCCCGTCACTACAGTCCCTAATGAAGAGTCCCTCCCCAGCATCCCTATAGGCCCCCTTCAGATACTGGAAGGCTGCTTTGAGGTCTCCACACAGCCTTCTCTTCTCCAGGCTGAACAGCCCCAACTTTCTCAGCCTGTCTTCATACAGGAGGTGCTCCAGTCCCCTGATCGTCCTCGTGGCCTCCTCTGGACTTGTTCCAACAGTTCCATGTCCTTTTTATGTTGAGGACACCAGAACTGCACACAGTGCTCCAGGTGAGGTCTCACAAGAGCAGAGCAGAGGGGCAGGATCACCTCCTTCGACCTGCTGGTCACGCTCCTTTTGATGCAGCCCAGGACACGGTTGCTTTCTGGGCTGCAAGTGCACACTGAAGCCGGCTCATGTTCATTTTCTCATCAACCAACACCCCCAAGTCCTTCTCCACAGGGCTGCTCTGAATCTCTTCTCTGCCCAACCTGTAGCTGTGCCTGGGATTGCTCTGACCCAGGTGTAGGACCTTGCACTTGGCATGGTTAAACCCCATGAGGTTGGCATCAGCCCACCTCACAAGCATGTCAAGGTCCCTCTGGATGGCATTCCTTCCCTCCAGGGTATCAACCGAACCACACAGCTTAGTGTCATCGGCAAACTTGCTGAGGGCACACTCAATCCCACTGTCCATGTCAGCGACAAAGATGTTGAACAAGACCGGTCCCAACACCAATCCCTGAGGGACACCACTCGTTACTGGTCTCCAGCCGGACATTGAGCCATTCACCACAACTCTTTGCATATGGCCATCCAGCCAGTTCTTTATCCACTGAGTGGTCCATCCATCAAATTGATGTCTCTCCAGTTTAGAGACAAGGATGTTGTGATGTTGTGTGAGATGGTGTCGAATGCTTTGCACAAGTCCAGGTAGATGACATCAACTGCTCTACCCCTGTTCATCAGTTCTGTAGCCCCATCATAGAAGGCCACCAAATTGGTCAGGCAGGATTTCCCCTTAGTGAAGCCATGCTGGCTGTCACCAAGCACCTTGTTGATTTTCATGTGCCTTACCATGCCTTCCAGGAGAATCTGCTCCATGCCAGGCACAGAGGTGAGAGAGACTGAGTTGTCTGTAGTTCCCTTGGTCATCCATTTTCCCCTTCTTGAAAATGGGGGTTATATTAATCACAGCAGCATGGGAAGGTGGGGCAGGGAAGGCCCAGGACATACAAGAGGGGCGACAAGGCCCCAAGGGCCTGGGGCCCACCACAGCTCTCACCACCACCAGGAGAATTTGACAGGTCAGATACTTCTTTCTCCTTGTCTCCTCCCTTCCTGTTCTGTAACTCCAGTCACCAACCTGTCATCCACCTCAGAGAAAACGTGGGTGTCTCACAGCTCTTAGGAGACAAAGCTTCCTAGACACATCTCCTCAGATGTCCGTGAGCTACATGGCAACACTGGTGACTCATACAGACCCCGTGGTGAAGGTCAGTGGTCTGAGCTGCTGCAGACAAGGATGAGGGATCCTTCCTCATCCAGAGACAGGCTCTCTCTTGCCTGCAGTGCGAAGCACCTACTGGCTGGGTGGTCTTTGATTTCATCTTCATTAACCTTCTTTAGCCTCTACAGCTTTAGCTGTGACAGCTACCATCCACAGCCAGAATAAGTGCTCCCCTGTCCTTTTCACACACACCCCCACACCCCCCCCCCCCAAAGTGATGAGAGTGAAACCGGGCAGAGACAACTCATGGAAGCCTGAGGTGGATGCAGTTAAGCAACATGCCCGGGGTGGAATGGACACCCACATCCTCAGCGTGGCCCCGGGAGAGGCAAAGAAGCAGCAACTGTTATTACCATAGATCACTCCTGGCTGGAGACCCTCCTCCTGCTGGTGCTTCTGACAGCACATTTGAGGTCTATCTGGCTGCTGCCACCTCAGGACCTGGGGTAGGCCTGGGCCAATGGGAAAAGCTTTTGGGGAGCAAACAGCACTCGCCAAAGGGTCTCACTTGCCTCCAGTGGCTTCAGCCCACACATGCTGCTGGCAGCACCAAAGGCCACTGTGCTGCCATGCTGCTGCTGGGTACTGCACATGTGCCTCTTGGATTAGGACAGGAAAGAGGCAGAAGCAGCAGGATGTAGGGCAGGGTAAGAGGGACTGGAAAGGGGCAAAGAGGGACTTCAGTAGAAAGAGGTAGAAGGATAGGCAGAGAAATGTGGAAGTTTAAGGAGAAGGGAAGGATGAACAATAGTGCAATAGAGCAATGGAAGGAGCAAAATGGAAGGTGAAAATGCTGGTGCAGAGTATGCACTATTTTGGCATTGGGGCTGAGTGAATCACAGGAGTACTGGGGGCTTTGTACAGGATTTATGGATGGTTTCAGAACTTTTAGGGCTGTTTTAGTGGTGGTGGAGAAGCATATAAGGTGGAAGGAAGAGGGCTGCCTCAGAGGGTCAGCAGGGGAGTCCCACCCCCGAGAGATGCTGAGTACATGTGTGTCCTGCGGTTGTCTGTGCGCCCGTAGAGAGCAGAGGGCTCGCAGGCCGCAGCGCCTGGGGGCAGGCTCAGGGAAGGCTTTACTTGCTTAGAGCGCCGCCAGCTACCCGGCGGTCGGGAGATGGTTTTTACCAGTAACAGCTCTCCAGTAACTCTCTCACGGTTGCAGTTATTGTACCTCGATCAACCATCCTCAAATCTGCTCGGCCGTTCAGCTTTAAACTTCCTTTCGCCTGGCCAGCCATGTCGGGTTGGCGTCCACGGCAAGCCCGTCCTGCTACAGGCCCTGCCCGTCCTGCTACAGGCCCTGCCCGCCGCTCCCCGCGTCCCCAGCGCTGAGACACCAGGACCCTCACGGCAGGACAAGGCTGGGAACCCCCCCGCTCACCGCGTTCAGGGCCTGAGCGCCCGCTGCGGGCCGCCTCCGGAGCCCGGGAACCACCCGCCGCTACCGCAGCGCCCCGCTCGCTTCACCGGTGTCACCGCATGCGCTACCCGGAAGTGAGGCGTCGCTGCAGGGTTACGGTGCGGGACGGGCGCGGAGCTGTTCCTCCATGGCCGGGGCTCGGTCCGACCCTCGCTGCAGCACGGAGGGGGGGATAAGAAGCGTGCCTGCAGGCGTTATGCACGCCGGAACAGTGAGGAAGCAGCACTGCTCTCGGGGGAGGGGGTGCAGAGGGCAAGTTTGATACCTATTTGTACCGAAGGTTTATTTTTCTTTAGTTTCATATAAAAGTTCACATGGGAGACAGTTGCGTTATTTATCTACAATAGTAATCAATACAAAGAAATGAGATATAAAAGGTTTCTTGGTCAAAAGCTTATGCATTTGAAACACCTATGCTCTTATCACAAGAGTAATCAAATACAAAGAATGAAAGTGTAAAGCTTTCTGGCTTTCAAGAGCTGCCTTGATCATAAGGCAGAAGGGAGAAAAACAAAACAAAAACCAACCAAACAGAACTCCAGCAGCTATCTGCCTTGTTCTCAGAACAGACAGCAGCTGAACAGCACAAAGACTTAGAAAAAACTGATGCTCTGCCACTAAGCATATTTGCTATGAGTAACGGGATACAAAAAGAACGCAGCAGGTATTTAAATCTTCCCTTAGTTACCTGTGTTTTGAAGAATTCTATCTCTGGGAGAAGTCAGGTCAGTTTGCAAACACTAAGAAACAGAGTCAGAAATAAAAAAATAATCTCACAGATGGGATAATTTGGTATTTGTTGTACTGTGGAGTGACTGAGAACAATGTTCCTGAGGATGAAAACTAAACTCCCATCTCCAGAGTGCCCTGAAGTCTGAACATCTCCAGGAACTATTTATAGCCCTGGGGCTTCCCGCTGCCCTCATGTTCTCAGTTGGTATTTCTCTGAGGGAGAGGCAGGCTCTCATGAAGATACTTCATGCTCCCGTGCTCTGAGAAGTCAGAAACAACGTGATTGTCCCCCCTCAGCAACCACTTTGTAGTTAAGAGTCCTTCAATTCCCACTGGTCCACGTGCATGGATACGAGAAGTACTAATTCCCACTTCAGCACCTGCAGGAAACACACAAGATAAAAGACAGTTAATCTTCAGATGTTCACTTCATACTTACAAGTTTTGCACCTTTATGTAAAACCAGCTGCCTCTCAGTGACCTGCTTTTCTCTGCTCCCCTCAAAATGCCAGATGTTTACCTGATTTAAAAGTTAGAGGAGCTTAACTATTACATTATAACTTATAATGTTTGCACTTCTGGCTGCTACAGTGTTACTTTTAGAGAGAAAGATGTGAAAGAAAAGGTACCTCTCATATGGATCTTACTTCCTGAGGGTTTAATCCCTTTTTTTTTTTTTAATTTTCAAACACTACATTAGTCATGATTGTAATCTCATCTTCTGTCCTTTGTAATCATGTTGAGGAGGTACTGCAAGACCCTAGCTAGAATTTTTTTAATCCAATAGAACACTAAATGTTCCAGCTGACACAGTAATAGCCTGCTATGGAGATTCCTGAGTTTCTGCCTCAGGAAGGAATGTTTCCCTTGTATTCTGCAATCAAGGTAGGTGCACCTCTTTATTTAAGCAACAGATACTCACAGTATCACAGTATCACAGCATGCTAGAGATTGGAAGGGACCTCAAAAGATCATGTACTCGGTTTGGTCCCGTCTTTCAACACTGCACCACTGGCACACTGGACAGCAGTTCAGTCAGCCCAGCAGGAATGAAGTATGGCATTCCTTACAGCATCATTGGAAAGATAAGCAAAAGAAAAACTACTCACCAGTTTCAGATCCTGTGTTGCATTGTTCTAGCATTATGTGCCTACAACATACTTTGTTCTGATTGGATAGAACTTCAAAGGATCCAAACCATCTTTGCTTCCTATGCTAAATTAATCTATAGTCTGTGTAGCAGTATTAGCTGGTGCTGACAGGAAAGAAGTACTAAACTGTCTGTCATTCCAGATGGATGAAATGTCTAGGCTTCAACTTCTCCTATGGTACCTTTCCTGAAAACCTTGTATTAGACAGTAAGATTGGAAACTAATTCTGCCTTCCAGGATTCAGACTGCTACACTTTTCATATAACAGCAAATTCTGCAGTCACATCCCTGCAGTATTTTCTCCCTTACCAAGTCCAAATCTATAGCCATCAGAGAATCGGGTGCTGGCATTCCAGAAAACACATGCGCTGTCCACATGCTGGAGGAAGAACTCTGCTGTTTCTTCTGGGGAAGAGGCAGAGAAAATACAATCCAGTACACAGAGAATAATCATGCCCTCTAGTAAATACAACATAGTACAGTGAACAGGTAACAATACAACTTTCACATGGAGACTTATCAGACAGTATTTAAGCAGCCTGGGCTAAGACATGTTTATTTATACCATCTTCACAATATGCTTATCAAGTAGACACAGCTGCAAATGTTACTAGAAGCTTGCAAAGATTAGAAGAAAGCAAAAGCACTCCAATTCTAACCACGTCTTGCCCAGAACCTGCAAACAGGGATAGTTATATGACTGGGGAGAAAGGACAACTGCCTCAAACAGTATTTTGCAGTCAAACTGAGACAGTTAAACTACAGAGTCAGCTCTCCATTAAATCTCAGACATGGAATTGTTCCAGATGATAAAAAATCCTAAGCTTAACTGCTATTGCAGGTAATACTTGGGAAATACCCAACTGCAGAAATACCCCATGAAATCAGCTAACTAAATCTGTTTAACACAGAACATGCAAGACCTGAGCAAGCTCAAGCAGAATTATACAAGTCTTAGTCCTCTGGAGGACTCCGTTCTCTGTAAGACTGAGAGTTGCAGGTCAGTCATCCTTAGTGACAAGGACAACTTATAAACTTAGTATGACCACAGATCTTTGTGACATTAAGTTTATATTAAGCTATATTAAAGATCAGCTATATTTCCGGTACACTCCCTAGCAAATCACTAGTGCACCAGGCCCCATGGCAGTAGGTTATGGTATCAAATGCATACCTTTTAGTGACACTCATTTAAACTCAGCAAGAGGTACAGAAACAGAAGTCTGCTTGATTCACACATCTGCCCAGCCACAGACCAACATGAATTTAACTGCAGCTGATCCTCAGGAGTTCCAGGCTTGGTCTGGTTGGAGAATCAACCTTTGGCTGCAGCCCTAGCTACGTTTTGAACTGGCACAATGTTCAAACTGCATGTGGGGCAGGTGCTAGGGATGGGAGCAGCACAGAGCTGCAAAAAAAGGAGCACAGGTTCACAACTAAGAGGCAAGAATCTGCAAACTGAGATCAATGCAGCTTTTGTACTAGGGATGCAGAAGTGGGAAGTAAAGGACTGGAAGAGGTAGGGAGAAAACATCTGCGGTCCTTGTTTACAAGGATAAAAATGACATAGGAAGACAAAGTGGATAAAGTCTCATCTTCCCTATAATCCTTATTCCCAGCAGCCTTTAGAGGCCTAAGGACATCTTCAGGATACAGGAGATGTTCCTGCAAAACTTTCTGATGCAGTAAGTCTGCATGATACAGGAACAGAAAGCAATTTGCGTGCAAGAGCGTGTGCTGACTTGCCATTGGCCATTCACTCAAGCATATTCCTTAAAATGGTGAATAAGTGTCAAACAACATGTTTTCTGTGAGCTAAACAGGACTGTAGGCACATTTAATTCATAGCCCTCCAGTTGGTTATGCCGACTACAGACCCGAGAAGAACAACTATTGCAATTTCAGTGGCTACACTAACACCAAGAATTGGCAAACTAAAACAGTAGCTTAAGGAAGCAGACTGATCACTAACCATTCTCTGTGATGATAACATCTGTGTGAGAACTTCCATACTTGTGGATGTGTTCAACAGCCTCTTGGACACTGTCCACCACCTCAATGCAGCACTCCAGGTCCCCATATTCTGTGCGGAGAGATTTCACTTCTGAAGGGCTGAACGTCAAGTAAGATGCAAACTTTGGGCCAGCGTGAATCTTCACCTACAATAACAGAAACATTTTGGGCTGCTGAGTTCCAGTGTGTTCCAGGTGAAAGTGTGGCTTCTGGTACTCTGTGTGGGACAGAGTGAATTTTCTTCTCAGCAGCCCTATGGTGCTATGTTTTGCACTTGGGACTAAAACGGTTTTGAAAACAAACTAATATTTTTGGTTGTTGCTGAACACAGCTTGCACAGCATCAAGGCTTTCTCTTCCCTAACCCCCAAAAACACTTCCCCAGGCAAAAAGGTTGGGATTGCGCAGGAAGTTGGGAGGGGACAGAACCACCACAGCTGACCTGAACTCACTAAAGGGATGTTACATGCCATATAAAATCATGCACGGCAATACAAACTGAGGGAAGGGTTTTTTGAAGAAGATAGGTGCTGCTCAGAGACTGGCTGGGATTTGGTCTGCATGTGGCAGATGGTGAGTAATTAGCTTCGCCTCACTTGTATGGGCTTTTAGGGGTTGGTTGTCCATTGCTGCCTCTCCTTCCCTCCTCCTTCCCCTTTCTTCTTCCTCTTTCTTTTGCATATCAAACTATCTATCTTTCAACCCACAATCACAGCAGCTGAGACACCTAAACAATGAGAGACAATATACAATCGATACAGCAGAGAAATTCCCATGCAAACAAAACACAGGAAATTTTGACAAGACAAGCATAAATGGGAAATACGGCACAAGTCTGCAAAACTTGAAGGCTTTTAAGAAGGTATCCATAGAATGGCATTTTCTTGTGCAACTGTAAATTACTTTACTTGCAAAATCCTGCTCAATCTGAAGGAGGCCTGCAAGGATGCTGGAGAGGGCCTCTTCATCAGGGACTGTGGTGACAGGACAAGGGGTGATGGGTTTAAACTAAAACAGGGGAAGTTCAGGTTAGACATAAGAAGAAGTTCTTTACTGTGAGGGTGGTGAGGCACTGGCACAGTTTGCCCAAAGAAGTGGTAAATGCTCCATCCCTGGCAGTGTTCAAGGCTAGGCTGGATAGAGCCTTGGGCAACATGGTCTAGTGTGAGGCATCCCTGCCCATGGCAGGATGTTGGAACTAGATGGTCTTAAGGTCCTTTCCAATCCAAACCAGGCTGGGATTCTGTATTTGCATGTTTCTTGCTGTCAGGTCATATCAGACAGAGGTAACATCCTCCCCACTGTCTTAGGAGCTACATGGGTAGTGGTGGAAATATACTAGTCCTCACACTCCCACCATCCAAAGTCTGGAGACCCACCTTTCACTCTGCCCTTCCCAATAAGCAACCAAATGACATTTAAAAAAAACAAAAATAAATCCATTAAGTGAGGACTTGCTCCTGATTACCTATCAGCTTCTTTTACTGTGACCCTTTCAATATCATCAGGACATATGGCCTCCCTAATTTAACTGCATTAATCACTGCCTGTATTTGCCAAACACACACTGCTGTGTGAAAATCCTTGATTTATGTGCAGTTCACGCCACTTCATGGATATTTCTCTCCCAGTGCATCTCTGCTACCTGTACTGAGAAAACATTGCCCATGTCAAGACAACTAATTAGTATGCTGGCCTTTCACTGTTTCTTTGACATACTAGGAGGGTGGGGATAATGGGCAGGCAAGATGAAAATTTTAAAAAAATGGGGCTGAAGCATATTCATAAAGGAGAAAAACAGAAAGTGAATTCACTAAATTAATGAAGAAGAGGCCTTGCATCTGGGAGGTTAACAGCAATTAAATCATAATTAAGAAGGGTAGAGAAAGGGTTGTGTGTATGCTTTTCTAAGTCTGATGATTTGTGCTATATAAAAGGAAGTATTTGTATCCCAATAATGGCACATAGCTGTCCTGAAGAAGCTGCTTTCAGGTCATTTTTACAAAAAGCCTTGAGGTTGTGTGGAGAATTAGAGAAAGTTCTTCTGTAAGTTCATTTACATGTATGAAGAGACATGCAGATAACTTAAGTGTTACGCCCTCATAAAACTAAATATGGCTACACTAGCCAGACCAAATGTTTCTAAAGTGCTAGGAAAAAAAAAGGCAACAGAACAAAACACAAGTATGAGTGACTAACCTGTTCTACTCTCAACATGTCTATGATTTGATCGAACAACGGGGTTCTCAGCAAGTCTCGATGAATTAAGAGAGTTTCCAAAGCATTACAGGCAGCAGGATATTCACACTTTGAGTCTCTGACTGAAGTTTAAGAGTAGATAATTGGTTACATAGCATTTACAACAAAAATTTTGAACAGCGTATGAATTATCAATTACCATCACCATATTGCATACTCAAGATATCAAGTTCAATTACATCCATGTGATTTAAGTCACACTCTCCCAGCTTACTTATTCGTGTAACCTTCTCAACGCTGGCATCTGTGTCCACATACACATGACAGATCCCTTCACTGTGTCCCATCACTGGGATTCCCTTAGCAGCTTTCTGGATATTTCTGACTAGCTGTGATGAACCACGTGGAATGATTAGGTCTATCAGCTTATCCAAACGACAGAGATCTTCTACTTCTTCTCTTGTGTTCACCTGTAGTAGTTGAATACAAACAATCGACAGTTTGAACACTCAAGTTCTGCCCATACTTTTTATACATACCACATCAAAGAAATCACTGATTTAATTCTAGGCTCTTACTAGTTGCACTGCATCTTTGACTCCATGAATGGAGAGTGCTTCTTGCGTCAGATGATGAAGGATTTGATTGCTACGTGCTGCCTCCTTCCCTCCTTTAAGAAGCAAGCCATTTCCACTGGCTATGGCCAAAGCAGACACCTGTCAGAAAAGAATTTATTCGATGGGGGGTGTGTGCAGAAACAGAGTAATCTGTCTCTTCTATCAGAATAACACCCACAAAATAAGAACAGGATTTTTAGCCCTGTTGATTTACTCAATGTGAATTTACAGTTTTCATTCTACCACACACCAAAAAAAAAAAGAAAATCATTACAAATAACAGCACATTTAACTCCAGAAATGAAATGTGGTAAGTGTCTCAGGAACAAGCCTGAGTTTTCAGGGTACTATTGCCGGGGCAGACTGCAGCGAAGAAGTCAGAGAAAACCCTGGATGTAGACTCTAGTATGAATTAGGTAGCTATATGGGCAATCACCCCAAGGAGAATAATTTTAGGTGCAAGAACTTCTGTCCCCAATCATTCTCTCAGAAAACGGCTAAAGAGCTCTTCTATAAGCAGGAAGAACATTTTTATCGTGCTGTCTAAACAGAAGTCACAATCAGACAACACTTGCTGCAAGTATGAGGAAAAAACATTGTAGACAATAGGCCCAGCATCACCTATATAGTTTTGCTTTCACGTTCCGAATCAGAAGCAACCGACTGATGCTGCTGCCTTTCTGTTTAAGGTGCCAGATTTCACCCATTTGAGACCAGCAACATTAGCAGACCATATTTCAAAAAGTACTTTGAAAATGCCACTGCTTTTTGGAAGTTAGATAAAAAATTACTTCTGCTGTTGAAAATATATAACCAATTTGTTGAATCTCCAGACCCTAGTTCTTATTGGTGTTTTCCACACAAAACTGAAAAACAAGTGATGGTAGGTCTTACTGTTTCAGTTTTTTGTTCTTTTCTACAGAAGAGTGTGTCAGACACGACAAGGCTCTATTCCCAGACTTATGTTATTTTTGTATCCCTTTTTGTCTTTCTCACCCTGATCCTATACACAATGGCCTCACAATTTGTCCATCTCTTTGGGAGAAGGGGGAGGGGAGCAAAAAAAAAAAAAAAAAATTACACTCCTTCAGAAAACATCTCCTCTCCAGAACCTCTGTGTGCAGCCATCCAGCCAATTCTTTATCCACCGAGCAGTCTATCCATCAAATTGATGTCTCTCCAGTTTAGAGACAAGGATGTTGTGATGTTGTGTGAGATGGTGTCGAATGCTTTGCACAAGTCCAGGTAGATGACATCAACTGCTCTACCCCTGTCCATCAGTTCTGTAGCGCCATCATAGAAGGCCACCAAATTGGTCAGGCAGGATTTCCCCTTAGTGAAGCCACGCTGGCTGTCACCAAGCACCTTGTTGATTTTCATGTGCCTTAGCATGCCTGCCAGGAGAATCTGCTCCAAGATTTTGCCAGGCACAGAGGTGAGACTGACTGATCTGTAGTTCTCTGGGTCATCCATTTTCCGCTTCTTGGAAATGGGGGTTATATTTCCCTTTTCCCAGTCATCGGGAACTTCACCTGACTGCCATGATTTTTCAAATATGATGGCCAGTGGCTTAGCAACTTCATTCACCAGCTCCTTCAGGACCCGCAGATGGATCTCATCAGGTCCCATGGACTTGTGCACGTTCAGGTTTTTAAGATGGTCTTGAACCAGATCCTCTCCTACAGTGGGCCCAAGGTCTTCATTCTCACAGTCCCTGCATTTGTCTTCCAAGGCTTGGGTGGTGTGGTCAGAGCCTTTACCAGTGAAGACTGATGCAAGGAAGTCACTGCAAACCTCAGCCTTCTCCAAATCCAGGGTAGCCAGTTCTCCTGTTTGCTTCCAGAGAGGGCCCACATTACCCTCAGGCTTTGTTTTGGTGGCTACATACCTACAGACGCCCTTTCTGTTACCCTTATCATCCCTGCGCAGTCTCAATTCTAACTGGCCCTTACCCTTCCTGACCTGAGCCCTTGCTTCCTGGACAACACCCCTATATCCTTCCCGGGCTGCCTGTCCTTGCTCCCACCTTGTATAAGCTTCTTTTCCTCTTCTAAGTTTTCTCAGCACTTCCTTATGCATCCATGGAGGCCTCCTGGCCTTCTTGCCCCATTTCCTTCTTGTCAGCACACAACACTTCTGAGCTTGAAGCAGGTGATCCTTCAATATCAACCAACAGTCTTGGGCCCCCTACCCTCTAGGGCTTTATCCCATGGAACCTTACTGAGCAGGGTCCTGAAGAGGCCCAAGTCTGCTCTCTTGAAGTGCAGGGCAGTGAGCTTGCTGTGTGCCCTTCTCACTGCCCTGAGGACCTCAAACTCCACCATCTCATGATTGCTGCAGCTAAGGCTGCCTTAGAGCATCATGTTCCCCACCAGCCCTTCCCTGCTGGTGAGCACGAGGCCCCTCTCCTTGTTGGCTCCTCTATTACTTGCAGAAGGAAGTTGTCTTCCACACAATCGAGGAACCTCCTGGATTGTTTGTGTTGGGCCCCCCTGAGATATCAGGGTGGTTGAAGTCCCCTACAAGGACAAGGGCCTGCAAGCGTGAGGCTGCTAATAATGGTAGACATGGGAGATTAGTGCCTTGTCATTTCACAGGAACTTTGCCTAGAGCATACTCCCTTTCAATGTGAAATGGGAAGCACTCACAAAATTTAGCCATGAAGTACCACACTGTCCACTGGTTGAATCCCTCTTCCTTCTAAAGTGTCTGTAACCATCACTTTCCCCTCAAACACCCGCTCATGTTAGAGAACCCTTTAATCCATCTTCCTAGACACTAATGTTAATTGTGGGAAACAGCTTGTGTTAACTGTGAAGTTTTTTTTGTTTACTTATTAAAAATCTACTACAGCTGCTCAGTACAGTAGTTGGGAGTTAGAAAATAAGATTAAGGTTGCCTCTGTAATATTAGTTCAGTCCCCATATTTACATGCATTATAACACCATTTACTGACAGCAACAGTCCCACACAGTGCTGCAGGTGAAGGTATTTGATTTTTAAAATGCCTGCCTTATTCCCAGCACAATATAAATGACATTCACTTACAGTACACCAGTCAAGATTTCACCAGCCCTTCCAGAAACGTCAGTACCCAAGAACTCAGAACAGCATTCTTCCTCAAACCCATCTCACAGCAACTGAGTAACAGTTATCATTCTGCCTCACACAAGCAGTGTCAGTACAGGACAGACCTCTCAAAGCCTGCAACTTCTGTGCTTTCTGTGCTCAGCAATTTTTTATTGGTTTATTTTTTTTAACCATGTATTCCTAAGAGTTACAGTTAATTGCTAGCATCTGTATTTCACAGTTCCTGTTTAATCCTAGCCTGCAGCTCAGCTGTACGCAGCATGGACAGATAAAACAAGTGCTCATTGGTAGGAGCCTCCCACTTATCAGTTAGGCACTGAACATAAATTTTTAAGACAAATGCAGAACTTTCATCATCTGAAAATAAGATCACTCTTATGCTGGGTTTATCAAAAACAAAAAAAAAAAAAAAATCCAAACCCAACAAAAACACACCAAAAAGAAACCCCAAAACCCCCAAAATGCAAAACAAATTAACAAAACAAAAAAGCAAACAAATAAACAAAACCCCCACAACCAAAACAACCCAGGCCTGAATATCTCCGCAGAAGGAAGTCCTAACAGTATTGCTGCAGGAAACACAGGGTCGCCAACAAAACCAATTTTAGAATAATCTACACAAGAATCCTCCCAGTACTTCTCACAGCCTCCCAGTTGCCCACCCTATATTTTGGCTTCAAAGAATTCGTAACAGTGTAAATATGCCTTCCTTACCTGTGGAAGGCAGTCAGGTCGGGACTCAAAGATCACAAGAAGGACGCCAATAGGCACTGTCACCTGCTCCAAATCCAGGTCTTTTGCTATTCGTGTTCGGCGAATTACACGGCCAACGCTGTCCTGTGAGGATGCCGCAATCTGACGCAGACCAATAGCCAAGCTGTTCAGCTTCGATGTAGACAGGCTCAGACGTTTCAACAATGGAAGGGCCAATCTCCCTAAAAGCAAAGAAAAATTGTGCTGGAGACAGGGGGGCCCTTGCTACAAGAGAGACATTGAGGTGTTGGAGTGGGACCAGAGAAGGGCAATGGAGTGGTGCAGGGCCTGGAGCACAAGTGTGATGGGGAACGGCTGAGGGACCTGGGGGGTTCCATCTGGGGAAGAGAAGGCTCGGGGGGATCTGATCGCTCCCTACAACTGTCTGACAGGAGGTTGCAGTGAGGTGGGGTCAGTCTCCCAAGTAACAAGGAAAAGGACAAGAGGAAATAGCCTCAAGTTAAGCCGGGGAGATTTAGACTGAATATTAGGAAAACTGTCTTCACCGAAAGGGCTGTCATGCATTGGAGCACGCTGTCCAGGGCAGTGGTGGAGTCACCGTCCCTAGATGGATTAGAAGTCATACAGATGTGGCACATGGTTTAGTGGTGGATATGGCAGTAGGAGATTTATGGTTGGACTTCATGATCTTAAAGGTCTTTTCCAACCTAAACAATTCTGTGATTCTATAGATTGGTCTGCCTTGGCTCAAGCAAAAGCAACTTACGCAAGTGGTGAACCTAAGGAAAATTCAGTTATTTCCTACACCCTAGCAAGAAACCCACCTGAGATGAAAAATGCACAGCATTAAGTCCAGTCGCCACAATAAAACCGCTCAAACGTGACAATGATTTCACCCATCACCCCATTTTCACTTAATGCGGTTTAAGTGATATGTACATGAAGCAACATCAACATCCACAAAGATAAGTATTTTTTAATTTCTAGTACTGCTATATGTCTGAATTTCTTACAAATTTATACCTGGCAGTAGTTCTGGAAGGTTTGGGCAGTAATTTCATCTTTCTATATTATAGCTAGAAATCTCAAAGCACAGATGCATGCATAGCATTTCTGTACAGACTGCTCAACAACTGCCTGCATTTTCTAGTCTGAACACGTTCAGACAATAAGTTAACCCAGCTACGTCCCCTCAAGTGCTCCGGTCAGTAACAAAACCAACCAAACAAAAAATGGTTCCCTGGCTTCTTCCACAAAGTACTGCAATTCATGATATGTCATTTTCATACATTTGCTATCCCAATCCCAATTTCTGACTGAATGTTATCAGTGAAACACGGAAGAATGGGCTTAACCCAAGCTACCTAAAGAGAACCTTCCTCAGTCAGAAGGGGGCATGATGTTTTTTTGATACCAGCAATTTAAGTATAGAGACGATAGCTTTCTCTTCAGGAGCCAAAAATAATTTTAAGCAGTCCAGAAAATATTCACTTTATGCATGATCAGAGGTGATGTTTGTCATATTTAATTTTTAAGCAAGCCTCCTTTGGTAAAATGGAGCACTGATTTTTATTTATTTATTTATTTATTACAATACACTGCTTTATGTTTTGCAAGGCCTCGGGATCTTCCCTGATGAAGGCATCTGTTTTAAGTAATTAAGGAAGCTGTAGCTGTCTACACTGAGAAGGTCTCAAGGTCCTGGGTTCACGACTGTGACAGTCATACTGCTCAATCCCAGGAGACGGAAGATGCTAGTTCTGCTCATTTCCTTTGAGGCCCCAAGAGGCTCGAGACAATAGGATTACCATGGAAGGACTTGAAATATTACCTTTATTTTCAGCCTCTTCTAAGTCCTTTTTGTTTGCCAAGAGAATTTCTTCTCTCTGGTCAGTCAGTAAGTCAGCAAGACGATAAATAATTTCTGCTCTCTGAAAGAGAAAACAGTTTCTGAACTGACTTCTTATACAAAGTCCACGTTAGTTGACATCTGGTCACCTGGTCACCTTCAGTCCATTTATGTTGACCGCCTCTCAGAGTCTTGACTCCCTGAATACTTGGGGCCTGCATCACATTGAAAAAATGAGGCTGAACACTGCTTCAGCCTTTGCTTTGCTGTTTATTATCTTGCTTTTCATGCCCAGTCTTCTTCCCCAAACCCAGAATGTTCTTTAAGACCACCTTCTCTTCTTTGCAACAGCTGCAACTATTCTACCCAGCTGCAGAGCAGTAATTGGTTGTCTGCATCTCCTCTTTTGCATACACTACCCACAGGATTGAATGGAGCAAGTTTTTCCAGACAATTCTTCAGCAGCAATGAGCACAATTAATTTCTGTGTGATATTCAACACTATTATCATTTTTAAAAACCCACATGAAAGCATATATTACTTCATAGCCCCAAGGTACATTATGTTTTTCTCATCTCTTTAAGCACACTCCAATCCAAATGATAGATCTGACACACAAAGAATTGATTCTTGTCCTAAGTGGACCATCTGTGTTATAAATCAATGTTGTAAAACTTGCCATACATTCACAACCTTAACAAGTGAGGCCATATTGTTCTGTCACCTGCTCAGGCTGTAGAGCGGCCAGGGTCCTGCCACCAGTTCGAGCCATTTCACCCTGCTGCTCTACTGTAGGACCTGCAAAAAAACAAAAAAAAGATATACAAAGTAACAGCACATATGAAAGTAAACACTAGCCCTTCCATTTTCCACTTTTTTTCTGCAGGAAAGAAGGTACAGAGTCTGAAACTGACATACTCAAGAAAACTGATGTACACTAGAACAGGAAAATCTGTACCTGATACAATACTACTGTGGTCCCCAAAGGCAGAGAGTCATGATAGAGATTCTGTAAGGTCACTGCATCAGAGGCAAGGGTGCACCTTGCATCAAAAAGACTTGACAAAGGGGAAAATAACCAGGATTGCTAAGTCTCAGGCTACTGAAAGAAGAGGCAAACTTTGAAAAGTTTAAGTATTCAAATGAGGAAAACAGAAAGGATTATAAAATAGCATAGGAATGTATAAACAATTATGGAAGCCAAACCCCAACCTGAGTTAACAGTTCACAGAAAATTTGCTTTCCCCTGTCTCTCTCTGGACACATTTCAGAAGAGCTCCTGCAGAAGAAGGGTGGGGTTTCTCTTTTTTTTTTTTTCCTGGCAGGACCTGAAACGAACCCTCTCAAACTGAAATGATACAGAACAGGTCAGTTGTTCCTATTTCTGAACAAGTCACCAGGTTCAAGCATCACTTCCCCAAAGAGTCCGCAAGCAGCTCATGGATAAACCAAAGTGTGAATTTAAACTCCCCTAAAATTGTCCAGTTCTGGGCTCCCCAGTACAAAGGAGACATGAACACTGGGGGGAGAGTCTAATGAAGTGCAGCAAAGATGATGAAGGGACGGGAGCACCTCTTGTACAAGGAAAGGCTGAGAGAGCTGGAACTATTTAGCCTGGAGAAGAGGGTTTAGGGGGATCTCATCAGTATGTACCTAAAGGAAGGCTGTGAAGAAGATGAAGACAGGCTCTTTTCAGTGATGCTCAGCAACAGGAGAAGAGACAATGACACAAACTGAAGCACGGGAGGTGCCTCCCATCAGAAACCACTTCTGCACTGCAAGGATGACCAAGCGCTGGCACAGGCTGCCCGGGGAGGTTGTGGAGTCTCCATTCTAGGCGATATTTAAAAGCTACCTGTACACAGTCCTGGGCAACCTGCTTGATAAGGGGTAGGACCAGATGACCCTGTCATCTGTCATATTCTCTCTTCCAACCTTGGCCATTCATCAATTACCACAGAATGGTTTTGGCTGGAAGGGACCTTAAAGCTCACCCAGTCTCAACCCCTGCCATGGGCAGGGACACCTTCCACTAGAGCAGCTTGCTCCAAGCCCCTGTGTCCAACCTGGCCTTGAACACTGCCAGGGATGAGGCAGCCACAGCTTCTCTGGGCACCCTGTGCCAGCGCCTCGGCACCCTCACAGGGAAGAGCTACTGCCTAAGAGCTCATCTCAGTCTCCCCTCGGGCAGGTTAAAGCCATTCCCCCTTGTCCTGTCCCTACAGGTCCTTGCTCAAAGCCCCTCTCCAGGTTTCCTGCAGCCCCTTTAGGCACTGGAGCTGCTCTAAGGTCTCCCCTTCAGGAGCCTTCTCTTCTCCAGACTGACCCAGCCCAGCTCTCAGCCTGGCTCCAGAGCAGAGCTGCTCCAACCCTTGCAGCATCTCCGTGGCCTCCTCTGGCCTTGCTCCAACAGCTCCACGTCCCTCTTGTGCTGCTGCTCCAGAGCTGGATCACGGCTGCAGGATCCCCTCCCTGAGCTGCTGCTCACACTCTGGGGGGGCAGCCCAGCACACTGGGGGGTTCTAGGCTCAAGTGCACGCTGAAGCCAGGTCATTGGGAGCTTCTCACCCAATGCCCCCACGTCTTTCCGTGATTTCTTCTGCAGCCAAATTACTAAGCCACAAAAGGCCAAGTGTAATTCACACTAAATAAACATGAAGCAATGTAGAGGGGAAATGGAATAATCAGACCTTAATACTGTCACAAATAATATGAATTACTATGAAAACATCATCTTGGTGAACATCAACATCAAAAAGCAAATTAAATGTTTGGAATTATTAGGGCAATTAAAGAACAAAAAATATCAATCTTACTAAAACTCAGCTAGGTCCTGCCATCAGATAAATTAAAGCTTCATTTGCATCTTGAAATCTTGATTTTTGCCCATCTCAAAAAGATCACAACAGAATGAAAACAGTTTCAAACAAGAGAAACAGGGATGACCAAGTTTTTGGAACAGTGTCAGTACAAAATCTCTAAGACCAAACCTCTTTCACATGGAAGAGAGATGATGAGTGGAAAGACTATGTCTCACACCTATGAAGTTGAACAGGGGCTGATCACCCGTACAGGCAGTAGGGGCATTCAATGAAGCTATCAGGACGAAAATTCAAAGCCTTCTCCACCAACCCAAACATTATTTAAAGCAAGCAGTCTTCACGTAATTCTAAGTGCAGAGTTTACACACAGTATCTAGTTAAGGTTCTTGACTATTGTGACACTGTGTATGCAAAGTCTTTACATGGGTTCAAAGGATGATCCAACAAATTCATACAAGAAATCAACTGAGGATTATTATACACAAAGAAATTTGCTTGGCTTAAAGCTCAAGTCAAATGTGTCACTCTGTACTTGTCCTGTTCAGCTAAGGACACATCTTTGGTCTGATTTTCTCCAGTGATTGTTAAAGTGATTCTCCAGTGACTGCTGAGCTGTGCCAGCAGTGTAGTGGCCAGAAAATATTTCTACCTACCATACCAGAAGACTGAGTTGTAAAAGGAACTTATGTTAAATAGAAGTAAACACTATCTTAGTTCAGCTGCTCATTCTATGTCCACATTTTCACACTGAAATCTTCAATGTTAGATGACAACCTCTAAGACTAAAAATGGCAACAACTCTACTCACTGCAGTTTATCAGCTGGAGGGAACCACAGCAGAGAATCCAAAATTTTCTATTCCTACTTTAGAAAATACCTTTCAAAATCCATTTTACAAACAGAGTGTGGCTTCCCAGTTATTGTACAGGTCTAGCCAAACTGTAAGTCTAACCTTTCACAAAATCTCTGCAAGTCTCAATGTACACATTACCTCTGTACTCACCTGCAGGTTTTACCTCTGAAAAAAAAGTTCCAACTTTTTTCCCTTCCACAATGTCTGTGATGACATGACCAGAGATCTTTGGGTGGGTTCCATTTGCAATCACTACAGAGGTGCCTCCCTGGAGGGCCCATAGAGCTGCTTTCACCTAGTGAAGGATAGAGCCAGTTTCAGGAAATTCACTTTTTATTTGAATCACCACTCTCAACACGACTTTTTGCTCCACTTGGATGTCCAAATTCAAAGAACATTCAACACAATTCCAGGATTTCTATAATGATGTAGCATTGAATGAGATCACGTATTTGTGCCTTACCTTCCTTTCCTTAACTAGCTGCCCCTTTACGAGCATACTTCAAATTTTCCTAGCAGCCTGCTTTTGTCAAGACTTCTGCAAAGGCGTTTTGATCATACGTTATTTTTCACCACTACCTTCTGTTTCAAGTTCTTACTGTTTGAAGAAACCAATTTTTGTTTTTTGTTTTTTGTGGTTTTGTTTGTTTGTTTTTTAAGATTCTGTTGACAATTTCCCTGATATGGATCAGCCACTGATAATTAATCACTTTAAGGGATCAGAGAACACTACTTGCAATGCAGAGGACTGTTCTTGCTCCAGGCCTAGCCACTACCATATACCACTAGCTGTTCAATACCTTTAGCTGTTCAAATTACTCCCTTAAAGTTTGAGCAGCTAAGCACTCCTTGTGGTTCTGGTTAAGATGTAGGTATATTCTCATTGTTTATAACCCTCTGGTGAAGTTATTAAGTTTGCTGAAGAAGCTCAGGTTTCCACACAATGTTTTCACCTACTCTGTTCAATTTCCTGTTCATCTTCTATTCAGTTTTTTTATTTCTTTGCTTCTACCTTTTGCTTGGGAGTACAGCTACTGTTGGAATAGTAATTTCATTCAGTAGGATCTCAGCCTCTCCAGGTGTGTTAGACGCTGCAATTCTGTAATCATATTTATTGATTTACGGCTCTCTGCTGGATTCACTGTCATATGCTAGGTCCTCCTTGTGCTACGGTGTCCAGAACTAGACACTGCTCTACACATGTGGTCTCACTAATTCTGATAGAGGGAAATACTAATTTCCCTCAATGATGACTATGTTCTTTCTAATTCAACCAAACCAAGACCCCTGCATCCCTGCTTTCCAGCCAGTCAGCTCCCCAGCTCTTATCCCTGAATGGAGCTGTTCCTCCCTAGGCATAGGACTTGGCATGTCCCATTACTGAACTCTATGAAGTTATTCTGCCCATTTCTGCAGCCTGTCAAGATTCATCTGAATGGCAGCACAATCTTTGTACCTATCTCCCATACCCAAATCTGCTTTTCCTTCCCAATTACAAAACAAATGTTCTATATTTCTACCTTGGCTTCCATGCCTCCCATTCCCACTCGAGATTTAGTTCCAAATGTCACAGATTGCTGATCTCCTGGGTAGAATATGTCAATTAGCTTTGCATCATCAGATCCTGGAGGGCTGTCAAAGAGTCCTGAAATCAATAATAAATATCTGTTAGCGTTATATACCCTCATCTCCAAAGCTCACCATGGAAAAAGAAAGAAAAAAATTAGTAATAATCCCTGAGGCTGAAAAGCTATATTCCACTTCACAGGACAGCAAACTCTGACTGAACCCTGCTTTTCGTGGAACTCAATGTTCAAGAACTACACCAAAAGCATAACGAGTAAGAAACTGAAAGCCGCCATGCTGAATGGCGGCATGCAGGCTGGGAGGTAGTGACATTTGGTTGAGGTTACAAAGACTTTTTTATATGTTCAATATAAAAATACGTATGTAAGCTTACATATACATGCCCATAACTAAACAGGCAAAGGACAGTCCTCCTCACCAAAATCTCAGCTGACATTCTTGATTGCTGGGTTGAACAGTGATAAACTGGGCAATTTAGAAATAGATAAAAAGGGTAACTATCAAATTCTGCTAAGAAGGAACACCACACTAGAGGCATACTAATTTTAAAAAAAAACAACTATGTTGTTGACTGACACTTTGGTTTACATAGCATAGAATCACAGAATCATAGAATCACAGAATCATAGAATCACAGAATCATAGAATCACAGAATCATTAGGGTTGGAAAGGACCTTAAGATCATCTAGTTCCAACCCCCCTGCCATGGGCAGGGACACCTCACACTAAACCATATCACCCAAGGCTTCGTCCAACCTGGTCTTGTTAAACCTGAACTTGTTACACGTTAAACCTAAACACCACACTTCCCAGAAATTCTATGTGAACAAATACTGTCATTACAAATTAGAAAGCACACGTGCAGACTATCTGTGTCCCCCTAGCTGGCAGAGGAGAGAACATTTATCTTTCCATAAACAAGACGTCACAACTGAATGAATAAGATTAGGGGATGGTGGTGTTGGGGGTTAATTTTTTTACAAGTTGTTTTTACTGTTGCTTTTATAAGTTGTTCTCAGTAATTTCAACTAGAATCAACTATGAAATCCATATCTCCTTCCTCCTCAGGGCTTACAGTATGTGCTAAAGTCCAGGATTCTTTCAGGATCCACTGAAAGAAACCTGGAGAAGATGAAAAAGACTATGTGAGTTGCATGATGTGGACTGCACTGATCTGAAACTGCACTCACTACCCTTTTCTCTCTCTAGAAAAGGACCTTTAACATCCATAGGTGACAGACTTATGTCACAGCAGCACAGCTCAGAAGACTAGGGCAGTGTAAGCAAAATGCCTGGGAGTCAGGAAAAGCTAGCAAGTTCCAGGTATCTGGAAGGCAATAAGCAGGACTTGTAATGTACCTGTATTTCACTGAAAGAAAGAACCTGCTGCCAGGAGAAACAAACTATTGTAGAACAGTATTTGGCTTATATTCCTGATTCTAAACACATACGTATAAATCATGACTACATTATACAATTCTGAGAAGCTAGCAGAAGTACCATAGCACATATGGCATTCTGGGTTCTGGAACAAGTCCAAGTTCACATGCATTCTGACAGGCAGTCTTTAACTTATGTAACAGTATCAACACTGAATATATCCCTTAAGGAGTTATGTGGCAAGTTGTAATCGTCCCTGTAAAATATACGAGCTGAAGAGATCAGTAAACCCCAGTTAAAGAAATTACTCACAAACCTTCTACATCTGAGAGAACAATCAGGAGATCAGTTTTCATTTCCACAGCCAGTCGTGCTGCCAGACTGTCATTATCCTTCACACTTATCACCTGCAATGCACATGCATATCAGCACTACTGAATAGTGGGAGGAACTAGGAAATACTTGGCTGAGGCATAGAAAAGCAAGCTACCTCAGCACTATCGGGTCCTTCTGAGCTTCTTTGTTCACACCCACCAGAAACTTAAAAGGTGATCTCTGTGTTAAAGTAGATATACTTTTGGAATGCAGTAAAGTGGTGTCAAAATGACTAGCAGTGTGACCAATACCTGCGTTCTTCACCTTGGTGCCCAGTGACAGGGCAAGAGGTACTAACTGACCCTGCTTTTAAGCAGGGGTCCTGGACTAGATGACCTGCAGAAGTCCCAACTTCAGCTCTTCAGTGAAAACCAAACCAGACATGCTTGCTTTTGCAGAGCAGACATCACCTGCCCTGCTTTTCCCCCACAACACTATACCATGCCATAAACAGGCAGGTCAGCATAGTCTTCCAGTACCCTCCATCCACACTACTAATTTTATATGTTTGTTTCCCATCTGCAGGCTTCAGAGGTCCCTGATTACGGCATTAGTTAAGTACAGATTAATGCTGTACCAGCAGAATCCACCCCTTTGCAATACTTTACCCACATTTACCCCCTGCAGATCACTGTTTGGCTCTGGAGGAGGAACAACAGCATCATTAGTGTTAATTATAGGGACGATATTCATTCTTAAAAGCTCATGCAATGTTCCATTTAAGTTCCGACGCTTCTGTTCATCATGGAAATCCAGGTTGGTGACTAAAATCTACAAGAAGGAAAAAAATTAACATTACTTAGCCTACCACTTTCCCTGAGAACATCCTGAGTGTATGTATTAACATGCCGTAACAGATCAGTGGTGCCTTTCAGGTCACTGAAGAAACATAGGATAAAGAATACAATTAAGAAATATTCTCCCCACAACATTTTCAGGTTTATGTGCCTGAACTTCCACTGGAACCTACAATAGCCTTTCTTAGGCTGACAGATCACAGGCTCCAAGAATCAACTGGACAAAAAAAAACAACAACATAAGCAGAACATAGATGCTGATGATAATTACTAAGACCCAAAACAATTCAACAGCTTACTTAATACACTGCCTTTCCTGCTCTCCCTCACACTGTAATGTTTCTACTGTTACAAGCAGGAGAGATGCTTTGCCTCAAGACTTCTTCAGCTCTAGAACTCGCTTTTCTGAAAGAATCTTGGTGTTAAAGCCTCCTGCATGCAGACTCCACCCCTTTCCTTTTAGTATTCTAAGGAAAAAACCCTCAATGTCTGAAGAGACTTTTGTTGTTTTTTTTTTTTTTCATTTTTTACTCTGCCATTGGCTATTTGAGAACTAAGCAAACACAACCACGACAAAAATGTTACAATAGCGCTTGGAATCAAAGTGTACACTTACTTTTCTGGCATGGCCAATCAATTCTTTTAAATCAAAGGAATGACAGTTGTCTACAGACTTCAACAAGAGTAAAATCCAGTGCAACTTACAGTGATTGTTAGATATACTGTAAACATTTTAGTGATGTTAGTCAGACAGTCTCCCGGCAAGACTTCACACTTTAAGTACCTAAATTTATTAAAAGTGTTTAAATAAATAAGGCCTTACAGTTGATGCAATTCTGTATTCTCACAGTATTTAAGATAAACGTTCGGCCACTTGTGATTTTTAAGCACTCACTTTGGATCACCAACTACAACTTTTGCTACGAGATCTTAACAGGCACTCCCCCACCATACGTAAGTGCAAGACACACGTGAACACCAAAAAGAAAAAGCATATTTGCTTCACCTTCATGACAGTTAACTCCATTTCAGAAATACTTAGCAGGGCACTCCTGTATAAGCTACCGTCTACACTATAATAAGCCCCCAAAGTAGGATGGCAATAGAAATCATAGAATGGTTTGTGTTGGAATCGACCTTAAGGTCCTGGCAGTGTTCAAGGCCAGGTTGGACGGAGTCTTGGGTGACATAGTTCAGTGTGTGGTGTCCTTGCCCATGGCAAGGTGGTTGGAACTAGATGATCTTAAGGTCCTTTCCAACCCTAACTATTCTATGATTCCAAGTATAGCAGCATATAAAACATAGAAAAAATGCAACAACAATTCCATAGCTGACTGAAGTAGCAAGTCAGTCTAGAAAAGCAGTAATCCCTTACCTGAGCTGCGCAGATGCTGTACTGAGTAAACATGGCCTCATACAGAGCCATCAATCCACTCTGGCCAGCTGCTGCACAGGCTCGGGCCTCCAAGACTGGAATAGCCTACAGAGATGAAGAGCTGTCAGGCAGTGCCTTGAGCAGGTACTACCCAACATTCAAGGGAAAACAGGAATGCTGCTAGCCACTCACCATATCTTTCAGCTGACTCTGGCCTGAATGAAGCGCTTGCCTCACACTCTGAGAAAGCAAGATCTCATGACGCAACCGCTGCTTCCCAAAGGCTACAGCACCACTGGTGACAATCATCATCTCCCGGCCCTGATTTTGCAGCACAGACACCTGTAAGCACAGTACATAAGAAATAGGAGTATGATCACTGCAAGCACGACAGCTCTGGCTATTTATAGATAAACCTTAGGTTCACCAGTTCTTGCTAACACAAGTGTTTCTCTTTATCCATGTGCAAAGCAAGGCAACCACCCTCTAAGATACTCCTGCACACCTTCCCAACCCCTTAGGAGCTATGCAAAGGACTGCATGCAGTCTATAGCTTCTGCTAAACTTTCTTTCCACAACACCAGGTTTTATGTCAAAATTATGCTTAAATTTTCAGAATACCTATTACATGGTAAGACTTCCATGCCCCTCACCCTCCTCTTCCACTGCTACAGATAAGGAATGATAGGATGAAAAAGATGTAAAGTAGAAGCTGTCCCTTCCATCAACCTTCTTATTCACAATCCATTCCCAAACCTGCCATTATACAGTAACTTTGGATGCTACAAGTGAAGAAGCTAACTCAGTACAGCTTTTAACTACTTCTTCCTCACATGCATCTGGCCAGATTCCTTTCAAAGTTCTAAAGCTAAATGTCTTACATTAATTTAAAGTATTCCGTTAACTTTACTTCCCAGAGAAGACATGTTCAATTTCCCCTCCCAGAGTCATAATTTCATTTTAGAGACTCAATCCATGAGTTAATCCCCAGTTGTTTCTACAAGTAATGAGGTTTCAGGCTCTCTCCTGGACAAAATCTGCAAGCGCTCAGGTAATCAGGAAGGATCTACTTTTTCTGCAGACATCACAAACTTCAGTGCAGCTTTCCTACTAGATCCAACTAATGTCCCAGTCATGTCTTACCTACTACATAAAAATCTCACTTTGCAAATCTCTCTCTCTATACTGGGTCTGGCCAAGACAGAGTTAACCTTCTTCAGAGGGGCCCATATTGCACTGTGTTTCGGATTTCAAGACCAAAACAATGTTAATAACATTCCGATGTTTTGCCTTGCACAGCATTAAAAGACTTCTCTTTTTCCCATGCTGAAAAATACTTTCGCAGCATCAAGGCTTTCCTTTTCCACCATGTCCCATCACAGTAGGTAGGCTAGGGGCTGGGCAAGAAGTTTGGAGAGGACACATTATGGACAGCTGACATGAATTGGCCCAAGGGACATTCCACAGCATATAATGTCATGCTCAGTTAGGGAACTGGCATAGCAGAATAGGAAAGGGCAGGGACTGTCTTTCAAGGTGGCAGTCACCTGGGCACTAGTTGAGTACATGTCTGCTTGTGAAAGCTAGTGAGTGATTGCCTTAGTATCCTTGTTTCTTTTCCCCTTGGGAAGTGAATAAGGATTTGGGTGCTTAGCAACTGGTCGGGGTCAACCCACCACACCTTCAGACACTTATTTACTGAGTTACATGGTTTATCCGCTACCACAGCACAAGGGATGAAAAAGCAAAAGGCCAACATACTGCTTTAATGGGCCATCACAGTTTTAAGAGTTTTACCCTACAGTCTTCTGTGCCATCCAACAATCAACAAGTATCTGAAGTTAAAACATTCCACTTCAGTCCCAGAATTACCTGCTCTACAATAGATGCCAGCCTCCCAAGCGCCAAGCCACACTCATCCCCTCGAGTCACAACAGCACTACCCAACTTCACTACAATCCGCTTTGCATGCTTCAGCTCACTACGGTGCGCAAATGATTTTCCATGTGCACGGCTGAGTGGCATAGTGATAAATGGGATGCTGCTCCAACAACGGATGGATTCATTCCTTAATCTTTGGTTATGGCGAGGGAGATCTGTGGTTAAAAAAAAAGAAAGAAAAAAAATGCAGTTTTGTTTCATTCAGACTTTAAGGCCTTGAAGTCATGTAACGTTTCCTCCCTTTCCAAGGCTACAGCTCACAATATACACTTCTCAGTGACTGGGAACGAAAAGCTAACTTTCAAGTCACAAAAATAGAGAATAATACCCGAGCAGCACTAACCATCCTTAAAGTATATAAGGCAATACCCCATGTGTCACAGAGCTTTGACTTTGCAAAAGTAGGAGCCCAAACTGAGGGATGCTGTAAAAGAGCCCAAACAGTTCACACTGGAAGTAAAAGTACTAGTTTTAAAAACATTTTCCCTTCCCTTGTCTTATTAGATACAGCTAGAGAGCTTTCCTGCCTACAGTAGCGCCGAAAGCTTGACTGTTAGGAAAGAAAAGAAACACAGCTTTTACAACAACTCTAAGTCAGATGGTTTTGCATGTTGCTTAACTAGGGGCAGCAGAAGGAGGATAATGGACATATGAACTGGAAGTCGCATTCACACAGGATAAATAAGCATTGGAGACAGAAGAGACAGTCAGTGTTACTCAGTTAAGATTCATGAGCCTGGCACTTCACCCAAGTCAGTGAGCTAGGGATCATTTCTCCACAAAAATCTTTGTTTTCAAAATGCCTGCAAAGGATAGCAAGACCACTATCAGTACAGCAGACTAAAGAGAATAGTGAAGATTTGTCCTGGTTTCGGCTGGGACAGTTAATTTTTTCTTGGTAGTTGGTACAGTGCCATATTCGGGATTTAGTATGAGAATAATGTTGCTAACACACCAATGGTTTAGTTGTTGCTCAGTAGTGCTTACCCTGAATCAAGGACTTTTCAGTCTCTCAATGCTCTGCCAATGAGGAGCTGCACAAGAAGCTAGGAAGGAGCAGAGACAGGACACCTGGCCCAAACTAGCCAAAGGGGTATTGCATACCATAGAACATCATGCCCAGTATATAAACTGGGGGGGTTAGCTGGAAGGGGATTATCACTGCTTCGGGATGGGATGGGCATCAGTCAGTGCGTGGTGAGCAATTGTGCTGTGCATCACTAGTGTTCTTGAGTTTTACTCCTCTTTTTCTTTTTCCTATTATTATTATATTTTAATTTATTTCCATTACTAAACTGTTCTTATCTCAAACCATGAGTTTTAATTTTTTTCAATTCTCTTCCCCATCCCACTGGCTGTGTAGTACTTAGTTGCTGGCTGGGGTCAAACCACAGCACTATTAAGGTACGATCACAAGGAAGGGTCTGGATCCTTTCTAACTGACAAAGAGGTGGACCCAAACACATAGAGTCTCAAAGTTAAGCTGAAGAAATGAAGGCAGATGGAAAGCACTTCCAACATACCTCATATGAAGCTCTGCAGAGCCACAGTGATTTGTGTCTGAAGAAGGAGTCATGCACATAATATATGAATAGCGTGAGGCGTCCCTGTCCATGGCAGGACAGTTGGAACTAGATGATCTTAAGGTCCTTTCCATCCCTAACTATTCTGTAATTCTATACCTGCAGTCCAAGCATGTCAGCTGGATAATTAACATAATACAGATAAGCCATACTACTTGAAAAAAATTTAAACTACATTTCCTTATTGAATATCTTCTTGTATTGCTATTCAGAAACTGCATTAAACCAGGTCAACTTTGGACAGTCTCAAAAAAGCCCCGACAAAAAACAAAAAAAAAACCCAAACAAACAAAAAAAACCAACAACAACAAAAAAAAAACCACAACACAAAAAGCAAAAAAAAAAAAATAAAAAGAGAAAAAAAGGCTACTGGCACCAAATTCTGGGACCAAAAGTGCAACTTAGTTAAAAAACATGTCAGACATTCATGAAAAAATTACAGAGAAGATGAGAAGATCACACCGGATACTACTGAAAGGCATTTAAAGCACAATGCAATCATCAGGCATGGTCAACATGGTCAGGCAGTTGGACCAGGTGATCACTGCAGGTCCCTTCCAACTGAACTGTTCAATCCTAAACAATATTTCATCTGAAGATGCAGAGGCTTCTTTACAAATCACTAAACAGGGTCAGATTATGTGACTTTATTTAATCTGTTCAGTCTCTCTGATTTTGATGCTCTATAATACAAATAGATTAATTTACAATTTAAAGTGACTATTCTGGGTGTTATTTCTGCTGGAGAAAGATAGAAATGAACACAGTGCAATAGAAAAGAGAAATCAGTAATTTATTAATGTTTTAAGTAAATAGTTTGTTCTAAATGCAGAAGCAGCTTAAATGATTAACTGTAACTGAGGGCTGCACTAACATGGCACACACATAAAAGTAGAAAATGGAATCATCTAGAGAGGAGTTTTACCTACCCCTCTTTTTTATGAGGTACTATTTGAGAATGCAAATAAGGCCTACAACACATATGAAAGAATGGGTAAAGGAATCCAATTTAACTGTTCTTTCCAGCATTATACATAACCATATAGCAGTTGCCTATCCTCATACAATATGACCAGAAAGCAGTACAAACAATTCATTTCCAATTCTCTTGCCTAGAGCTTTGGGATTTAGAAGACAGCTTTTGAGGGGTAACCACTGTCTGAAGAGAAACCAAGAAACTACTCTGTTTTTATTTTTTTTTTCTGAAAAAGAAAACGGTTCTAGAACAAGCGGAGAATTTCCTTCCTCTCCACTAAAGTATTAGCTGCTAACCTGGTTCTATCCTGCATAAATCTGTCCTTTGAATGATGTTAATGAGGTGATTTTCCTTAACACAGGAAAGAGTACAGGCATGCCCAGACACATACTGACCAGCATTATTAGAAACGTGTGCTTTCTCTCATACATACATAAACGTGAAATGGCTGCAATGGCATGTGGCGATAACACAAAGCACCATCCAGGGGAGCGGACAAGGGGGCTCAGAGCAGCTCGACACAACATTTTGAGATGCCTTCTGCAAGCCAAGGATATCTGTAAGTTAAAGTAAGGGAGGAGGGGGGAAAAACTGGTTAAACATCAGTGACTTTCCATCTATATTTCTCTCTACACCCTCCCCCCCAACTCTTCTTTGTCCTGTGCAGTCTTAATGAAATTTCCTTGTGCAAGAGACAGACAGCCCACACTCTCCATTTTGCAGAATCCTCAGGCTGTGACTTAGAAGAACCAAAGGCCCCTATTCCCTCCCTACCTGCTGGCAGAAGACCATTATTAAAGATCAAGAACAAAATATAGTTCTCCAAGAAGGGAAAAGAGCATTAGTGAGCGTACCGACAATGGAGAAAAGTGGTAACTCTGTCCACAGAGAAACCTGGAAGAAGAAAGAGGGGAAAAAAAGAAAAAAGAAAAAAGATACTGAGAAGGTTGTAGCAGCCAGACTTCTCTGAACACCTCACAACAGAGCATCTATTATATTTCATATGAATCTCAGACCTATTCAATATAGAAGATAGGCTGATTCCCTTTTACCTGAGCACTACCAAATGACAAGATGTTAACCATGATTACAAATAAGGACACCAATTTCCAAGGTATTTGGCATTAGTTTCTCTTCGCTGAACTTGTAAACACTCAGAATTCTTGTAACAAAAAGTCCACTAGAGCAAGTACTCAGCAAACAAGGGATACACAATCAGCAATTTCCTGTGACAGGTCTAGTTGAAGTAATGCATCCAGTATCACAAAGGAAAGAAAGGAGATTAACAAGAACCCAGTTCTCTCTGACAGTGCTTAAGCCATGAAACCTCTCCTCCCCCTTTTACAAAATTTGGCTTCCTTTACTTGCTTTCCATCCCTCAGCACTATTGGAAGAGAGCAAACAGCATTGCACAAGCTGTGGTAAGGAGAAGGTATTGAAGAGAGAAGGAAAGCTCATAATAACTGCACTGGAAGACTGCTATTACAAATACCATGAAAATTACAGCACCTGGCATTTCAGCATATGTGTACATGAACACTTAAAGTTGCTTCATTACCCTGCATCAGTGTATTGTTATTATACCTCACTATAATCCTTACCAAAATATACACCTCTACATAAGGCACCTGTCAGCAGATAACATTCTCCTGTTTTGTCTAGTAAACATTAAACGTTTTAACGATATTAATCTGCAATGTCCCTCCAGTTCTGCATTTCATCTGAAATCCAGTATTGACCACTGCCAGGATGAGGCAGACAAAGGACTTGAAGCAGATGATACAACTGAGCAAGCAGTTCAAGTTCTTGTAACAGGGCAAGCTTAACGGAGCTTGTTAACAGTAACCACCAGATGTGCCCTCTTTGAACCTCTCCCAGGCACCTCATGCACCTGCCTCTGGGAGGCACAACAATTCCCACTGTTCATGTGTCTAGCTGTTTGACCCTTCCACCTTGAAGTTCACTCTGGCATCTACTGTCACCCATCATCTTTCCAGTAGGTAGGGCCTTAGCTGTGACTCAGAGGGATGCTCGGAGTTCAGCAGCTCCTGGCTAACAGCAGGTCCTTTATCCAGAACCCTTCGACCACAGTTACCCTGACTAGAACTGCCTGTTCTTCTGGCAGCTCCTTTCACAGACCATCTGCCTTAGGGAACAGAACCAGGCACTCTGCCTGAAGTTTCAACCCCAGTTCCTGTTACAGCCTTTCCTGACAGGCCTTCAACTCCCACTGCAGTAATAATCACCTGGTGTTGCAGTCAGTAAAATACACACCCATACTAGCCAGCCCAAACTATGCTGTCTCCTCGGTTGCTTGTACTGATGTGCCAGAGGACCACTTCACATTCTGACTACTGGGCTGCTGGCAACTAAGAGCAACCTTGTCTTTTGGAAGACTGCCCCTCATTTCCCTATGCCAGAGACAACTTTACTAATAAGCAGACAACGAGGAGTGAGAGAGAAGTGGTAGACAGTGCAGACCTTTTGAAGGAAGAAAAATAGGAAGAAATAAGAAATAGCGCTAGCACATTTTTGAAACTAGCATGTGAGAAAAGGCAAAAATACTAACTTAACAAGAAGATAAAACCAAAAATTTTAAAGCAGCAGCAGGTACCAAGAAAAGGAGATACGTGAAATGGGAATGATGTTGCCAGAGAGCACAGAGAGAGAACGACACACTGTTACAAACAGTTTTTCACGCTAGCACGAGGCTGCAGAAAAACTCCCTTCTCTCCTCTCACTCAATAAAGGATTTAAAGTTAATTTCAGTCATCATTTTCCATTCTACTCCCATTTCCACAATTTCCATGCCGGGGATGGTTCTGGTCTACAGTAACAAACCAAAAAATGGCACATAATTTAGGGAAAAAAAAACAAACACAACAAAAATTAAACTCTTCTGCCTTACTTGGAGGGCAGGGAACAATAACATGAAACACAACATGCATTATTCAGGTATTTCTCCAAGACTAGTATCAACTTAAAAATCTATTTCTTTCATTATCAGAGGAAAACCCACTCCTCCAAACCAGTCTCCAAACCTGGTTTTTAAAAATATAATTCTACTATCATCTCTTTAATAAAAGTTATCCTTACATTATCGCTTATAGAAAGAAATACCATTGGTTAGTTTTCATTAATTTATGATCTTCAGAACGGCTGTTAAAGTAACACAGTATACTTACATTCAGTTCAAAAATCAGTGTTAAGTGACTCTGTCACCTTACCAAGCATCAGAGCTCTAAACCCTGAAACTGATGCCTTTAACAGCAACAATCTGTAACACATATTTTTTAGTCTGTTGGCTGCAGGCCCATGGGATGTTCAAAACTATTTACGGCGAGTTAATAAAACTGAACATACATTTTTCAGTTTTATATACAAGGAAACCAAAATCCTATAGAAAGTTAGAGATAAATCGAGGTTTTGCCTGGTTTTGGGTTGTTTTTTTTTTTTATTTAAACAGCTATGTTAGCAATTAAAACTTTTGTGGGAAAATTTAAATCTGCAGTTCTTGGTCCAAACTCAGAAACCTTCCCACTGGGAAGCCAGTTCAGAAGAACTTACTAAAATAAAGAAAAGCTTCAAATAAACTGTCTTCCGAACAGTTCGCACATAGCTTTGCCCAGGTTCTGTATAAGTTATACACACAGAGAACAGGGAATTCAAAGCAACATGCACTACACCATTCCTTTCTACCAAGAATCAGCAGGACAGTGTGGTCATGGCAGTCCGCAATTCTTGGCATTGCCTTGTGCAGCAGAATAAAACCCTGTCACTGGCCAGTTAGAATGGTTCCAAGTATCCCTTTCAATCTAGTATCTCAATAGAGAGCATCTGCAGAAGCTCAGTATCGCTCCATTCTGTTATACCTTGTGTGTAAGATAAGCAGCACCAGCAGGGTGTACAACAGCAGCACTAGAGAGAGCACCAGGACCTCCTGCCCTGGAAAGGGTGAGCTGAGGAAGGGCACGATTCACACTAGGAGACAGCAGCACCCACTCGAGCACAGACAGAAGTTCAGCTTAATGAAAAGCAATGGCAGACAAACTACTTCTTGCACACGTATCAGTGACACCTGCAGGCGTCATGCCTTGGCCAAGCAGGTAGATCCAGCAGAATTCCCGTACCTGACCCCACTTGCTGAAGCTGCAACACGGGTGTCCAGGAGAAGCAGCACCTGCAGGGAGCATGGGAAGCAGAGGTGGCCGCGCCAGCCCCAGCCTAACCCAGCAGATGCCACATCAGCGCTGCAAGCACAGCCTGAAAACCAGCCACTGGCTGACGTCACCCCAGCGCCTCCAGCCTCATTCCTCCCACCAGCACGCACACCTTCCTGCCTGCTGTCCCAGCGGATGATGTAATTCTACTCCACGTTGCAGCACAAAATCCAGGGCTTTACCAGTTACAGCATTAACAACTGTTTTCTGTCTAGCCCCAGACTAGTCCAGACAGCCCTTCCCACAGCTCAGGCTGCCTAGCCATCTCCCACATCCAGCTTCCCTTGACCTGGATTCTCCCTGTGCTGCAGACAGTAGATGAAAGCAATCTGCAGCGAAACTTTTAAGAGTAGCTTCGCTTCCTCAAACCCTTTATCTCCTTTGTTTTCTCTGCAGCCCAAATCCCTCCACAAGGGCCAAGAGTGCTGGCTTTGCCCTTCACTTATCTCCCATATGTCTTTTACATTAATTTTTAAATTAAGAGAATAATTAAACATTTAGGTTGGAAAAAGACATTTAAGATCATTAGGTCCAACCGTAAGCCTATCACTACCAAATCCACCACTAAACCATGTCCTGAAGTGCTGCATCTGCATGTCTTTTAAACCCCTCCACCGCTGTGGGTATGGTGGGAGAGGTGACTCCTCCACTGTCCTGGGCAGCCTGCTACAATACCTGATCCCCCTTTCAGTAAAGACAGTTTTCCTAATATCCTGTCTCAACCTTGTCGACACAGCTTCAGGCTATTTCCTCTTGGCCTACCACTTGTTACTCGGGAGAAGAGAGACCCGCACCTCCCTCCATCCTTCTGTCATATATAGTTGTAGAGAGTAATAAGGTGCCCCCTCAGCCTTCTCTTCTTCACACTAAACCCCCACAGGTCCCTCAGCCTTTTCTCATCACACTTGCGCTCCAGGCCCTGGACCAGCTTTGCTGTCCCTCTCTGGACCTGCTTCAGCACCTCAAGGTCTCTCTTGTAGTGAGGGGCCCAGAACTGAACACAGGATTCGAGGTGCAGCCTCACCACCGCCCAGTACCAGGGTGTGATCACTGCACTGGTCCTGCTGGCCACACTATTTCTCACACAAGCCAGGATGTCATTGGCCTTCTTGACTACCAGGAAAAAAGACGGCTCATGCTCAGCTTCGTCAACCCACATCCCCAGGTCCTTTTCCCTGAGCAGTTCTCAACCATGGAAGCCTCATGAAAAGTGAACAATATGCATGTGCTGGGGGTAGAGTTCAAGACACTTGCAAAAACCTCAAGAGTCTCAAGAATTAACAGAAGACCCAACTCACAATTATCACTATCTCCACACAAGGGAAAACAAAACAACACCCCCAAAACAGCCACCCAAAATAAATATAAGGTCATCACTTTGTTAAAAGACTGTCTAGAGATTTCCACTTGCTAGAAGTGGATTTTACTTTCATTATCATAGTGCACATAAACCCTGCTCTCCCCTCCTCCCACTCCAATTATTAGCAAAGATAAACCCAGTGTATATAACTGCAGAATAAAGACAACTCCAACACCAGCATGTTGGTCACTCACAATCACAGCAGCTGATTTTTTACATTAAGCCAAGCCTTCATTGTTTTGGGCTTTTTTTTTTTTTTTTTTGTCACAGATAACAAGAAACAGTACTGCCCTCATTTTAGGCTCACCTGGCCAATTTTTAGCACATGCAACTTCTTTGAATGTACTTCCAAATAAAAAGCAACAGGTTCTCCTCTATCCCTGCAGATGCTGAGGAGCTGCTTTTCTTTTTTTCAGACACTGAAACAGAAGAAGAATTGGTAAGAGAAAATGAACAGAAACTAAATTGGTAGTCTCTTCTGTCACACGAAACTAGTAGTTTTATGGAAGGATGCTTGTTAGTGGTAAGGGATCCTAGAGTTCCTACCTGGTCATCAGTTATTTACCCCGGTGTACAGCAAGTATAGTAGGAAGTGAGCAATGGAAAACTATGGTTTCAGATGGTTAACAGTAGTGAACACCTTGAGTAATCTTAAAGAGAGTTCCATCTTCAAGAAGCATGGGACCATCCTGATGGCATTAACAGTTTGTGCAGGCAGACATGCTACAGTCCACCTTCAGTCCTAGACACAACTGCAACAAACACAGGTTATCTCTGTGCAAAGATTTCCCCACACACACCTAATTAAAACAAAATAAAAAGCACACAGAGTAGCTGCTTTAGTCAAGATTACTAAGTGAGGAACACAGGGACACAGATTCGTTTAAACAAGCACTAATCCTCACTAGGAAACCTCAAGATAGGGTTACTTAGCATCTTTCAAGCATTTCCTTACTCCTAACATCACCTCTCTATACTCTTGCGTTGATCAAATCTGCCTACTTTCTTCTACCACCTGTTTTCAGCACTGAGCAGCAAAACATCCAGTTCCACCAGCTGTTAAGGATAAAGATCACAGAACTGGTAGCCCAGTTCTGCTCCAGTTTTCCTACAGCCCCCAAATGAAAACTGTACAAGGGCCAAAGGTCATTCAGGAAAAGCAGTCAAGACTGAATAATCATTTCTAATAGCTATGGTTAGTAGAGTGACAATAATGACACTAAGCAACAAGATGCAAATCAGGTACTTGGACACATGTTCGTATCCAGGAGAAACTGTAGAAAGGGACATGCAAGGACAGAATGAAAATTCTGAAAAAGGTAGACTGAAGTCAGCACTTTTGTTTAATGTTTCAGGAGAAGGACTGACTACTACATTTAGTACCCCAGCCTTTCTTCCAGAACCTCTTACAGAAATTTTAGGTGCACTTTTTCAGCCTAATTTTCTTTCTATTCATACTCTCCATATCCAAATCCCTATTGTGGAACCCCTTCAACAACTGCCTTTTGGCAACAGTTAAGTCAGCCAGCCACAACTTCCTAAGGAAAACTAGAAAATACTCACCAGCTGTAGGATTTATGTCTAAGCCCCTGTCCTATCATTTCCACAAGAAGAGCACCACTCAAAGCAGTATTCATCAGCATCTCAACCTGAGGGGAACCATGCATGCTCAGCTCAGCAGTCCCTCCAGTTCCTTATTTTTAAGCCATATGCCTTTATCTACCTTTCCTTTTTTTTGTTCTCTGCCCTCACAGTGTGCTTCTTTTGGGGTTGGAGAGAAAAAAGATGGCATTTAGTTTCTATAAAGGCTAAGCTAACACCCAAATCCTAATGAGGAAAATTAAAACACAACAGTAGAAGAGCAGTCTGTCAGATGCCCAGACAAAGTACACAATCAGGACAAGAAAGCACTTAAAACTACCTGAGTACTCTCCTAGTCTCCAGCTTTGTGTAACTCTGGGTCTATTCACCTTCTCCACACCAATCATGATTTTACAGACTTACAGTGCACTCACCCTCTCATTCCTCCTTCTGCTGTTGTCCTAGCACCAGAAGTGTGCCAGTTTTGGCACCTCTCCTGCTCAAAGCTGTGGTTCCCACCCCCATTAAAAAAAAATGGCTTTTTATCTATATTGCCAGTGATCATGGTAATATTCTGGTCATAGACCAACTGATCCACCTGTCTGTACAATCACGTGAGTACTGCCACCACCAAGGGAGACCCACAGTCTGCACTGCCGTTACTAAATCATTATAGGATGCTCTTGCTGTTCTTGTATCAAGGCTATTTCATATGTACAATAATTTCCATTGCTCTTCCTCCACCTCCCCAATTATCCTAAACAGAGTTCAGCATACTAGTCAAGGGAGAGTCCAGAACTGCACAAAATAGTCAAGTTTGGACAAAGCAAGGGTTTATATAGTTACATGATACAGTCTTTTAATCTGCACTTCATTCCTTACCTGATAATTTCTGCCATTCTATTTGCTTTTTGGCTTTCACTACACCTTGAATTGACTTTTCAGAATATCATCCACAGTGACTCTCTCCTTCTTCACTCAGGGAAGATGTTTTCTTCCCTGGATGCTGCAGAAAAACATAAGAAAGCATTGCATTCATATTCTTACTAATACAACATGCAACAAGAGCAGCTGAAAAACTGCTGAGGCAAAACTGAAAGGTGCTCACTCTGCCTCTGAATACATTTCTTATAACAATTCCGGCAAAGAGCAGTTTAGAAGGGGAAGGTGGTACAGCAAACAAAACAGCACTTAACAAAAAATCAAAACAAAAGATAGTACTTTCTGAAATGGCTAAATATAAATATTTTAACACAGGGAAGAAAGAAACCCATTACTTTAACACTTAATAAGTTGCCTCTCAGAGTCATCAAGTTTGAGAAGAGAAAGAAGGTAAACACTTCCAAGCATCCATCACTGTCAACGCAGCCGTAAGCATTTGTGTGAGCATTTTAGTTATTTTTCATTTAAGAAATTAAAACTCCTCTTGATTTCATAGTTCAGAGACACTTGCCACAGGCTTTTGGAAAACTGTCTAAGCTTTGCTCGTTAAGTCTCCTTTATCTACAGTTTTATTACTTCTTTCAGGGAGCTATCAAGTTTCTTAAAAACCCTCTTATCTGCTCGTGTTACATCTCCACTGAGGAAACAGCAAACAACACCGGCTTATCAACACCAAGAGTCAGATCACAACCCAGGTAATCGCTTTTATGTGTCATGCAAGTGTCAGGAGGGTTTGAATATTTTCTTTGGATATAGAGAAATCCTGTGAGTAGACACAGGAGACGAGCAAGAAAAAGGAAACCTCAAGAGGGGCAACACGAAGAATAATGAGGCCAACACAGCTCTTATCTAGTCTAGTGCTTGCAGCCTACTCTGGTGCTCACCCTAACTCCACCCTGCCAGTATCTCCACTCAGTAGCAAAGCTCTGCGGCCGTCAAGATCTGAACCAAAGCCTACGAGGCTCTGGGAAGCTGGCGAGGACCAGGCGCGCAGGGAGCGTCCCGCAGCAGGCAGCACTGCAGCGACTGCCCACAGGGGTTACGGCGTAGGTCGCTTCCCCCACCGCAAGCCCCCATCCCTCCGCTGCAAGCAGTACGGAGCCCGCTCCTGACCCTGCAGCCGCAGGCAGGGAACCGACTCACGGCAGCGACTCTCGGGCGAGCGCAGGCGCCGCCACAAACTCCGCCGGCGGCAGGGCCGCAACCAGGCCCCCCCCCCAGCTCGCGACCCCGGCCCAGCACCGCGGCAGCACTCACCCGCCCGACGCAGCCGCTCCAACCGCGCCCACGGCCCCCGCTGCGTCGCTTCCGGCCCCGCCCCACGGGACGCATGTGCGGCCGTGTTGTTCCGGCTGGGGGCGGGTGCTCGGGCGAGCGGGGCGCTGCGGACGGGCACGGACAGCGGCGGCAGCGGGAGCCGGTTTCCCCGCGGCGGTGTTGGGCGGAGCCCGGAGATCGCTTACCGCGTGGCCGAGCCGCTACCGCGAGCGGGGGGCGACACACGGCGGGGGGCAGCTCGCGCCCCGCGTGGCCCGCGCGGCGGCGGCTCCTTACTGGGTGAGGGCGCGTGAAGGGACGGTCGCTGCGCCCCGCCGGCGCCGTTTGCCGTGCTCGCCTTGCGGGGGCGAGGTTCGAGCGGTTCCTCGAGCATTAACGGCGGCTTCTTCCCCGTTACAGGCGGTGCGTGCTCCTCGCGCCTCCTGCCGCGGCTCGGGGCCGTGGGGAAGCCGAGGGTCAGGACAGACCCCCTGTGCCGGGCGGCGGTGCCGGCTCCTCGCCGCAGGACGGGTGTTGGTGGGACTCGGCTTTAGCCCCCGGTGGGCATAAAGCGGCGCTGGAGGAAAATACCGCTCGCTGGGAGTGCTGAGGTGCCGCCGGTGTGAGGCGGTGACACGCTCCGTGCTCCGTCGGCTCTTAAGTGATCTTGTGAGGAAGCAGGATCGCGTTTATGTGTTCTCGTGGTAACTTTCTTAAGGCACACGGCGATAAGGGTGGCACAGGGAAGACGAGGAACGCAGGTGTTGGAAGCACGGTTCGTGAGGCACCTCTCCTTTCCTACAAACCCTTTGGTGGTAAAACGGCGGCTATAACTTGGCAAACAAATGTAACAGTGGATCATGTACATAGTGCCTGAAGAAAGTGGCAGCACATTAAGGAGCTTACAGACATTTTTAAGATGACTTCTTTAGCTTTTCTTTGCATTTTATGTACATTTTACATTATAGAAGGGGAGAATGATCTCAGAATATTTAATTTCAGAAATTCATTCTGTTTCTGTTTGCTGGGGGGAGGTGGGGGGTTGTAATCTATGACAGCAAGAATGGAAACTCACTGCGCTTCATTTCCAGCATAACAACGAACTGACCACCCCATAGAGAGATGGTTTGTGTAACAGTACTGCTAATGTGAACACTGATTAAAGCAAAAATTTCAATAGGGTATCTGTATTTGAAAAGGTAAAACAGTAAGTAAAAAAACTCAGGTGTGGTTGTCATGTAACAAGGACAGGTAAAAGGTCACCAGTAGACATGTCTACCCATAAAATAATACTTCAGTCTGCTTGGGAGGACTCCTGAATTCTAAATGTTTGGTTAGTTCCATGTAGAAGAATCACATGCTTCTCCAACAGGAGGATGAACGAATGCAATGCCAAGATGCTTGCATTGAACTTTACTCCTCTCTTCAGATTCCTTTTTCCAGAAAGCACTCTTGTGTTCTGAGAACATGAAATACTCATTTCAACATCTTCCTCCTTGTTCCTCATCAGTGCAACATCTCTCCATCCCTCCATCTCTCAAGTGTTTCACTGCAGTAACATTTGCAGATGGTGCATACAGATAATAGGGCGTGAGAGTACACAAGACAGAAACTAGTCACGTAGCTTAATCCAAGAGCAGAAGGCACAGAGATGTCATAGGCACAACATAAGAATCCAAAGAGAAAAGTCTGATCTAGATCATATTCTGAATGTATAAATTCACTTACCAAACTTTAAGTACAGGACCCAGCTATTTAACTTTTCAATAGCAGAGAATACTACAGATTATTAGAATCAAGAAAAAATAGCCAGCCAGATCATCTCTGTAACTTCTTTCCAAATTCACTGCCACCTTAAATGGGAAAAAGATGTCAAATGGGAGTTTCCAGTGTACTTGGGGCTGGCCTCTTGGAGGTTCTGGCCATTCCGTCATGTCAGTGAAGGTAACAACAGTTGTCAAAGGTACGGTGCTTGTGTTTAGGAACTGTAACAAGAAGGAAAGCACAGAGTTCAGCAAGCTAAATACAAAAGAATCATCCCCCCCCCCCCCCCCGGCCTTCAGTTTGCTACAGCAGAGACCCACTGTAGATTACTGGCAAGCAAAGTGTCTTTAGGATAATAGAAGTATTCCAGATAAAATTTTTAGTGGAGTAACTGTTCGTTCCCAAGATTGATACTTGGCAGGTAAACTGAGGACACAGGTTTTGACAAAGATCAGTAACTACTGAGCATTGTATTACAGAGCTCCAGAATGTAAGCAGTGACTCAAGCTCTACTAGAGTATACCTTCTGTTGAGAGAAAAGATGTACAAGGAAGCTGGTAATAAGAACAGAAGCAAAGCTAGCTTTATTTTTTATTAAATTGTATTTCTTCTGTAAGGTAAGATCACCTGGCCCTTTGCTGCCAGCAGACAAGATTTGATCCCATCAATAAGATAAAGCAAGGACTCAATAAAAAAAACATTTCTTACATTTTAGGATATTGTTTCAGAAAGGAGACAGACTGGTAAGTCAGTTGGTAAAGACAGAACAGGGGACTGCATGTCTAAGACCTCAGTTCCTTTCTGTTTCAACCAGATGCTGCAAGACAACCAATACACTCGCTTCTTGAGCCATCTGGAGTTTCATGACCAGCTTGGGGGACTAAAGACCATGCTGCTGTCAAAAGAGCAATCTCACTCCTTGCCCCAGCTTCCCATTTCTGCATGCTAATCTCTGGCAGCATACCTTCTGTGCTTGCACTGGTTTAAGCCAGTGTGTGAAATCACCACCTCGCTCACCTCCCTGGAAACAAAGCGGGTCAGCATGGGGCACATCAGCCCTGCTGTGGGTCTATCCCCAAGCCCAGCTCTGCTGCCCAAAGGTGGCGCTTGAGTCTGGGACCCAGAGTGTTCCCATTCCAGGATGGCTACAAAACAAAGCTGAGGCTGTTTCTTAATCACCCAGGGAAATCTCACTCCCTTGCAAGAAGTCAGTCTCTGGCATTCCTGCTTCCACCCCTTCTTCCAGTTGGGCCTTCTTACACTCAGTGCCAGCTCATTCCTCAGTTACAAACTGCCCCTGGCTTAGCTGTTAGAATTATCCCTTCACTCCTGATGAATAAAAGTTCTCCTATCAATGAGTAAACACACGATAAACAAGCAGCAATTTCAGGTGATCAGCAGTTATCTGCAGAATCTCTGCTTCTTCCAGCTTGGCTGATCCTTCCTTCTCAAAGGCACCAGCTTCCTCAGCTTGGCCGATCCTTCCTTCTCAAAGGCACCAGCCTCCTCAGCTTGGCCAACAAGCCTCGGAATGATTCTGGCTTTGTGACTGGACCTTCAGAACATGCCTTAAGATCAGAGTAATGCAGAAAAAAACTCCATACACAACTCCTCTTCAACTGCTGGGAGAAGGCAGTCAGAAGTGACTTTCAGCATTTACCTGTATAGCTCTACATCATTTAAGACTATCTTATATTTTCAGGAAGTCCAAATGTAACTGCCACCAGGTATTGTGGATGGGTGTAGAAAACAGGATGTTTTTCCTGGGTTCTGTGTTTTCTGGTCAGCCACTAAGGCAACTCTCCAGTGTCAGAGTGTAGTCTAAAGGAAAAGATTTTCTCTAAAGAATGGATAGATCTCAGATAGAGAATCTGTAGACTAAAACTGGGCAGTGACATAATTCAAAAATAAAGCAACATACAGCATGCATTGGTGATCTCACTGCTGTGCTTACAAATAGCTGTAAATGTTAACTGTTGGGTATGGTACCAACCAGTACCTGTGCTAAAATGTCTTTATTAGCAGCTCTAATTTGTGGATTGCCACTGGTGGTTTTCTCTTGCTGCCAGACTTGCTTTTTTATCATTTGCTTTGCAATACACCTTACAGCTCTAAAGTAATTAGCATCAGTTGCTCAAGCAGATGAAATCTAAATCTCATAGTTCTTGACTGGCTAATACTTACTGAGGCATACACACCCTGCACCTTCACTAGGAGCGCAAATCTTCCTCAGACAGAAGTTTTCTTAATGGAGCCAGGTAACAGCTCAGATTTAGGAAATAACTTTGTGGGGTGGTGGTGTCAGTTTGCCTCAGGGCAACATGTGTTTTACAAGGTGAACGTTTTCCTATTGTGTTCTTTTCCTCTGTGTTGCAAGAAGGGAGGATGAAGAGGTACCAGGAGACAAATCCAAGTAAGTGATGCAAAATCACATTTAGACAAGTCTGACATTCAAAGTGTGATAACAGATCACACACTTGCCATGTCATACCCCACTGCCATAAGAATGTCATGCGCAGGTGTCAGCTGCTCCCCGTAAAGCCCTTGTAGAGGAGTATAAGCCTTGAAATACATGTGCTGCTCAAAAGATTGTATTGTCAGGGCCTGCACCGAAATTGGATCCACTCACACAGGCTTGAAAAAGGCTATTAATTGTCCTGTTAGCTCCACCTTCCTGCTGACATCATAGTATTGCAGAGTAGTTTGGGCTGGAAGGGACCTTGAATCTCATTCAGTTCCAACCCCCTGCCATAGGCAGGGACACTTTCCACTATGTCAGGTTGCTCAGAGCCCATCCATTCTGACTTTCAATATGTTTAATCATCTAAGGTTCTCAACTCCGTGATCTCAAGACCATTTGATTCCTTGCTTCATAAACAACCATACCTTCAGGGGGTGACACTGATAGAGGTATCGTGCACCCAGTATTTGAGCCTGTGGGTTGGACAGGAGGCCCACTTTTGTCCACAGTATCTGTATCTGCAGGGTCAAAGGAATCATGCAACAGGAAGTGCAATCCACAGCCTGAAAATAAGACACCCAAACATCAGAATAGAGTATTTTTAAGATTAAAAAGGACCACTGTGGTCAAAGTCTAATATTTTGGATAGCATATGTTACAAAATCTTAAATCAGTCACTTCAACACTAACCCTGTAACTTCTGGTCCAGTCAACCACCCATTTTAGAGCTATATCCATCTCGGTGTCCTCTCATTTCCAAACAGAATTTGTCTCAGCACTACCACTTGGATTTTGCATTCTATTAGCCCACTTCCCGACAGATTTATAATTATTAAAATAGAATTTCTGTCCTCCAGAAGTACTTGGATCACAAACTTTTACCCTTATTATGTAATATATAAATATCCCCAGAAACTGGAAAATCAGGATAATCCTAAAACCATCTAATTAATAGGAAGTGACTAGGTAGTATTAATTCTAGAAGGCTGTGAGAAAACAAATACAACACTGGATTGAGTCTGAAATTCTTTTTTCCCTTTTAAATGGCAGTAACAGAATGCAGGGTTGGGTTTGGTTTTGTGTTGTTTTGCAAGTACAATAATACGAACCATAATAAGAATCACTGCTTACAGGCATTGAGACCCCTGAGTCAGTGGCTCATCACACAAAGAAAGTAAACCTAGATGAACAAGCTAGTTCTTTCCCCTCCCCCATGCCCACACTTCCCCAAGGCAAAGATAAGAAAGGAAAAATATTCACAGCTGATCATTTTGCATTCTTATTACCTGCACACTGCAGTTCTGAATCAGAATGGTGACCCACTGTTCTGCCTGGGTTGAATGAGCACTGCCAGTTATAGCAAGGTCCTCTGCTCTCTTCATCCCCTGAAAAGCCTCATACAACTCCTGCTGGGTGTAACTACAGTTACTTTCTTCCAGTACTGGGGATAGGCTGGAAATGAGAAAATAACAGCTCTGACAAAGTGATTTTCAGGATAGGAAAAAAAAAGCTATAAAGATCCTTCCTTCATAATGAGCAATTCTTCTGCTCTTATAATGAGTCAACAGAATCATTACAAGAAGAACTGGTATTAAATGGATACAGTTTCAATCCCTTCTGCAATGAGAAGGGAGAAGAACAACATAGCAAGGTAACACATGGTAAGATGGCTAAAGAGCTGTAAGCTTTCAGACCTGCTCTGTCACCACCAAAAAAAAAAATTACCCAAATCAAAACAATCACTTTTTAAGGTTCTGTTATACTTCATTCCTCAAATACAAACTCTTACTCTTGCCCAAGACATTGCCATACTCCAGCCTCAGAAAACATTCACAACGCTCAGACTGTTCTAGAGGTCCATCATCTTTCTGACATTCAAGTTCCCTAAGAAGTATATGAAATATCTGTAAAGACCCATTGGTGACCTCAGGGAAGGACCTAGGTTCCACAGCAGTGCATGACAGGCTACAGAAAAATGTGCTCAATGAGTCCACAACTTCCAAATGCATCGGGAAAGGTGACTTCAGAGTGTGCTGCTACCTGAGCTTGCAGCCTGATCTCACATTTCTTCCAAATTGTACTGTGTGTCGGAGGAACTGTGAGCAACTTCCACCACCTTCACTCTGTAAAATGCTCATCTGACAAGACTGCGTGTCAAGAAGTCAAACAAAAGCGTAAACAGATGTAATACAGGACACCCAATTTGTATTTAGCTATTCTCTCACCCAACATTCCTCATCCTTTTTGCTGGACTGCAATTCAGTCATGACCAAAAGGGCTGCTGATGGCTGCAATGTAATACTCTCCTCACAGGTAACAGCAGAATCTGAAAAGTCCAGACAGTAGAGTACCAGAAGTCAATAAACCAAGTGACTAACGAAACTTGATAGCAGAGAAAGGATACATGCTGCATTGCACCCCTGTTTGTAATCAACAGTGGTGCTCCAGTGATATAGCCAGGGTTTCCACTTCTAGGCAATGTGTGAGAAAGAGTTCTGGTCTACAAAGAGGCACAGGGAAGAAAGACGGGAAAACATTAGTACCAGTCAGATCAAATTTGCATTCTCAAAAATGTAAGTGTAACCCATTTTTGAATGACTGAATATTATACACTACTAAAGCCTCAATTACTTGTTTTCAATTCTCTTTCTTACCTGGCAAGTTTATCTGCAGTCCAGGAGGTAAAAAAAAAAAAAAAAGTCAGTACCCTGAGATGTGGATTCTACTAGGACAGTTCTTGAGACAATGAATTCCTATTGCTCAGCATTTGTCTCTAAGGAAGTGAATGTATCAGTCTGGGCAATTCTACAGATGATCTGCAGAACAAACTGCCTTGACCCTGATTCCGAGTGGCAGATTCCACTTCTAAATTGTTTTATGGGGAGAGCCTCTGGGGATACCTTCAGCAAGGTTACACTGCACACTTACCAAACCCTGAGGTCACCACTTATCCCACTTTACATTGCCTTTATGATGCAAGGTTTATATGAAATTCAAACATGTATTTCCCAGATTTCCACCCCCTCCAAAGCAGCTCTTTTTCCCACTGCACAGGCAAAATTAAGTAAGCACCTGGAATAAATTCAGTAACTTTGCTCACAAACATTGAACACCTCAGACACACCACCAGCTCTTTCACAAGATCATACCGGTGACCCCGATCTCATGCTCTCCCCTTCTCCCCCCCACCATTGAAACAAAACAAAAAAAACCACCCACATCACCAAAAAAAAAAGGATAAAAACCCAAACAAAGCAAAAAGACCAAAAAACAAACAAGCAAACAAAAAAAGCAAACCCAAATACAAACCAAATTAAACCAACAGCAAAAAACATTCAGGTAAAAATAGCCAACCCCTTCCAACTGGTGCCGTGCAAGGCTGCGTGCTTGTACCGAGCCTGAGTCTTTCTGCTAACAGGGTTTACTTGAGACCAGAGCAAGCGTCCCCTCCTGCTTTCAACCACTGTGTCCCAGGGTTCTGGTACTACCACAGCACAATGCCACTCCTCTAAACTCTTCACATCTCATCTGTACAAAACTGGGTCACAAACTTGGTAAGAGCCTGGGAGGGTGGGGACACTGACCCAAAAGTGCAAAGTGAAGCGCTGCTGCAGAGCAGATCCTGAGTTCCCAGAGATGTTGCTCATTTTGAACCAGACAGAAACACTCTGAATCCCATGTGTGCCACTGTATTCTATCTCATAGATCACCTGTAAATCCAATTGAGAGAAGAATCAGAGGCAGAGTAAGATAATAAGGCAATGACTTCAAGCGAGTGTTGAGCTGCCCAAAGGGAAGAATGACCAGATACCTCAGAAACAACGTTGATACATGTGCTGTCTCTCATCTGGGGAGCTTCAGGTGGTGCGACTGCAGTGACGTTTATCTGGAGATAGCAGGCATGTTAACTGTTAGTAATGTTTCAAAGGAGTGTGCCTTTCCTATTCTTCTCAACTGCTTTTCTATCCAAGTCAGATTTGCCTTCCTACTGTAGCTGTCATATGTGGACATGTCACCCTGCTCTAGATCACAGTATCACAGTATCACAGTATGCTGGAGATTGGAAGGGACCTCAAAAGATCATCTAGTCCAATCCCCCTGCCAGAGCAGGAACACCTAGATAACGTTACACAGGAATGTGTCCAGGCGGGCTTTGAATGTCTCCAGGGAAGGAGACTCCACAACCTCCCTGGGCAGCCTGTTCCAGTGTTCCGTCACCCTCACTGAGAAGAAGTTCCTTCTCAAGTTTAAGTGGAACCTCTTGTGTTCCAGTTTGCACCCATTACCCCTTGTCCTATCACTGTTTGCCACTGAGTAGACCCTGGCTCCATCCTCGTGACATTCCCCCTTTATATATTTATAGACACTAATAAGGTCACCCCTCAGTCTCCTCTTCTCTAAACTATAGAGACCCAGCTCCCTCAGTCTTTCCTCATAAGGGAGATGCTCCACTCCCTTAATCATCTTGGTTGCCCTGCGCTGGACTCTCTCCAGCAGCTCCCTGTCCTTCTTGAACTGAGGGGCCCAGAACTGGACACAATATTCCAGATGGGGTCTCACCAGGGCAGAGTAGAGGGGAAGGAGGACCTCTCTCGACCTACTAACCACCGCCCTTCTAATACATCCCAGGATGCCATTGGCCTTCTTAGCCACAAGGGCACAGTGTTGGCTCATGGTCATCCTGTCGTCCACTAGGACCCCCAGGTCCCTCTCCCCTACACTGCTCTCTAGCAGGTCGTTTCCCAACCTATACTGGAGCCTGGGGTTGTTCCTGCCCAGATGCAGGACTCTACACTTTCCCTTGTTATATTTCATCCCGTTATTCCCTGCCCAACTCTCCAGCCTGTCCAGGTCTCGCTGGATGGCAGCACAGCCTTCTGGCGTGTCAGCCACTCCTCCCAGCTTAGTGTCATCAGCAAACTTGCTGATAGTACACTCAATTCCTTCATCTAAATCATTGATGAATATATTAAATAATACCGGTCCCAGTACTGACCCTTGAGGCACTCCACTAGTTACAGGCCTCCAACTAGACTCAGCCCCATAGACTACAACTCTCTGGCTTCTCTCCTTCAGCCAGTTCGCAGTCCACCTCACTACCTGGTCATCCAGTCCACACTTCCTCAATTTAGCCGTGAGGATGCTGTGGGAGACTGTGTCAAAGGCTTTGCTGAAGTCAAGGTAGACCACATCCACCGCTCTGCCATCATCCATCCACCATGTTATTTCCTCATAAAAGGCTAAGAGATTGGTCAAACATGATTTCCCCCTGGTGAAGCCATGTTGACTGCATGCTCACTTTTTCCTAAGAAAACAAGCTACCTCCCTGACTCCAGCACTATCTATGCCCATTTATTTAAAAGTACATCTTTCCTTACACCCCTAATTTTTTTTTTTTCTATAATGTCACACTCTGTCAAAAAAAAATCTTGTCTTGGACACAGAACATTCCCATTCTCCCACATTCCCAACCCATGGGCATTACAATGAATGAATGCCTAAGATTCCAGATACGTTTTAATTTAGAAGCAGAAATTATTGTCATTGGCAATAGAGACTGACCTTCATGGACTGCATAATGGTGTCATTAATTGGGACCTGGGGAAAACAAACAAACCAACATACAACACGAAAAAAACAACCGATTTTCTGGGTTTGCAAGTGCCTGAAGTCATAAAGCCATCACTAAATGCAGCCTACATATTACACTGACAAAATTTTTTTTATTACAGATGTGTAAAACTTGTCATCAATTTGTGATCTAGAATTCACAGACATAATCCACAGAAAGCATTTTTAGAACATCAGCAGACAAATTTTGTACTTGGTTCTGTTAATGGGCTGCAGAATGCAGGCATCCTTGATCCATTCCTGGAACTCCCCTTTCTGGAATCGAGTAATTACTTCAGCTTCCATTTAAGGAAAAACTAAATTTGGGCCACAGTGACGAGAGCCCTGAAAACGTGAGTTAAATTTCATCAGTAGAAGACTTTCTACTACAGTTACGTAGCTTTAGATTTCCAATATAAGGTAAACTGAATCATTAGTCTTAATAAGATGTTATTATTTACAGTGCCATTTTTTCCTGGAACACCAGAGAAACTCGAGAAGGCAAGAGGAGATATTTTCATATTAATATTCAGTAAGACCAGCATGATGAACCCAGAACAATAAATCTGTTATTTTGAAATTATTTTGAAAACAGGATTTCCAGCAAGGCGGCCTTAACAATTGGGAGATCAGGGATGACATACAGGGTGACCTTTAGTTTTCCAGTTAGCTGAATTTGCAGTGGAAAGTCAAGCAAATAAGATGTTGAGCAAAATGAAGAAATACAGCATGCACCTTTAGCACATAGAAGTCACGGTAGTAGGAGGCAGCATCTAGGGCAGGGTCAGTAACGCAGCTCTTGCTCAAGTTGGCAAAAATCCGAGTACAGCTTGTGCTTTTACTGTCCAGGAAGCCTGAGTTAAGACACAACAACAGATAAAACAAGCAAACCACACTGAGAAATTCTTCCCCCTCTACTAACCAGCAGGATTTCCATCAACACAAAGTCCACTGGATCCCATTTTTACTGGCTGTCTAAGTGTGCTCAGTACAGATGATGAATCAAAGTAGACTAGGATTGGATCCCCAGCCTGCAAAGACAATTTGGAGAAATCACAGACAAAGTGACTGTGGAATACTAAAGCCAAATGCAAGATGATGACATAATCAGGGCACAGAGGCAAATTTATACTTCTCTTTATACACCAGTTTTGTTTAAAGAATTGTCCAAAATTTTAAATACAAGAAAACTAATCAGATTTTTTTTTTTACACAATAAGGAATGAAAGTAAATGAGTGGTAATATAGATTACAGGTAGAAAAACAAGAATCTTTCACTCTGTTCTCATTAGATCTCATTGCAGACAGCTTTAGTAAAAGTGTATCTGCAAAGTGCTATTTTCTTTCAACTTACCCGGTAAAAGGAAGAGAACGACGGCTGGACTTGTGATGGTGCTATGAAAGAGTGTCTGCCATACTTCTCTGAAAACTTTAAAAAATCAGATTCTTGGATATCCTGTGGCTGTTGGTAGTAGTTCAGTTTTGCTGAAGGTTGAAATGAGGAAGAAAAAAAAAAAAGTGCCAGTGTCAAATTACTAGGGAAAAAAAAAATAGATCTAAGACAAAGGGAGTATTTTCTAAAGGAAAAACTTCAGTAATTATAAGCTAGATAGTGCCTTGTATTAAGTAACTCATAGTAACACAGCCAACAGACTAATATCATATAATCAGTAGTACTTTGTACAGTTTCATGGAAAAACATGGAAAACAGGTGTTTCAGAAATCATTTTCCAAAATTTTTTTCAAAAAACGATTTTCCAAAAATGATGGGAATTGCTGAAGGCAATTATCTCAATATGGGCTTTAATTTCCGTAAGATGTCCAAATTAGACACACACGACATTTAAATGACAAAACACTACCAAAACATGAGTCCACAAAAGGCAACATTAAATGGATTCAAAATAATTAAGGTTGGTAAAACCCAAAATAGGTATGAATAGAGAATAGGCATCCTAAAAACCCCGGATTTTCTATTAGCATTCCACTGTAATGCCCTCCTGAGCCAGTGGTATTCAGTATGGTTACAATGGTTTAATGTATTATTACTGCTAAAACACCAAGTCGTAAAAAAATGGCAAACTATTAAGGCTATACTATGTAGACTTATCCTAATGAGTCAATAAACTTTTGAATCCATCCAAATAAAACATCTTACAAGGTTTGAGGAACTACAGATCATCCTGACAATAGGAGTGAGTGGCAGTATCCTTGATTACAGTAGTACCAAAGAAGAATTTAGGCTGTCTAGTAGGTTAGGGGGACGGAAGGGAAGCATGAAGAAAATCTCCAAAACTTCAGCTCTCAATGTAATTTTGTTGTTGAGCAGATCCTCAGATGTATAGAGCAGCAGGCTGAAATAAAAGCTTTTTTATATCCAAATACAGCATTAGTCCAGCTTAAATCTTTTAATGTCATAAAGGCCAAAGGAGTGTTAAACTCCTATTTCAGTCACAAAAATAGTTGCACAGAACAGCTTTCTTATTATTCACTTGAGGGTATAACCATTACAGTGAAAAGGAAAGCATTGATAGTTGTGCTAATCACAACCATTTCTTTGGAATGCAGTTCTTTAAGTACTCTCCTGCTATCAGAGCTGAGTACCTGCTAATGCAGACTAACAACTCTACATAATGCAAAATATACATGAAAATTGGAAGAAAAGGCCTTCTGCAAAACTTAAGATATCCAAACTGCTCAAGTTTTCAGAGAAAAGACATGTATAAGTTGTTCATAGGGCAGTCTACTTAAGAAAGCACGCCAGCTACTAAAGGGTATTTAATCTTGTAGAAAAGGGAAAAAAAGAATTTCAGACAATTTAATTTGTCTGAAACAAAAAAAAAAAAAAGAAAAAAAAAGAACCAAAAAAAACACACCGAAACAAAAACAAACAAAAACCCCAAACCTAACCAAACCAAGCAACAGCAAAAAAAAGAAAACGGGAGTCAGGCTCATGGATGGTTCTTGTAAGTTTAAAACTTATTTTAGTTCTTCCACTGATTTAGAAGTGGAAACAGCAGCAATATTCTCCTAACACCTGCAAAAGCTAAAGACAAAGTTGTTATCTTGAGAAGTTAGTGTGTGAAACAGGAATGCTTTTTAAAGTATTTTATATATTTTGAAAATATCCAGGATTTACAACTGTCCCTGAGAGCTGATATCTTCCTCTTAAAGAGTTAGTTTCAGTTGGATCAGCAAGACTGCCTGACTCAGCCAGCTACAGTATCATCAGACAGAAGGAACTGTTAGGGATGTAGTGAGCAGTCACACTGCTCCATTTAGTATCAATACAATCTAAAATCTGTTTAAGACATACATGAAACTCAATCCTTAGCACAAGACAGGCAGTACTGGGAAAAACTGCAAAGGAAAAAAGGGCTACAGAGGGGACAAAAGAAAGATCGGGTGTGATTAGCTCTCAAGGTTAGAGGAATGCCAGAGTTCTGGACAGCTGTCAGATAGAGAACAACAGTATGAAAAAGCAGAAACATAAAGCAACTGAAGGATGGCAACAGTAAAAAGTGAAAAAAATAGGCAAGAAAGATGACCGGGCGAAGCATAGTAAGTTTTATACTTCAGAAAAGACAGCTGAAAGAGTCCTGCAGCCAGGAAAGAATGAGGACAGTCATGGAAAGAGACATTAGTAACAAGCAGAGGAATAAGAAAACCTCCATCTTTTAGCAGTATCCTTTCTGAAGAAGTATTAGTAAAACTTGAAAACTATGCTGGTGTCTACTTGCGATGGTGAATGATGTTTGTGCATCACACCATCTTAGTTACTGGCCACAATAGCTCATTAGGGTCAGAGCCTGTTCCCACTCGCCCTTTTCCAGGAGGCCATCTGGAGTTAGCTTGATTATATTTCTGCCAGATGCAGCTCATGTCAAGTCCATCCTGGAAAGGCGTCTTCCACAATCACTTGATGAGAACATGTGTATTTCTATGTTTCCTTGGGGAAGGCCGAAGGGGAGAAGCCTGTTTCTACCAGAGAACTTTATCATCCTTCAGGTGATCTCAAATGAAGTTTCTCAGATTTCTTTCAGCAAGCACAGAAAAAGAAAAGGCTATGTAAGCAGTGAATTCTGTTGTTCCCAGGTGTGCTACACCTAACAGACATGTGCAATCAAATGTCTATGGTTTGTTCAGTTGGTCAAATCACATGATAGATACAGGGCCCAAATAATCAATTGACAGAAAAATCTCCTGACATCCGTCTGGACACAGATGATCCTTCCTTTGGACAAGATTACAGATTCAGAATTCTTCTAATCCTATGATTAGATATGGGTGGTATGGGAAAAGGATAAAGTTTAGCTACTTCCAAGTTAGAGGCTGCAATACCCAGGAGGCTGATGGCACTTTCAGCTATGGTTAAATCCTCATCAAAATTCATCTTTACTCTGAGACCTACTGAAAATTGGAATGGGTGAAGTTCTAGCACTACTACTTATCACGTAACTATGAGGCTCCCATTGTTTCTCAGCTCTTCCCCGTATGCAAAACATTGTCATCAGCTGTGAAGACCTGAAAGCAGGACTAGATAATGGGAAGCTAACCCTATTTTGACTAATTGTTGGACCACTTAACCTCCTGAGCCCCTCCCAACCTAAAATGGCCTATGATTTGGGTCAGAACTAGATGGGACTGTGGGTCAAAACTCCCAGGCAAAAGACTCAAATGGGAAAACCGTAAGTGTTCAAATGTTAGTGAATTTCAATGAATGTCAGAGCTGGACATGAAATCAGCCAACTGACATACAATGTGGAAAGCAGAAAGAGGAAAAAAGTGTTAATGGAGTGTTAATCCTATGAGGGTATATGATTAGTAGAGAAAAAGCATTGCCAGAAGAGAAAAAAAGTATGAAAATAAGCATATGAAATAAAGAATCCAAGATATAACAAATCACTTTCTGGTAAAAGCAATAGCGGTACATTTCAAACATCAACCCTTATTTGTTGCTGTAAGTGTAGCAAACTCAGATACAGAAACAACTGATAAAAGCTGATTTGTATTTAGCAAGAGACTCTACTCTTAAACCAACTGCAATGATCTTTGGTTTTGTTTGTCTTTGGAGATTGGATCCTGAGTCACTGTGGTCTCTCTGGAACTCTTAACAGCCCAAATACTTAGTAAAAATCATAACATGTAAGTTGAAAGTTTAAAAAAAAAAATATCCCTAAGCAGAGGCAATCTGTCAATTAAATGCATGGAAAGATAGGCTACTTACAGTCATGCAGCTGCACACAGAACAGAACAGGTCCATCAGGGACAGGAACGGTATAAGTTGGATAAGGAGCATTACTTCTGAACAGGATTGATTTTTCAACACACACTTGACTTACAGACCTGCAAAGACAAGTTCCCCCCCCCCCCCCCAGCAAACTGTTAGATACTATTCTTGCATCATTTCATATTTTACATTACTAAATGCCAGTCACAGAACACTATTATTTTTCATGACTTTACATGAGATATTGTACAATTCGCATTGATAATTAATTACTGAAAGGCTCTCTCGTCATTGTAGTAACTCTGAGGATACTCTCTAGTTGAATATTCAGAAATCACTCTGAAATTTCCTGGAACAAAAAGTGGTAATTTAATGTCTGCGTATTAGAGCTCTCCTCGGTCCTCCTCACAAGTGCATCTGCAAAGACGGTCCGCAAAGATCCACGTATTTGAACTCTCCAAGCAGCTGAAGCTATCTTCCTCACTGACAGCATCTCGCAATCTGGAACCGCTTCACTGTCGCTTCACTGTCTTCAAGCTGTATATTAAAGTTCTTTTTCCCTGAAGTAAAACTTACTAGCTCCCACCGCCAGTGGCCTCACCGCAGTAACCAAGCCCGGCTCTACTCGGGCCATTAAGGTGTTGGCCACGGGACCTCTTCCCAAGCCCTCCACTCGGGGTTAAACTGCCCCGTGCCCGCAGGCGCGGCCCGCACGGCAGCAAAACCAGCACTGCCGGACGGCGGCTCCCACTGCCCGCCCGGGTGCAGGGGCAGCAGCGCCTGAAGCGGCGCCAGCTGCGCTGCGGGCCTGTCCCCTGCTCACCTGCTGCCACCGGACAGGCGGAATGACTCGGCGGCCCCAGGGTCGCGCAGGCCGCGGGCGCCGGGCGGCAGGCGGCGGGCGGGGAAGCCGCCGGCGGAGAGGCGATGGCGGGCTGCCCGCGGGGCGCGGCGACGAATGTGAGCAGTGGGACCGTCACAGCAGGGCCCGGCGGCGGAGGTCTGGGAGAGGGCCCGGGCCGCCGGGGCTCGGCGCGAAGCCACTTTCTCGCTTCGGGGAAGGGCTCGATGCGCGGTCCCGGCAGCGAGCTCGGCGGCGGCTCCGGGCAGGGTCACCCGCACCAGCAGCAGAACCAGCACCACCTCCCAGAGCCCGCGCATGGCGGCGCCTCGTCGCTAAGAAACATCGGCCGCCGCAGCCCCGGACGAGCCGAAGCGCACGCGCATCAGGGACCCACGCCCGCCCACGGGCTGGGGGTGGCCGGCGCGGCGCCTGTCCGCTGCCCCGTAGCTGGGTCGCGTGTTAAGAGGTATGAAGTGTGCGTGCTAACATGGTACGGGCACCACGGTAAGTCCCAGTAGGCCGTTGCTGTAACTACCTGACATAATTACACAAGGCCAATACATAGCTTTCTTCTTCAGAAATCACCGCAGATTCACTGTAGGGTTTTGTTTCCTTTCCCGCCTAAAGTACACAGATGAGTCTTATTTATTAACATTTATACAAGCATATTCATACATATTTATTAACATTCAGACAAGTTACTTAATTTCAGAGGGCTTTGTGGACAGGTAGGAGAACAGATAGAGAATAGGAAGGAGTCTACTGCTGAATTCTCATCAGATTCTTGTACATACGTGCAATGTTTCCCATGCTTTGTAAACCGAAGGACCTTCTACTGTTCTGAAATACACAGCATATGTGACTTATTCAGGAGCTGGGCCTCTAGCAAAAGAATTCGTTGTACTTACCATTTATATTTTTTGTTACCCTTATGGCCCTGCTAATAGTCATCTTTCATTCAGCTAAGGATGGCTGCAAGAAAATGTCTCTGGAAAGTCACCAGCAACACCACACATAAGAGTGATGTGTTCTGTCCATTGGAACTGAATACCTGCCCCACACAGAATTTCAATTTAGCAGAAAATGCAAAGGGCTTAGGTTTAAAATTGAATTTATATATGTAAACCTTTCTATTGTCTGCATGACTATGGTGATTTACCTCATAGAATTTGCCATGAAGAAGCAATTGGAGGAAATTATGAAGGCCTAAATGCTTCATTTGGTGTCCTCATGTCAGGGCAGCCAGGGAGCTTCCAGGGGGTTTTTGACTTTCTCTCTTTTCTGGACTGTTTGAAGGGTTTTGTTTGCTTGTTTGCTTTGGTTGGTTTTGTTTGGGTTTCGTTTGTTTTTTCTTTAATCATAAACTTGTGCCTGGTGACATGCAGTGAAACAAGTCTCAAAAGAGAATTGTTCATACTCCAGCCCATGGCTCCTCTCTGCATTGGCAGAAATGATGAAAACGTACTTTGGCATTTTGTTCTGCCTGCTCCCCAGGCTTCCATCACTGGTGGTGTATGCTCTACTTCCAAAGGTTTCATGTTAGAAGCTCTCAAGACAGGGACAAAAAGGACCAGTGACAGCATTTCTCAGTAAGTTTTATCTGCAGGAGGCTGCCAGTCATTGCCTTTGCTACCTTGCGGCTGGCTGAGAAGTTTATTTTATACAGTTTAATCACGAAAGCGTGCGTTACATGCACTGGTTTTTAGGGGGAGTAGGTGACACGTGCTGTGGCACAAGCCGCAGCGGTTAACACTGCTTCAAAGGCAGCAGCGATCGTTACCGGAGGAGGATGTTTTTACTTTCCCTCCGACTCGTCGGGGTGCCTCACGCTGCGCTGGCGGCCGGTGGCGGGTTGTTTCCAGGGGCCGAAAGCGGTCCCTGTGTATCGCGGCAGCGGGCAGGGCCGGCGGGTTGGCCCCTGCAGCTTACCGGGATCTGTTGTGGAGCGTTGCTGGGACACGCGCGGCCGAAGAGTAACGGCAGTCTCGAGTGGCGGCGGGCGCGAGGAGAGGGCCCGGAGGCAGCAGGGGGGCCCGCCCTGACTGCGGGTCTCCGGGCGGACGCCTCCGGCCGCCGGTTCTCTCGGTGGTTCCGCCAAGCTCATCGGAAAACGCCTCGTGCTCCGTGGCTCGGGGTGAAACTTCGTGGGGGGCGGCCGAGCAGGGCCCGGCGCAGTGCGCGGCATGGAGCTGGCCGTCAGGGAGCGGCTCTTCGCGGCCGAGAGATGCCGAGGTCAGAGGCAAGGGGGGACGAAGTCTCGCCCGCCTTTAAAAGAGAAAAACCGCACTTTAAACGCGATCACTGCTTGATCTCAATCTGTTTTGTTGCTAAATATGTCGAAAAAGTATTTCTTCTGTGAATGCTTTGACTGTGCTGCTTAGCTATGAAGAGAAGTAGCTGCTGTAGTGGTGTTAATTTAATCTAGTTTTCTTCCAGACAAGTTTACTTCGTGTAACAGCTTAATTTCTGTGTCAGGAGAAGAAGTACTATTGAGTTCAGGGAGTTGAATCGGGCCCTCAAACTAGTTTGCTTTCTCATGTGCTAACATTGGTGGTTTTAAACTGCAAGAGGGTTGTTAATGCTTCTTCATCTTACAACTGTGGCTGACTTGGAACAACATTTGTTTGATATTATTTTCCTTAAGCATTATTTATTTCTGTAAAGGAGAAACGGGATGCCTTATAGTTTGAAATAATGCAGTTGTGTCTGCTGGTCCACCTTGAAGCCTAAATTTCCTGTTACATTCTTTATTCTTTTTTCATTTCAGATGTTCAGGCTTTGAAGGATGCTTATGAGTTGATCAAATCAGCCAGTCAAGGGAAATTTGCAGGTGACTCATCTGATAACTTCAGCACTGACTTGTATGTTTTATGTGCTGAACAAGCATTTCAGGTTTGTCATTTAGGCAGTTTATTGAATAAAAACATTTATAAGACATACTGTATTTAGTGTTGTTAAAGTTACTACTTAAAAATATTCCCTGAAGTGAAAAACATCACTTTTCTATTTTTGGAGAGCAATTGTTTAAACATACATTTTCACTTAAAACTTGGCCTCTAGGTTATCACTTCTTTATAATCAGTCAACAAAATGCGGGTTGTGAAGTTTAATATGCAAGGTATACTATAACAATATAAAACAGTAATATAAGAATATAAAATTGAAAAGTAACATTAGCAGTTTGGTTATGACTGAAGGAAATGTCTTTGTGAACTGTCCCTACTGGGCAAAAGGAGAAAAGATAACATCCTAGTTATGAAAGACTGTTGCTAATTGAGCTGACTTTTATAAAATGTGGTCCAGGTTCTTAATTTGGATGTATTTGTTTCAATCCATGGGTATAAGTGATTGGATTTCAAGCAGACAGAGTTTCTAATAAAACAGTTTTATTTTTTTCCCGAGCTGCAGGCCATTCAAATTCTATCTGTTGTCTGAAAACTGAGGTGCAGCACTGACATCCATACAAAATCATGTGGGCTAATATCTGTCCTTTAAAAATTCTACTAAGAATTTTGCTTATATGTTAACAATTCTGTTAATGGCTATTAGAAAAGTAAACTTTCTTTGTTCACTGTGAAGGGTTCTATGACTGAGTGATCTGGGAGCTTTGTTAAATAAAGGATATATTTTCCTATACATTTGGAATGACAAAAGTCTAACTTTAAATTTTAATAAATTTGAATGAGTTTGTGCCAGATCTGATATACAGCTTTATGGAGTAATGTTCGCACACTGACATGCAGTTAGACACTACATTTTTCGTAGGTCTGCATTTTAAAAAAACAAGAAATCTCAATTATTTGTTACATTTTTTAAATCTTAAAATGCCTTTTTTTTTATCTTAGCTGGGGTGTCTGGAAATGAGCAGAGACTGTCTAGAAATGTATTTTAAAGGGAGATTTCCTGTGAACCAGTTTCTTGGCAGAGCATATTTGTGCCAAGGCCAGTTGCACACTCCACTGTCTACAGATAATTTGGTGAGAAATTATGAAGTTTACATTATATTAAGACACTTTTTAAGTTTTTCTTCCTAGGTTTTTACATATTGCTTTCAGTCACTGAAAATACACAAGGTTAATCAGGACTTGGGAAAAATCAAAGGAAAATATATTAATGGCTAATTTGGGAATAAACAGAATTTACCAGCTGAATTAGACTAATACTGCAAACATTTTGGGGAGGGAAAAAGAAAGGTTGCAAAATTTTTCAGGAGGGCGATTGTTTTAAAGTCAACCTTTTCACTTTTTACATCAATATGATACTTTCAGATCAAATTTGGCTGTAACTGGTAATTACAGGTTTTATTCAGGATCACAGTAAGCATGTCACAGGCTTGTAGAACTGAAGGACTGTTGGGGGCTCTTGGAGAGGTTGTACAATTCATTTCTCTTCTGGGGCAGTGTGCTTCCACCACTGACCAGTGACCTTTCCATGTAGTACTTTGGATGCTGAAGCTTTCTGGTAGCAGCTCAGCAGGATACTTTTGCTTCTGAAGGCTTCTGTGTGTTATTGTTTGGTGGTACCTTGCTGTACATGATGAGCAGTTTTTACCTCCTCCTGAGTTTGAAGTGAAGTGGGATCTGTTTTCAGTATTTCAGTTGTCCTTGTACTGTGGTCAGTCAGCTTTGACAATTTGTCAATGATACCTGACCTTCTAAGATAGGCTTAAGATATATTTGTGCTATTTGTGTTCACAAATTTCCCTGACAGTAGTTTCTGTAGTAGTTGCTGTAGTTTCTTTGAATAATGGGCTTGAATTAACTTTCAAACTAGAATCTTTTCCCTGTTTTATTATCTGTATTTTCTCTGCCTTCTCCCAGTGCATATGCAGAACAACTGATCCATGGTTCCTTTAAAATCGCATACACATTTGAAAAGTATTTTCTAATGTCCAGTTACCCTTTTATGTGTCTAAATTAAACAAGTTTCTGCTGATGTCTAAATCTCAGCAAAATTTTGCTGGTTTCTTCTTTCTAACTTCTTAGAAGTTAAGAACTGTCTCAGTATGAGCAATACTAACTTGGTTCCTTGTGCTAAGTGTAGTAATACGCTTTTAAGATACACTTTGTATCAGCTGTAGAGTTTTTTCACTGCTGTGTTCCTAGACCATTTCTGAAAGTAGGAGTGGCATGACACTGATGCTGTATGACTAGTAATCGTGCTTCACTTAGAAAATATGTTTGATCTTATTTCGGTTTCCATCCTAAGCAATCCTTGTTATCTGATTAAGAAGCTTATATTCTTAGGGGCCGAGTGCAACTTTTCTGCTTTAGTGTCTAATATCTCTCAGGCTCTTAAACCTACATTTCTCATTATGTACGTAGTTGCATCTCATTGCTCAGTAACCTTCTTATGCCAGTCATGGAGTCCAATAAATCAATCCCAACTCTTGGAGTTCTATTTACTCAGTTCTCTCTCTCTCAACCTTCTTGACTAGGTTAAACAGTCCCCGCTGTCTCAGCCTTTCCTCTTATGAAAGATGCTCTGGTCCCTTCATTATCTTTGTCCCCTTGGACTCTCTCCAGAGTATCCATGTTTCTTGTACTGGGCAGCCCAAAACTGGGCACAATACTCCCAAATGTGGCCCCACCAGTGCCAAGCAGAGTAGAGGGGAAGTATCCCCTCCCTCAACCTGCTGGTAATGCTTACTCAGTGTCCTGTTAGCCACCTTGCAGCAAAGGTGGCTTAACAAGAGCCTAGCGAGCAAAGGCAAACACAGCACTGTTAGCCATCTTTGCTGCGAGGGCATGCTGCTGGTGTGTGTTCAGCATGGCATCCCAGGTCCCCTGTGTCCTCTGAAAAGCTGCTTCCCCACTGCTTTAATGACCAAAAGAGCATGCCTGACACACCATTCAGGTGGCCATTCAAAATCTTGTTGGAGCTTTTTCTGAAGCAAATAATACCTCAAGTTTTTAGTGGGACAAACCAGTATTATTTCTTTTTCCTGGCTTTGCGCTTGGATGTTTTTAAGCTTCTTTGCTGAAGACTTAAAAGCTACACAGCTTTGCTGGTTTGGAAAATTTCAGTCCTGATAGTTAAAGTTCAGCAGAAATGAAAGAAACTGAAAATACAGTCTTAAAATCTAAAATCAGAAAAACATAATAATAGACAGTGCTACTGATGTTTAGTTATTCTGTTTCTGTGTCAGCAAATTATTATGGCAGCAGTTTTATTTGATACTGGTCTGAAAACAGGAAAAATAATGTACTGACTTGTAAAAGCCATACTCCAATTGCACTAATTTTTTGTGTGTTTTTTGTTTTTTGTTTTGTTTTGTTTTGTTGTCTGTTTGTTTTGGTTTTTTTTTTGTTCTAGGAAGCGTTTGAAAAGTTTGTGCAGCTTTTTATGAAGGCAATAGATTTTGCCACCCATGATCAAAGGTAGGCCCTACTGACAGGATTAACTCTTTAAATCTCAGGAAATGCTACTGATACACTGTTTGGCCTAATGTCTCAGCTGATTGTGTCAGATTTTCCCTAGGTATTCTGGGGTTGTGCTGTTCAGGTGTTTTTTTCATTTGTGGATTTTCCTTCCATTTTGTTACTTTACTTCTGCACTTCTGCAACTGCTGTGCATGTTGCAGTATAAGAGTACTGAACAATCTGAAACAGATGGGATGAATCAGCCTGTTTAAGGCTGGTGGATACCTCTGAGCATTTCTTTCCTTTTTATATTTATGGCCTGTAACAGAGAGCACCATGTTAGCTTATTTTAAGTGGTTAATTACTGGATAGAGTATAGTTGTTCTTGTTGTTGGGCTGTTCTCAGTTCTTAGCCAGGATTGGTTCTTATTTAAACACGGTAAAAGTCCAAAGTTTTACTCCTTTAAAGTGTCTTAAAATACTCCATCTGTAATTTTATGTCTACCTAAGTCCATGAAATACTTAATTCTTGATTCTTATTTTTCAGATACTATTTTTTGATATATAATGCCTCAGTTCTTTATTGGAAACTTGTAAGGCCATATCTTAAGCCTGGATTCCGCTATTGCCTTATTCCTAGCCTTTCTCAGATTGTTCAAGTTTTAAACCAAACTGAAGAGCAAGACCATGAATGGAGAGCAGAACTCATGATGTAAGTTAATTTTAGTTTTTCATCTGGGCATTCTGTAGTCCTCTCGAACATGTGACTGCCACCTGAGGTAGTCTTTAGTAATGTATATTTCATTGGCAATATTGTAGACACATTTATTATAGAAAGCTTAATTCATAACTTTTTAAAGATATATAAAGGTACTTCATTTTATGAAGCAAAAGGTGCTTCATTTTAATGTTTACTTTGAGGTTAAAATTTTAGTGGCAGAGGCAGTTAGACCCCAGGTCCAATCTGAAGCATCACAGTCATTTTGGATGTAGTGTTTGAGTCATTGCTCATGTGCAGTCCTTTTAAGTGAGGAGAAAGACAAACTCATTTTTTTAAGAACTGTTTTCTTCAGGTAAAGAAACATTGCCTTTAAATAGATAAACAAAAATCTCTTCTGGCCTTTGATTCCTGAATAGAAAGAAACAGCCTGGTAAGGCTGATATATATATATTTATATATAAAATGTTAATTTACATATGAAAGTATATAAATATATTAAATGTTAATATTAATTTATCATATGACAATATTTTATATTAATGATATCATATAAAATATATATTTCTAAATAGTAATATATATAAATTTGTATATCTAAATACTATTTAGATAAAAATACTATGTATAGTACTTATATATGTAACTCCTACTTGTATATATAAATACTGTTTTTATATATGCATAAATACTATATATATAGTGACCTGTTTATCTTTCTTATATATAGAATCTGCATAATGAAATTAGAATGTATCCTGAATAAATATTTTTTTATATATATAGTATCTATATGTATATAGTATTTTTATATATAAATACTGTATATATAAATACTTTTTGTGTATATATAGTAACCTAAGTTATCTTTCTTACTATTTTTTCTTTTGTTAATCCATAAGTCTGTGTTGAAATGAAGCTTTATGAAAAATCAGTGAGCAAAATATGTATTTGTATCATTAACAGAGCAATTAAGAATACAGTGATGAGTTGTCATCAGTAGTGATGTGGTTTTTATATGCCAGACACGTGCTTTAATGTGTAATTTGGTAATGTATAGTTCTTATCAATGTAATTAGTTTACATCAAGTTTTCTAACTAGTTATTATAGCCAGCTTTATTCAGTATTAAATTAAAGGCTGTCCCTGATAATTTTGATACACTGTTTGACCTAATGTTTCAAAGCATAAATGAAATAAGTGGTCTTTTAATTGGTCTTACTCAAAATAAGAGCCAAAAGTTATGAGAAGAAGAATAACTTGCATAAATCTTAATTATAATTAATCTTAATAGTTTTGTTTTAACTAATAGGTTTTCTTTCTGGGAGGCAGCAAAGGGAAATGGGTTGTTATTCAAGAGTTAAACCTCCCAACAAGGTGAATTCATAGAATATCTTCGAGTATTATGCAAAAAAAAAAAAAAAGAAATAATTAAAAGTCTAATAGTTTTTAGGGAAGAGATTAGTAATCTAGGGTTGAATAAAAGTGCTTTCCACATTTATTTCTGTCATAAATGAAAATTTGAAAATTTTCAGCCAATTTAAAGTTCTATTTAGGAAATATGTAAGTTTTTATGCATACACTACTGTTCAGAAGTATGTATGGTGTAATTTACCCTGACTTAAATAATTAATCCTAGTCAGAATTTTAGCAATTGGTATTTCACTGAAGACAAATTTGTTGCTGAAGAAGTACATTGTAGTTATTTTCCCCCATTGTTAAGCAGAATTTAGAGTCCTTATTACTTGTTTAAGGAAATGAAAAATGCAACCTTATTAAAGGTAATTTTGAAATATAGGTACAGATCCAGAGTTTTTAAATTGACATGTATATTGTTACTTTCTGCTCTAGTTGCTGGGGTTTAAGTGACTGAATAATATCTTTTGATGTGTTGCCTTTAAATACATTTTTCCATACTAAGAACAGTAGAAAGGTACATGTTAACATATTCTACAGTATGCTTAAAAAATTATCAGTGTATATACTGAAAATATGCTTGCTTGTTTGAGCTATATATGGGTGGTCTCATTCTGACTTCCCATTGCGTGTTGAATGGTGTCTGTATGATGACACCTGCATGCCCATTTTTTGGACATCATCAGCGGGTTGTTCAGGCAGTAGGATTTAAATCTTTTTGTTTAAACATGATCACTTCTGCTAAGGAAAAGTATGTGACTATCCTCTTAATTACCACTTCAAACTGCTCTTTTTTCTGTGTACACATGTTGTCACTTGTCTTCCTGCCATGCACCTTAGTAAAGAGCCTGAGTGCATCTTCTCAGGAACCCCCGGGGGCCTCCATGACCTACTGTATGAACTCCTCTTAATACAGCCCAGAATGCTGCAGGCTGCCTTTGGTTCCATAGCTGAACACTGCTGGCTGGTGTTCAGTTGGCTGCTCACCAGCACCTCAGGTCCTTCTCTGTTGATCTGCTTTACTGATGTGTTCAAATGCTTTCACCAGGCACAAGGTCTGGGAGACTTTCCTGGTGAAAACTGAGGCAAAGGTGGCATCAAGTCTCCACTCTCATCTTCTAATTTGAAAATTAAAAGGAATACAGGAAGTCAGAACTGTATTTTTATAGTACCTGATTCTGCTACTGGATTAATTTGTTGATGGTAATTTTACTTTTAGAACTGCACTGAATGTTTTTTTTTCCTAAGTGAGATTAAAATGCAGGTCAAAAAACCCGCATAATCAATCCAGTCCACTATTTGAACACTATTATAGATATTTGCATTATTATCAATTATTTGATAATAATTTGATAGTAACTGTTAATAAATGGTGTATCAGTATCAATTTATTATCATTCTTACATTTCCTGAGTGAAGTTTGAGCATAAACTTTGAGATATTTTACTGAGAGAAATAGTTTGATGTGTGAAGTGAAGACCATCCATGTAATTTTTCAAGATCAGACAACTTTTCTCAGAGATATTTTGGTCTGCTCTTCTACAGACTGTTTCCAGTTCCTGTTACTGCTGTTTTTTCTGTTTCTGCTATTTTTCCCTCGTTTTTCTGAACTTTTGTGTTTCTGATGGTTTATTGCTAGGCAGCACTTTCTTTATAAGCTGAAAATGGAGGAAAGTAAAAAGTAACGAAACATTCCAAGGGTAGGCTAAGGGTTATCTAGAGTATCATGCATGCACTTCTTTTATACTTCACATACTCTTGACAAAGTATTGATGGGACCTAACAAGTGCACATAGTGTGTTACAATGCTGCCATTATAAATCTAATGGTAGCATTTATTTTTTCTTACATTTGTATTTGTTTATTGAATAATTTTTATTATTGCTGTTTATTTCATGGAATCACAGGCTCTTCTTCTGTTTAATCTGATAAAGTATTGAAAATCGAGTCGATATGTTGCAGTTCCCAACATGAATAATTTTGCTAGCTGGCTTTGAAATATCAGCCTTTCCTGCAGTTAGGGGAGAATCTTGAAATACATCTCACAGAAATATTTTTCTCATACAACTTTAAATAATTGTTTTAGTTCTACATATGCCATTGAGAAAAATTTTCACAAAAATCTCCTTTTCTATGATTATTTTTGTGATCTGCAATTAAGTGTATGGTAACTCTATATCTCTGGAAGATACAAAGATGCAGATGTTAGAGGATCTTTTCTGAGTCAATGCCTTATAGCACTAATCACTTGTACTGCATTTAAGAATGGTACCTGGAATATAGTCTCTTGAAAAAATTATAATTCTTTCAGAGAGCATTAATAAGTGTTTAATAAAAATATTTATTTGATCTGCAGAAATTTACTGGAGTGCTTCCTCGATGCTTCAAAACTGAAAGAGGCAAAAGAGTTTTCCTCTGCTGCAGCAGTCTTTATCAAGGAGAATGTTCCAGATAAATACTCTCAAATATTTTCTCTAATGGTACTGCTGTAAAATATTTTTAAACTTCCAGTAAGACAGGAGCTTTCTTTGCATGTAATCAGATCATAGTTATAATCATTAAGTATGTTGTTTCCTTCATTTAAATTTTGTGAGCTACAAAATGATGTAGTAGATATATGCAGAGATTTTTACAATTTATACATTTTTTTATACTATAAGCTAAAGAGCTCCCTACTGCTTCATGTTCTTTTAATGCAACATAATGTCATTGGTGTAGCTGTCACTAACCCTAAAAATTCTGTTTGGGGATAATTGCTGTTAACACAGAAGGTGCAGCTTAACCTGATTTATGCCACTGAGGGCATATTTAACATCTGTTGACTTTTGTCATACTGATAAATACTTAAATGACCCAACTAAAATGCTATAGATAGTTCTGGGAATTGGAGAATATGATAATAGTTCACATTTCTTAAAAGCCCTTAATTTAGGAAATAAGAGTCTGAACACTCTTATTTCCTGTCTGAACACTGGCAAAAGCAGAAATGGGGAAATAGAACGTGAAAGTTGCATTCAGTCATGTTTTCTTTCATTCTGCTATACTGTTTATTGTGTTTTCTATCCACTCACGATCACTGCAGTTTAAGAGCATATGTTTATAAAGTCATTTAAAATTTGGATTAAGAAAACCAATACATGACCTTCCAGAGGTGTGATATTAACAAAGCAATAACATTTAGACAACCTCAAAATTACTTTTGTAGTTTTTAAAGGCAGTGTTGAGCCTTGACCTTAAACAGAAGAATAAAGGAGGTCTAAAATTGTGCTTGGGTTGCGTATCTCAGCAGGGCTACAGAAGTACGATCCACGCTATCAAGTGCTTTAGTAACAGCACATTCAAGTCCTGCAAAACTTAATGTGCCAGTACAGCTTAAGTAATCAGTATTAATTGTGATGGGCAGTCAGTATGAGTCAGAAAAAATGGTGTGCATACACTTAACGTGTAACTCTAAGGTTAAACTGAAGTAACTACAGTTTATTGTCCTTTCTTCATAATATTTTTTGTTATCCAAAATTTATAGTTGAAGATTAATCTGAATAGGGCTCATTTCTTGTAGCTGGATCAGATGATTTCACAACTGCAATATCAGAAGATGTTAGTTCCACATTTGGATTTCTGCTGTTAATACCGCTGATCCTCACTATGTAAAGATTAGTATAGCTCTACCAGGTGATCTTTGTGGTGTCTGCAGAATGACATAGGTTATCATAGTAGCTTCACTGCCTTCAGAGTCCATGAAAAGCCTGTATTCAACATATCTGCTTTATTTTAGCCCTGTTGAACGTCCTTTGGTTTTTTGTTTTGTTTTGATTTTTTTTAGTAAATTAATAATTAAATTATTATTTTATAGGTATATCACAAACTAATGGATGTTTCCCAGGTAGAGAAGGAAATACAAAATTCCATCTGTTTTTCAATTATTTATAAAATGCAGGTGTTTAAATTGTAAGTATTAAAATGTATCCTTACGCTTGTACTTTGATGCTTGACACTACAGAGGTAGTGTCAGGTTCTGGTATCCCATATGCCAGTATAAAATCTACTGCAAAGATTAGTTTCTCAAAAGGAAAACTAAAATGTCAGTTTGGGTAGTAACTGGCAGGCCTGTCTAGAGTACAGCCTCAGCTAAAAAGTGAGGTAGTTCTTTGGGAATGTAGGGAATAGTGTGTTGTACAGATATTCTTGGGTGAACGGATTTAAGAGGTTAAAAGACATTTTTGTATCCAACAGGTTGCATTTCAGTACACAAGTCATGTGTAAGAGAGTAAAGATGGAGTGGGCAAATCACATCTAAAATATAATGCATGAATCACAAGGATGGGAAGCATAATACATTTTAAACTTTTAAATCTTTTTAAATTTTAAAGGCATAAAACAATTTTGAAAATTAGACTTAAGAACAAAATACCATTTTTTTCCGATGTCTCAACACTTCCCCATTTTAAAAGTATTAGTTCTTCTCGTTACAGTGAATTAATTTATGTTGACATTACAGGAAAGGCAATTTGCACACCATTTTTCTTTGCTTCTGGAATAAAATGTACTTTAACATTTAAAATGTTAAATTCTTATGCTGGACTGTTTTTTGTGCTTCGTATCTGTCTGTCTCTGAGAAGCTTACTGGCATACTGAAGTAGGTTTTGTTGACTTGATTTTAAAATCTTTTTCCTTGCTATTTCAAAATCCAGTATCCCACTGGTAGATTGGACTAAGAACCAGCTATTTTAAAGTCAGGAGAGTTATTTGAAGTTTTTAATCAATAATATTTCTCATGAAAAATAACGATCAATTCCTAATATATTGCAGGCAGTGGGACACAAACGAATTTCCAAGGGATGCCACCACAAATCTGAATTCTTTATATGTACTTCTGAAACAATATGATGTACCTCCAGCATCTCTTCTAAGTGTGAAGTGAGTTTTACTTGTCATAGCCCTGTGAAATGTGATGCTGAAGCTGATCCTGCTTCTGCTGAAGTCTGTCAAAATTGTCAAAATTGCCATTGACCCTGAAGGAGTGAACTCACACTTAGTTGCAGTGGTTTCTCTTGCATGAACACTTAGGTCATCTTAAAAAAAATACAAAGATCCTATTAGGCTTTATTAAAGAACCCAAGATTAAATATCTTCTTCCATACAGCTGTCTATATAACATTAAATCTTTCCATAACCTTTTCTTTTTTGATAAAATTTGATTTTTAAGAGGTCTTAGAATTGACAAATGTTTTTCAGACTTTGGTTAATTTTTTAGCTTTTCTTGTGGTCCTTCCCCGTTCCTCAGCATAATCTTAAAATGCAGACTAAACTCAACTCTCTATTCCAGTAGTTATACCACAGCTATTATGTATGGAAGTAATATGACATGTTTACTCATTAAGGTCAATCTTCTTAGACAATATTAAGGTAGCTCTTTACTTCTCCTATCCCGGACAGTACTCTGTGCTTGTTTGGCTATTTACAGAGAGCCAGACATTTAGAATACAGTCCCCTACTGTGTGTATTCTTTGTTCTTAGTTCCTAAATAACTAACCAGTGGATTTGTCTGGTTTAAGTTGGGTGATATTTGACTGCATTGTATTTCCAGAATTACTTGCAATGTTGTTTTGCTATTTCACCATCTTTGTGCTGCATACGTTTCATTCTGTATTTTCTGTGTTCTTCAGGAGCAGTTTATGCAGACTACTGTACTAATTCCTTTCCATAAACAGATATACTTTTGTATTTTTCATTGATTTTTCAGTCTTTTTCCTTTTTCCTTCTTGGCTTTGAACATCCCTAATATAATCATGTCCTCTAATGTTCAATGAATGCAAGGTTTTCACATATTTTTTTTCAAAGTTAATTCTATACAGTGTTTTTTATAATTCCATAAAAGAGCAATATCAGATTCTCTGAAATGATATTTTTCTATTTTTAAAGGATTCCTTTGATTCTGGAATTAGGCCGGTTTTCTTTGAAAGCAAACTACATTAAGCTTGCATATGATTGTATACTTGATTTGAAGAGAGCTGGGATTACTGTAAGTATTAATATTAAGGTTGATTTTATTTTTTTTTAGGCCCCACTTGTGATTATAATTTAAAAATAATATGATGGTACTGGGATCTTATGTCCATCTCTGTATTGGTTATATATTCATTGATATTATAAATAACTATTTGGATGAGTTTTCTATTACTAAACTAGACAGAAGGTGTAAGGTCAGAAGGTAGGGTATAGAATAGGGTAATTAGCAGTGCAGTTAGTTTTGGTAAATAAATGTTAACTGTAAATTTTTGCTTCTGTTTTTTAAATGATATCTGTGGAACAGTTTGGCTGGACATTAAATGCTGCCTGCAGATTTTGAAGATTTAAGCAGTTTAGCCATTGAGATTGTAATTGATCACCAGGATATGAGCTCTAAAGGCAGTTAATGTTGCATACATCCACGTTAGTCTTTTTCTGGAGCATGATTAGGGGACTGATGGAAGGAGGAGTTCAAAAAAGCCTGCCAAAAAAGTGCCCCAAAGTAGTTACCTTTTCTGGAAAATAGGACTTGGGCATAGTTCTCTCATTGGAGCGAGAAATCCAGAGGCAGTGTGCCCCAACTGCACTCCCTAATCCTCTCCTTTTTGTGGATCTTTTCTGATAGTGTTTGTTCCTATACATTTCCTAGTTTCATTTAGTAGGAATGATTAATTTTCCAGCAATTTTCAGATTAGTTATTTAGTAACATTTAATAATTTTTATTCTTCTGTAGTATTTTTATTCTACTGTTGCTGTAGGGGTATTCTTACACTTAAGATGTTGTGTTGTCTCTGTAATAACTCATGTTTTGATATGTGTGCTCTTTTTGATTTCTATATCCAGCTGGCTCTGAGATTTGTGGTTTTTTTCCTTGTTCCTTTCTCACTGTTGTAGTTTAATCCCATCCAGCAACTGTGAGTCCCACACACAGTCGCTCACTTGCTCTCTTGGTGGGATGCAGGACAGAATCAAGAGGGTAAAAGTGAGAAAACTTGTGGCTTGAGATAAAAATAATTTAATAACTAAGAAGAAATAATAATAAATTGTAAAGAAAAGATGAGGGAAAAAAAAAGAGAGAGAGAAAAATAAAACCCATGCAAAAAATAAATTATGCAAATGAAAACCATTGCTCACCATCAGCTGACCTCACCAGTCTCAGAGCAGAAATAACCTTCCTGCCCAGGTTTATTACTGAGCATGACATCATATGCTTTGAGATTCCCTTTAGTCAGTTGGGATCCACTGTCCTGGCCATGTCCCCTCCCAACTCTTTGTGGATCCCTAGCCTGCTCGCTGGTGGGACAGGGTGAGAAGCAGAACAGCTCTTGGCACTGTGCAAGCACTGTGCAGCAATAACTGACACATCCCTGTGTGATGACCACTGTTTTCAGAACATATCCAAAACAGAGCCACATACCAGCTGCTGTGAAGAAAACTAACTCTATCCCAGCCAAAATAAGTACACCTGTTGAGAAACAGAACTGTTCATCACTCTATTCAGAAAATCAGTATGTTTTCCAGATACAAAAATGGTTAACAAAGTGCCTGGTTGTGTTGGTTTTAGTAAGTTTTTAGTTATCTGAAATGTGTATGTAAGGAAATGTAAATGGCAAATACCGCCAAACAAATTTCAAAAGGTACTTCAGAATTTCTATTATAATGATCCTACTTTGAGTTGGTTGTAAGGTAAATTTTACTTATCCTCTCTAATTATGTTTTTTTATTCTAGATGTCTGCTTCAGGCCCATTTTGTCTGAACATTTACTGCAAGTCTAAAATCAGACACAATTCCATAGCATCCCACTGAATGTGTTTAAATCCTCTAGATCAAAGATTCACAAGGATTTAGTTCAAGTATTCATATAGATAGTAATATCAAGTATCTGCTCTGCAGCAGCAGTAGAGAAGCCTTGCTTTTATTTTAGCCTTCTCCCTTAGAGTTAGTGGGTGTTCAAGTGACAATCTTTAGATTGACTGGCATCATTTTGACAGTGACCTCTTTATGGCAGAGAGAGAAATCTATATCAAGTTCCAGTTCCTTGGCTTTTGCCAAATACTGCCTGATTCCTCAGCTATACTATGAATTCCATCTATGTATTTGTCATTACGTGATAGTGGGAGTTCTACTTTCATCCAAGTTTTCAAGATTTCATCTGTGTTCCTTTTTAATTATTAAAATTAGAATTTTGTGTATTAATACTACATAGGAGCAACGGAAACTTATTGAAATAGAATGCCTGGAATGTGAATATGAAGCAAAAACACTTGGCACTAAAATTGTGACTTATACCCAAGGAGTCGTTAAGGTATGTTCTTTAACATGTGCTTTGAGAGAAAAGTGGAAATTTGCTAAACCTTGGAAAATGCACTGGGTTTGTGTGTCTTAGCTACATTATACTGATCAGAAATTATTTTAAACTTTATATTCTTTCTAATTGGGCTTCCAAGAACAAAATGGGTAAAAATAAACAGTAGTTGTATATTCCTCCCTTAAGTCTTCTGTCTGACTATAAAGGTTCATAATATGGTACTTTCCAAGAGTAAAGATGGTAACATTGAGGCATGCAAAGGCAATGCTCTTGTGTTTTCATATTTTACATTTATGGGAGGCGTTTCCATAAAATGTCTTTAGTTTGAAGGGACCCATAAAGATCATCGAGTCCAACTCAACTATTATTGCATGTGATGGATGATCTGATACAGATTATTGTGTCAGAGAAATGAAGATTATTCTCGATAAATTGTCACATTGGAGCGGATTTTTCTTAGATTTCTGTAGCCAGTTGACTCAGTTATAATTCAAGCCATCAAAAGTAGAAGCCTAAATTGGCAATATTATCAATGGGATTAGATAGAGACCTACAATGGGAAATTTATAACAGCTGTTAGAGGCACCTAAAGTTCCTAAAATGGAAAGTATGAATATGCTTCATGGAAATTGATAGTGTTAGTGCATAAACTTACTGTTCTCTATGAGTACATTTTGGAGTTCAGAAATCCCTTTCACCTTTGAAAAAACAATCTAATGAATTCCTCATAATGTTAAATACTAATAATAGTGCTTAAATAAGAAATAGGATATTCAGATATTTAGGTATTTCTAAAAATTCCTACCACAGTGTATGAGAGGGTTGCAGTTGGAGAGGTGGCTTTTTTTAAATTAAAACAAAAATAAAATTAATATTTAAATAAATTTAAAAAATGTTTTTAATCACATAAACTCTAAAAAGAGCTTGCTAATTATCAAGTGTCTGTTACTGTAGATAAGATTTTGCTTTTAGTTTTAGCAGGAACCAGGTTTATTTGACAGTATGGCAAATCCCATTCATAGTATTTCTTTTTTTCCTCTCCTACACTGCATTTGTAGCTTGGTATTAAAAAAATAATAAATCTGAATTCATGAATATGTCACAATGATCAATTTCTGTTTACCGTAAGAAAGGGGAATAGCTGACAGACTTCTGCCTGAAATATGTAGTAACAGAGAGGAGTACGTAAAAGAAATACTCCTTAGTTAGCAATAACTATTAAAAAAAAAACCCAAACCCAAAGTTCCCAAAGTCTGCTGACTGAAGGGCTACTTCCTATTGGAAACAGTCCTAAAATTAAAATTTGGAGGAACATGTAAGAAGTTATATTCATTGAATGCAATATATGCTAATGAATCTTTCGTTTGTGTAGGCTCAACTGGAATTGATAAAAAATCTTGAGTTAACTTTAAAACATGCAGTTCGATTGGGTGATCCTGATGTGATCCAGGTTGTTTGTACAACCCAGTGGAACCTGTGCTTACCACTACTACAGCACAATTTGCATCAATGTGTACGAAAGCCATTGATATCAGTTGCTGATGTCCTTGAAGAGATTGACAGGTATCCTTCTATGCTGTGTACTTTCTAAATTTTTACTTTGAAAGGTCTAATGACTGAGTATCAAACTTATTTCAAAGCTCAAGCTTTATGATGGTCAGTGTTTTGGAAAACTTTCCTCTATCTTCTAATAAATTAGTGTCTGTGTATTGTACATGGTTCCTCATGAATCGTTTAAGAGGTTCCTTTCAGGCAAAATCTCACACTGTTTAATGGCCTATGGCAAATATTGGAATTTATTAGGAATTGAAAAATACCATTAATCAAAATCGAAATATGTATAGGCCGGCTACTAAGAACAAAGATCATAACTTTTGGAGTAGAGCTAGTGACAACATAATTTGTCATTTGAGCAGAAAAGTAGTTGGTATTACAGAGGAAGGTGAGTAATACATTTTCAGTGTTTTAAAAATGTAATTTTTTAGTTGCAGAATCACAGAATCACAGAATCCCAAGGGTTGGAAGGGACCTCAAAAGATCATCTAGTCCAACCCCCCTGCAAGAGCAGGGTAACCTAGAGTACATCACACAGGAACTTGTCCAGGCAGGCCTTGAATATCTCCAATGTAGGAGACTCCACAACCCCCATGGGCAACCTGTTCCAATGCTCTGTCACTCTCACAGTGAAGAAATTTTTCCTGATGTTCACATGGAACCTCCTATGCTCCAGTTTACACCCATTGCCCCTTGTCCTATCACTGGACATCACTGAAAAAAACCTGAAGCCTGAAGATGCATATATACAAATGTGCAAACCCACTATGTCGTATTTCTATACTTTTTTCTTATGCTTTCCATATAAGAGTGAAATATCAGCACACAGGACTTTGATATTTATACTAAATGACAGTAATGACAGTTGTTTTAAAGCTTGCAGGTCTGGTTTTTGGGGGGTTAGGTCTTTGGTTTTTGTTTTCTGTCTATTCCTAACAGTCCAGTAGACCCAGTCTTTAATGCTGATGTGTCACTAGAGATTGTGTGAAGTCATTGTCCTTATTAATTTGCCTGTCTTCATTTTTGGTTTGATTGTAGCATTAATTGTAACTACTTTGGTCTGCAGTAAAAGGGTGACACTTGCCTGGTCAGATTAGCTCTAATGTAGATATACGTTCGTTCTTTGTTATGATACGTGATCATAGAATCATAGAATAGTTAGGGTTGGAAAGGACCTTAAGATCATCTAGTTCCAACCCCCCTGCCATGGGCAGGGACACCTTCCACTAAACCATATCACCCAAGGCCTCGTCCAACCTTGATAGCCTTGAAAACCATCCTTCTGTTCTAGTTTTCATAACATTGCCTTAATTTATCTGATTTTTTTTTTCTTTCTTCCTGGAAATAATCAGAGGTAGCATGTAGAGCTCGGAGCTGTCATGGGCAGCTTCCTGTGGCACATGCTGGTTAAGCGAGCATAGTGTACCTGAGACTGGAGAGCACACAGTCCTTACTGAAAACATGCTGGCTTCATGGAGTGGTTTCAGTAAGGTCTAGGCAAAGACACTGCCTGCAGTGAGTGTGCCTCTGGTGAGCCAGATCTGTAAAAGGGGTTAGGTTTTTTAGCTAGTCAGGGCTAGATTTTTTTAAAAGTATTAGCTTCTACATAAATGTTAGGAACAAAGAGTGAATTTTGATCAAAAGTGGCCATTGTCCAGTTCATCGTGTTCCCTCTGGCAGTTAGTTAATAAATACTTTTGAAAATCTGTTCACTTCACTTCGTACCTAAGTGGTAACTTTAGTGTTGGTACTGAAAAACAGTTCTGCTAACACACAAGATCAGTTAGGCTACAAGTTGTGGTGCTTTGTCATGGCTGTGTTTTTTCATGCAAGTAAAATGCAGTTAAATGTTCTAAGCCATTTTTAAAAAGGCATATTTAAAATGATTGAGGCAAGTGCTGGAGTGACTTTTAATTGTTGAGGTTTACTTTGGGTAATTTTTAGGTCTAGGAATTTCAGTTTGTCTCATGTTAACAGTTTCCATTTAAATTTGTGTTCCTTAGCGTGTTGGTTTTGTTGCGTTGCCAAGTTCATATGGAAGTAGCTCGTATTGAAGAAGATGGGGATAGAATAGAGGCTGCTGTGGAACATTTGCAAAAAGCTATACATCTAAACAACTGTGGGCAGTATCAAGAACATCTAAGATTGGCTTTTAACCGTCTTCGTGTGTACAGTATGCTGTATAAGTCACCTGAGCGTCTAGAGGATCGGGCAGTAATGATGATTGAACAGGTATGTAATCATGAAGAATAAGGTCCGTAGCTGAAATAGTAGGTCTGCTTATCTAATTCTTCCAGAAGAAAGTCAGCTGTTTAGTAGAACTGCATATTAGTAGCCAGCATCATCTTGCTTTCAGCAAATTAGCATTGGTTGGCTGCCTTGAAAATCTCTACTTCTCACTGTGGTGGCCACGATGCTTCACACTCTGAAGATTGCAATAGAGGATTTTTTCCTGTTATACTCAAAGCTTATTTCTTGGGGGAGAGGAGAAGTTACTCATTAGCAAAAATATCAGCAAAGAAGCGGCTTATTCATAATTGTCAACAAGTCAGATTTCATTGCATGGAACAGTATTTTAATTAATGAGAAGAGCAGTAGCCAAGTAGCTAAACATCCTGACTGGCTTGGGAATAAATCAGTATTATGTTACATTAACAAATGACGCTAAATAATACGATTTAAAGTCACAGTGTAGTCATTGCCAAGAGTTATTGCATGTAATTCTGTTGTGATGCCTCAGCACCTGAACAAAAATCAGGCTACTGATTGTTGTCAAAAAGAATTTTAATCTATACAACATTTTGGAATATTCACAGAAATTAAGATGTGTTCACTGAACTTAAAATCAGTGCTGGAAAGTTGCTGGTGAGTGCATATGTCTATTGTTAAGACAAAGAAAAATTGAGGTTTTTTTTGGTCTAGTTTTAATGCCATTTTCATGCAAGGTTACTCTGTTTAAATGTTATTTTTTTAAAAAAAAGCACTTACACCTCCTCTAACTGTAGCTAATTCTGATGGACAAGGGAGTTCTTAATATTTTGTAGCAATTCCTAGTTATTGCACAATGGATGTGGTACTGTTGGTTTCTAAATAGATACTGTTCTTTATTTAAGAAAGTGTAACATGACAGGTTATACACTGAGGAATATACTGTAAAGATCCATGAGGAGCATGAATTGTACTTCATATTCAGTTATCTTTGATGTGTTCATGACAAGGTCGAACCAAAGTTCTACAGTCACTTTCAACAACAATATTATTGCAAAATGATGAGTAAGATCTATGAAAATACAAAATTCTATAGGTATTTTTTTGTTACTAGGAAGTTAGATGATCTGCATTCTGTTATGTTTAATAAATAAGATATACAAATAGGAAAATAATAAAAATGAACCTTGTAACAATTAGTTCTTTTTTTACGTAGGTTAAAAGGGGAAAGCAGAAAGATAATGCAAGACAAAAGAGATCCCTGCTTATAAATGCAGGTCTTGCACTAGCTCCTGATTCATTTCAGATAGTGCTTGACAGTGAAAATGAAGCTAAAGGTAATGTACATACATGTGACTAAAAGTCAGTGCACTTGACATTGACAGCTTTGCACAGTCTTGAGTGTTGGGCATAGTATATAGTGGCAATATGTAGAGATTATTGCAATACGGGTGAAGTGACGTTCTGCTGAATTCTGTGCCAAAGCTCCTGTCAATTTCAGTAGGGATCCAAGGTTTATATTGTGAGACTGGGAGAGGAAATGTTATTGTTTTCCCCTCTGAATTAATCTGAATCTTATTGCTGTGTGTAAGTTGTGCTGTTGGGCTGTAACTTTATTTTCACTGTGCCATTCCTGAATGTTCTTACCCAAGGTCAGTTTTAAATGTTACTTTCTGTCGTGGTTTAAACCCAGTCAGGTAACTCGTTCACTCACTTCCCCCCCTTTCTTGCCCTCCCCCTGCTCTCGGAGGGACGGAGAGGAGAATCGAAAAGAATGCAACTCCCACGGGTTGAGATAAGAACAGTTTAGTAACTAAGGTATAACACAAATCACTACTGCTACCACCAATGATAATAATGATAAAGGAAATAACAAGGGAAGAGAATACAACACCTCAGCACCAGCCGGCCGATAACTTGCCCCCCCTCAGCCCGACCAAGCTCCGACCGATACCTCCTCCAACCCTGCAGTCTCTCAGCCCTTCCGGCTAACTCCCAGTTACATCCTGGGCATGACGTGCTGTGGTATGGAATACCTCTTTGGTCAGTTTGGGTCAGGTGTCCTGTCTCTGGTTCCTCCTGGCTTCCCCTCCTCCCTGGCAGAGCATGAGGCTCACAAAGTCCTTGGCCAAACCAAAACATCGCTTGTTATCAGCTCTGTTCCCGAGCTGAAAGTCAAAACACTGCACTACACCAGCTACCAAGAAGGGGAAAAACGACTTCTACTGCTGAACCCAGGACATTATCCACCCCTTATTCCATACCATTCACGTCATGCTCAGATCCCACATTTTCAATATACCATCACTCTTATCTTAGTGCATGGACCAGTCCCTATAAAGCTGCTGAGTCCATCTGGTCCATGATGTCAGTCTCCATCTCTTCTAACAGTCTTCCAGAGCAGGAGAGACTGTGTGCAGTGTTCACACTCGTGAATAACCTGGGCAATAGTGTCCATTGTTAAGTCCACCCCTTGATCATGAGTCCATCTCTATGTTGCATCTCTGCTCTGATGGCCTGAAGTGCCATGGGCCCACCAGGCTCAAAATAATTCACTGTCCCCTTAAGCAGTTTCTGCAGCTTGTTGCTGGCGACTCCATGCAGCTGCCTTCCATCTCCGACGCTTCCAAAGCACTGGAGGGGCCCAGTGGACTAGATACTTGCCCATACTGTTGCACACACCCTGCCACTCCTGGCTGTCCAGCCTTGGGAAAAACCTCTTGGTCACCCTATATTGTCGTCTAACCCCAGACAAGACCCAAACCTGACTCTGCTTAACCTTTGAGATCAGACAAAATGGTTGTGGGTAGAACACAGCCTGTGTGTGTGCCAACATGCTGATCCCCATCACAATCAGCAGGCAGGTCCCAAGGACACCCAAAGGCCATTCAAAACCTCCAGAACTCTCAAACGATGCTGCTGTACTTGTCACTGGGGCTGGTGTAGCTGCTGTACTTGTCACTGGGGCTGGTGTAGCTGCTGTGCTTGCCGGCTCTCCCACCGCCAGCTTCTCTTTTCCTGAGTCCAGCTCTTCCTCCTCTGCCTTGCTGGGAAATGCTGCCTGGTCTCCTGCATCCTCCTGGGGCTCGGCGGGCGGCTTTCGGGAAACGCTCTCGGCCGTCTCAGGGCTGGGCTCGGCCGCTGGGCTCGGCTCGGCCGCTGGGCTCGGCTCGGCCGCGGGGCTCGGCTCGGCCGCGGGGCTCGGCTCGGCCGCGGGGCTCGGCTCCTCCGCGGGGCTGGGCTCTTCCGCGGGGCTCGGCTCCTCCGCCGCCTTCTCCCGCTGCTCGGCAGCCGCTTCCTTCTGCTCCTCGACCGCCCCGACCTCCTCCACCGGCAGCCGTCCCCTCGCGGCCTCCGGCCCCGCTCCCGCCGCCGCTTGGACCCCGGGGCCGCTCTCCCGGGCCGCTTCAGCAGCCGCCGGCTCCCGGGGCCGCTCCCCCTCGGCTCCCCGCAGCCTCACGAAGATGGAGAGTAGGGCGAGGGCCAGGACGGTGAAGAGCAGCCGGACGGCCACGTACAAGTCCAAGGCCACGTCCGTCCCGCCCTGCTGCTGGAGCCCGCCCGTATTACAAGCCATTGCCATAAAGCACAGTGAGACAAGAACCTTAGCCCAGGCCCCACACTTGATAAACACTATCACAGCAAATACCGGCTCTACGTAAGTTACAACATTCTGAAGCTGTGAGATCAACAAGAACAACTCTGAGAGCCAATAAATCAGCATTGTGACGAGTGACTATTAATCCAGTCAAATCTGTCGTTATCTCAACCCCTCGTGCCCCACGTTGGGCGCCAAAAAGAACTGTCGTGGTTTAAACCCAGTCAGGTAACTCGTTCACTCACTTCCCCCCCTTTCTTGCCCTCCCCCTGCTCTCGGAGGGACGGAGAGGAGAATCGAAAAGAATGCAACTCCCACGGGTTGAGATAAGAACAGTTTAGTAACTAAGGTATAACACAAATCACTACTGCTACCACCAATGATAATAATGATAAAGGAAATAACAAGGGAAGAGAATACAACACCTCAGCACCAGCCGGCCGATAACTTGCCCCCCCTCAGCCCGACCAAGCTCCGACCGATACCTCCTCCAACCCTGCAGTCTCTCAGCCCTTCCGGCTAACTCCCAGTTACATCCTGGGCATGACGTGCTGTGGTATGGAATACCTCTTTGGTCAGTTTGGGTCAGGTGTCCTGTCTCTGGTTCCTCCTGGCTTCCCCTCCTCCCTGGCAGAGCATGAGGCTCACAAAGTCCTTGGCCAAACCAAAACATCGCTTGTTATCAGCTCTGTTCCCGAGCTGAAAGTCAAAACACTGCACTACACCAGCTACCAAGAAGGGGAAAAACGACTTCTACTGCTGAACCCAGGACACTTTCCAAAGTTCACCCCATGATATTCTGTGTTAATTACATACAATATTGGGTATTTATTCTATATTGTGATTGTCTTTCTAGTCCAAAATCTTGTTTTTGAGAGATCAAGTTTTGCATGCAGATCTAGGCATGAATTACTTACTTTCTAAAACATGGATCATAAATAGGCATGTTTCTTATGCCACAAACTGCTTCAGTTTATGACAATACAGCTTGTTGTTGAACAACAGTGGACAAGGAACAGATGTTCCAGATTGCTTGAATTGTTTTGTCTTGTCTTGGCAATATAGCAAGTGTGTGACTCAGTTAACCTTCTGAGGATACCCCATGTACTCCTAGGGTAGAGATAATGCTGGAGGAGGGAATGCTCCAGGAGTCCTGTGCTTCCAAACCAGCTATTATCAAAATATTCCTGTTTGAGATAACATTTTGTAAGATTTTGTTTTGAAAGATTTAAGGTGTTCCTGAGGCTGTCATCTGAAGAATGTTTTTTGATCTTTCTATGACACTTAGAATCATAGAATGGTTAAGGTTGGAATGGACCTTAAAATCATCTAGTTCCAACCCCCTGCCGTGGGCAGGGACACCTCACAGTAGACCATGTTGCCCAAGGCTCTGTCCAGCCCGGCCTTGAACACTGTCAGGGATGGAGCATTTACTACTTCTTTGGGCAACCTGTGCCAGTGCCTCACCACCCTCACAGTAAAGAACATCCTCCTTATATCCAACCTGAACTTCCCCTGTTTAAGTTGAAACCCATTTAAGTTTCACTTAAGTTACAGCAAACTGAAACATGTTTATTGAAAGGGTAAGAATATATATATGTTTAACTTGTATTTTTGAAACACACATAGGACAGGACATCAGATCTGCAGGTGTTTTGGGATTTTTTCTTTTAAGTTGCATAAAAACTGTAAATCATCATTTCATTCTTTGCCTATGTATGTGCTGGCCTAATTTAGAGAGCATTGTACCCACAGATCCAGAGAAAAGTGTACATTTTTAATCCACAATTCTTTGCCCTTAAACCTTACACTATAATACTGTCATTGCTCGTTGTACTGAATGTTGTCTGTCAGTTGATCTATGAGTATCACAGCCTTATATGCTAGATAAAGCATTTCAAAACATTTTTAGCAAGAATGGTAAAACGCTTCACCTTTCTCTTTTCATTGTATATGAATGTAAGTGAACCTGCAGATATATATATTAAAGCCAAAAATATATGTATTTTCTGCTATTATTTGGTGAATATTTTGAGGATGAAGTTAAAACTTACTCAGTCTTCATTGTGCTAGGGAGATGTCTTAGATGTCTTAGATTCGAGTGAATGCCCAAACTCATTGGATTTCTCAGTTACATCAAAGTTACTTGTGTTCTAATGTAAACCATCTCTTCTATGTCATTACATGCAAAAAAATACCTCTTTTTGATGTATCTGTACCACTGAAGTGATTTTCTACCTCAGCAAGCCAGCTTCTTCCTCCCTTGTATCATTATTCTGTGTTGGTAATATCTTTGTTTAATATTTTTGCCCAGTATCCTGTTGATGAAGTAAACCAGAAGTCAGTATTCTCAAATTAAAACAGAACAACAAACTTTAATATTGATTGAAAATGTGTTTGATTAGGTTAAGTGTACTTAAAATTTAGCATGAGTGTGAACTTTATGTGTTAACTTCATCCCTTTACTCTTGACTGAGGCTCATTAGAGCAATGCATGTTCTGTCAGAAAAGAGGTGTACGTGAGATATTTGAGGGCCAAACAAGGATTAAATCAGTTTTTGTATGGACAACTATATCTGAACATACAGAAAAAATAGAATTCATGCTGATGGGGTTGGTTTTCATGTTAGTTGGTTGGTTTGGGGAAAGCTTGAAGAGCTTAAAAAAGTGCTGGATTTTACATGTTTCAGAAACCAGTTATGAATCAAAAATGCATACCCTTCATGTGGACTTTTTAATATCTTGTACTTAAAATTTACCTCAAATTCTTTTGTCTTTGCTAAGTTTCCTCAGGTGAAAGTAGGAGTCAGATAAGCTACCTCTGTGCTAAAGCACAACATCATATTAAAAGTGTGGAGAAAGTTGATGAACATTTGAAACACCTGAGAAGTGGAAATGACAGAGAGAGGTAATTCCTATAGTCAAGAAGTGTCTCTTTCATCTTGTGTAAAAGTGTCTAACTGGAAAGTTTCTTACTGCAGCTAAGTTACTTGATGGCACCTTGTATTACGAGTCTGAATACTTGAGTCAGACCTGGCAGAGCATTTAAGCATGTGTTTAAATTTGTCTCAAAAGTTCCATTACATTCACATGCTCTGTGTAACTGTATTCTTCTGCTGCTTCTAATGTCTCTCACATGCACAAAACAACTGTTGGTGTGAAATGAATACACAGAAAATGAGTGGATTAAGGCTGGAAGACTGAATAACTTGATGAACAACTGAAAGTTTGCTGCAGTGTGGTTTTAGGTCCTTGTACCATATCAGATGCTACAACCTTTTTAACAAAGAAATGAAGTCGTCCGTTCTGAGTCAGGAAGATAAGTTTGTAGAAAAATCAAAGGTTTTGTTTTATCATTCTTGATTTAAAAGGAGGTATTTGCTTTTTTTTTTTTTTTCCTCCCTAAAAATTCCTGTGAGGAAATTTAAAATTGTTTTCTAAAAAATACTAAACCCAAACTTGTTTTCAAGACTTGTTTTCTGAAATTCTCAGCATCAGTTTTGAAATATTTAGTTTATTTTGCAAGATAGATAATAGGGGTGTCACACACATTATGAAATTTCAGTAGGGTTACTATCCAAAGCAAGAATTTTGACCCACTCTTCATATGCTAAGGGGATTTTTTTTAGATTGATAAAGTAATAGTATTAGCTTTCCTGCTAAGAAGTCTTCCGTTTATTAATTTTTATTAGACTTAAAATTCTATTGATGATGGCCATCGTTAGTGACATGATGTTCTTGCTAATCCTGCTTATGAAGTAATTTTATGTATGCTTTTTCTTTGGTAGAATCAGACTTTGGGCAGATTTGGCAAAAGTTGCACGTAAGCAAGAAGTGTGGGATGTCTGCCGTGCAGCGTGCAGGTTCTGTCTCTGGTATGATGATACTTTGTTTAGGAAGGTAGCAAAGCCTAATAAAAAAAGTAAGTGAACAAATTATTCCAAATGTTGTGAGAGGAATGTTTCCCTCATTTATTAGAGTTACTTGAAAAAGTCACTCAATATTATTATTTTTTTTTCCTTCCTGTGGAGGGATCTGAAGTCGGTCAGGATGTTCTCTGTTGAGGCCATACTCTGCCTTCAGAAGTGTTTCACTGGTGCGAAAGAAAAGTACTTGTATGAAATTTATTTATCTAAGAAAATAGGTTCATTCCCTAATGGTCATCTAGGTCCATATTACCCATCTCTGTCATACTTAATTATCTGAGGAAACTGAAGAAAATGGATTATCAGTCACTCTGTATGAGGCTCATGTGGTAACATTTTTACCCTTTGCTCCCTTATTAGTGGTCCTCTGAGGTATCCGACCTTGTCTGTGCCTTCTTTCTTGAGGGTCTACTGAAAATCAAACACACATTCTGAACTCAGTGAAAGAGCACTTTCAAACCACTAGCTGCTTGCTTACATGTATCTTGTTAAAGTGTTTTTTTTTTGCGTGGGAGTTCATAAAACCTTAAGAACCGATGTAATTCTAGTGCACAGCCTGTTGGCTGGGTTGTTTTTTTTTTTCCTACCCAATGTTAACTGAAACTTTTCCACATTTTTTCTCTAGATTGTTTTCAAGGTCCACTTAAAATATGGCTTAATTTGCCTGTTTTCTGTCACAAATTTTGTATCTCCAGACTAGCCGTGTTTTGTCTTTCCTCTCTTTTCCAAACTATAGGGAAAATAAAGTACTTACCAAGACCTCTGGGCAGCTATGCACCAAACCAGTCATTAATAGGAACTGGTATGTTCTTCTTTCACAAGTTTTCCATCTCCAAGGTAAAGGTGTCTTTCTCATACTCTGAAAGTTTACAGGAATTGTAATTTCGTCTGTGTCTTTTCCTGGGAAGGCAGGGCATAAAGATACTCTTCCTCTCTGTTTAGAAGTGTTTCAAATGGTTCAATTAAAGTTTGTTATGAAGTTGCTGAAGTTGGTTGATGCTTTCAGAGGAAGAATGTCACCAGAAATCCAGCACTAACTCTGACCATAAGTCAGCATTCTCAAGAACAGCCTCCTGGAAACCCATTCATACTGCCACTCAGCGTTAGGTGTTTCTGTCAGCGTGAAGGAGACAATGTTGCATTTGATGGGCAGTTGGGGTAATCTGTTCTGGACAGTTTCTAGCTGTGGAAATAGCTCCTTGCAGTTAAATGAAACATGAACAGGCTTGAAACATGAATAGGCTTGTAGATGCTCAAGGCAAGGAAAGCAAGCTATGATTGGCTGGAGTTCTCTGAGAACTGCTGCACCATTCATTTTCATGCTCCATGTCATTTTTCTTTACTACAAGAAACCTGGAGAGGGGCTTTGAGCAAAGGCCTGTAAGGACAGGACAAGGAGAATGGCTTTAACCTGCCAGAGGGGAGACTGAGATGAGTTCTTGGGCAGAAGCTCTTCCCTGTGAGGGTGCTGAGGCGCTGGCACAGGGTGCCCAGAGAAGCTGTGGCTGCCGATCCCTGGCAGTGTTCAAGGCCAGGTTGGACAGAGCAACCTGCTCTAGTGAACGGTGTCCCTCCCCCTGGCAGTGCAGTGGGTTGGAAGTCGTGAGTTTGTGTCCCTTCCAACACAAACCACTCACTGATTCTCGGATTAGTGCGTGAGAAAAATGAAAGGTTTTCTTTACATATATCATATTGAGGATAGGGGAAAAGTAGTTGTATTGTGAAGACCCTTTACAGAGGCTTGCTGGGTTGTCAGGCCCGAACAAAGGCACCTAATTCAAGATGTTCTAGAGTTAGAGAAAAATAACATACCAATTCCTATTAATGATCTTTCCATTACCATAGTGGGTACGTGGTTGCTTTGAGTTTCTAGTAAGTACTTCTTTTTCCCTTTAGCTTGGAAAAGAGATGAAAGACAAAACATGGCTTGTCTGGAGAATTTGAATATGTGTGATTGGTCTAGGCACCAGGAGCAATCCACTCAAATTATCAGACTGGAGGTTTTAAGAAAACAAAAGCTTTACTTTTTAACCAAAATTAAAAGTTTATTTTGGAATATTGAAGTATGGTTAAAAAATTAGAGAAAAACTGGTAAGTCAGATTCATCAAAGAGTATTGAACTTGATGGTCAAACAGAAGCTCTGGTTTAGGAAATTGCATGCAGATTCTGAAAAACTGTGAAGGTAGACCAGGATTGAAAATAGCTTTGTGTATCCTACTTTTCCTCAAACACCCACCGTTGGCCAGCAATGTAGAGGAAACCCACTATGACAGCTTTTATGCTCTTACTTTGTGTTTATATCAAAATAATTTTGTTCCTTTCTCTTCATTATTAAACAAAAGAAAAAATAATGCTATTTTTCTCTCTTATGATGTGTAAATTGCCAGAAAGTGAAACCCATCCATGATTTTAAAAAGCTGAGATTCTATCCACTACGTAATGCTCAGCACTCTCCTTTCATTGATGCAATAAAATTGAACTAGAGACCATGAGTTATATTCATCTTAATGTAATCTCAGTAAGCATGTTATGACTGGATCAAGTTATTTACTGCAAATATTGAAGTTGATGCACAAATGCAGCAATATCACAGGTAGCTGATACCTCAGCACTGCTTGAGAAGAATAGGCTTTGAGTGCAATAGATTGTACTGATGAAAAAAAGTGAATGAAACAATTTTAAATCTGTACTTGTTAAGTCTTGTGGATTTAAGGACATGGAGAAATTTTTACATTTTAAAATGGACATTTTTTTTTTCTGATTTGCCTGATAAAAATAAAGGAATTCTGTCTTTTTAGTTTTAGCACAGAAGAAGAAAGCTACTACAACTGTGCTGGATGATGGTCAAGGTGACAGCTTACCAGTAGAATCATTACTAGCTACTAAATCCTTCTCTTTTGAAAGAGATTTACTAAGAATATTAGCAGAAATAAGATTCATTAATGCAGAGGTAAATAAATTGCACAGCTGTCATTCATGTTTGTTTTATTTAGCTATGTTTTATGTATAATTTTATGTATAAATCTTAAAGTACTGGAATTTTTGTTTAATGACTATCTCCACAGGAACTAAAGGAAGAAGTTGTTTCATGAAGCATCTTTATCAAAATACTCTATGAAAGTAACTATAGCTATAATCACTGCAGGTGTTGATAATACGTTTTTACAAGGGATTCTGCTATAAATGTTTGACATGACATTTCTGGATCCTTAAAGTTCCAGCATGGTTAAAAATATATATATAATTTTCAAAATTAAATTATTTAGTAGAATTATCTACAGACAATTGGGAGATGATGAAGTATTTTACATTGTATTCCATGCAGTTGTGCATGCCTGTACACCATCTGAAAAAGCATTTTGTATTTTCTGATTTTTGAAGAGGTAACAACACTAATACTAAGTCACAGTCTATTTTCACCAGGATAACCTGGATAGAAAATGTGTTTCTGTGTATCTTTTCAGGCAACTGTTCATTTATTAAGATTGCAGGGAACTGAACTGAATGATCATGCTGTACCTCCAGAAGATGCAAGTCAGTGTCATCCAGAATATGTTTCATATCTGTCTGAAAGTGATCCAGAATGGAAAACATACAGGTGCTTTTCATAAATATATAAAAAGACATAAGAACTGTAACAGATAGTTATTACCACATTCAGATGATAATTGCAAAAGTTATTTCTTCTTAGTAAAATTCCTTGTCACCAGATGATTCATATTTGTAAGAAGTTGTGGTAATGGGAAAAGGATAAGAATCTAAAGAAATTGTTTGAGATAATTTTCTCTCCATTGCTTTCATTTTGGAGTGTGTATTTTGTTTTTCATTTATTTCTTTGAAACTAGTATCCCAACCTTAAAAACTGTTAAATCTGTGTTGTACTGACATTTAAGACCGTTCTATTCGGTATTTAAAACTGTATTTCCCCAAATCAAACCCTGTTTTGTCTTGCTTTATAGCTCCTATAATGATGTCTGAGTATCTGAATACATAGAATGAGTTGCAAAACCAGTCTGTTCCATCAAATACCTGAAGTGAATACGGGAGAGTAGATGATAGCAAGTGTCAGGGTTTTTTTTTTCACATGATTATTTCTTTCAAAGGAGGAGACGGGGAGAATTCTGAAGATGACATTTGAACTCTCTTCTGTTCCCATTCACGCTAATATTAGCCTTATTGTGATCGTGATCATGTCCTGAAAGAGTTGGATGTCAGAGTTGTGTTCCTAAGTCTGTTCATTAGGTCTGAAGGTTAAATAAAGTTTCTCACACTGTCTGCTTGCAGATGTTTAGTAAAATGGGAAAAAAAATATGAACTTACCAGAACAAGGGACAAAGATGATGAGGATTCTGTTCCAAAATTTGCTACTAAGCTGTTTTTGAGCTTACCCAATTAGATAAAAAAACACGTAGGAAAAAAGCACTTTGGTCTACTGTGTTTTGTACCATTGTTGACATAGTAATACCTTGTGCCAGTTTTTGCTTTTGGTTTTGTGACTCAACCATGGCAATTCTGTACGGTCATTCGAGACTGTTTTTTAATATTGCTTTTTCTAAGTAAAAGTGCATCTTAATAATAAGAAAAAAGTTACTGGAAAGAAAGTTATTGCACAGTCTATGAAAAAGATCTTATTCTATTAAAAATTAATTTATCATTTCACAACATCTGGAGATACTTTGAGTGCAAGAACACATTTAGTTACTAAATGAAAAAGACACCTTAACTCTTGTGTAGAATGCCTTGTGTCTGTATTCAAATCGAGCCCTGTCATGGATATTTAATGATTTCTAGCACTTCTATGTGGATTCACACATGCATTTTAAAAAGCCTGTGTGGATGAAGTGTGAGCTATAATCTGATAGCATTTGAGTGTCAGAGACTATTCAATTTACGTTGATTCCAGTTCCTTTCCTGAGTCATCTTCTGATCCAAGCAAAACATAATTTAATGTAGAAAGACTTAATAAATGCAGCTGAAAAGTAATTATATTTTTGTTGTTGTTGTTGTTGTTCATTAAGATGTGCTGCTGCATATTTAATCTTATGGTATAATTCTTAGTGTTGAAGTTTTGGAATAACAGCTTCTTTATACTAACTTTATAGCTTATGGATAGACTGCTTATCTCAGTATGCTATGGAAAACTTCCAACGTGCAGCTGAAATAGGAGAAGAATTGAATGAAGATTGGATTGTTCACAATGCTGTGGTGTATATCTTAAACTACAATAGACATCTTATCTCTTCAGGAAGACAGAGGGAAATCGTTGAGTACCTGCACACTCTTCTTGGAGCCATCAAGACTGTTGGGCACAATGGGTAAATTTAGATGTTTGGTTATGAACATGGTCTTTGTTTTCTAAAACAGGAAAAATATTTTTACAAACACTCTAAATCAGTTTGTGCCGTGAATGACACTTACTGCTGTCTTTCATTCAACTTTATACTAAGCAATATTAATTTCTCTTCACTGTGGGATAGCAATATGTTCATGTAAAATAGCATTTTGTTGAGCTAGTCAGAAAGAGTCAGGAACATTTGTTTAGCCTATGAGTTTTCAGGAGAGCTCAAAATGTGTTTGCTTGCTGTCATGTGCTCTGAAGTTGAATTACATAGTAAATACGGTTCGTTACTATATATATATTATTGTAAATATGTCTAATCAGAGCAAGGTGAAAAGGAGGGGGAAAAAGGAGGGGGGTAAATGTGCACATTAATAGACCATAAAAATGGGAACATCGATTCCACTGTGGTTTAGAGAAATCCTGTTGCATAGTAAGTGCATAGGAGAATGATTAACAGAGGAGATGCTCAAGTCGAAGTCTTACTGTGAATGAAACGCTATAAATTGTAGCACATTTTTGACGGCAAACTCGGCACTGGGCAGACTGTCAGGGCCAGCAGCAAAGCAGACTTTTTAACAGTATTGGAGAGCAAAAGCTGAAGTACATTTTGTGCAGAGGTGAACATTGGTAGTACCTGCTTATTAATGCTGAGATGTATGTTAGCATGTGTCAGCAGTAATGTCTTACTCGTAATTCAGTTTGTGTTTTCTCAAAAAAAAATTGTAATTCTAGCACAGCAGTTACAGCAGTTGATTGAATGACACCACAGTCTAATAAAGAAATGGAATTATGTGAGGCCTATGCCTTAGGTGGTTTTTTAGGAAGTAGTTGTTATTTTCATGCATAGCAACCCACTAACAAAAAAATTGATTTTTAAATGTGTTTGTCTGACATAAATATGTTTGGGTTTTTTTTTTCTGTGAGGAAATAGAAATAATAGAAAGCTGAAATAATATGATGGAAACTATGAGAGTTGGTGCGGGATTTTGTGCCTGTAGCCATTTTAACTGCTTTTACAGTGGAAAAAAATTTTGTAACTTCCATAACTTTGCTTTTTTAAAAAAATCTAGACTTTCAAGTAATGTTTATTGCATGAAAGTAATAAGCTTTATTACTTCCTTTTATTTTGATCTGATGCATTATGCACTTCTGATTTTTGTTTTCTTCTGCAGAAGTGCTGAGATTTTATTGATGTTATGTAATGCTTTGGCTCGAGGCTTAATTCTTTGTTGGATTCCAAATCCAAAACTTGGTGAGATGATAAAAAAAGATGCAGCAGACAAAAGCAGAAGAGCTTCAGTAAAGAAACATGAAAAAGCAAATATCATCCAGTCTTCTTTAGTAGATCCCAGTGGACTTACTGATATCAAAGCTGCCTTAGAGGTACAAAGCCCTCGTTTTTTATAGTTATCTTTGGTCTGCTGTCATATATTATAATTCATATAAATTAAATGATAGAAATGTTTTGCAAAAAATAAGCTACCATCTTTTACAGTTCTTCCACTGCAGGTCCTCCCCAAATGCACACTGAAGTTCCTTACCAATTGGAGCTGGGGACTGGAAGTTCTGTTTACTATATGGTTTGACTTTATAGAGATGTTGTTAGCCTTAGACATGCATGTGCAATAATTTTAACACAACTAATGGATGGCATGTTCCATACAAAAAGCTTTCCACATTTATCCTGTGTTTCAGTCTCTTTTTGTAATTCTTGGTGTTCAGATTTGTGAATTTGCCCTAAATGTGATAACTGGAATGGCACCTAATGAAACAGTACCTATTGCGGCTCAACAGCAGATCATTGCTACGTGGGTGAAAGCCAAACAGTTAAATCAGCAGCAGATTGGACATGAACTTGGGCCAGAGGAGGAGGTACTTTGCTCTGGAATCATGCATAATGCTGAAACTTTTCTTTGAAAAAGCTAATTTCATTATGAATGGAATTATCAATGTGTATCTTCTATATATTTAAATACAATGTGAAAATGAATTTTGGCTGTAGTTCCCATAAATCTTTACGGAACACAGCAAATTCTTTACATTTGGCATAGCAGTGAGTCTACATTTCTTAACTCTGCCTTCTGTTTTTATCTGCCAAGAATAATTGTGGTAATGTTTGCTATATGATGACTGTATAACAAAGTTGGGTTTGAATTCATATATTTAAAATCATAAAATGGCTACATGAAAAATGAGAAAAATCATCTATATTTTATATCAACATTTAATATGGTCTGTATCTAGAATATGGACGTAGCAAGTTCATAAGTAATGTTTTATTCCTATCTTTTTATTTTATTATACTATAAAACCATAATCCCTCAGCGGTACATGAACTTACCTGCATTGTGTTGCTGCTATGTTTTCCTGATGTTAAAACTGTAGTAATTCAGAGTTCACAGTATTAATTAAAAAAAAATAAATACATAAAATCCCCCATTTAAGGACACAATGAAGAGAGGAGGTCTTACTTTTTGCAACCTGGGGATTCCAAATATAGTTATTATTACCTTCTCATCTTAATTAACTTCCTTAACAGTGTTTACTTGAAAAAGCAAAACCTGTTAATGTATTGCTTTTTATTTCTGCATAGAACAATGATGAAGCACAAAATCCTATGACAAGAATTCTTGTTGGTCTAGAAATGTATTCGTGTAATGGCCTGGGTCTCATGGATTTCACTGTTCCTAGCTTACCTCAGGTATTTATTTTATTAGGTCTTGAGTTTTAAGAAATTGCATAGTATCAATGTTATTTCAGTTTTAGATGGAGGCAAAATTAACTTCTGCCTTCTGTAGAGAGCTTTCTTAAAAGACTAAGATGTATTTCCCCATTTATCTAGGAATCTGGTGATATTGTCCTTTCTCCAGACTAGGATCTGTGTCCTTATAAATAGATATATATATAAATATGTTGGTATCTAATTGTAGTAAGTTGGTTTACACATTTATGCCAAATATTATGAGTTAGCTTTAGCTTGAATGGCTTAGTTTTGGACAGCAGTACTGTAGTAGCCTCATTTTTACCAATTTATTAACAATACTCATAATTGGTATTTTATTTTTGCATTATTATTATTACTGCAAAAGCAAAAGGAGCAAGGAGGATCCTATAATGAAACTATGCATGAAACACTATTATTGTAAGAACAGTGCTATCTCTCATTCTTATCTTTGGCTTAACTAAAAGGGGCTCTGAATTTCGGAAGTCTTTTTCTATTGATTTTCAGAAGACTGAAGATGTGATAAGTACTGACAGATACTGCTGGTCAAAAGGCATGCACACTTGCAGCTAGATGTACATGCACTAGTATAATACTACAAGGTGAACAATGGTTCTCTGCCATATATTTTGAATGTTCTTGTAACTCTTTGGTTTTCTAGATTGTTTTCTCGTGTACTTGTTCTCTGTGCAGGTGGGTTGTGTGGAAGGTACAGCTGTAACCATGTAAGTTCTGTAGAAAAGAGCACTTTCGGGTTTTTTAATTTGTTTGTTGCTTGTTTTTTTTTCCCCTAGTTAGTGAAATTGGCTTTGGAATGCAGTTGGTCAGATTCCTTGGTGGAACTGCAGGTAATGGCACGATTTACATATTTTGCATATGTGTCACATGACTATGAAACAGTGATGGCTTGTTCCAAAAGGATCTTGCAGTCAGATGAGAACTTCTTCCATGACAGAGATGCTAAGAAATGTGACATGTAAGTACATGGAATTTTGCGTGATACTGTGGTATACTTGAACTAAGTTTTGAAGAAAGGGTAAATGCACCTGATCACATAATTAAAAGCGAAAGAATCTTTTTTATTAAGAAACTATACAGTTAGAGGTAGAAGCAAAATTTTCCTACTTCTGCTGCCTCTGTCAGTATCAGTTACTTAGGTACTGCAGATGACGTTTTAGCTCTGCATCGTAGCCTGAGTAAAAGGCAGTGTGTGATCCAGATTGTGGCTCCAGACCCAGTTCACAAAAGTATGTGAATTGTGTTATCCAAGTGAATCAACGGGTCATATACACATGCATTTGAGAGTCTTCTGGGGGTGCATTGCTTTTATGAAATGGTCTCTGGCAATCATGGTCTTTTCAGACTTTTTATAATTTCCAAGCAAAAAGTACCTGACTCTAATGGTTCTGCTGATGCAGATTGTGGCAGTGCTGAGCTGGTCTACACAGCTCATGAGCAAGATGGAGCTGTGAATGACAGTGAGAGAGCTACTATATTCTAGGCTCTGGTGTCAGGTAGTCTTTATGGTCTTTATTACTACCTATGCATGTGGGCGAATTTCTTCAAAAGTCCATTATCTTGAGTAATAATTTAAATCTTGATCTCAAAGGCAAAAAAAAAGGAAAAAAAAAAAAGATCTGTATACAAAAGAATCTGTTGGTGGAGGTGATATCCTTTAATCCGTCTGGGTTTTTTAATATAATCTCCTGGAAAAACAGAATGTAATTTTATCAAAAGCGGAAGGAATCAACCCCCACTTAGTACTAATTTGTTGGAATGTAGGAAGCTTGAAATAAACGTGAACCTCTGAAGGTAGCTTACTGCTCATTTTTCTCTCTAAAAAGTAATTCTCAAAAACACGTTTGGTACATGGGAAAATGATGTAAAACCAAATAAGATATCTTAGTAGGAAATATGTAGTTTCAGAGCATTACAGAAATTGAGAAAATACTTGCTGAGTATCCAGCAATCTGCAGACTAGTGAATAATAAAATGCCTGGTTCTTTGACAAGAAATGTAGTCATGGATTGTCAAGGCTGTTTCCAGAGAAATGGAAGATAAGTTTTGTCTTCCCATGGTGAAGCACAACTTCAGGACAAAGGAGTTAAATATTTAACTTTTTTTTTGGTGCTGTTAACTTGTACAGTAGAACAGTTGTGTCCTCTTGTGGACACAAGTCATAACTACATGACGGTTCTCTCCACAGGGCAGAGATACCATGTATTTCTGTATATGGTTGCACACTGTAACCAAGGCATTAAAAAAAAGTCTTGCAAATTGTATTACTTCTTTTTGTATAAAATCAGTATTAAACAAAGTTATCACATTTATTTAGTTAGTCATTTTAAAATTTACTCTGGGACTGAAATCTACATTCTTTTAAATGTTGTAGAATATGCCCCAAATCAATTTCTCCAGAGCCTTGTGCATACTTTACCAGACATAAATGAGACCAAATGCAAAAGAAAGTATAAGAATTGTCTAATTTTTCCTATTTATGTTTTTAATTGCTTGCCAAGTAAGTTTGACTTTGGATTTATATTTTCTTTGTTGTACAATAGTCCATAATGGGGAGAAAACTCCAACTGTGTTTGCTAAATACAGATGATTTTTTTTTAATCTTATTTCACAGTTATCATCATTAAAGTGATGAAAAATATAATTTATATCTGATATCTTTTCACAAAATGCTCAGGTTTTCAAATATCTTCTGATTTTAAAAGAAAAGTCAGTAGAAGCATTTGGAACTTCCAAAGCTAGGGACATCTATTTAGTAACAACTTGAAAGCATCATTAATAAGAACTGGTATGTTCTTACACTTTAAGACTAACGCTTCTTGAATTATTTGCCTTTATTCAGGCCTGGTAACAGAATGAGACAAGAAATGTTGAGCACTACTGCCTGTATACAAGGGAAGAGTATCATGGAAAATTTGCCCGGAAGAAAACATTTGCACGTAGCAGCATCAAAAGCCTTTGTTCAGAGTGCCTGGTATGTTTTATTTTGAGAGAAGACTAATACAAACCAGACAGATTTGGGGATCTACAGTTGAAATGCTTAACAAAGGATTTGAAAGATGTTTACAGTTAGTAAATTTATCAAGTACTTCCACATAGCTGATCTTGTAATGTCACGGAGTCACTAGAAAATCCAGTCAGAAGGGATCTCAGAAGGGGTCTAGTCCAAACTCCTGCTTAAAGCAGGACCAGCCCAGGGCTTTATCTGGTCTTGAAACCCTCCAGGAATGGTGACAGAACAGCCTCTGGGTAACCTGTTTCACTGCTTAACTGTATTCATGGGGGAAAAGTTTTTGCTCATAAACGATCTGAACCTTTCTTATTTCAACTTAAGCCCATTCCTGCTTGTCCTGCCATCCACTATGAAGAAGCTGGCTGCTGCTTCTCAATAACTTTGTTAGGTTATTAAGAAACTGCTTCTTAGGTCCTCCAAAGCCAGCTCTTCTCTGTGCTGAACTAGCCCTGAACTCTCAATCTCTCTTCTCAAGGCAAGTGCTGCTGTCCCCGAATGATCTTGATGGCCCTCCACTGATCTTGTAGTTTGTCCACATCTGGCATATGTTGGGGGACCTAGAACTGAATGCAGTAGTCTAGATGTGGTCTAAAGAGTGCTGACTTAAAGAGTGATAATTCTCCCAATCTGTTGTATGTTCCTGTTAATACAGCTCAGGATGCTCTTGGCTGTTGTTGCCAGAGCACACTGCTGGCTGGTTTTCCGTTTGCTGTCCACCTAGACCCCACGTCCTTTTCAGCAAAGCTACTCCTCAACCAATGAGTCTTCAGTCTCCACTGTTGCAGAGCATGATGTCAATATTGTGAATTGTATGCTGTGAAACCAAAGTAGAAAGTTTGCTTTAAATCCTGAGTGTGCAGGAGGTGATATGTAGATGATGCGTGACTTCAGTATTGATTCTTTGCTATTCGTAAAAAATAAACGAGCAAAAGTAGGCAATTAGAACTCTTAGAAAATGAACATGTGATAGCCAATGTGAGGCTGTTAACATTGTAGTACTTTCTTTCTTTCATCCATTCTTGTTTGGTTTCAGCTGGGATTGAGTTAATTCTCTCCCTAGTAGCTGGTGCACTGCTGCGTTTCTGCTTTATTTTGGGAATAACGCTGGTAACACACCAAAGTTTTAGGTGTTCCCCAGTAGCACTTGCCCTGATCAAGGATTTTGCAGTCTGTCATGCACTGCACTGATTTCTGCTCGGGTCAGGCTGAGTGTCAGTCCATGGAAGCTGTGTGATTGTATTGTGCATCACTGGTGGTTAGCGTTTTTTTCCTTTCCCATTTTAGTTTTATATTCTCTCCCCTTGTTATTTCCCTTATTGTTATCATTAGTAGTTGTAGTATTAGCATATTGTACTTTAGTTATTAAACTGTTCATATCTCAGCTGGTGAGTTTTACATTCCTTTGATTCTTTGATCCCACCTGGGGAGGGAAAAAGGAGGGTGTAAGCGAGTGGCTGTGTGGTGCTGAGTTGCTGTTTGGGTCTAAACCATGACAATCTTAAAAAAGAGAGTGAAATGAAATTAGAGTGGCCAGTGTGACAGAACTCTGAGGTCATGTCACAATGTGGATAAATCCGTATTCTTTTTTTAAATTTGCATGTTATGACAAGCACTTTTTTAGGAAGGACTGAGTGCATTTATATGTAAGTACATAGCTTGACACATTTCAAAACAAATGCAAAAAATGGTGAGCAAAACTTAAGCCTTAGTATGTCTAGTGTTACAGTCTGAGATATGTGAGCATATGGACTTGAAAAATCATGAAACTATGGGAGAAAATGGCAAAGGTTCCAGATTCAAAACCTGTTGTGGCTTTTGTGGTTTTTTATCTTAAAACTCTTTGATGGGTGATTGTTTTATACCAATCCATAATTTTTAGCTAATTTCTAAAGCTTTTTCTCACTCAAGTGAGTACTGTGTTGTATCACAATCTGGAGTTACTAAATTTTATTAATTCAAAGTAACATTTGCATGGAATATGCTCAAACTAATTTGAATGCAGTTGGAGGCATTTGGGGTATATTCTTGTGTTACAGTAGTACTGTACTATGCAAAATACATAGCATTTTAATAATTGTTCTGTACTATTTTTAAAGGTTTTGGAGTGAGAAATCAACACAATAGCCAAAAAATAGTAGATTATTCCCATAAGAACATCTTGAGTAGATTTCAACTACTTTAAGATGAAGGGTCTTGAGCTAAGATTACACAGAAATACGATAAACCCATCGATATGGTACTTGTTTATTGCTACTTCTGCTGAATGGTTGAAGGTGGTTTGTATACAAAAATGGAAAATATCTTTTGTATGAAGCATATATGTTAACCCCTCATTCCCAAGATTATATATGGTGGTGCCTAGATCAGGTAAACTCCAGTGTTTGCAGAAGTAAAATCCTTCGTTTTGGCTAGAGCGTGATAGCTTTCCTTCATTAAGATGTGCTCCACTTTCTGCAGGCACGCAGGTGAAGCCGGAAATTATTCCCTTGTAATGTTCGCAGCTAGACACTTCTGGAATGCATGTTTACATTTGCTAGGTTCTCCACGTTACAGAAAGCAGCTTGAAGAACCTACTGAAATAATTCTGAAGAGTATAATTAAAGCAGAATCTAAAAATAAACAGGTAAGAATATCTGTCAGGTATTATTACTTGTGCTTGTGATTAGTGATTGGTACTGATGATAAAGAAACAATCTGGTTTGCTTTGAAGCTCTGGGGGCATGCTTCGAGTCCGTTCCTAAGAGGGGAATACAGGGGTGGTTACTTACCTGCACTCACCCAGCACACATTCGCACATGCAGGCAATCACGCACTTTTTCTTTTTTGCCTTTTCAGGAGAAGAAGGAAATGTTGCCTTTGCACCAGTGGAGTACAAAGGATTTTCAAAATATTGGGTTGTCAGCTGGATGCTTTCTCCCAGGCATGTTCTTCTCTCTCTTGATCTGGTGATTAAAAAACCCCACTATTTTGTACTCTATTTATTCTAATTGTGCAGTATATTAATATAGCATTTGAATATACTTCAAAGGAGCTGAGGAAGACCTGACATTAAGAACCTCCCTGTATGGGTTGTTATTCCACATACATGCTGATAAAGCTGATTGGGAGACAGCAGTAAAAGTCCTGGGTGATGCTGTTCAAGTTTTGCCTCAGACAAGACACAGGCTGTAAGTTGATTGACTTTTTTTTTATTAAAATAATCATCCTGATTAGTGAGAAGTATAAAACTCCAAGTATTTTTTATTTTATTTTATTTTGCATTGGGAAAATATTATGTTTACTCTTTCCTAGCTGTAAACCCATTTATGTTAAATGGAAACTGTATTATCTAGGGTACTTTTTACACAGTCTCATCTGAATTTAAGGAATTACGGCTTTTTATGTCAGTTTATAAACTTACTATGTTCAGTCAATAGAGCATGAGAGTCTCAGGGTCATGGGTTTGTTCCCCATGTTGGGTGCCAAAAAGGCCTGTTGTGGTTTAAGCCCAGCTGGTAACACAGAACCATGCAGCCGCTCACTCATTCCCTCCCTTCTTCCACCCTGCACTCCTGGAGTGATGGGGAGCAGAATTGAAAGAATGTAACTCCCACAGGTTGAGATAAGAACTAAATAACTAAAGTACAGTACAAAACTGCTACTACTACCACTACTACTAATAATATGGGAAATAACAAAGGGAGAGGGTGTAAAACTATAAAAGGAAGGGAAAAAAAAAACAACAATAAACGCAAGTGATGCCCAGTACAATTGCTCACCACCCACCAACGAATACCCAGGCCAACCCAAGCAGTGATCTGGACCTCCTGGGTGACTCCCCCCAGTTTATATACTGGGCATGTGTCCTGCTGAACTCAGGACATTATGACGTGCTGTGGTATGGAATACCCCTTTGTCTAGTTTGCATCAGGTGTCCTGTCTCTGCTTCCTCCTGGCTTCTTACGCCCCTCTTCACTGGCAGAGCATGACAGACTGAGAAGTCCTTGATTAGAGTAAGCACTACGTAGCAGCTACTAAAACATTGGTGTGTTATCAGCATTGTTCTCAGACTAAAGCTGTAACACAGGGTTGCACCAGCTACTAAGAAGGAGAAAAATAACTCAGCTGAACCCAGGACATGCAAACTAGTATATTTATGCTGCACACGAAGTTACTTTACATGTACAGATATAAGTAACTTGCAATTTGTTTTGTCTTTTTCTAGCCTGCTTTTGAAACACATGGTTACAGTGAAGGCACGATTGGGATGCAATTTTATGATGGATATTCAGAAATTCAGAGATGAAAGTGAAGATTATTTGTCACATATGTGGCGTCACTTGGCAACAGCCTCTAGAAGTACTGTTGGACAGTTAAGCTGTTTTCAAAATGGAGTCACTGTTTTACAGGTTTGTCAGTTTACTGTTCATATGTTCAAATGCTGGTAGAACAATGTTTCTCAAGTGATTCATGGCATTGCAGGTTCTGTGAAGTCTATAATGGAACTGGTAGGAAGGCCGTATACTTGACCATTACTTTTATAACTTTGAAGTTGCTCTTCAGTTGGAGAACTGTGCATGGTTGAATCTTGGTATCCAGTAAAAGTTCAGTTGAGTCCTGCCAAATTGAAATGGCTAAGAGTAGCCAATTGCAAGAAGTTTTAATTTAAAAAAAGGAATATCTGGTAGAGTTTTCTCTTACATTCTGTTTAGCGTAACTCTGATTATGTGATGCCAATAAAACAGTTCACTGTCAAATTTTTTGCTTCTGTTAGGACAGTGTTGAATTTTGATTGTTTACATCACAAAGTACAAATAAACTCTTCCTTCATTACTTTTATAGAAACAAGAAAATGAATGGCAGAAAGTTGATTATCTGATGGAGTTTGCTGAATGGTTGTACCATAACCAGTTTCCCCATGATGATGTTATTAAACCTCTTGACTGGGTTGTAGATCTTTTGTTACGTATGAAATTTCCTATGCAATCCTCACAAGAAGAAGGTATGTAAGAAGTGTATATCTTTCAGAGGAATTCCTCAGCAACAAACGCAAGAGATGTTTTTAACTTACAGCTTAAATACCACAAAGGACTGTAATGGCTGTATTTTCTCTGATATTTACTGTCATTTGTTCAATGCTAGCTTAAATATATCTGTGAATGTTCAGTGTCTTTAGTATCACACATTTGGTCAAAGTCCCAGTATCAATATTCTGTTCATGCATTTCTGTTAGTGGTTTTGTTTGGGTTTTCTACAGTCCTGTGGTGTTTTAAAGTTTGTACTTACTCTTTAATGATCTCCCCACCCAGCTTTATGTGGTTGGTTATGATTGCTGGACTTCTTACACTGCCTACATTTTGAGAAATTTTTTACAAAACTTTTAATGGAAACTGAAACAATAGAATAAGAAAAATCAGATTCAAATATAGGACAGTTCAGGTTGGAAATAACCTCAGAAGGTCCGATCTTGCATGGAAGAGGGAACCTAGATGAGATCTCTAGCACCCTGTCCAGCTGTGTCTTGAAAACCCCCAGTGAGGGGGACTCCACTATGTCCCTGGAGGGAGCTTGTGCCAGTGACAGATTGTTCTTACTGTAAAAATTTATTTCTTAGATCATGATGAAACCTCTTTGGGTACAACTTGTACCCATTGCTCCTTGTCTCCTCTGTGTGGCTTCTTGTGAATAGAGAACCTCTATCCTTTTTGTAGCTGCCCTTTAAGTACTGGACAACTGTTGGGTAGAGAAGTGATTCAGAGCAGGCCTGTGGAGAAGGACTTGGGGGTGTTGGTTGATGAGAAACTTAACATGAGCTGGCTTCAGTGTGTGCTCACAGCCGAGAAAGCCAACCATATCCTGGGCTGCATTAAAAGGAGCGTGAGCAGCAGGTCAAAGGAGGTGATCCTGCCCCTCTGCTCTCACGAGAACCCACTTGCAGCACTGGGTGCAGTTCTGGTGTCGTCAACATAAGAAGGACGTGGAACTGTTGAGGCAAGTAGAGGAGGCCATGAGGATGATCAGGGGCTGGAGCACCTCGCATATGAAGATAGGCTGAGAAAGTTGGGGCTGTTCAGCCTGGAGAAGAGAAGCTTTGTGGAGACCTTGTAGCAGCCTTCCAGTATCTGAAGGGGGCCTACAGGGATGCTGGGGAGGGACTATTCATCAGGAACTGTAGAGATAGGACAACGGGTAACGGGTTTAAACTTAAGCAGGGGAAGTTCAGGTTAGATACAAGGAAGAAGTTCTTTACTGTGAGGGTGGTGAGGCACTGGCACAGGGTGCCCAGAGAAGTGATAAATGCTCCATCCCTAGCTGTGTTTAAGGCCAGGTTGGACGGGGCCTTGGGTGACATGGTCTAGTGTGAGGTGTCCCTGCCCATGGCAGGGAGGTTGGAACTGGATGATCTTAAGGTCCTTTCCAGCCCTTCCTATTCTATGATTCTATGATCTATGATTCTGTGTTGAACAGCACAGGTACCAGTCCCTGTGGGATCCCAGGAGGCTGCCAACCTGAGCAAATACCATTGATCCTGGCCATCTGAGTACAGCGTGTTAGCAAATTTCCTACCCATCTTGCAGACCACCAGCATCTTGCCATCTGTATCTTTTATTATGAAAGAATAAAATTAATCTGCTGAACTGTCCCTTTCCCTAACTTTACTGTGTGTTAACTTTATTATAGAGTGTTAATCATGCTCAGAATTCACTCAATTTCTTTGCTACTTTAGTGACTTCATTTGTGACAGTTACTGGATTATGTAACAGTAACAGGTGTTACCCTTACTGCAGTGTGCTTTATGTTGTAGAGCATCAATTTGATGTTGAAAGAGAACCATGTGTTTATAGTACTTAACTTCAAGCTGAAAATCTGCTAATTACTTGGCTTTGAGCTGAATTTCAAGCAGAGTTGGAATTTCCATAAAGCATCAGAGTTTACTGAAAAGTAACTAGAATTACACAGCATAAAGGAGAGGATTGAGTAGCAGAGTACCTTCTGTTGTTGCCATCAAGAACCATTAAGATACCTTGTTACAGACTTAAGGATGAGCTTGAGCTATGTTCTAGACTTAGTTGACACTGACCCATCTGTAGTTAGATTATTGCTCCTTTCTGTTTTGGAAGTGAGTGCTGGCCAAATATGCTTGTTGCTGGCTAGGCTACCAGGAATTAGGATCTCGTCTTTGGTCAGGTAGAAAACACTACATCAAGATCAAGAGGATTTTGACTTAACTGCAATGCTTCTCAAGTGGCTGAAATAAGTAAGTTACACTGTCTTTCACACGGATTTATTTTCAAGAAGATAAAGTGTGCTTGCGTTGGAATTAATTTCTCTGTCAGGCTTACACCATTTAATATACATAGCTGTTATATTATTCATTGTAAACATGGTATGAGTAGCATTGCATCGCTATAAGAAAAACATCTTCAGTAGATGGATTTCCATTTTAATTCTTTTCATAAATATTTTCATTTTAAATTCAGAAATTTTAACTTTTGAAAATATTTTGTAAGTACTGTCACTATGAGCATGTTATTTATTTTTTAACAGAAAAAGATAATATACCAAAATTTTCTCCTGCAGAAAATTTGAAGACAGACATTGGAGCAAATGATACCATGCCCCAAATTAATTTGGAAGATCTGAGTGATATTAAAGAATTGGAAGCTTTGTTTAGAGCACAGACATTAATAGCTTTAATTTCTGGTCATAGTTCTCCTTTTCATCAGCAGCACTGTTTGATGGCATATGCTTGTATCATCCGTATCTGGCAGGTGAGATTGTTATGAGCTTATATTAATTATATTAAATTGTGGCCAGTATATTTCAAGTTATCTTGTGTAATCGTGGTGCCAGCTATTCGCATGATGTTTTAACTAATCTTTAGGATTTCCTACTTTGTGATATAGCTAGCATGTTTTCTCAGGTTAAGGATTAAAAAAGATTGTTTCTCTCGGAAAAACGGAGAAGAGCCATGAAGGATAAAAGCAGTGGCCCACTGTTTCTCTGCAGTATGTTCATGCATTTCATGCAAAAGGCTTGCAAATCTAGTAATTTCAGTTTGTTAAAGGATCTTGGTAGTGGCACGATACATGCTGAAGACATTGCTAACAGTTCTGAGGAATCTGTAATTAGATTACAGACAGACCTTCAACTAAGCCTGAATCAAGGGGGCTGTCATTTTGACTGAAAGGAATTGTGTGACATAGTTAAATTCAAATTTGTTTCTCAGGTTTTGAGAAGTATAGACAAGCAGTGTTTACCAGTCATTATACTCAATTCCTTTTTGCATTGTTACAGCATTTCAGGTCAAACCGATCTATTTCATTTCTTACTGATACGTATGTCTAATTTAAAAGGCTATTGGAAATCATAGCAAAAATCATAGGAAAACAATTATACATTAAATATGAGTAAATCTTTGAAGGGACTAAATCTACACTTGGTAATAGTAATGACTCAAATCTTACAGAGACAATCTTAGCGTTGTAAATAGGATATATCTATGTAGCTTCATTCCAACTAGATGTAAAAGCCTGCAATTTTTACTCCTGTAACAAGTTTCATGTATATATATATATATATATATATGTTCAAGTATTCATTGTGAAATCAGTTCAGACTCTTAACATTTGATGGAAGACAGGAATTGGAAAAAATGAATGTTGGTGTTTTCAGAATTATATAAATATAATTTTTAATACCATGACCTTGACTGAGTGTCTTACTAGAGAAAAAAATATCTGAAAGGAGTATTACTGTTTGGATAGACTATTAAAAAGACTTAATGCAGCTGTCAGTGCCAGTTTTAGGACAATGACAATAATCATAAGAACTCATATATACAGCTGAACAGTGCTGTGAGAAAAAGAACAGCTATGGTACTAAAGGAACAAAAGCACTACAGAGCAGCTTAACCTTGTTTGGGAGTCAATAGTAAAGCAGACTTGACTGCAGATGCCCATTTCTGAAGCAGGCTTTTAGAGTTAGGACTTCATTAATAACTCAGAAGATATATAAATGTTCTCTGAAAATCTCAATAACTGCAGCCAAATTAGCTGGCTCTTACTTTAAAAATACCTTTAACTTGAAAATTTCACAACTTGTGCAGCATCCAGCATTATTTTTTGTTCATATTTTATTTGCTACTCCTGATCCCTCCAGCAGAATATATTCATCTTCCCAAATTAATGTGCTTTTTAAATTTTAGGTAAGAGCAGAATTCATGCTATTATAGAGAAATTTTCAATGGATGCTTTCATATGCTTAAATATTTAGATTTTTTTTTTAATATAACATTCATTAGTAGCATTATAGACTAATCCAGAAGCAGAACAGAGTGGCTCTCTGCAGTCTTCCAGATTACTTTGGTATGAAATTCATCCCTTGCAGAAGATGAAGCCATCTAAAGTAGCAGTTTAAAAAAAAAGAATCCAATTTGCAACCACATAGGTTTAAAAAATCGGAGTAGTATTTTAGTACAAAAGTGATGTCATTTTTTTACATTCAGCTGATTAATTGCATTGTCATGATCATTCTAAATGGTTGTACAAATAACACAAGCATCTAGGGGTCTCTCAAGTATTAGTTTTCTGAAGAAAGCTCTTACACAAATAACAATGTGGTACCTGGCAGTTGTTAATAGCTGTAGATGGTGAGTTACGGTGAATAATCATTATTATTAGAAATTGACATTATTACTGAAAATTGAAAGTAATTAACTGTAATTATTTATCTAGGTATCGTTGTCAGCATCAGGTCCTATTACAAAAGTATTATCAAAGTCTTCCCCACTTACAGCTCCTCAGAAGGTGCAGTCTGTAATTGCTCCTAAAAAAGAGAAGGACAACAAGAAACATGTAAGAACCCTTTCCTGTGGAATTAAAACAATCATCTCTTTCTAAGAGATGTTTCCCTGGGCTCATTTGTTTTAACAAATACTTCCGTTTCTTTCTTGTAAATGCTCTCATAGCCTGAGAATTTCTCTTGGAGTCTCTATATCATACCTTCACTCTTGATCGCATGGACTTGAGAGGCCATAAATTTACAGATGCTTTTCTTTTGTTTGCTGCATTGATCAAAATAGTACTGTTTTGTAAAAATCACAGTTTTACATCTAGAGGTCTAGTCACTCAAACTTTAAAGGATATTGAGTAGATAATGTTGGTTTAGTGTTTTTTTTTATGTTATTTGAATATTTTATACCAACGAATGATAATTTGGCCTTATTTTTTATTATAGGTTGAAATTTCTGGAAAAGAGAAGCCTAAAGGGAAGGGGTCAGTTCATACCTTACCAGCAAACGTAGAAGAATGGGCTTATTATGACTGTCCCAATGAAATTAGAGATATTTTTAAACAGAAAACAAATTGTTACGGTATTAACTGGCATAATTTCCCCAAACCTGTAAGTATACTCCTCAAAATCCTAGAGTGTTTGTTATTTAGGAAAAAGCAAGTAGCAGGGAACTACGTTGTGGTTTAGGTTTTCTGTTTGTGAGACAGATTATATTCAGACTGCAGTCAGAAATCCTTCCTTGTCATAGTATTCATTAATATGTCAGAAAGTGTTAGTCTGCCCTCTGCATGCTGAAATTAACATTAAAAAAACATTAACAGAATGCCTGTACTGGCTCCTATGTACCTGGCTGATTTTTCAGCTTGAGAGTTTGTTTAATTATTTAAATTATTTTTTAATTAAAATTTGGAACTGAAGATTGAATCATTAATTTAAATTTAAATTTATTCAATACAAAATAAGGTTTATACTGATTGAATTAAACAATTTTTTTTTTTTTTTTCCAGACTTGCACTTTGTATTTTATGGACCTTTTATCTAAAGAACTACAGAAAATTTTTTGCCCCCACTTCATTCTTCCCATCTTGCAGCTAGCTGAAGTTATTGCTAATGAAGTTGTGGAATGTCGAAGTCTGTCTGACCTCTATCACCTTCGGTTTGTATCCTTTATTTATTTTCAATAAAAGAGAAACTCAACGGAAAGAACAATTCATTAATATTTCAGTAAATAGTAAACAGGTTTTTGATGACTTACTGTTTATATTTTTAATGGGTTTTATTTATTTTAATTTCTTTTTTATACATTTTAATAGAATTTTGATGAATTGGTTTGCTTGTGGTATTAAAGCCACTAAGTTTATCTGTTACTAAGCATGATCTCCACAAAGAAAGGTGAACAAGATTATGAACTCAAACCACTTTCATGTGAATAATTTTTGAAATGCCTTATTGTTATGGAACTGAACAGGGCAAAGTCCAAAAATGTTTCAATGAAACTAAGACTCCCATCTTGCATCAAAGTTACATCATTTAGCTTATGAGCCCCCATAAGTATCCCCAATAAGCTCATTCTCTATTATAGGCATTTGCCTTTGTGACCAAAATTCTGTTATTTTTATGAAAGATTAGCCCTAAAAGATTTGAGTCACAGATATTTTATATGCATGCAATGGCAAATTATTGCTGGTTTAGTTAAAATGTTTTGTCATGCTTTTTTGAAATGTATTGCATAATGTTTGCTTAATAAGTAACAGTTATAAGCAATAATTGTTTGCTTAATTCCCAATAGTTGTGAAATAATGTACTTATAAAATGCCTGAAAGAGGTCACATGGAATAGATAAATATTCCTATATGCAAAGGTCAGCATGTTTATCTTAATTGCAAATCAGTTACTGAATTACTACCCAACAAGACTAAAAGTGATTTACTAATAGGAAATGGATTTGCAGCCAAGCTTTGCCAGCCAGGTTTTTTGTTGACTCCTCAAGATTTCATTTTATTTCATGGTATTTTATTTATATCTATCACCTTATTTTTGATCAGATACGTATACACAAACATGTTCCTCTTTACTCAATATACAAAAGCAGGTTAACACAAACACATGTATGGGATTTTTTTGCATGCTGTAGTGAGACTGTATTTTAATTATTTTTGTACTTTTACTACATCATTTTTGCTGCTGAATTGGAGAGATACGCGTTTGATGAATGGGCTAGGGATACCGGTGGATGCCACATCCCTGGAAGTGTGTATTCTAGGTCAGTTGGATGGGGCTTTGAACAACCTTTTCTGATGAAAGATGTTCCTGCCCATGGCAGAGGGATTGTATAAGATGATATTTAAGGTCCCTTCCAACCCAAACCATTCTGTGATTTTATGACCTCTGTCAGTGTGTAATTTCAGCTACCACAGTTCCACCTTTTTTGTTTAAAATTTTTGTTACTGACAGTATTAACCAAGACGTAAGAAGGTAGGACTGACAAACGTGGAATGTGTGCTCTTCACATAGAATGTGCTTGGATGAAGCAATGTAGGAAAGATTCTGATTGTTTCTTAAAAATTTCTTTTTTTTTATTCTCAGAATTGCCCTGATCTGTTCAGACCTAAAACTGAATCAGGCATCTTTGCATCATGAGAAAGCAGCTGGAGAAGCCTACATTAGTGAATTAGAACAGGCAATGTATGTATTTTCACTACAGAGGCTGTATTTAGCTGGGATTTTTTTCCTACGCTTGATAAGTGGTGTTGGGGGGGGAATTAAACCCCATGATGCTTAACACAAATGTGGTGCATTAGCTGGGCCCTAAAATTCTGTGCAATATTGGTTTGTATTTATCTGCAGAGTGAGTGTTTGGTGAAGATGACTAACACACTAATACTTCATCATGAAATACTTTCAAAATATACTTGAATTTACTTTTTTTTTTCCTTGTGCTTTAGGTGTAGGCAAGAAATTGCACTGAAAAAAGAAAAAAAATTACATACTATGACAGAAGACAAAGAAACATTTTTTGAAAATACTCAGCAGAATGGTACCAGGGATGAGAATACCCTTACTTCAAGTGAAAAGGTTTTTCTTTCTACTCCAGTTACTTTAATAAATTATGGTTCACTCCTTATTTTCATATACTTGCTAATTTGTTTCTATGTAATTTTATACTTGAGAAATACACAAACACAAAAAGTTTAACTGCATACTAGTTAGATTGGCAGGCACCAGCTGAATGTGAGCGGAGTTTGCCTGGCATAGTTTTTGTATTGTGGAGCAAGAATAGAATCTGTATTAATATAAAATACAACTACATTTCTACAAATGGAATCTGGGACTAGTTCAAGTCAGTGGAAAAGACTGAGAAGTGAAAAAGCATTGTATTCACCACTGGTCTCAGTTTTGCCTTCTTCCTCTCTCCATTATATCACTGCATACTGTTTTGCTCCCTCAGACACATTTTTTTAAAGGCATGCAAATATTTCAGCTGTCTTTTTTGTCTCTTTAGGAAGATAACTGCCTTACTGATATTTCTCAAACTTACCTCCACTTTCCTCTTTATTGTGGCAATTCTTTCCTTGCTTTTATCATATCATTTTGCTGTCTTTGTATATTTTTTCTATTCTTGTGTATGTAAAGAATCATTTGCTAATTTCTAATCCCTCTCATGTCACCTTTTTTAGCTCTTGCAAATGTTCTTTGGTTCAGTTATTACCAAGAATCATCTTCTTCGTGACAGTAGCAGATCTGAAGCAGTTCATGTGTTCTAAAATTAGTTTTAATAGTATATATTTATAGTCCTCAAAAGGCATTCAACTAATAAATATAAATCTCAAAGTAAACCTGTTTTTCCTGTAATACAGAGTTGAATTTCAAAGTTAGAAAATAGAACTGGACTGTGGGGTATATCAAGAATTGATAGGATAGGTAATAACAATTTGTAATCCATATAGTTTAGTTTGAAATTTATGAAGGTGTAATACTTTTTTTTCAGGTTTTTGAGTTAAATGAAGCAACAGGGAAAGGACTGAGTGCACTTTCTTTCCCTTATTTGTGGATAGAAAAAGCTGAAGTATTAATCCAGCTAGGCTTGTATCAACCAGCAAGACTTCTGCTATCAGAGGCCCATGCTGCAACACAGGTATATCAGAAATAAAATAGAAAAAGAAACATTATTAAAACATGTAGGAAAAAAAATTAATTTTGATGCAGTTGTTCCTCATAATAATAATAATCAAATTGCAATTATCAAACCTTACTCATCCCTCAACCCCAACCCTCTGTCATTTGGGTTTCAATGTATCTAATGCATACATTTAAACACATGGCACTTAAGGCCAACTTTATGGGAATTGTCTGAAGATTATTTCAACTTGTGAAGTAGTGTCAGCACCTCTGTCTGCTTTGCACTGAGCTTGGTAGATGTATGTGTATCCAAACCTTGTTTTTAAAAATAGTTTAGGGACATTCAGGATTTGCTCATGACAGAGCATTTAGCTCCATCCTCTCAACATTTTGATCATTTCACAGTCTAGTTATATAATTTTGAATTTCATTACTCTTTTACTGCTAACTGTGTTTTGATAAACAGCCACTGACACTGAAACTATGACTCAGAATTCTGGCAGATCTATGTAAGTGTCCCTGTGTTCCATCAAACAAATCCACATCACCTCATTGTTATGAAGGGTATACATTAAAGATATTCTTTCTATATCCACTGTCCTCCGTTATAGCTCTTTTTTTGGTTATATGGGTTGCTGAAACATAATTATTGCAATTCCCGTACTTCTAAAAAAAAATATTGTTATCCTTTTATTCCACAATAATTATTCTCATGTAAATAAAAACTATCTATGATTATTTAGCGTGAATCATGAATGCTCTGAATAATAGTAATTAATAATATAGTCATTAGTAATATCGTGTCTCTTCTTAAAGCATTAATTTAGTATTGTACATTGAGGAAAGTTCATTAGGGAGAACAATAATTTTAATTGTACAATTTCTTACTAGTATTTTGCGTGTCTGTATGCTAGTATACAATCTGTACTGTACACTGCATTTGTCTCTTGCATGCTACTAGTATATAGTTTATAACAAGCATAAGGTAGCACTGTAAATTTGCTGGAGCTCTGTCTATCTAGATCCCAGTTCAGTAAAAAAATTTTCATCATTACATTTCTTCATCAGACACTGACAAATTACAGTAGATATATACATAATAATAGCAGAAAAATAGCTCCCTTTGCTTGTGGGATAGAAGAAATATAAAGAAATATAAAGAAACATAAAGTCTGTTTGAAGGTTTTTAAATTTTTGATAATAAGTAGAAGGTTTTTATTTAAAAAAAAAGCAATATAAGGCGTAACAAGAAAATGCTACAGGTAATTGAGGAAATACAATTTTCTTCTTACTTCTGTGCCTCTTCATAAGTTTACTCTAAAATATGATAGAAGTAAATATGAATAGGTGTAGTGGGTCGTTTGTATGTAAGTCATGTGTCTTTCTTCCTAGGAATTGGGGGCCCTATATGATGTGTCAAGGTGCTTGTACTTACTTGCTGTATTGGCTAACCTGGAAAGAAACCACAGACAAGCTAAAGCACTCCTGGAAAAAGCACAGCTTCTAGGAGGAGATGAACGGTTTTGGTACAACAGTACTCTTAGTCTAATAGAAGCAATTCTAGAAGAAGATAGGGAAGGAAAACAAAGCATGGTAAGGAAGCTTTTTGGTTGTGGTGGGTTTTTTCAGCACTGGTGCCTGTCAGTAAAGAGAAATGTCGCCATTGCATTTCAATAGAATTAAAAATACGTGTTAAATGCAGTTAATGTTTTCTCTGTTGTGCATTCAACAAACATTAATTGAAGGCCAGTAGGAATGAGTATTTACCCTCAGAAGTTCAGGGTGTTTTTATTATAAACTGTATGTCCTTCTATTGAAAGAGCAATTGTAATCTAGTATGTGTAACTAAATCCCAGAAATCTGATTCTCTTGGTTAGAATGCTTTTGTACTCAGACAATTCTGTTAATATGGATGAATGCTTTTTCCATATTGAATACAGAATATAATTTTCACTGTTATTTCCTAGTATGTCTTTCCTTTTCAAATATTTCAGTGTTGCAAATATTATTTCTAGGTTGACAGATACTGCTGTAAGTATAATACATATATTTATTGAAAAACATTTACTGTTTAACCTTTAACTTTCATGAGTTTCAGTGTAAATGTAATCTTGTGTCTGTGATGATCTGTCCTTTACTGGTAATCAGTGCAAGTCTGTTTTGTCTAGAGGGATGATTTTGGTTTGAGCTCAGTTCACATTTACAGTTGTTTAAGGAAAAAGTATCTGATTACCAGTGAGAGTAGTTACTAAGTTTTTGCCAGTAAACCTATTAATGAAATGTGTGAGGTGGATTTTTTTATTCCTCTATATAATTTGATCAACATAACTGCAGCAGCAGCATTTTTTAATAAAGACAAATCTGTAGATGAGGTTTGGAGCATCATCTAAGGACTTTTTCATTCAAAACTATTACTTTATGACTTCTTTTACATCCCCAGTTGGCAAAACTCTAGTAGTGTAATGCTTACTGGTGGATTAATATGTAGGTAAGGATGCAGGAATCTGTTCCTAAGAAGATGCATGTGAAATACAGAATTAATTGACTATTTAGGTTGGAGTTCATCTGGTCTAACCCCAGCAAAGGAGAGGCATTTAGAAGTGAAATCTGACCTTAACTGCCAAATCAAGTTGCTCTGGGCTCTACATTGCCATTTTTCACGTTTCCAAGAATGGAGATTCCACAGGCTTCCTGGGCCCTTGATAGTTCCTAAAAAAAATTACCATGAGGGTGGTAGAATTCCCCTTTTTCAAGTTGGGTCTGTTATCCTTCATTCTTTTGGTATGTATGTCTAAGATGAGTCTGGCTTCATCTTCTGTCTTTGTGTTTATGTGCTTCAGTCACTTAATCATCAAAAAATCTCAGTGTGATCATAACTCATATTTTCTAAACTTTTACACACTTGTCAAGAATCAGTCATCTCGGGGAATACTAGGGAAGGATACTCAACATGTTCTGCACAAAGTTTAAGCTTTTAAAATGAATGTTTGATATTATATACAGACATTTAAAGTAGATGAGATTTCTGATGTTACCTGCAGGCTTGTGAGATACTGGAACACACTGTAAATGTACTCAGATCTACTTTACTGAAGAGACCTAACAGACAATCAGAGTTGGGTTTTATAATTACTTCCCTTGAAGCCAGGTAACTGTCTTTTCATTAAAATATGCATCTTCTACTTTGCAGCTACATTGTATGTATATGGTGATTTTTACCATTCATCTTTGTTTTAGTGTGGTGCAGTCTGTGGATTCTCAAATATTTTTCTTCTAAGTAATTTATATTTTTTTTTAGATTTCTTAATTTAAATTTCCTTTAAATTCCTTCATTCTTGTAGCCCTACTACTTGTTAAAATGATAAGCTAGTTCAGATACCGCAACCTACTGTACGTAGTTTGTGATGTAGGTTACCCAAAGGAGCAAGATACATTTGCCTATGCAGAGGCATCTGTTTGAGCACAGGTATTCCCGCAACACTACTGTAGTCTGCAGTATTCACTTACTTGTCTCCTCACTGTGATCCAAGAAGTCTTTTGGTTACATTGAAATCCAAGCACAAAGAACTTAAAAATATGTTTGTAGGAGAAGAGAATTATGTAACATTTACACTTTGTCCTCTGTCCAGAAAAGTTTCCAGAAACTTTTGGATTAGAAAGGGAGGACTAACAGTCTCCTTAGTTTAACTACAGTTAGAAGATTGGCTAGGCCTAGGCAGATCGAATAATTAGATACATGGAACAGGTGGCACGTACATTTGAATCTGAAAATACAGTATTTTGATTTTTTTAAGGACCTACTGTGACTTGTAGACCACAGAGTTAAAGACTGAAGAGGTTTTTTCTAGATTTCTTGTAATTTAAAGGAAAGCAGAGAGAGAAATATGTCTGTTTTCAAACACAGCCTGTGCTTTTTGACTGCTGTCATGTATTTGATTTTTATTCCTAGGAAAACACTTATTGAGATACATTGTGCCCAAGATAGTATGACAATTAATGATAAGTCTTGTCAGCTGCCACATACGCTACAGGAATCTTACAGGAAATTAGTTCAAATTGCAAAGGACTTTAGTCATTATGGCCATAAAGTTTGCAGTGCTGAGATACTGCTACAGTGTGCAAATATTCACAGGTAAGATTCTATTTCTGCTGAAAAACTTTTTTTAACTAGTCCACAAACTGTATTCTTTACTTTTTGTAGTCTAATTAAAGACAGAGAAGAGCAGACAATATTGTCAGGTTTTATATCTTGGTGTTACATCCCTAGTTGCATTCCTGATGTATTTTGTATTCAGAAAAATAGAATGAAAAATTCTTTTCACTGAAGGCAGAGTTCATGTTACCTGGTGCTAATGATTTTATAGTGTTTTTGAAGTCAAACCAAAGTATCGAAGTCTCCAAGTCAGCCTTTCGTCTTCCCATTCATAAAGGCATTTTGGCAGCTATACTAATCATTCTCAAGTATTTATTGGCTTTTACAATTCTTACTGTTGTAATTTTCTTCTGGAAATTGCTGTAATGGCAAAAGTGCAAACCATGGTGTGCCTTGACTCTCAGCTGATTCCATGATGTCCCCTTAAAATGACTGAGTTGTTTTGTATTTGGCTATTCTGCTATTTTCTCCTGGTGAACATGTTGTCTGCAACATTATCTGCCTTTCTTCTCCTTGTGTCTTGGCATCTTCTTGCATTGCAGCAGTAGTGTTCCAAGAATAAGACCTTGAGAAAATAGTGCATGATTGTTCACTTTTCCTATTTCAACATTTAGAAGACACATGTACAAAATGAATCTGGTTTATATAGTAATCTATTTAATCTTATTAATCTAACTATTTTAGTATATACGTTCAGTAGTGTTGATACCATAAGAATTAACACCTGCTTACTTTAGTTCTTTTGGGGTTTTGTTTGGGTTTTTTTTTCAGGATGATTGCCAAGGAGGAAAGAAACGAACTAAAAATACATAGTCACTATCTAGATGCTTACAACCTAGCTCAGAGGGCAGTATCCAGAACTGAGGAAGTGTTTCAGAATGTTTGGAGCTTATTTGCAATTCATGAGGTAGGCTTTTTTTTTCCCTGCTCATAGAAAACCGATTGTATTGAGTTGTGCATTCACTCATTTTGGGATAATTCCTGGAAGCCCCAAATTAAATTACCACTCTGTAATGACTATAGGAAACATTACAAAGCAGAAATGAGAGGATTTGTTTGGTCTTTGTCAATTTTATTTCATTCTAGAATTTATCCAATAGTTACAAAAGAAAAAATCTGGACTTGGAAATATTTTTAATTTGCTGAATATCTTCAGTCTTAAAATTCTCCACAATAAGGTGTTCATTTCTGGGAAGGAAAAGAAGATTACACAGAACATTACGTAAATTAAGAAATTCTGTCTTCAAAATAGTGTATTTTGGGTAATGAAAGCCTGCAGCCCACTTTGCTAGTGTGTGCCGGTATTATACTCTAGCATCCAGCTTTATTTTTCTGCTCCTTTTTTAAGGCTCAAGTATGTTTGTGCAGGTGCCAAAACCATGAATATTAACATTCTGGGTTTATGCACACATTTGTAATTCCTTTGGAATTAGTTATTTGTACCAGTTTCATAAAACGTGAAAAGCAAAAGCACAGCTGCTCTTTTTCTGTGCAGCTACTTTGCTTTAAAATATATTTGACATTGAACTTTGTCTTTTAAATTACTTAAAGATCTTCATAGCTGTCCCTCTGGGAGTAGGGGGAGGGAAAGAAGGGGGGAAATGAGTGAATGAGTTACCTGACTGGGTTTAAACCACGACAATAGCAATATCTCTGATCTGTTGAAGTGATATTGTTGATATGTTTGCTTCTTTAGTTAAATGCAACATTCTAACTTCTTATCAGGTAAAGCTGCAAAAATATTTAAAGTTAGAATTCTACTTTCCTTTCTTTTGTATTTCAGACTACCAATATTAGTATCCCATTAATGAGGCAACTAGCAAACAGGAAAATAAATCTTGTAGAGATTCTTTTGGATATTTTTCATCTTGTTATTACTAAGAAAAGGCTTAAAAAAGTGGAAGAAGCATCACCCCGTGAAATAGTGGAGGCGTTCATCAGGGCAACTAGTGAAGATGATCCAATAGAACAGGTAATAAAAAATATTTAGTCCTATGATTTGCATGTGAAAGGTATTAAAAGGTTTCCCAGGGATTTTTTCCATAACAGAACTTCTTCCACTACTGAGGAAATGGGTCCCCGGATTATTCATGCAGTTTTGCAGCAAAAAAAAAAAAAAAGAATAAAAACATCAGACATCCGCTTGGAACAGAGCAGTAATTCTTGACCATTACTTTGTCTCTGACAATGTCACTAGGAATGCTGTTACAGGAAAGCTCAGTATCCCCAGTGTTCTCTGCAATACACTCCTCTTATCCCATGTTTTCCTCAGTACTGGTTGTCGATGTTACAGTGGCCTTTTTTTTATCAATTGTTCTGTTAAAGACAACTTGTTTATAGTTAAAAGTGTGATCACAGTTAACAAATGTGTATGTATGTAAGTATATGGGTTACCTGTTTTTAAGAAGTATGTTTCTGTATGTGTGGGTATATATGGGCAAATAAACACAAATGGGTATTTTACCAGGACTGGAAGCGTATGGAAGGCGCTGTGGGTCATATTGCACTGGCTCAGCTAGCAAACGTGCAGAATCTTTGTAAAGGCTGTCCTGACATCAAATCCAAATGCCTTTATCTCACTGGAAAAACTCTTCGTTTACTTGCCATTAGTATAGATCCTGTGCAGTCAGAGATTTACTGGAAGCCGAATGTTATGGTATGCATTCAAATTCATTTCTATGTGTAAAGTTTGTCTGCCGCAATATTTTTTTGTGTGCATTTGCATAACACAACTCTTTATTTAGAGCTAGATTTTACATACTGCATGCAAGCCATAATAAAAATGTATACTGAACCATGTAAATGGTGCCTCTGCCACCCTGACATCATCTTGTAGTCGATTTTTTGATTTGTTCCTGAAATGTGCTAATTACAGTATTTTCAAAAAAGAGAGGAAGGGAGTCCTTGAGTGTCTTAAAGGGCTGTGGTTGGTTAAAAGCTCAGATTTCTAAGTTCCTTTTGTGCTGTAGTGAAAACGCCATGTAAGAAAAGGGAAGCTCAGTCATTGTAAGTTCAGTGATAAAGTGTTCAGAAGAAACTGAGGGCAAATATCAGAAAATAAAAATCTTAGAGGCTGCATGGAGGGCTTTTTTAGTTTCTGTTGGTCATATTGTCATCAGAACATATTAAACATTTTTGATGCCTGATAATATTGCTAAATCTCTCACCATCAAGGGGTCATATAGTGAGATTATTTCTTTTAAGATGGGTTCCATTTTCACCTAGACTTTCACAACAGAAATGAAGCCAGCCATACTTAATGGAATGATTAATTATTCTTTTCTGATACTGTGATGAGTAGGAAGAAGCTAAATCAGACATGGCAAAAACTTCCCTGACTTCAGCAGAGTGCAGTGAACAGGAAGTGACTGACAGCGCTTCAGCAACTAATGAATGTCAGTATGACAAGTATAGGAAGAAAATGCCGAAGTTAAAGGTATATTAGTGAATGTGCTTGCATTACCATTGAATGCTTCCTCTTCTATGGAATAATGATCTATTGGTTTAATCACTTAATTTGTCAGTTCTGTTTGAACTGATAATGGAAATGTTTGTAATATACATTTGATCTACAAAAGAAAAAAGCCTCCAAAACAGCCCCCCAAAACCCCACCTTTCTATCACAACTTTGCTGTGTATCTCCATGCTGCCCCTCAGTATATGCTGTGGTGGCTCCTGATTAAGCTTTCCCAGTTGCTCCCAGAAAGAAATAATTTCTCCTTCAGGAGTTTCCCAGTGATTAAGCCTGTAGCAGCCAGGACAAGATGAACAGTCAGCTTGCTTTCTGCTTCATAGACATGCCTTTTTAAGGGAGCATAACATCTTGCAGACTCAGAACAAACACAGAAGTAACTTCTCTCAACTAAACATTTGTAAATTACTTCTGTAATGTAAGTTACATTGTATGGTGAACTGATACCTGTTAATTACTGCAGTTCAAGTCACACTAGGAATTGGGAATGTTCAGTTTGTGTTGCTAGTATCGTCAATAAATGCATGAGGTATGAGATTTGTGGGTTTATTTGTATTAAATACATTCAACTATTAACAGTTAAATGTTACACTGTAATGTAAATGAATTCTAAATGAAACAACTGTACTGAGAATTGACAGAAAATCCCTTCATTCTGAATGGGTCATACTGCCTGGATTTAAAATACTGTTCTGCAAAATACATGTTTTATATTAAAGAAAATGCCCTAGGAAAACATTTTTAATATTGTATAACAGGTGTTGGTGTCTGCTGAATAATTAACCCATATTTTCCTATTTTGTTCATATATTAAATAAATGCCTTAAAAAGGAGAAAAAAGCATTAGAATTAGTTATGAAAATGTGATACTTTTCTAACACACTGGTAATCTGTATATGTATAACAAATATTTAATATGAATACATATTTTAATTAAAGCTTTTTCTTTTCATCATCTAGAAGGAACATAGGTTGGCTCAGAAATATCTTTCTCAGTCTGGTGAAGCTTTGCTACAGTGTATGGGTATTGCATTCAATCATGATATTACTGATATATTGGCTACTGCTAGTTTTGAAATGGTTGAATGCTTTCAGCAATTTGATCCAGTTTCAACTAGCCAGTTTTTGGCACTTCATCAGGTAATGCCGCTAATGTATTGTGTTCCTTTCCAGTATAAAGAAGGTTGTTTAACTTACATAAATAAAACTGTCTATTCATATAAAATTGGTCATACAGAACACACTGTATGGATACTAGTGAGTAATACAGGCAATCAGTGATATGCCTGCTGACTTCCAAATGTTTGATCAGTGGCTTGTTAACAGTTCTGTTACCTGTTGTGTGTGACTTGATTTTTTTCCTTGATGATTGCATACATGAAAAGATTTTAATATAAATAAATTAATGTGATTAGCTAAGGTAGGCATTACCACAAAATACCACCGCTGCAGTACCCCATGTAGTATCAGTCTATTTAGCTTGTTTGCTAAGAAGTATGACTGCAAACCATAAGTGGAATGCATATCAAGGCACCAGAATTGTGAGTACTTATTTCTTTTACTGGGAAAAAAAATCTGCTAATTCAGATACCCTCCTTACTCTCCTGCCCACAAAGCTTGTTTTGGGAAAAAAAAAAAAAAAGTTGAAAATCTCATTGAAGGTCAATATTAAGCTCCCTTTGGAAGTTTCGATTAGGTCAAGCCGAATTGCATTGCTTTTTAACGTGGCAGTTGCATTAAAAGTTAAGAAAAAAAGCTTTGGCTGTTAGCAAGCCTTGTTTCCAAGGATAGGATTTTTGTGTTTGCTGAAAGAAAAGGATATAAGGACTTTACACTGCTTTTTGCAGGAAGTCTGTTAAAATGTGTGATATGACAGCTATATAGTAAAAAGCGCAGAAGCACAGAAAAGACTCGACTTACTTGAAAGGCTAAGTTCAGAATACAGGCATTCACCTTCCCAGGTAGACCTTACATGACTCAATGCAGGAACACAGATGATAAATGTAGGCAAAGAAGTAAATTCTAGCTACTCATTTTAAAGAAATCTTCGTAAGTTATTGCCAGACTGTTTACATCAGCTTGTAAAAAAAACCTAGCAGGCTTTTGTTAATCCATCTCACCTTTCTAGCAAGAGGGTTTTTCTTTAGCATGTATTTATACATTATAACATAGATGATATATGTTTATTTGGTTTTGAGGGAAAATAAATAGATACAATCATTTTACAGAGCTGTTCAGCATCTGTGACGATGAAGAATATCCTTCTAACAGCTACATCTAACACCAGCAGCTCTCAGCTGGCAGCATTATTGCACCTTCAGAATCATTTAAAACAAAACAGAAACACGAGTGATCTTCTAAAACGTGTGGAACAGCAACTGACTGCTACCTCAGTGGTAACTTTTTGAGATGTGCTACTTATTAAGGGGTTTATATCTATGTTGCATATGTATAGGGAAACATATATGTATGTATACATAAATGTATACACATATGCACACAGGTACCTGTCCTGTCAGCTCCTGAGTATCTCCAAGGATGGAGACTCCACAACCTGTGCCAGTGACAAAGTGTTTCTTGTTTGGACGGAGCCCCCTGTCCTGGCACATCTGCTGAGTGGGGGTTTTGGGTTTGTTTTTTTTTGGATTTTTTTGTTTCATTGGGATTTTTTATAATTTCAAATATTAGCACCTTCTTTCCTAGGGTTGTCACCACTTTTCTGGTGAAATAACTGAGATTGGGGTTTATAAAACCTATGAAAATAATACTGCTTTTGAATTATTGTTCAGGCATGGAGAAATCTCTGTATTCCTGTCGAACATTTTAATATAATGGAAAAATTGCCATCTAATTTCTACATAATTATTCTTCAGCATTCAGAAGACAGGTATAAAATTTCATAATTTTTGTTTAGCATTGTTTGTTACAAATGCAGTCTTTTCACCTGTAAATAATCACTATTTTGGTTGTTTCTTTATTGCTTTTTGCTTCTAATTTTGCTGGACTTAAATTTTAGGATAATGAACAAATTGATATCTAAATAAATATATCTGCAGCTCAAAGCAGTATGTTTTTCTGTACTTCTGATTTCCCTAATTATCTCTTAAATCTCCAGAGATCACTTGAAAGGCTTCAGGCCATTCTTGATATCTCTCTAAATTCTGTTAAGTTTCCAGCTCTTATTGCTTATGCTCTTAAAAATGTCAGGAGGGGTTTTATTTAGCTTTATAAAGCCACAAACAATCTCATTACTGCAGCCTAGTTAGTGACTACTCATAAACTGAGCTGTGGCACCCGATTGTGAGGGCTTTCACCAATTGTGAAAAGCCTTAAGCAGTTGTCATGGAACAAATTAAAATCTACCTTTTTGGATATATAGCAATGAAAGAACCTTCCTTACAGGACTCAGTTTGTTCCAGTTAGATTTGGCAGGGTTTTGCACCCCAGGTAGGGGTAAATACTGCATTGTGAGCAAATTTGTTAGCACATTAAATTAGAGGGTAAGAATTGCTCATCTAATAAATTTGCTTCATGTAAACAAGCTGAACTGTAAATAATCTACTCAGCAGTTTTCTGCTTTCCATAGATCACATTTGTACAGCTCATTGATTGAGGTGCCAAAAGTAAGTACTGCACAGCAAAGAGGAAAACCCACTCAGCCAATGGGTAAGTGCTTCTTACTTTTAACAGATAAAAATCGTTGTGCTGATGTTATGAGAAGGCTCAGATCTTTCACTGTTGCAGTTAGTAGAATTTTACAATAATTTTAAAAATAATTTTAACTCTTATTAATGCCAGAGGAAAGTAAATACCTAAACACCTGTGTTTTATTATCAGATATAATATATGTAGTCGCAATTTAGAGAATTTTTGTTTCGATTTGAAGGCTAAAGTTGTTACAGATAAATAATTGTAGAGATTTTTTCATTGCATGTTTCTGTATGTAGTTTGTGCTAAATATACATATAAACACAGTTATTTAGTTTTCAAACAATATCGTGGCTTTAGAAACTTACGGTCTCTGTACAGTTGTTTCTTCAAGAAGGAGCATTAAGATGGTATTATCCTCCTTTTAAAATAGTGCAAGCTAAAGTTTATCGATTTCCTGTGAATCCTGATGCATTTTGCATTTTGTTGGAGAAAGTGCGTCTTTACAAGCAGCGAAGGGTGAAGACTTATGTTAAACAGACTTTCATTCAAAACTTGCAAAGCTGTGTCTCCAAAACGGATGTGGTAATACATTTGATTACCTTATATTTAAAGGAGGGTGAAAAACATGTACTAAAAAGCTATTGTAAACACCTTCATGCAGAACTTTGAGTTTATTCCAAGTGTAACATCCCTGCGCTTCATAGTTGCTAAATGCTGTGTAATCTACTTCAGAATTTAATCTGTGTTATTCTGTTACTGTTTCCACTGTCATTCAGCAGTTTTGAAATGTTCCATAGTTTAGCAGAATTTAAAATTGAGGCAGTTGAGACCAATTTACTTGAAAATGTGTTGTACATTCAAGTTTTTGCATTTCAAATGTACATTGCCTTTCATATCACATGAAAGCCCTGCTGTCCCAAGAAAACAAGTGAGATCACAGATCTCAACCCTTTAATCAAAATAAGACTGTCTTAGCCAGAAATTTATTACTGATTTTCAACACAGAAGAGTTTCTTCCTAAGGCTTGCAATATCTTTTGCAGCATAGCTGTTTATTTGGACGAGTTGATCCAAGTGTTAGTCACAAAATTTTGCTTCAAGGACACACCCCTTGGAATTCCAAGAATTCCAAGTTTGTAGCTATAAACACTCAAATTCTAGATGATAAAGCTTTCAGTTACTGCAAGAAGGCTCAGTTCTATAAGAACATTGTTTTTCACAGTCAGTGAACACAAGTTGTGTAGCATAAAGGTGTGCTGGAAAAGCCTGTGACTTGCACATAAGCTTTTAAGCTGCAAGGTATTAGAAAGTTTTCTGCACATGAAATGTGCAAGTCTACTTCCTAGCATTCTCATTTTCTTTAATTTTGGTCACACTGAATAAAATCTAAGTTATTCAATATCAAAATTCACTGTTAAATATAGCATATTAACAAAAGTTGGTATAGACCTGTTTCCATCATTAATATAAAGGTAAAAATTATAGATAAGATTAAATTTTCTGCTCAAGTGCTGATTGTTTTAATCCTACAACTTTCACATATCTGATTCTTGAGCTATAATACTCTTCTATTCATCATGTTAGCTTCTTTCAGTTCAAAAATCAATTAATGCAGATGGATGAATGATCACTTTTCTGTATGGGCAGCCTTTTTTGTAATGGCAAGTTATGTAAAGATTGTTTTAGTTGCGTAAATAAAGAAAACGGTGATAAGATAAATTCAGTTAGAAAAGACACACAGACACAAAAATAAAAGGAATTGGTTTAGGTTTTTAAAATGCTTGTGCATTAAAACTTCAGTAATTACGTGTGCAACCTGCCCAGAGTCACACAAAGAGAGTGGTGGATGAGAAGTCCATTCATTAATACCCACATTCTTTGCCATTTAGTTGTGCTCGGTTTTGTATCCATTTTTATTAGCTTCTGGAAGATTAAGGTTTTTTGTGTCATCTTCTCCTATATGATTCTATTCTCTCCTTACCTATTTTCTTAATTCTCTTTATTTTTTTCTAAAATGGGCTCCACTGATCTCTCCATGCACTTTCATTTGCTTCTTCTACATCAGTTTTGCAGTTTCTGTTTACTTCTCAAAGTTGTGCTTTCACAGTTTCTTCCCATTATTTGGAGTCCCACTACTGAGTATTTTTCCTTTCTGCTGGACTTCCCTGCCATTTCTCACTGAACTTGCAGGAGTATGTTAATTGCTTAAATAATAAATATTGACATCCTGTACTGATTCCTATATTAGAATATGTTGCAAAATGCTGATAAGGGTGATGTTTTGAAGTAAAGTAGTTTTGAATAGTTCTGTATTTTCCATTTCATGATGTTTCATTAGCCTTGATCCTTATGTTGAATAGCATTTTGTAAGTATTCTTTTTTTTTGTTGCAATATGTGCGATAGACTCCAACAGAGAAAATACATGATAATGGACATGGTTTGACATCAGATTTCTCTGAAATACTAGAAATGATGGAAGAATATCTGAAACCAGTGCTGTCACATGTTGATTTTTCTGATGTCAGGTAAGACACTTAGACTTGGTTACCATCATCATTTGTGAAAATAAAATGGTAACTCAAGTCCTGAAAATACAGGAGTGGTTTCAGCAAGAATAGACCCCATTGAATGAACTTCTTTCATCTTGAAAAGCAATATATGCAGGATATGCAAGACTGAGAGAATTGAACCATGATAGACTAATGGCCATTTTTGACAGGCACTCTTCTCCAGTTTAAGTTATGCAATATAGTGTTCGGGATGAAACATCATAATTTAAATAGTAAAGAGGGCAGGAACTCCAAAGGGAGTACATCCTTTATGTAAAATTTCATTGAGATTGAAGCAGTTTTGTTTGTTTTCTCTGAAAACTTTTACTTACATAAGTGTTAGTGCTGGTAATATTTTCACTGTAATTCCTCTTCCCAGAGAACGGAGCACACCAGTTTCAGCAGCTGAATCAAGAAAAATGAAAATGAAAGATCAAAACACCAAACACTCCACAGCACAGGGTATATGCTCTCTTGAGTACAATATATGTATATATGTGTGTCACGGAACAGATATCAGAATCCTGTCATTTTAGTTTCAGTCTTTTTGAAGCCAGGGAGAAGAAAAAGGCTTCTGCAGTAGTTTTGTCTGTTTACTGTATCAGGTCAAGTAGTTTAGTATACTTCCAAAAGGTCACTTATATGCTGGGTTGAGCTGTCCTTCTGCATGTATTTACAATATTCCAAATTATAGAATCATAGAATTGTTAGGGTTGGAAAGGACCTTAAGATCATCTAGTTCCAACCCCCCTGCCGTGGGCAGGGACACCTTACACTAAATCATATCACCCAAGACCTTGTCCAACCTGGTCTTGAACACTGCCAGGGATGGAGCATTCACAACCTCCCTGGGCAACCCATTCCAGCGCCTCACCACCCTAACAGGAAAGAATTTCCTCCTTATATCCAATCTAAACTTCCCCGGTTTAAGTTTTAACCTGTTACCCCTTGTCCTGTCACTACAGTCCCTAATGAAGAGTCCCTCTCCAGCATCCCTATAGGCCCCCTTCAGGTAGTGGAAGGCTGCTATGAGGTCTCCATGCAGCCTTCTCTTCTCCAGGCTGAACAGCCCCAACTTCCTCAGCCTGTCTTCATACAGGAGGTGCTCCAGTCCCCTGATCATTATACAGGCTTTAGAGAGCTAAATATAATGGCTTTATAACAAACCATTTTTTTTCAGGAGAAAGACTAAAAGGAAGAACTTTAAGTCTGTTGATCTCTTTGTTTTGTCTATTCCAGCTTTTTACTTTATGAACTCTCACACAGGGGTTTTTTTGCATTTTTTAATTTTTTGTTTGCAGTAATACAAGCCTAATGCTGGAATCTGTCCATAAACATGTTCCAGGAGAAGAGGCAATGAAGTCCATGGCTTGCTTTTGGAAATGAGTTTTTTTCTTTATGGTGGGGAGCACTGAAGTTTCTCAGTGAAAGATTACCAAAAAAATATACACATATGCATTTGTTTTTACCTGCAGGAGTATCTTTCTGCAATCTGGCATCTGACTGCTTATGTCATTCTGCAAAGACTAACTTGTCTTCCGTGTATTTGTTGCTTCTGTGTAGAACAGGAAAATGTTTTTATAATGATATTCAGTCCTTTTTTAGTGAGTAACAGAAAAGTTTCCTACGGAAAGGCAGAGTTGGTATTGGATAAGAGCTCCTTTACGATGCAATACTGTTTAGCCAAACACTGCTAAGGCAACTTTGCATTTCCAAACATAATTTTCTTGAATGTATTGCATATACCTGGTCTTCAATCTGAGATGGTTGGTTATTAATACAATGGGTTGCCCAGGGTAGCTGTGAATGCTCCATCCCTGGTGGTGTTCAGGCCCAGGTTGGACAGAGCCTTGGGTGCCATGGTTTAGTGTGACGTGTTCCTGCCCATGGCAGAGGGGTTGGAACTAGATGATCTTAAGACCCTTTCCAGCCCTATCTGTTCTATGATTCTATGATATTTTTTCCTCTAATAATCAGTGCTCACAAGTGCATATGCATAAAATTTTGACGTCTTTGGAGTAACAGCATCAAAAGAAATGTTTTTGCATAATGCGCTTAATCCGCAGTAAAATGATGATAGAGGAAATTAAGTTTTACATGTAACTTCAGTTATTTATATGCATATTGAGAACTACTAAATCTCAGTCATGTTCTGTCACATTCTTCAGGTACACCTGTGGATTTAGGATTATGTGTGGTATTACTAGGAGATACATTATTTATGGAATTGCCTTTGGAAGCTCTGAGTATCTTTAAAGAGGAAGGAGTAAGTTCTGTATCCAGAGATTTTTCTCTTCAGATTCTGTACAATCGAGTACATCTGGCTAAGTCAGGTACTATTAAACATGCTTTGCATTAGCATACTGATGCAGTGAACAAAATTATTTAAATAATACGAATGGTATAGTATATTTTACTGGAAGACTGCCCCATGCAATAGGTTTGCAGTATATTAAATGGAATAGATAGTACAGTAGACTTATTTCAGTAATGTACAGGCTGATCATAGTTGCAGTGCTAGCTAATTTAAAATAACACCTATATATTAAAGAATTACGTAAAACTCTGTGAAACATAAATTGGCTTGCAAAGTTTCAGTTATACAAGTATGGTCTTAAACTCTTTAAAGCTGTTTTTAGCTGCACTGAAAAAACTAAAGTAAGAATTTAGACTTCTGTTAATTTTCTTTAACATTGGTGTGAGACTTTGCTGAAAATATCAAGCATGAAAACATTTAATTGAGCTGCCTCCTCTCTCTGTAGCCAAGATTACATTAAGAGCTCCTTTTTCTTCAGTCCATTGATTCTTCTACTATGCATGACCAAAATCATATCTCACAGGCTGTGTATGGACTTTCATTGCTGCAAATGCACCCTGTATGAGCTCTTCAGTGAAATCAGTTTGTTAAGTGAGGTAGTTGGACAGTTGGTAATCTTGTCCTTATGGCATCTTAAAACTCATTTCTTACTTATTCTGAAAGTGAGTAATAAATCCAGGCACTAAACATTTTTTTTTATAAATCAAAGATAGCTTTTATTACTGAAGTTAAAAATTTGAAGGCACGTTTTGCTCCTGCATAGATAAAAACACATTTTAACTGAAATTATTAAAACTAGTGGACCTAAGCTAAAAATTAGGCTAAGTTTAGAAAATCTCACCCTGTACCATGAAAATACTCTGTTCGGGATAAGTTCTTGTATTGTGTTTATATCTGTAATATTTAGTGCCTTCCGTATAATCCATCCTCTGTTCTTCCATTTCACTTTTCCTTTCTAAAGGGAAAAAACTGAATAATCTGTGATTAGAATATTTTTAGTCTAAATATACCCTCATATACTGGTACAGGTCTGTTACAAATAGGAGGTTTAGAACATGTGTTGGGGTTTTTTTCATTTCTGTTTTTCCATTTTTAAAGTGAAAACTTGTGATTTTAGAAGTGGATAAATGAGAGGAAACAGACTTGAAAAGTCTCTGTTTATGCAATTATGCAAATAGCACTGAGTGAGGAGAGAAGCACTAGCCATATGAGTGATAGTGCATCTCTCAAACATCCACCAACTTGCAGTGCCCTCCATTGATAACTGGCCAAGACATGCACTTTGGGTGATAGTCACAGATACAGTGAGAAATACAAGTCAGTTTTCTGTGCTTTTTAAACATTCCTTAAAGAAATAAAAAAATCAGATTCAAATATGAAAGTTTCTTTTTCCTTTTGATCTCTGTGTGTCTCAGAAACTTCAGTTATTCCAGTAACATCAACAATTAATAGATATGGCAATAGCCGTAGAAAGTGCTTTGATAATCACTGTTCAGCTCTGTCCCGATTCTGCAATGTAATGAAGCATTTGCATGTCTAAGGGATCACATTTCTCACTTGGTTTCCACTTTAAAATTATTTTTAGGCAAGAGGGTTTGGGGAATGTCCTTTCCTTGCTGTGGTGTGAAATTAATTCTTATTTTTCTAGTTCAATCTGTTACTGTTATTACATCAGTTGTTACAAACACAAGTAGTACTTCAGGAAAGTTGTATTTTCTAAAACTGCCCATATCTTTTAAAAAAAAAAATTAAAATCTGTTCTTTTCAATTCCACAGAGTCTGAAGTCAAAACAGATGTTGGAATATCCAAAGGAACAAAACCAAAAGCTCATCAGAAAAAGAATGTCAAAAAGGTGAACTTGGCACATGTTTAAAACAAACGCAATAGAAGTAGCTCTTCCTTTTCTATAAAAAGTGTTAATGAACTACAAGTGGCTTACATGGAAGCTTATTATTCTGAACTGGAATAAATATCATGTCTTTGCATAGGAATTTGGGGTTTTCTTGATTTTGCAATAATGACAGAGTTGTTCCTTTGAAAATCATACTTTGTGTAAATGTGACATATTTAACAACTCACCAAGGAAGTTGCTTAATGTTACTAAAATACTTCCCCCAGCAATATAGTATATTTATATAGCATATGCACTTATTTTTATGAATATATATGTATGTATGCATATAGATCTATACATGTGCACACAGATGTGTAAGTGTATGCATTGTATATAATGCAGAATAGCTCATGTTTTAAATTTCCATTGACAATTGAGTATTGTGCTGCTTTTAATCCTACCTTCAAAACTTTAGAGCATCTTTTTGTTAGTTTTTTGACACAAAGAATGCAAGATTGTCATTACTTGATTGAGACTTATACATGTAATAGAATTTGTATTCTTTTTAATTGTAGGCTCCAGGTAATCATGATTTACCCTCTAATTGCTTGCCTGTTGATACAAATAATTTTAAATGTATCCTTTCACAAACCATTAGCTAAGTGTATCATTAAACTTCCTTTTTCTTTACATCGTGTTGTTTACACTTAACTGTTTATCAGATATCGTGGACCCCTACAATGAAGGAAGAGAAGCAGGTAATCTATAATAAATCATATTTTCCCCACAAACTACTCATGGAATTTAGGAATTTTTGTAACAGAAAATGAAGTCATGACATCAGGATGCTGACAAAAAAAGCTTAGCTTTTGATCAACGCAATGCTGCTTAGCACTGCTTAGCAAACTGGACATTTGGTTATTTTCTCCGTCGACTTAAGTCCTCTCTGAGTCCCTGGGGCAGAACTGGTGGAGTGGTTCTGGTGTTTTCAAAACTTTACGCTTTCCTTAGGGTATCTAGGATTTTTTGTTTGTGCATTTAAAATCTTTTACCTGTCTACAAATGATCCTTGTCAGTTATAAAAAATACCTTTCAAATGGGAATTACAAGACAGGCTTAAGTTTCAAAAAACTGAAGATCTGATGATGGCCTAAAACCCCCTGAATTGTCATTTCAAAATTGCTGAAATTAAGATTAGCATCCTTTGTAGCATGGTAAGCATATAATGATGAAATTCTGTGTTACAGAAGCTTTAAGTCCTTCCCTAAAAATAAAGGAAATCCTAGAAAAATACCATGACCTATTTACACAGCAGTGGGAAGGAGTTATTGGCAGCATACACGTTCCAAGGTTTGTAACATTGTATCTGCTTTCATGTTTTATCCATGTTTCTTTTTTTTTAAATTGTGCCTATACCCAGAAGCTTCAGTCATAAAATAAGGTCATTTTTTCCTGAGGTGATAAATGCATAGGTAACCATTGTCTTTGTCTCAAACGTATATTTAGATTTGTAGACTCAATATTTTAGGTGTCTGAAAAACCATGCCACAAAGTGACTAAGCCAGATTGGTTGCATCAAAGTTGCTATATATGTAGATAATCAAATTTTGACAAAAATTCTGCTGCTGCTGTCTTTGATGAATATGATCTGTAAGCATAAATGTAATTTCTAGCTTTGTTCATAACTGTTTTTAAATCCCAGTATTAAAACCTGTGGCATCTACACACACATGGAGTCAGCTGTGCAGTTCTGGTGTCCTCAACATAAGGACATGGAACTGTTGGAACAAGTCCAGAGGAGGCCGCGAGGGTGATCAGGGGCTGGAGCACCTCCTGTATGAAGACAGGCTTAGAGAGTTGGGGCTGTTCAGCCTGGAGAAGAGAAGGCTGCATGGAGACCTCATAGCAGCCTTCCAGTATCTGAAGGGGTCTACGAGGATCCAGGAGAGGGACTCTTCGTCAGAGACTCTAGCGACAGGACAAGGAGAATTGGTTTCAACTAAAACAGGGAAAGTTCAGGTTATATATGAGGAAGAAGTTCTTTACTATGAGGGTGATGAGGCACTGGCACAGGTTGCACAAAGAAGCGGTGGGTGCTGCATCCCTGTCAGTGTTCAAGGCCAGCTTGGGCAGAGCCTTGGGTGATATGGTTTAGTGTGAGGTGTCCTTGCCCGTGGCAGGGGGGTTGGAACTACATGATCTTAAGGTCCTTTCGAACCCTAACTATTCTATGATTCTATTATCATAGCAATTGATTGATAAAAGGGATCTCAGGAGGTCGAGTCCTGTGTTAATGCAGTCATTAACTGGACCTTCCTTTATAAATGCTAGTTTAGTCAGCCTTTTGAAATCTCTGCTTAAGTAACATCATTCTAGTGTTTCTTAATAACAGGTACAAAGACTGTTACCTGCTATCAAATTGCATGGGGTTTGCTGCCAGCAAGCTGATTAGTACCATCTCTTTTCGAAACCTATTTCTTTCATATCCTGATGGATGCATACATGAATATTCCCACTGAATGTTAGGCTAAATGCTGTTATTTCAAAGCTGTAGAACTGGGGGTTTTTAGGAGAGTCTAGTATTTATCAAAAAATACACTGTGCCTCTTGTTTACTATGAGATGTTAGTAAGTATGCCTCTATTGAAATAATTGTTACTAATAATCTATATGAGTTATGGCACTTTCCATAGAATTCTGCAGTCTTGTCTGTCTCCTTGCTTTGCATGCTGCCTTTTCTTATTAACATTTCTGGAGTAAATAGTACTGAAGTGTTTGTTCTGGATAATTTCTGAAAACTACTCTTGTAAAATAGTTCCACAAAAGTAGCTTCCTTTCTTTCTTCTTTCTTCCTTTCAGCCAAGCTGAATGGGAGCAGCTGCTGACAAACTGCAGTGCATTTCTGTTCTATGGAATGGAGAGATTCATGTCTCACATTTTACTCAACAGACTGGTTGCTATGAATATCCCAGGTAAGATAAGCAAACTTAAAAATATTTCTTAATTGCACCACCTTTTGTTCCCAGTTGTGTATATTTCACACTGTATCATGGTCATGGTATTGATGTTGGCATTTAAGGGCTTTTTTCAAGATCCAGGGTTTTAATCCAGAAAACTCTGCATTTTGTATTCTGTTGCACAGCTTTCTTGTTATCCCGCACAAGTCAGTTTAGTCCTTCTCCACTTCCAAATGTTAGAATTTAAGTGGCAAAAATTGAGTCATTACCTGATGGTTTTCCCAGTAACTCTTCTCCTTTTCTGTGAAATTTAATTTTTGGCAATGAAGTATTTTTTACTGTGAAGAGCAACCTCTGCAGTACCCCTTCAACAAAATTCCTCAGTCTCCACCGAGGCAAAGCAGAATTGTCTGTCAAGACTGGGTTAATGCTGAATGATTGCTGTGTTATTATGGAGCAGTTGTAGACTCTGAGAAGGGTGGTTGTTTTTTGTTTTCTCTGCTTCACAACTATTTAGTCTTTCTGGTGTTGTAGCATAATGCTCAGATTCAGGACTGTTTTTTTTGATTCACAATCTTCCTTTCTGCTCCTGTTCCCCTTACACGTCTGGAGGAAGCTCAACTTTGGAGTTGTGCTGAATTTGTCAGGGTAGCTGAATTGCTGTATTCCTATATTGTGTTGAGATGTAAAATGGAGGAGGACAATACACATCAGATTGTGAAGCCCTGCAAAGCAACAGGAAGCTTCTTCGGAAAGCATTGATGTTTCAAAGTGATTTAAACATGTATATGTAAATATACTTATTTACTGGAAATCAATAAGAAATAAGTCTTCTTACATACATTGGTCACTCCTGAAGTTGAAGGTCAGGTGTCTGTAGATGAGATAATTACAGATCTCACAACTTTTGGAACATTCCTGAGCTCCTTGTTAACCCTCACCCTGTGCCCTGCTCTTAAGGTATGCCAGGATTGATTCTCCAGTGCATCTTCCTTTAATGGAGAATTAACTAATCTGAAATTAATTTATTTTAGTTCTCAAAGGATTGTTTTGTTTTCTGACTGCCTACACAACTTTTACTTGTTAGCTGATAAAATTACTGTTGTCTTGCAGGCTGAGTTTGAATCTATTGTAGAGCCAATCTTTATGTTAAAAGTACTTTTATTAATAACAGTGAACCATGTCTGAGGTTTCTGAGGGTATACCCTGGACCCAGTGTTATTAGGTATTGTTGCTGGTCATTTACATGATGAAATAGAATGTAGCATTGCTGAACCAGGATATGAGAATGAGGTGGCTCAGCAGCTCCTGAAATGCAGGATTAGAATCTAAATTAACCTTGTTTTATGGGGATAATTAGCAGGGGGTAATTCAGGAAAGGCTGGAGGGAGATGTTACCCTTAAGCAGAAATAATAGGTTAAACATGAATAAATTAGGGGATTGCTGCTTAAGGGTCAGAATTACAGAATAGAGTCGAGAGATGTATCACAAATTAAACATCATGTTGCTAGGGAAAAAGAAACCAAACCCTAAGCTGTGTATAGGGTTAATAAAGGAGTGTCATTTGCAACATATATGAAATGATTCCCCACTCTACTTAGTTTTGCAAAGTTCTCAGCTGGAGAAGAATATTGACCAAATAGAATAAGTTAACAGTGGAAAACTTTTAAGAGTGGTCAGAAGTCTATACCACAGATTAGCATGCATCATTTTATTAATAAATATGTGTGTGCGGTCATATGTATATATACATACAAAACATACTTAGGAAGAAAGATTAACATATTGAGGGGAGACATGATAATAGTTCTCAAGTAGGTAAAAGGCTTTCCAAGCAGAAAGGTAATTTGCTTCTCATCTGCTTAGGTTAGGAGAATTAAGTAACAGGTCTAAGCTGCAGCAAATCAAACTTCTTGGGAAAGCTTTTAATTCTAAGAGTATTCTAAGTTATTTCACTGGAGGCTTTTAAGGAAAATAAGGAATGCTTGAGGTGTTACTTGGTCCTAACTTCCATAAAGGAGGTACGATGGATAACATTTCCATACCTCCATACTATAACCTCTAACAAGATTTTATAACTACAGGGTTCAGTTATATAGGACATTAGCCTGTAATAAGGACTTCATTATTAATTGTACTAAGGTGGCATAGGAAAACAATCTGCAGAATAATGTGGAATAGTGTATCAAAGCTACCTCAAGTAATATTAGGATTACTTTATTAGTGTTATTTTATGTAATAATTGACAATTTTGGCTGAAATATATAAATTTTATATTGCTTAGGCTGTGTCTAAGAAAGTTGTTAACTTATGAAAGGTCTGATTTACTTATATTTATTATGTTGAGCATAATGAGAAGAGATTCAGAGCAGCCCTGCAGAGAAGGACTTGGGGGTGTTGGTTGATGAGAAAATGAACATGGGCCGGCTTCAGTGTGCACTTGCAGCCCAGAAAGCAACCGTATCCTGGGCTGCATCAAAAGGAGCGTGACCAGCAGGTGGAAGGAGGTGATCCTGCCCCTCTACTCTGCTCTCGTGAGACCTCACCTGGAGCACTGTGTGCAGTTCTGGTGTCCTCAACATAGGAAGGACATGCAACTGTTGGAACAAGTCCAGTGGAGGCCACGAGGATGATCAGGGACTGGAGCAGCTCCTGTATGAAGACAGGCTGAGAAAGTTGGGGCTGTTCAGCCTGGAGAAGAGAAGGCTGCGTGGAGATCTCATAGCAGCCTTGCAGTATCTGAAGGGGGCTATAGGGATGCTGGGGAGGGACTCTTCATCAGGGACTGTAGTGACAGGACAAGGGGTAACGGGTTAAAACTGAAACAGGGGAAGTTTAGATTGGGTATAAGGAGGAAATTCTTTCCTGTGAGGGTGGTGAGGCACTGGAATGGGTTGCCCAGGCAGGTTGTGAATGCTCCATCCCTGGCAGTGTTCAAGACCAGGGTGGACGAGGCCTTGGGTGATATGATTTAGCATAAGGTGTCCCTGCCCACGGCAGGGGGGTTGGAACTGGATGATCTTAAGGTCCTTTCCAACCCTTATTATTCTATGATTCTATGATTATTAGTGCAAATACCAGTGCTATAACATACTGTTTTTTCCAGAATGCCATTTGATGATACTTCTAGATTTGGTGCGATCCAAGCAAAGTCATCAAAGAATTACAAACTCTGATATCCACAAAAGGTAGAATAAAGTTTATTTCTTTAAAGCTCACAAGAAGGCAGATTATTTTTATTGCAAAGGAAATTTAAAATTGTAAGTTGCAAAAATTTTCATTTACTCCTCCAAGGAGAAGCGCTTATATCTACACCTCAGGGAAGAGTTCACCTCTCTAAAAATACTGTTTAATCAATGCAACAATGTGTGAGTTAAAATTATTTTTGTGCAAAATACATTATACACACATCTACAAATGTAATTATGCAGGTCTCCAAGTTTTTAAACAACCTCCAGGTGTTTTCCTTTTTAATACTTTTTAATAATACTTTTTACTTTTCTACCTTCCCCAAACAGCCATTTCCTAGACCAAAACAAAATACAATTCCTTCAACTAGTCCAGAACAGTAACATGACAGGGACAATCACATGGTGAAACTGCATCATGAAAAGATATAGGTGGAAGTTACCTAAATTTTTGTATTAAATTTAACGTGTTGTATGAATACTAGAAAAGACTTTATGCTCAGCATACAAGAAAATGCAGTCCATCATGCCCTTTCCCCTTCTATTAAAAAGCATTGTACATTTAGTTGTATTTGTTGATATATTACTTCTGTTTTTAGTTTAGTGATCTCAGACTTTTTTTCTTCAGTTGTCTATGTATTGCGATAGAGAGACCAACAGAGTCAGCCATGCTTCTAAGCCTTACTGGTGTTCGTTCTATAATAGCCAACCAGTGGTACACTACCTTGCAAGAGAATGCGGAAAGGCTAGAGATACTGTCTGAGAGTAAGTATTTGTATTTGGCTTCATTTGCAGGTATGTTATTTCCGACATTTGTATGCATGCAGTCATGGAGCATGTGTATCTACTCATCTCCTATCTCTCCTCTTCCTTTGCTCCTCACCAGATTTTGTCTGGAGTTTCTGTAGGAGGTAATCTGCATGCAGGAGCCACCATGTTCTTGACAGGTTGATGTTTCAAACAGAACAGTAACCTACTTGAATAGTTTTAGAGGGGAATTTATTTGCGGTCATATGGTAAGAATAGGATTTCTATGGTGAGAAGCAGTGCCCTAGGACTTTGTACCCTGGAGTTACATAAACTATGGGGAAAACAAAAGCTACAGATAACTTATATCTTCAGAGATAGATAATGAAACAGGATAACTTTAGGGATTTAGTTAAGTTTTAAATGTGGAGACACCAGGCTCTATGGTTTGTATTTTCTTGTCTTCAAAACATTAATTGGAAACTCACAGAAACTATCAATTTTTTTTTTCCAGATTTGTTGAGCATTGCTAGAACAACTGGGCAGACAGTCCATAGCCTTCAAAAGAGGAAGATTAACAGAGACAGAGATTCTGTTGAAAGTAAGAATTAACAGGCTTAGTAGAGAAGACTGCCTGTGCATGTTAACTAGACCTATGGGTAGTTCAGTGATATAGGTGAAATCTTTCAGATGAGCTGTGACAATCTTTCCTGACACATCTTACAGGAATTGTGGCTGGGAAGACCACTGACACAATATTATAATTGGAGTCTCTGTATTTACATATATAAAATTTGGAAGGAGACTTTGTCATAGCTGACCAAAAGCTAAAATTTACACTCCACTAAAATGTTATAAAATGAAGTAGTGTGACTGAAAAGTTACCTCAGGAGCATGACATGAAGAATATAAATGGTATGGATTATAGACTGCAAAAAGATCAGTTGAACCTGCCGTGACTAGGCAGTCTGCATTGCAAAGGGCACACTATATATATGAAATTCCACCTGGCATCCTGTTGGAGAGGGGAGAAGGATTTTTGAATAAATCAACTTGTAATATACTGTTTATAAAATTATGTAGCTATTTTTCATTGTATGGGACTTACCTCTTAAGGGTAAATGCAATAAATTTTGGTTATAACTTACACTGCCATAGAATTGAAGAGGGAGAGAGCTCAAGTCAGAAATGTTGCCTAGTTTTATGGTTTGGGGTTATTTTTTTCAGAAAATGCTTGTTGGATATACTGGCAGTTATTAATATTATAAAAAAATGTAAGAGAGCCGCAAATGTTAATGAAAGAGAAGATGTGATAAATCGCTGCAGTTGTGTTCAGAAATAATGTTTTTTAAAATATTTTTATAGTGGAAGTGGATTCTCACAGCTCTCCTAGACACAAAGAAGAAGAACAGACCACTTCCTCAAGTCTTCCTGCAACTCATCCATCCTTTTTCAATTGTGTGCTATATGGTTTACCCAATATAATTATTATGTAATTTGTGTCAGACTTTTCTTACTGGGAATGCCACTACACTGTGCACAGGGCAAACTTGGCATTTAAAGATGTAGTAGATGCTTTATTCTATATGGCCTAAGGAGAGGTGACCTTAAAAAAAATGTACATGTTGCTGATAGACTGATTTAAATTTTGGATGTAAACAGTTCGATATTAGAAAAAGTGTCAGAAAAATATAAAATACATAGAATTTAGAGATTTCAGTTAGTACTCTGAACTCAATGAATTCCTAGGAGAATTTGGTGAGTACCAACACATTTTAAAGGAAATTAGGCAGGTATTTTTGGGCATTGATGCATGAATGGAATAGGAATGTATTGTTGTCAGTACTTCCATTTGCAAAAACTTTTCCTTGATGTATTTTGTTCTTACATGGAAGATTTAACAGGAGCATAGCTTAAAAATGTACCAACTAACATCATTTGACTTGAATCGATTTTTAACTTCTTACGTAGCAGTAGTTGCAGGTTAATTAGAAAACAAAAATGTTCAATAAGTTTCACCTTCTTTATTTTCCTATAGTTTTCCTGAATAACATATGAAGCTATATTAACTTATTCCAAAATCCCAGATAAGGTTATTATTTGTATAGATTTTGTAACCTGCTCTGTTAATTAACAATGCACTTTTCAAATACGTACTTTAAAGCTGTATTTGTAATGGTAACAGTAGAAATAGAAATAAAATAATTTAGCATTTGTGGAAAATACGAAGCTATGATCACTATTGCAGTGAAAACCATTTTAAGAGTCTCCTCTTTCCCCCCCCCCCAATAAAATGGTGATGTCTGTTTCCTGTGATACACTTTTTTTGTGTGCCTGATAGATCATTAAAATGGCACTGAAAAGACACTGTTCTTGGCTACCTGCTGTGCTATAGTTAATTAAAACCTGGTAAGATTTATAGGCCTATATAGATCATAATTACAAAATCATGACATGCAAAATACTTTCTTTTATTCACACAGTAGAATAAGAATTTTGTGCTTCATTCCCCTGTGCTCTTACAATTTAATTAGATAACCTTATATACTGCTCTGTCAAACTGTGTTCTATAGCATGCATTATTTTTATTCCCTTTAGATGTCATTTTCTTCTTTATTTAGACATAGGGGATACATATTTTTTTATGGCATGTATCTGGGCATTCAGTAGCAATACAAATTAAGTAAAGAAGGGATCCTAGGCTGTACTTAAGTTATCCAGCCTGAAAATTAAGGATTAAGTGTAAGATATTTTCAAGTCTGGAACTTGTCATGTTTCACCAGGTATTGGCATGAGTCCCTTTCCCCACATTCTCACATTTATTTGTTTGTTTCTGTTTAGATCTTCCCAGGTACCTTTTCACTACATCACTGTTACACAGCTGCTTTTTTAAATTCGCAGGCATGGTATTTGGGAAGCTCAAGGATTTCTGAGTTTGAAGAAGCAACTTCGCTTGAATGAAGCAAATGTCCACACTTGTTTGGTATTGCAAATGTCCACTATATTGTTTTAATTATTTCCTAGATTAATTTCCACATTATTCTCCAACACATTGATTGCTGTGAAACTGTATTTCCTTGATGTTCATTGCTTTTCTTACCTGGAATGACATCTTTCTAGTGTTGTCTCTTTTCTGTAATGTAAAAGGCTTTAAAAACCAGCGTATTCAAGAGGAATCCTGAAGCCTTGTCTGCCTTGCTATGTGACAGTTTTCACTAATTTGTACTAACTTCCATCTTCTTGCAATAAGAGATTTCAAAAATAGTCAAGTCAGAAAAGTGTTTGTGCTTTAGAAATGATAGTGTTGTATAATGAGAACAATCCAGGATAAAAACTGCAAGATTGTAGAGGTTAGAAAAACCATTGATACCCAGGTACAGTGGGCTTATTCAGTAGTTTGCTACTGTAGTTTTATTTCTGAAACTGATGGAAATAACTTACTTAATCTACAAAAGTGTTTTTTTCCAAAAATGTTCCCATTTGTATTAGATCCTTTAGCCCTAACTACATTGCAACAACCTCTGTCAGAAAGATGAATGAGTATGACTAAAAATTTCTTTACAGTCTGACAGCACTACTTGATGAGAAAGCATTGATAAAGAGTTATGGCCTTATCCAGGAAACTTCAGACCTGCAAGCTTTACTTGTTGCAACTAAGATACTGGAAATACTAATCAGAGAAACTGTGGTAGAATACCTGCAAATAGGCAATGTATACTGGGTAGGTATAATAAAAGTGGCTGGCATGCATAATTACATATGTCTGATTGGCATTTCTGAGGCAGTAAAAAAATAATTGACTTACAGCCATGAAGTGTGGTCATAACCATATTGCCTGGGGTGTTAGGAGAGTATTCTCTATATTACTGTGCTAAATACCACTCAGTAAAATCATTAATAGCAGTAGGACTGCACGAGTAGATGATAAACTATACTTTAGGTGACAGTGGATATGGATTCAGTGACATAAGAAAGCATCTAGTTCATTCCTTCAGGAATTAGTACCAGAAATAGTATCTTCTTTTCCATTACATGTCTGTAGCAGTGAGCAGTGGCATGATCATACAAATGTAAAGAGTCACTTCAGGAAAAGATATGTAGTAGAATTTGGAATGATTTCAAAAAAAAAGAGGAGCATGGAAGAATTAATACATTTTATATTTCTTTTAAATTTACAATGACAATTTAATAAAGGAGAACCTGGTGCTTAGACAGAGAAAGGATGCAGCAGCTCAGGTGATGTAGTTTTAGAGTTCAGTATGTTTATCTGTTAAAGACAGTAATTATGAAGGAACTGAACAAAGGAAGATTGAGAAGGAATGCTGCAGAAAAATTGTGTTTCAGAACCTGATTTGAATAAAGAACTAAAAGCTTTTTTTCCTGATATTCCTCAGATTGTGATTGAAAGTTTAGGCTGTAGGACTCCTCTGTGAGCAAAACATGAGTTTTAATTAGGAAACATAAAAAGACCCCACTTAGTTAATGATAAATGCACTGTAATATGCCTAATGAGTCTCTGTATTTAAAAAGCATCTTTGTGATACACACATTTTCCACAATTTAGAAGTTTTTGCAGAAATGTAATAGTTCCCACTTAAGAATTTTAAGGTGTAACAACTCTGTTCCAAGAAATGGGACATGACAGATAAACGGATAGTTCAGAGCATATTCATAGACCAAATTGAAATGTTTCCATTTATTGTTGAGTCATTTGGCCATCAGTTGAGAATTATAAGGCAGCACCCACTCATGTGAGGTCTAGAATTAGGAGAGAGAGAAAAATAGATAGTTTCTCAAATGTCTTCTGTGCTCATGGAACGAAAAACATGCCAGGTCTCAAACAGGCTGTGTCCAGGCTTGAAATCAAACCAAAATCAAATTAAAAAAAAAATTCTCCCCCCCCCCCCCCTCCAAAAAATACCCAAAACCCCAAAGATGTGAGGTGCTCTTACAGCAGATTCTCTGGACTAACAATAGCAAGCTTTCTCCCCACAGAGTGAAGCAATAGATGGTGACAATAAAAGCAAAAGAAATCTGTGTGCAGCACAGAAGGAGCAAAGAGGGGTACGTTTATCTCGTAGTGGCTACAGATACAAAAATGGAATTAAGACTTTTGATTCATAGAAGATTTTGTAGAGAAAGAATACTCCCTAATAACTGCAATGGGAATAATAGTGATGAAATACTGACATGAGTATTTTAAACCCTTCATTAAGTACATACAAATAGCAAATTCAAAAAGGAAAATCCTAGTCTTAATATTGTGTAAATAGAATCACAGAACGGTTTGAGTTGGACCTGTTCTAGCAGGTCCATGTGTTTCTTGTACTAGGGCCTCTGAACTGGATGCAGTACTCCAGCCAGGTCTCATGAGAGTAAGAAATTCTTTTTATTATGTTAATCAATATAACAATAAAAAGATTACTAAATAAAAAATATTTTTCTACTTTTTGGAGGAGTACTTTAGAGAATGTTCTCCAGTTATTTGACTGTGAGCTCCTAATTTTCAAAGTATTATATATTGTTCAGCAACTTGGAGGAAAGAAATCCCACTAATGACCAAGGAATAAATTACAGTAGATAGAGCTTAGGACATATGAGCTCTCTCCTAGAAAGACATTGGCACGAGCCCAAACAACAAGAATAAAAGCTTCTGAAAATATTTCATCTACATGGCACCACGTCGTTCCCTTGTACTGTATCCATTCATGCAAGAAATATTAAAGAGTTAGTGCTATTCCATGTATCAATGGCTTTAAAATAACTTTCTGAATTATGTCTCAGCAACATAACAAATCACATTATCAATTAGCTTTTATAACAGAAATGACATTTTGTAATATATTTGAGCATGAAAAGAATTGGTCAGCTAAAATGTATGTAATCTAAAAAATGTGAGAAGAAAAAAATCATGGTGAATTTATTGATAATATTCTAGGACAAGAACATAATTTGACTAGGAGGTAGGTGTCCAAGGGAAGTGTATAGTTCAGAATGGGCTGCAGGGAAGAACTGCAGCAAGTTTGCTACAAAATGATCAAACAAAAAAGAAAAAAATCCCAAAAGAGAAGCTCTGTCATTAGTCCCGAGTGTAGCTGCTCTAAAATTCAACTGCCATAAGCCATAATTGCAGGATTTATCCTTGCACCTGCTCCTCTCTCCACAGTTAGGGTAGCTGTCCTCTCAGTAAGTCTTTCAGCCCACTTTACAAAGGGATGTGGTAGAGCAGATGCCAGCACTTAGCAGCTGATGGCTGTGGGTATTTGTAGGCAGGGAAATCAGAGCAGATTTGAGATTGTTGTAAAGATACATTCCCATGACTATTTAAGGCCATTCATCTGAGTTTGAACACTAATTTAATGATGTTACAACCTGCTAAAGCCTTCTGACCTCTGCTTTGGCACCCTGTCTGACCTGAAAGCTATCCAGGAATAGAATGTCAGAGGGGAGCCAACCACTAATATGAATACAAATCCCTATATGTTGTAAATGAAAGACCAGCTCAATGGCTGTAAAAACACAAGGAAGAGCATTTTAAAGCACCTCTCAGGTATTAATTCATGCCTCCAACTGAAGTGTCTTTATGTAGATATAATAACAGTTACTAGCATGGATTTTCAGAATGTGGTCAAGTTAAACCTGAAGGCATGTTTATGTGCCCTGAAATGTTTACCAGACTGAAAGTCCCGAGTCATTACTTAGGTAATGAGTAGATAAAGTATTTCTGTTCCAGAGAGAGCAGGATGTGGGTGGTCTCTTGCAAACCTAGTAGGTACCATTTTCAAAAGCAGTAGTCACAGAAGTCTTCATTGAAGTATGAGAAGAAAGGAAACAACAAATCACAGGTGTCCAGAGGGTTGGGGTATGGGAAATCATTTTTGATCCCATTTTCACAAACCTGCCATATGATATGCTAACAGTGTTGCTGGTATGTAAAATATTACCCCTTGTCCTCTCTACAGTCCTTAATGAAGAGTCCCTCCCCAGCGTCCCTACAGCCCCTCTTCAGACACTGCAAGGCTGCTCTGAGGTCTCCACGCAGCCTTCTCTTCTCCAGGCTGAACAGCCCCAACTTCCTCAGCCTGTCTTCATACAGGAGGTGCTCCAGCCCCTGATCATCCTCGTGGCCTCCTCTGGAGTTGCTCCAACAGCTCCATGTCGTTCTTATGTAGAGGACACCAGAACTGTACACAGTGCTCCAAATGGGGTCTCACGAGAGCAGAGTAGAGGGACAGGATCACCTCCTTCCACTTACTTTCAACTACTTAAACAACAGTTTGCACCACAAGGACCAAAGCCAGTTCCACTGCTGGCACCTGTTTTCACGTAAAGGGTGTCCACAATACAGCAAGGCAAGTTAGGAGCTGCTGTTTTGGGTATATTAACCAAGCTACACATGGTCACACAGGGGGTACAACAAGCTGTTCCACCGTAAAAGCATACACAGGAAACCAGCTCACAGCTGAAATGGAGGCCACTTCAGGGAGATACGCATCTTTTGTGACTTTCAACAGGACTCACTGTGCCGTTCATGGAGCTAGTCAACTGTCTCCAAACATAGTTTAGTATCCTGCCCTAGTTCTGGTATTGATGAGGTTGTCTGCTGAAGTTCTCTGAGTTCTTGGAGCAGCCAGAACAGTCTGTTCTACCGATGTGACAGGTACTTATTAATTCCTTGTCCCTGCACTGTCAGAGAATTAACTATGAGTTTCTGCTGGAAGGAAAGAATGGATTTCCAAAAATATTTGTAGTTCTGCCTAGTCCTCAGAATTCATCTGGACCTGTAAATCTTGAAGTAGCTTACAGAATACAAGTAAGTATGAAGTGTGCTGCCCCTGAGGTACATAGATGGCTATCTGTACTCATTTTGTTAATCCTGACAGTGAGGTAGCAGCTAAATTACGTGTAGCCATAAGCATGATATTGTCATACAATTTAATAAAGGAAGAACTATTTCAAACATGGTCACTGAATCAGGACCCGATGTTACTTAGAAGTCACACTGTCATCTTCATCATTGACTAATAATTGGTAGAAAGGTACAACAAAATATCTGACTCCTGTAGGAGCTCTCACCTACCCAGTCTGTAATATCCACAGATATTACAGATAGAAATATCTGTACAGATAGAAATAATGCAATGAAAGTTCAGAATGGGTTTTGAGAGAACAGTGCCATTTTTTCCATGCGGAGTTATTCGTATTCAGCACAGTAATACTTCCCAAATTCCCAACCCTGGACAGCCTTCACTGTCTTTGCTAGAGTGCTATGGAATGATTGTTCAAGAAAGAAGCAAATTCAGTTTTTCCTGCCTGCATTAATGCCCTGCTAAAGCATCAGCCACAATGTCTAAGAAACGTAAACTGGTGCCCTCATTGTCATATACATACACATCCAGCCACTACTTTTATGTCTCGTGAAAGTAAATGGAAGTATTTTCTCCTGACACTTTAGTCTCATTTTGAGCCTTGCTATTGTATTCCATTACACATTCTTGCCTGATCTCTGTCTCCGAGCTATTCCTGCTGGTGAGCTGTTCCCTGGAACCCAGACATGTGAGTCAGATCAAAGTTTAGTTGCTGTTTCTCAGTCTACGCAGTACATAATCTCCCCAGTTGCCAGCACACAAACATACAAGCCCTGGATGTCCATGTCCCTATTCCAGTTGCAGGTACTCAGATTTTTTGTCCTACTCACTGGCTACTCACTAGCTTACCTTAGCAAGTGGAAGCTTATTCATGTTTACATACGCCCTTTCGGAATAGAGAACATACACACAGAGAATATAGTTAGAAATGAGATTAATGAGAAGGTAGAATAGATTGTGGTAATTAGGTGCAGGTCTCAAGTCAGACAACATACAACATAGCAGCCTGTTTATATGCAATCACCCTCCTTTAGCCCGTTTCCCCTCCATCTCCCTGCACCTGATGCATCTTGAGCCTGCCTGTTTCCCAGCATTAGTCTTTCCACTAAACATCTCTTAAGTCTCATTAATTCCCACAAGCACCTTAAACCATCTCATACTAGATTTTGAAACTACAGAACTGCTTTTCCCTACATCCTATATTCTTCTGTAGGCAATGACCCCCTTTGGTCTGCAGTGCACATGATCAGGGAGTTTCTCTTCTTGACCCATCTCAGTTAAGTTTCATCCCAGGGCAACAACAGGCTGATTGTCCTTTGATAGCCCCAGGAGTAGCCACTTGCTTGACTCCTTACACTGTTCAGGTTGCTAAAGTTCCTTCTCTGTCACTGTTCATCTGATCCTCACTGGGCCTTTCTGTTTAGGATGATCAGGCTGTAACCTTAGAACCTAACATCACAGGTGAGTTCTTTCTCCTGCAGTGCTGCTCAAGACCGAAGACTAGCACAGGTGCACATGGATAAAGATTTGCTGGAGTGGTGTGGGAACAGACTTCTTCAGCTGAGGAAGACCATGCCATGCAGATAGATTGCCAGTATGCTTTGCCTATTATGTGTGTCTTGTAACAAAAGGTGAACAGCTTAACCAAGTACTCAATTTTTATCATGTATGGAACAGAAATTGTTTTCAGCTTTTAAGTTTTAACAGCACAGCTGTTATATCTTTTAATTACATGTGGTCTGTGTGGACACCAGATGGTTGAGAGGTATTTCATAGAATCATAGGATCATAGAATAATTAGGGTTGAAAAGGACCTTAAGATCATCCAGTTCCAACCCCCCTGCCATGGGCAGGGACACCTCACACTAAACCATATCACCCAAGGCCTCGTCAAGCCTGGTCTTGAACACTGCCAGGGATGGAGCATTCACAACCTCCCTGGGCAACCCATTCCAGTGCCTCACCACCCTAACAGGAAAGAATTTCCAACTTATATCCAATCTAAACTTCCCCTGTTTAAGTTTTGACCCGTTACCCCTTGTCCTATCACTACAGTCTCTAATGAAGAGTCCCTCTCCAGCATCCCTATAGCCCCCCTCATCTGTAGGGACTTCTACCTTCCTGTGGCTTCCATGACAGGGCTCACATGCAACTGGGTGCACGCTTTGTACGTGCAGAAAAAGGGAAGTCCACAGTCACCAACTTCCAAAATGGCATGGAAGCCAGCACTGAGGCATTTGTAAGCAGATATCTCTGTCAAGTATTTATACACTGGTTGTTTTTCTGACACAAAAGTGTGTGTTCTATTTTCTGGTCCAGGCAGAGACAGAATTTAAGCAGCACTATTCATCTGAGTCAGAGAGAGGTTAATTTCGCTGTTCTGGTACAGTCACAACTGGTACAATGAAGCAGTGCCTATGTCTATACCAGCATACTGGCTTCTGTGCTATTTTTTATAGCTATTCTTTTTCTCCTCCAACAGATTTCATTAGTATTTGTCCTGAATGACATTGACTTTTATTCCATCTTAAAACACCTATTTAGCATTTTTTGGTTATTCGTATAGCAAGTACTGACATTAGAAACCTAAATGGCAAGTATATTGAAATAAATTTGCACTGGAGTTCTACAAGCCTTTCTGCTTCTTCGTCAGTATGATTCAAGGGACGTGGCCTACACCCGTACTCAATCAAACAGGGCTATGTTGGCCAATATAATCTAATTGTTTGACATTTTTATAGCAATTCATTGAGACTAAAGAGAGATGACTACATTAATATCTTGATGCAGTTAGATAATAGCTGAGCTAAAACTGATGTGCCAAATTACTGAAAGGCTCTTAAATTCTCTTAGAGATTTTAACTCTTTGTGACAAAGAAAAGGAAAGAGGCTTCAATATAAATGTAATAACGAGAAAGAATAGTACAATTTATAATATAAAGTATTATAATAAAGAACATTATCATAAATTTTCTAAGAATCTTCACTAATCATTTACAAATTATATTTCTCAATAATTGAGATGAGAAATATTGTTAATGTTCATGACTCTGTTTTCTTGGATAATCATTTTCACTGAGGTCAAACTTAAACAGAAAAGGTTTTAACCAATGAATATGTATTTTTTCCTCTATCTAGACTATGAATAAATTTGTCTGCCCTGCATACATCTGTGGTATGGCATTCTCATCCTCAATGCAAGTGACTGAAATAGTGGTAGAGGAATATCATGGAGACTTTAAGCATATGTGAATGCTGGACCTGCTTAGGCTTAGGCAAGTCGCATCATCTCGCTGCAGGATCCCATTAAAATCCTCTCTCCTTTGTAAGTGGATTTGTTGTGAGAAAAGGTGTCCTCTGAGTGGGGTCACAGATCTACAGGTAAGAGCAAGCTGAAGGAGAGCATGAGAATTGTTTTGTTTTGGGGTTTTGGTCTGAGCCTGAAGAAGTGGTGACTGGAAGAGAAAGCAGGAAGCAAAGGTAAGCAAGAATTAATATTGCAGCTAAAGCCGGGAACGCAGAGAAATGTGTTTATCAAACTTGATTTGATTGCTAAGCTGCCTTTTTGCTTTCAGAGCCCTTGGCAACAGAAACTCAGCTTAGAAGGAACAAAATCTGCGTGTTAAGGTATTCCTATCTACAAAAAGCAGTAGTGAATCCCTGGAGAAACGGCATTGTCTGTTTCTGGAGTAAGAATGAAAAGTTTTTGAAGTGCACCAAGACATCATGCAGTGACTGAGCCCTCACCTTCTTCCTTGCCAGTGGGTGGGTGAGGTGAGTTGATCTTACAACATTTTAAAATGTACTCTTCCTCTAGATTTGTGCCTATGGAAAATAGCCTGGATGATCTGTTCTTAAACCTCAGGATTTTCTCTCTTACTGAAATAATTGATTTTGAAAGCTTTCTTCCCCTTCCCCATGCCAGAGCTCAGCCATGACCTCAGCTTTGTGGCTGAGGAATATACAGCCCTGAGAAGAGATTTGATTTAATTTTTCCCCCAAAAGAAAATGCTGGTACAACTAGAAATGCAGAGCACCTGTGGTGGACCACTGCAGAAGACATTGTAGCTAGGAGACAGTAGTTTCAGCCAGAATCTAGGCAGAGTTTAACCACAGGCTTTGGCTGTAGAGACCCATATGTTATCACGAGTGACCTGCTATATAAGCTAAGCACATTCTGTGACATTTTGTATGCACCACCCTTAGCAACACTACCTATGCTGTTTGTAGGAGCTCCCACTGGGGTTCCCAGCATCAGAAGGGTCCTCAAGTTGCAATTAAATTTTCCGTAATTTTCATTTTCTACTCAATAAACCATTTAGCTTGCCTAGAGTGTCAGTGCCTTTCTTACTGTTACCCCAAAGGAACCAGCATCACCTCCTAACACAGCAGTAGCTCTTATGGCAACCACAATTTCTATTTTTGTAAAAAACCTATTTCCATTGTAAACAAGTAAATGGGTGGATTATTGCTGATGCTTTTAAGCAAAAAAGTAATTATCCCCCAATGTCATGGACGATTTATAGGAAGGTCAGTTATTTTATCTAGGTTACATCATTAAAATGTAATAAATGATCACAAGCAGAATAATGGAGTAGCGTTACACTGGTAATTTTGGAAACTGCAAATAATGCTATAAAACTGAGAGAAGGGGTGTGATTTCCAGACATGCTTTCTGTGGCAAAACAAACATCCAAGGGCACAAGAGGCTGTTTATTAGTTCACAACCAAGTGTGAGGAGGTTGACTTTGGCAGCATTCACACCTTTGAGCCATGAAATCTTAAGGCCTTTAACACCATCCATTGCATAACTTACTTAATTTTTGTGTAGGGTAAGATGTTCATGCTGTGCTCCTATCACATAATGCAAGAGGTGTTTTTCCAGTCACTGTGTGCAACTCAATAAACCCCCCAAAATCCCAAAGCAGAACCTGCGCCCTTTTTTTTCCCTTTAATTCTAAGTTTCTTGTTGTTGTATTACATTGAAAGACTTAGCAATCAACTTCTGGGACCTCTGTAATACTTTGTGTTAGGGCTGATATTGTTTGGTTGGACCATACCAATGCATCAAAGCGTACACGCGTTTCAAACACTATTCTGCGACTGACAGGCAGGAAAAAAGGTATTCTCCTGAACAGCACTGATGAAGGTATTTTAACATGAGAACTCGCACAGATTTATTACTCCTTATTTGTATCAAAGACAGACAGACGGCATCCCAGTAGAGACAGGGAATGTTAATGCTGGAGAGCTGGTAAACATTTTCAAATAAACATTTGTTGTGTATGTATGTCCAGCAGGTTAAGAGGAAAACGGCTTTACCCACAGTTAGGGGAGTACCTGTTTGTTTCTTAACAAAAGAACCCAGGACAGAAACCAAACAAAATCTGTGGACAGTGAGAAATACTGCAGACACCCTGCATTTTACGAGAATGATTGATTAAGGTTTGTTCACTATTTTACGTGATGGAAAGAAAACATTTGTGATGGCTCCGTGGTCCTATTAAGACTAATTCCTTCTCTAAATGAAATAAAGTCTAATTAGGTTCTAATACTAATTTTCTATTTGTCCAAACCCACTAGTTTTCATATCGCCCTGTTGCAACCTACATTTTTATGTCTGTGCATGCTGCATGTCAGTGTTTGTGTAAGAGAGTGGCAAAATTATATAAGACAACCATAAATATAATCTATTAAAGCGTGCTAAACAGGCTCATGTGGAAGGAGTACAGTTCAAATCTTAACAGCTGTAGTTAAGCTATGAGCTGCATGTGGAATTTGACGTGAACTGTTTCTGCATAAGATAGAGCTTCACACTAGGAACACAGGTTTAGTTGACAAAGCTCATGTGTCACTTATATCCTGGTCAGGTGAACTGATTAACAGCAGAACAGTTGAGTGCAAACAGTAAGAAAGTGGTTAAAATTACCTTTAATTTTGAAAACTGACAACTTGATTAAGGCTTCTCTGTGAAAAGAACACTGCCAGTGCTTTACCACCATCCAGGGAACAGCAATAATTTGAAGACTGAATAGGAAAATATGGGGTTTCTTTTTTTCCATGTTTTCTTATTGTTTTCCAACTTTAATAACCAGAAAAGTACAGAAAATGCTGCAGTTTCTAAGCAAAGTTAGAGAAATCTTTTTCTAAATGTCAGCCCCTGAAAGGTATCTCAAAATTGTTTCCCCTGAGAAAAAAAGTACATGACAATTGGGTTTGCACAAAGAAAAAGAAGTCTGTTAGAACTTCTGACTATGAAGGGCTTCGGGCAGCTGTGGCAGGAGTGCTGCAGATGGATGGGCAGTGTGGACTCTGGTACCGGGCTTTAGGAGAAAATCTTGCCTTCTCTTTCTAGCAATTGCTTATGACTAGGCAAAAGGAAGCAGGGCTTAATGTCCTGATTTTTCAGTGTATTCCTATACATTCTTTCAGTCTAAGGATTCCTATGTTGTTCTGTTGTGCTGTAGTGCTCCCTTATAAAAAAGCCAAGGTTATTTGTCTGCTCTGTGGCTGAAATGTGAGCACTGCCCTTAAGGTCCTCGATGAATACCCTTCCTTGTAATGTTGAGTGCAGTAACTCAAAGCCTAATGTCAGACGATCCACCTCGCCACGCACAATGGCAATGCGACCTACAGGTAACCTCACGCTGGCTCTTAGTGTATTAACTGGGTGTGCTTCCATTCTTGTTAGTTGGAGACACTGTCTTTGGCTATCCTTACAAACTGATGTCCTCAATTTATAGGTGAAAACCAGGTTTTCCTAAGTAAGTGAAATGTTCTAAAAGGCTCACCAGTACCACTTCACCAAGGGTGACTTGCACTGGGGATGAGAGAGCCAGGTAACAGATGGCAATTGTCTTTTTAACTTGCTATTTTCTAAGGTTTTTGCATTTATTTCTCTGCCATTGCTTAAGTTTTGATGCTTTATTTTGTACTACAAATCTGTACGTATCGTCACCTTCTCAGGACATAAAATAATTCTGTTGCTTTTAATTAAATACTAACACTTCTGCCAATTCTTCATGATTTAATATATCCAGTACCATTAACATGTGATTAACCTAGGTCAACATATCCTTGAAAGAGAAAATCTAAGTCTTAAATGCAGGAATTTTTTCCTTCAAATCATACGTCACTGTTTTAACACACTAATAAACACAAAAATATGCATACAAATAATAATTTAATACCTTACCCTTCCTGTCTCACAATATTTATGAAATATTTAAAAGAGGATCCATTTATCTATATACATTTATATAAAATATTTAAAAGCTCATCCAGTCCAACCGTTCCCAGCACTGCCCAGGTCACCCATGGCACTGAGGCCCTCAATCTCTACAGTTTGGGAACACTTGCAGGGACAGTGACTCTGGCACTGCCCTGGGCAGCCTGTTCCAATGCCTGAGCACCCTTTTTGGAAAGGAATTGTTCCTCATCTCCAGTCTAAACCTTCCCTGGCCAGCTTGAGGCTTTTGTCCTAAATGAGAACAATGGGTGGTTGGGTGAAGGGGAAGAAAAACAGGACCAAAGAAACTGACCACTTGGAGTGTTAAGAGAAAGCTTCACAGAAATCACATTTTACATATGCATTTCTAAAGGATCTTTTAAAAGAAAGTTCTTATTGAATAATTGATGATGAAATTGAATATTTGATTAAAAAAATATTCAGCAGTTGCCTAAAGCAGGTATCCAGACTTACCTGTTATAACCTGTTTGTCGTGAATGTCAGGTACACTGCTCCCTAAGGCAGGCTACCCTCCCACCTGTTAGCAAGCTCCACATTGCCTTCAGAAGTGGGGGTGGCGGATGTTGGACCCCCAACCCAAACACATCCCCACAAGAAGACTGATGACAGGGAGGAGGGATGAGGAGCTTGTGCTTTCTCCCACGTACTGCTGTCATTGCTGCCTCCGTGGTTAGATTGCTAAAGCAAAATGCACTGGAAAGTCAGGGCTGTGCAGACATATGGGGCTGAATTATTCTGTAGGTCCACTGGTGTGAATGCTGCAAGGGGGGACAAAAGAAATGGGCGGCCAAGCAGTCCTCGCTGCCCATGCCTGTCCCTCCACCCCTGTGTGGAAGCTGCACCTTTTATCTCCTCTTGAGCACAAGAACCACAAAGAACTCGGCCTTTGCAAGACGCCAGCATTTCAGGATATGCTTTTCTGTCTGTGTTACCTTTCCCTCATCCACCAACATCCTCCTTTGCTGCGGGAATAGTTCCAGCTCAGCCAGGAACTGCTCTGGCACCAGGTGTGACCCCAGATCTCTCAGGTAGCCTGTCATTCCTTTTCAGGGCACTGCAGTTTTTCAAGTTGTAACTTAGCAAAATAACAAGAGAGGGAAAAATCTGGTAGAAACATAATGTCTTTATTCTGTGTAAAGAAATTGTAGTTTTCTGAAATAAAGCTGAACACTGAATGATTCATTCCATATCACATTGCTATTGCTAAGGCCTGTACTGTATGCAGCTAGTGTAGTTTCTCCATAACACTGTGGAGCAACATTTGTTTCAATGTCACACTGTATTAATGCCTTATCCAGAAATAATGGATTTCCATACTAAAGCATTTAAATATAGCCTGCCATTGCAGTTTCTTCTAAAATGCATTAAATAAGGCGTAGATCTTATATAGGACTCAAAATCTGATATGCCAGGTCTTAGAAACATTTCGTATGCTGTTCACCAAGGGCTATTTAAAGCAGAAGTCTGGCTGTATTACACTCATGGGCTAGTTGTTTGGTTTTGCGTGTGCATAATATTCTGCTAAAGCTAAGTATCTTGCTGCATGTCATTGTGTGAATTAAATATCCAAGATGGAGTACGGTCATGGAAAGCTGGCAAGTTCTGTTCTTTTTCACTATTTACAGAAAATGTGTTGTTGCACTCCTTGCTTCTGATATCAAAAGTATAATAAAAAGTTAATGATTTCTGCCAGGATCAGTAGGGATCTGCTCAGTTAAAAGTAGGGAGGATGTGACTTAGGCAGAAACAGGAAAGTAAGGACTGCAGAGACAGGGACACAACTGCCCCTCAAAGGAGCACAGCAGCGTGGTGCTATTGGCTGCTGCAGCTTGCCTACTAGGCTAGGATGTTGCTTGTGCTTTCTGGAGAGGCATGTCCTAGATCAGAAGAGAGAAAAGTCAAAATGTGCAAATGGAAATGCATACATCAGCATGCTCCAGCATGATTTGTACATAGCATTTGTATTCTCCAAGCACTGATTTCTGACAATTCTAAGTGCTAAGAAACAGAAATGATAGCTGTCACCTGGAGCTTCATGGTCTCAAGAACACGACAGATCTCAACTCTGCACAATGCAGGCACATACAGGGGAAATCTTCGGTCCCACAAAGCTCAGCTTCACAACTCTAAGCTGTGCTACTGGCCCTTCCTCCAGCATTCCGGCACAGTTACACTGTCCTATATGCTGCTAACTCCTGTTCTAAAGTTCAGTTAATAGAATAGTTCAGTTGGAAGGCACCTAAAACAATCATCCAGTCCAAATTAATTTACTTCAAAAGTTGCCACAAGCACAGAATATTTTCTTGACAAAGAGGGAATGCAGAGAGAGGATATGAACAGCCCTTGATAGGGTTCGTATTATTAAAATAGGGCTTGGGAGTCTGGATGGCTTGTCCAAGCTGGTGCAGGTCTCAGTGGCCCATTGAGATTTTCCCCAAGAACAGAAACAAGTGCAGAGCTTCGGGCTTTTTCTGGTTTGTTTGTTGTTTGTTTTAGTAAAAGTTCCCAAACCAACCAGAGAAGCACTGAGACCCATTCCTCTCAGAACCTCCATTGCCTGAAATTGAGTCACCTGAGTGCTAGATATTATTTATTTGTCCGTTAGCTTACTGAAGCCCTGTGTCAGTTCATGGTTTTGTCCAGCTGACCAAGGAGCTATCATCAGCATAAAACTCTCCTATCCTTACTGTGCTACGTGCCAGCACAGCAACACTGGGATCCCCTGATGTTATTTTCAGGAGCAAGCAGGCTGTGGATTGGGAAGAACAACACAGCGGAGGAAGGGACTCACCTTATGGCCAGGTGTCTGGATGCAACTGCAGAGCCAAGAAAATCTTGTATCATTCAGGAGCCTGGAATCTCAAAAGCCGGTATTCACAGGAGCTTAGTGTCCCTACTGACAACATTTTTGTATTAAGTGACGGTAACAAGGAAATATGCTTTGGCACTGCGTTAATGATCTTATCTCCCACCCTACATGGGACAGATTTTGTTTTATGAAGCTGCCAACTAAGCAGAAGATCAGCAATTGTGTTCATCTCCATTTTTCCTCTTCGAAACGCTGCTACGTACTGCCATGGTGGACATCTCACTGCCTCTTTTGTCTTGGGTTAGCATCGCTCTCTCTGAAGTCGGGCTCATGTTGGACTCTGCAATTTCTACGGCACAGCAGCTGAACATTTGAATCAGACACTTCCTGAACTAGAAAGTGGAATAAAAGATCAATCAGAACACGTGGAATCTTACAATATCTCTATAAAGCAGTCTGTGTCTTAGCTAAAACTCCTGGAAATTCTCTTCAGAGTCAGTTGGGAGCATAAGGAAGTAGCCCCATAAAATATATCTGCCGGCATCACCATGAAGAACTCTAAAACTGAGAAATAATGATGCTCTAAAAAGACCCAGACTACTGGAAAATCTTATTCCCAAAACGAAGTCTCCTCTTCTGACAAAACGGGTCATTTCTCCAGTCTCATGAGTTGCTTTCATATGCTAATACCCAGCTATTCAAAGACAGTTTCTTTCCATGCTGTTCATACCCATGAACAAGGGAAAACCAGCAGACATCTGCCACACACTGGGAGATCGGGGTACTGTCCATAGCATGCAAGATAAGCAATAGCTTTCTCTGCAGCACTGAGAAAATAAACATATTCATCACTTCTTATTCAACAGTCACTTCACTATTTTTCTTCTTTTCACTTACATGCTTATATTCTGCTTGGTGCCACCACTCTTAGTAGCTACATAGCATAAATCTATTCAAGTTTATTATCATGCCTGTTACAGTGATTTTTTTTTTTTTTTTTTGGTTCTAAATGCTGGATATTGCAATGCTAGCATATTATAAAAGCTAACATAGTTGCCTAGTAGGTAAGTAGAAATAATTCATTATAAAGCAAGATAAAATAACAAAATATGAGTGTTAAAGACATTTTGAGAGCATACAGTACCTGTTTGTTCATAAAGACATAAATAACTGGATTATAAACAGTAGCTGTTTTGGAAAAAAAAGCTGGAATTGCTGCCAGACAAGGATCCAGCTCAATGGAGGGATATGCAGTGACTAGGATAGAAAAGGCGGCGTATGGCATCCAGCAGATTAGAAAGGCAACGATCATAACAACAACCATTCTAGTCACTTGTCTTTCAGGTTTTCTGGTAGTTCCCAGCCTGCTTTGTGTATCTGACACCTTTAAAGAAAAGAACAGAAGATTCTAGAAAACAAGGCCTCCAACCAGTGCAGTTAGTGAACAGGTTAACAATCTGCCATGCTAGAAGGAAACACCTACTCTCTTTGAGTATGGCAGCACATAAGGATGCTGTTACTGGACCACAGGGTGTCTGTCAGGTGTTACTGCTGAGGGACATGAATTACTGTACATTGTTATTTCCTTTGCTTAGGTGTCTTTATATTGTCAAAGTGAGAGCAAAAAGCAATTACCAGGGCAACCTCTGTGTAGCAATCTAATTGCAGTCGGGCACAACTGCAGCCTGCAGAGACACCCCCAAGACTTCAGCCAAGTCACAAGCAGTGAAGCGGTGGCACAGGTTTGCTGTCCAGAGCCACAAAAGTTGATCTAGCTCAGATAACTTTATGGGTGCTGCATCAGCCCACCCCAAGGCAATACAGAAACACCTTTAAATTCCATCTGTGAGAAAAGTAATCCTAATGATTTTTAAGTCAGATCAGAGACAAGATTTGGCCTCTGTTCAGAAACAATGACCCTGACAGAACAAGCAACTGGTATCATCTGATAACAATAACTTACCTCTAAAACCACGAAACAATTAGGGCTACATTTTTGGGTGATACAACTTGCTATACATCACTAGCTTCAGTGGAGCTGCAATGGCTACATAATCTCCTGGATGTTTCACCCTTGTCTCACATCAGTCTGGCTTTTTTCTCAACTATGGCTTTTTGTGGATGACAGTAGCTTCCTTCCTTTCTAAAGCTGAGAACATGAAACTGAGAAGGAACCATCTTGCAAACAAAGGAATAGTGCCATAATAATTTATCTCCATTATAAACTGCTAATTAGACCTTTTCCTAAGGTTTCTTTATTTCATTAGTTTTTCAGTTGCAGTGAAAGCTACCATTGGCTTTGTAAAGCTGGGCTCACGGAGACTGAGGGACTAGCAAACTTCTCTAAGACAAACCAGTGTCACACACGACATCGCACTGTGGCAACCATGGGAAATGGCCCTCAAAATCAGGGAAGGGGGTTGGCTAGAAACATCAGGACACCAGTTCTGGTGCAGGGATCTCTCTATTCACTGCAGTCAGAAAATTAGCTTAGTTGTGAGATATAAGCTTGTGAGTTGTGAGATATAACCTTATGACAATTTATTATAAATTTAAAGACTATATTCCAGGCAGTTGGCTTTTCTACACCAGTTTGTTTTAAGCTATTGTAAGTAACAGAGGCTGACTCAGACAGTTACATCACTCTGCAAAAACCTGCAAAAGCCAACAAAAGGCAAAGGCAAGGGCTGGCACAGGCTATGGCTAAATCATTTGTGATGTGGTGCCCTGAGGCTGCCCCAGCATCTCCCAGCTGTGTGGTCTGCCAGGTCTCTAAGCTGGCAGAGGAAACCCTAGGTGTGATTTATTCTTTTCTTTAACATTACCGCTATTCTTTCTGGATAACAGAAAAAGGAGTGAGAAAGTAAGCCTAGTGAGATCACACAACAGTCGCTCCAGGCCAATGCTGGGACCCGCTGCATGGCACAGATCAGTCTTTCAGAAGATACCCTGACCTGACCCAAATGGCATGATGGACCATTCCCTGGCTTCTGCTGTGACTGATGGTGACATTTTCCTTCTCTGACTCCTTTTTATCTCATCTCACCTGTTTTTGGTTTAACTTCCAGCCACTTAAGTAGCTATCCTGGAGGAAGGAAATGACCCTTTCTGTGTACCTCCTGAAGCATCCTAGTAGCACAACAGCCACTGCTCTGGCAGACCCATCATAGTGCTGAATGCTTGGCTGCACACTGTCTCTGTTGGGTTAACATCCCTCTCTTTCATGTCTGATCACCAGGGCCACTTTGGCCTGTGCTCTCTCCATTCCATTTCCTCTGTGGGTAGGTTTGGACAGGGAAAAATAAAATACTGATAAATGTTCTGGATGTTCAGAATAACAGGATTGCAGTTTTACAAGTTATCTCAGAAAAGTCTGAGTCATCAACAGTGATTTTCTTCAAGTATCTCAATGTCTTGTAATTCATGTCCCCCACCCTCACACCACCAGACCCTTTGCTGCCTCACCATGAGCACTGTGAGCAGCAACACGCCTGTGCTATAGTTCACATTCAATCTGGGACGTTCCTTGTGTTTGACACTGAAATCAACCTCCCTTCAGCCACTTAACCTTCTCTCCCCTAAATGCATCCTGGGGAAGTCATCAAAAATCCATTTAGAGGAATGCTGTTGTCACCTGCAGTATGCATTTTCCTAATGCATGTATTTTCTAATGAAAAAATAAGATATTTTATGCATTTGCCTTCTGTTTTGTTTTACTTATAGAAAATGACACTAAGAATAAATACAAGCATTTGGTTATCCCAAATACTTTCAAAACATCAGTAAATTGAAGAAATTTACTGAATTTATTACTCAAGGAATAAGACAAGACAGCTAATAGCAGCAAATAGAAAGAAAAATATTGCCCCAAAATCCTGTCCCAAATATGAATTTTCCTATTTTATTGTCTTCTTTTTCACTTGTTGCAGATACCTTTTTAGATCAAGTCAACATAATCATTAAATAAAATTCAAAAGCATTTCCCAAGTCTTTTAAATGTTCCTGGACAATCTAATATTTTATTTACTACACAGCATTAGATTATAGATGCTACAACTTACTCTGCATGCAAGTGTTACAGAGTATTAGCCAGCACCCTTAACATTTACAGTCATTTTAAGCTAAATTTTGATTTACCTGGTTTGATCCTTAAGAAACATCACTGAATTGAAGAACAATTGCGATCAGACCAACACTGGGTCATTCAGTTTCTTTTGTTATAAGACAGACATTCTTTCATTGGTATGAGAGTTGGCTAATGAGATGCATTGATAAGTGACTGCAAACTGCACACTTTGAAAAGTCTAACCATACCATGAGTTTCTGTGCTTAAGGATCATTAAATTACAAGGGATGATAACCGAGTGCATTTCCTGCCTGGAAATTTGATCTGCGTTTGTCTGATCTTCATAGAAAATTGAACACATAAATTCAAAATGTTTGCATGCACACATGTGAAATTTTACTTATAAGTGCTTCTTCTTACCTTTCTTAGCTTCTGCATCAGTTTTCCATAGGATACCAAAATCACAGATAAAGGCACTATAAAACAGGTGGTGAAGAATGCAATAATGTATGTGCGGTCAGTATAAGCTCCTGAGTACCTGTATAAAACACAAAATACATTGTGTACGTATTACTAACCTCTGTCTAACTTTGCTGTTCAAGGCTGTCACTAGTATTTTTGTCAACTGCTTCGTTCATTACAGCTCTAATCACATCACCAGGTGGAGCCCTGGGCCACCTCCCTGGCCATGGGCTAGGACAGGATCCTATGGCCACAGCATCCTAGAACTGTAGGACAGTTCGGGAGGACAGGGCATGTAGCCCAACCTCCTGCTCAAAGTGGAGTCAGCTATGGGGTCAGACCAGGCTGCTCAAGGCTTTGCCCAGTCTTCTGAAAAACCTGTCTATTTGTCCTCTATGAATGCTGACAAAAGCACAAGGTGCAGGACAGCTCTTGTCATCAGAGGTGGAAGCTCCTCCTTTAGATTTCCTTTAGGTTGTTTTTTTTTTTTAATTCTGTTCTTGGCGAATTTTGCTCAGTTTTGCTATAACTTCCTTTACATCAATTTTTGCAGAGATGTACATCATCCTTAAACCTTTCCTTTAAATTCCTGCCCCTGAGATGTCCTGAGCTGCAAGTTCCATTTCTTTACCATATCCTGTAAGAGTGGCCTTACCAGTTAGGCTCACAAGTAGTTCCAATCTTGCTGGTGGTGTAACTGCTCCAACCCATTGTTGGTGGAATGGTCCAAATGAAGGAAAAGGTCCACACAAAGGCAATACCCAGGGCTGCATGCTTCCCACTCAAGTGCATATTTCCCAATGGGCGGCAGATCACAATGTACCGCTCAAAAGCCAACAGAGCAAGAGACCAGAGAGCAACAATGCCTGTAGGAAAACACAGACAGTGTCAAAAATTGGGAAGATTCACTGAAAAGCAAGCACGATCCCACATCCCAGAGCTGGTTAGGGTGAAAGGCACCTCTGGAGGTCACCTACTTCAACACACCCCCCACCACACACACACCTCCCCCCTTCAAGCACGGTCCATACTGCAGGCTGTCCAGGACCAACTCCAATTGGGGTTTGAATATCTCCATGGATGGAGACTCAACAACCACCCTGGGTCAACCTGTCCCAGTGTTTGATCAGGCACCTCTTCATCATCTCTTTCATTAACACAAGGTTATGAAAGATTGTGCTATTTATGTGCATTACTCTAATATTTATTAAGAGCACAAGATTTTCATATTTGTCCAGTTTGTCAGTCTACAGTACAATGACTTGCAACCCCAAGCAGCTAATTGGGCCACTTATCTAACAATGACTTCTTTTTTTTCGTTCAGTTTTACTCTGAAAACCTCCAAATGATGTGTAGCTTCCAAATAAACAAATTAGGATATATCTTCAAAACACTATCATTGCAAGAAATGTCATATTTCAGACTGCCATAAAGCTCTGACCTACAGACAGCTGCCCACAGCAACAAATTATCAGTTTATCAGGCACATATCACCTGGTTGGCCACCAAACCCTTAAAATATCCAGGTGTCTGTGTCTCTTCATTCATGAGACACAGCTTACGTGCCACAGACTGATTTAGCATCACTGTCCCGTGCCAACATTCCCTCTCTGTAACTTAATCAGGCTGAGAGCAACCTGGGGCTCTTTTTCAGGCTGCAGATCAGGAATGCGTTTGATTCAGAGTAGTGCCAAGAGTCAGAAGGCTGTCTTTACTAAGCAGCTTTAAAAACAGGAACAGGGAGGCAGGAATGTCTCTCTTAAGAAGAGAACCCATTTAAAACTTATTTTCCATTTATTCTGCAGAGATGTATTTACACAGGGATCTATGTGGTGAGGATATTCCCTGTTAGAGGACTTCTGATACTTTGCGTAGTTAGTAAAACAAAGTAAAGAAACAAAAACAGTGGGTGTGTGGAGAGACCGTTTGAGCCATAGCATTGCTATAACCCCACAGGCAGCTACTGTAAGATGTTTCCATAATATTTTCCACAGTTTAAAAGCAGCTACTCACTCTTCTTCTCTCTCTGTTATTTATTCACACATACACACACCTAGATACAAACCTTGAAACTAGTTACACATACAGAAATTTTCCCTGACGTTGTTTTACTCAACCTCCTCCTCGCCCCAAAGCTGTTAGACTTTTAGCACACTTTTTGTGATTATATTAAACATATTCAGTGTTCAGTGTACATGCAACAAGCCACTGGTATATGACAGAGATAGTAATATATATTATTAACTCACACATGAGATCCAAGACAGAATATATTTAACTGGGGAAAGAACCAGCGAGTGAAAAGCGTGCAAGGGAAGCTGCAGGATAGCTACTGGAATACACTGAAGGAAGGTGAAGGAAAAGAACATACAGCTACAAACAAAATCAAGCTTACCAAAAAATGTGACAGCAAATCCTTCCAGGACACACGCCCAGTATCCCATATAAAAATAACCTTTTAGGTTTGTTAAAAAGCTGATGATGCCACCAGTCAGTGAGACCAGAAAATCAGCCACGGACAAATTGACTATAACATAATTGACAGGTTGTCTCAACTGCTTGAACTTAACAGTTACCAGGATCACAGCCAGGTTCTCAGCAAGCGACAGGGAGGTCACCACCAGCATTACTGCTGCCAGAAGCCTGAAGTGCCAGGGCTGGATGGAGTCCAATGGACGACGGAAGGGATCCCATCTGGCAGCACCAGAGGAACTGGACAAAAGGGACTCATTTTCAGGTGCTCTGAATGCATCCATTTTCTCTCTCTCATTAGCAAAGATAATACTGTGTAGTATTGGAGTTTCTAATCTGCAAATAACATTGAAAATTAAAAGGAGAAATTTACTGTCTCCAACAGAAGTGTGAACAAACTCTCCATGCTTCCACTTTCCAGTAATAGTCCAGAATAGTCCAGAAGACAACGTTTTGGTCAGAGGAGAGTTTAGTGCTGTGCAGTGAATGTGGCAACAGTGATGAACAGGAAAATCCCTTAGAACAACTTCTTCCCCTTTCTGCCAGCAGTCTCCTACTCTCTCCTGCTGCAGCTGTGTCTTTGTCTGTAATAAAACCCAGCTACAGAAGCTGCAGGTTTCCTCCTTCTCAGATCATCCCCACTCTGGAGGAGGGGGGAAGGAAGCATTGGCTTGGATGCCTTCGTGACCTTTAGCACTGTAAAAAAGCAGCTTTCCTTTTGTTAACAGGGTGGTGAAGTGCTCGTCCTCCTGCGCTGCGCTGCTGGAGCACAGCAAGGGGGAGGCTTCCCCTTGGCTTGTTTTCTTGAAGGAGGCAGCCCTCAAAAGATTAATGCCGGGCGACCGGAGCAGCTGTAAAGCAGGCGGTGAGACTGCGCTCACACCCCTGCCCACAGCTCAGGGGAGGGAGCTCACGGCCTCCGAAGTGAAGCTCCAAATTAAATAGGTTTTCTGTGTTATTCAGTGGAATTTCAGCCTCTCCCAGCGACAGAAGCGATATAATTCCTGTTGAAGGCTTAATGATTATAACTGCAGCTTTAGTGCTGAAAACTCAAATATGCACAACAATATTTTTAAAATGGTGTTTTTAAATACATGAAAATAAATAAAATCAGTATGCTATGAAAACAGGAAATCTCGTAGCTGGTCATTTATTTCTGATATTTCTGACCATTTAACAACTTTTTAACAATCATTAGCAGTCAGGGTTACTTGTGGTTGTTTCCAAAGGCGAGTAGCTCAGTCACCTTTGCCCCCTAAGGAGGCACAGTACTGGGACAGATATTCCAGCACTCCCAGTCTAAATGACTGCCAGTAATAATTCTACAAATTAAGCCTGATACCCCAGGAACACAGAGGTCATTCAGCCATGTTGTGAGGTAGTTCCTGGGGACCGTAATTGTTAATCTGACCCTCAGTGTATTAACCAGAGCCAGAAATACAAAAGCGATCCAGTTCCCATCTTGGAGTTCACACTCTGGACACACATCGTATACAAGACGTGCATAAACAAACAGGAGCTGGAGTGTGAGTGAAAATTAGTAACATTACCTGCCCATACATTCCCCTGAGTCCATACTTGCTTTGGTTTGTACATGAAACACCCTGTTAACACAGGTTAGAAAGTTTTGGCATACAGGAATGAAATGAAAAGGGTTTATGCACACTGGCAGAAATACGCATTAGAAAAATTCAGACTATTTTTAACTAAAAAAAACCCTAAACTCCTACTTACCATAACCAAAATAACAAAGGTGTTTTTAAATGGTGAGCATATCCTCAGCTGAAAAGGAAAGAGGCAGTGCTTAATCAGACCAAATCTGATCAGAATACTCACAAAATGCTACTTATTAAACAGAGAAATTAAAAAATTCCAACTGCCATAAATAAAACAAGGATCAACACAGCAACATTAAAATGCCTCCAGCCAGTCTTTGTATGGCACCACTCAGCACAGCTCCACTGGCTACATACTACAGCAGATCTGACCGCAAATTTAAATGGAGTTTGAATACCATATTGTCTGAAATTCTGCATGGCTTTAAGTTCCTACAGATGTCAGAATGAAACTAGAACTCTGGATTTAGCATATAACAGAGAAGGGTATACCTGGCCTTCTCTAAGGTGTGAATCTATTGACTGTACATTGACACCTCTTTTAAACAATGGATAACTATTGTCTCTATCGTTGGTTTTTTATGCTGTCATACCTTTCAAGTTGTTTGTATGAGTTATGACCTTGGTTACAGTTTAAATGCCTTCTCTTTTTCTTGTGCTTCCTCTTTGTTTAGAATCCTTTGAAAATACCCCTATGCTGTCTTGCTTGGCTGTTTGTTTTGCTTGTTTTAATTCTTCAGCCGGCAACTGTCACTGAAAGTGATTCTCTGTGACATGCCCTCTTATTACAACTTAACAGTACTTGCACTTCTACCAGCACCAGGGGTTTACATTTGCTCCTTCCCTCCACAGTTGCTGCCCCTCTTGCACTGCAGCTTCCCCACTACCATCACTCCCCAGGTGGTTTTGGTTTTGGTTTTAATTTTGTTTTATGACATTTTTTCTCAAATCATTAGAGACAAAGCATTGCCTTATGAGCAGAGGCAGAACAGGAGCATCTTGGGTCTGGAGCCTCCATTTAAAGAGGCAGCTGTTCGTCAGCCTTACATCACAAGATCTTTAGCTGCTTTTATTAAGGTCTTGTTTTCCATTAGTGCCACATTCCTTTTCCTAGACTTCCATACACTGAAAAACTTGGAGCACACGCAAACAGAAGGGTCCATGTTTGTCATACCTCACACATCTGCTCTACTTCAGTCTTCATTTTCTTGGGCAGAACTGAAGCACGACTTGCCTCCTTGGCAAAGGTGTTCCTGTCTAACATTTCATATGAAGAGATAAGTTGGTAAACAACAAAACAGCCTCAGGCTATGGTTAAACTGCTGCTGGTGAAGCAGGGAACATACAGTCAGTGAGGTGAAGAGAATGTGTAACTAACAGCACCTGCGTAATATGTCTATGGTAATTCCACCCGTAAGACAAAATCAAGATGACAAGAACAGTGTTAACTGAGAAAAAAATCTGGTGCCTGAAACTGTATGTAGGACTTAGGGAATTAGCCCTGCGTTTACCAGTCCCACAAGACTCAAACAGGGAAATGAACTATAATGTCAGTGTAATATTTCCAGTGGTGCACTGGAATTGGTTCTCTCAGCTTCTGAGCATGTGAGTCATCCCAAGATGCTGCCAGCAGTGGCGTTCACTCCCAAAGTGACTGTGAAAGAGTTGCTTTGTCCCCAAGAAGGATTTGGTTTAATCACATTTAATTAAAGCAAGCAGCATGTTCTGCTCTTCAGGGGTTTCGTGGGGATCTGAAGTGAAGGATCCCACTTTTTTTAGAACCAAACTGGTTTCCTCGCCACACATGAGTGCCCATCTCAGTGACTGAGCTGGCCACCCCAGAAATTAACTTCTAGTTTGAAAAAAAATAAAATAAAATAAACCCCAATTGTATTCTGACCAATTTCTTCAAAGATTTGGTCTCAGTCTAACTACTGAGCCTCTTCATGCCTGGAAAGGTTCAAGGAAAGCACCTGCAAAACCTAATGGCAGACTTTGCTTGAGAACCCTGTTAAAGGACTGCAGTGATTGATCTCATTTACCTATTCTCAAAATAGGCCCACATCCTTTTAGAACCTGTCGAAACCTGAGTATAGGAAATGGGGTTTCTATTAAATTTCTGGAAATTTAGACAAATATTGTCCCCCTGCTGCCTAACTAAATGAAAACCATTCAGAACATCACATCAGAATTGGGAGCAGAGGAGAGTTGTTAGTCTTTGCAGTACCATATTATAATGATATTGTAAAGTACCTTCATATAACCCATTCAGAAGCTTCTGTAGGTGGATACTTTGCCTAAACACCAGCTTAAAGATCCAAGAAAAGAGCCAATGTAAAAAAAAACCAAACCATGAGTAGAGTGGGCTTTTCTAGTGGATCAGGCTGTGGCACTGAAGCATCTGATTCCAGATGGTCAGTTTGCCTGTACAGAGAGTACTCCACATGTTGGCATTTGAAACTGATTTCCTCCAGCCATTTCTGGGTTTTCAGCCACAGGTTTATTTTCTTGCAGTTACTGAAAGACAGCAGTTACCACGTCTGAAGTCTGTTCTCAGGAAACACTGAACTATTGTAGTGGAAAAATTCTCTTTGCCCTTTTGAGTGACTTCGAGGAATTATTGTGCTCTCTTGCTCATTAAAAGAACAAGCGCGGAGATAAAAGCTGTGTACAAAAGAGGCATTTTACACTGGGAAAGATACCAGCATAGTTACAGGACTTCCAGCAACCAGCAATATGTAACAAAGCTGGTAGCTAAACAAAACCTACTCTATGAATAAGAAACTAATTCAGACACTGAGCACCAGAAAAGGAAATAGTTTGTCAGCAGGCTGTAGTTACTTATGACACGCTAACAGTTTCTTGCAGTTTGAGGCCTCACCTGAGCAGGCAAGACTTTGTTTAATATAAGATACTCTGCAAAGCTCACCTAAACGTGGTTCCCTGGGCACTGCGTAACAGTGGTTAAGTAGATGGCAATAATTTCATACTTTCACTAATTCTGACTTAAATTATTTTGCTGTCACTATAAAAGATTTTCTACAGATTTCTGAGTTTTCACCCACTTGCTTTCACACAGTACTAATCCATTAACACCCTGGTAAAAGAAATCATTCGTTTAACAATAAGCAATAAAGTCAATAGTCACTGAAAGAGCTGACACTGTCACAATAAGCAAAACAACACCTTAATGGTTTGGTTTTCCTCAGAAATTGTATTTCCTCAAATGAGCGGTGTGAATTGTTTTCCAGTTTTTCACCTGGCAGTTCCAAGTAAAAAAATTGTTCACATGAGATTTCTTATTTATGAGGATTTTTCTATTATGAAATCCTCATTCAGAGGAAAGAGGACTTAATCATGCAAGAAATCTTGAGGAGGATCATGTACATGAGACTCTTTAGCCTTAATAACCATCATTTAAAAAAGTTTGTTATTAGCTACATCAAATACATGTTGTTCATTTTGCAGTCCCTAAAGACAGCAGACGGTATTTTCCATAAACTTCTTAGTACTAGACTGAGACCAAATCTTTGAAGAAACTGCAGTTAGAATACAATTTGCAGCTTTGCATTTGTTGTCACATTTACATTCACTGGAAATATGATAAATCAACATCTTGATTCTATGATACTGTGCATGACTAGTTTCATCCCAGCCTAAAAGTCAATATTCTGATAGACTCTCACCATCATCATAGAATCATAGAAGGGTTTGTGTTGGAAAGGACCTCAAAGCTCCTCCAGCTCCAACCCCTGCCATGGGCAGGGACCCCTTCCACTAGAGCAGCTTGCTCCAAGCCCCTGTGTCCAACCTGGCCTTGAACACTGCCAGGGATGGGGCAGCCACAGCTTCTCTGGGCACCCTGGGCCAGCGCCCCAGCACCCTCACAGGGAAGAGCTTCTGCCTAAGAGCTCATCTCAGTCTCCCCTCAGGCAGGTTAAAGCCATTCCCCTTGGCCTGTCCCTACAGGCCCTTGCAAAAAGTATCACTACATGCCCTTGTAAGAAGTCTGTGAGCGATCATTCAGATTATCTTAAGAGTAAGTGGGTTTTAGTGATTATATGTAGCAGTTTGTCAAGATTTTAATTGCTGTAACACTGGCTGTCAGACATTTAACGACTCAGGAATATTTCTACATTGCAGTCCTGAAAGAGACTGGGATGCAGTGAGGAGTCTAACCCAGCAGTCACATCAGCGTATGTGGTATGAGCTGATTTAGCCCACTGAGGAGCAGTGGGGGCATCAGGTACAGGTGACAGTTAGGATTGCTGTCTGGCAGACAGGTGGAGGCCTGCCATAGACGCCTCTCAAGCAGCCAGGGCCAGCCATGCACCAGGTCACCCTCCTGCACTGGTGGGGCACGAAGGGTTGTAAGTGACCGCAGGGCAGCCAGCCCCAAAGAGCACCAGGGTGCACGGAGCAGTCTTGCGCGGTGCAGTCACTGGGGATGACCAGCCTCTGGATGGAACAGAGGCACCAAGGCTCGCAGAGGGGAAAGGCACTGAGACCAGTCTTGGCTGGGAATTAGGAGGCTGTGGAAGACAGACGTGGTACCAAAATGAGAACCTCTTCCAAAAGTTACTCTGTCCCCATCCTTCGCACAGCAGCTGCCAGTCCCTTCCATGCCCTTGGGAAGGCTTGTGCTGGCTCTGCAGTGAGCAGTTGACCTAACAGCAGCAAGAGGAAGCCTCCACACACAAAAAAGGCAGAACAAACCCAAAAAAACCCTCTCTATTTCTCCTGTAATCATCACAAACTTTTCCTACAACATTCAACTTTAATTTCTGTAGCTAAGTCCAATTTTTGTCTTGCTTAGACCTCAAAGAGCAGCAGTAACCTTGTGAAGGTTACTTCTCCTCCCCTTCCAACTGAGAGGTGACATTTTCTCACTCTGCAGCTGTGCACTCCCAGTAAAAGACAACAGACACATGCTTTTCCTTTTGTTATTACTTGTTCAAGGAAAACAATTAAAGATTTTAATAACAATAAAAGGTTTTAATATTGGCTACATGAAGATTCATGCAAGCACTGCCATCAGTTCTAAATTACACAACGATCTCACAGACAAGATCAGAAGTGTCTAGCTGTCTACTTAAACCCTGAATTTGAACATTCATGTACATTAGTAGGCTCTGGGTTCAGGTCTCAGCCTCAGGATCGTCTCCAGCTCCTCAGATAGTTTTCCAAAGCAATTCTCTGCTGAAACAAAATCAGTAAGAGCCACTATCCAGCCAATGGCATCTCATTAATGAGATATAAATCAAATATAGCACGACCTTGCGTTCTACTCAGTTTTATTTATACTTGCTTGGGGCCAAGTCTGTTATGGTCTCATAGCTAAGTCTCATCAGATGAGATTGATGGTGTTTTAAGTGTTAGCACCCACCCCACAGATTCCTGAGGAAAAAGGAAAAACACTAAATCTCCATCTGCCATGTGTCAAGCCATCACATCTAGGTATCTATCGTGGAGCATCTTTGGTTGTGGGTGTCTTACAGAATTTCCTTCTTATATCCAACCTAAACTTCCACTGTCTAAGTTTTAACCCGTTACCCCTCGTCCTGTCACTACAGTCTCTAATGAAGAGTCCCTCTCCAGCATCCCTATAGGCCCCCTTCAGATACTGCAAGGCTGCTATGAGGTCTCCATGCAGCCTTCTCTTCTCCAGGCTGAACAGCCCCAACTTTCTCAGCCTGTCTTCATACAGGAGCTGCTCCAGTCCCTGATCATCCTCGTGGCCTCCTCTGGACCTGTTCCAACAGTTCCATGTCCTTTTTATGTTGAGGACACCAGAACTGCACACAATGCTCCAGGTGAGGTCTCACAGGAGCAGAGTAGAGGGGCAGGATCACCTCCTTTGACCTGCTGGTCACACTCCTTTTGATGCAGCCCAGGATACGGTTGGCTTTCTGGGCTGCAAGCGCACACTGCTGGCTCATGTTCATGAGCCTCCCAGGACTTTTGACCACTTATCAAAGCCTCAGCACTGCATATCTCCGTCTGAGTTTTAAGCCATTACTGAGCAGCAGTAATAAACATGACACTCTGGTCTCTTTCCTTCCTAAGCTTGTCTGACTTGCTTTAAAGTAGTCATATGGGCTGACAAACACAGAAGAAAGTCCATCTGTGTAAGTTTACTTCGTCCCCAAATACACCATGTTTAGATATAGCTCACTAGAGCCATATATACAATACTAATAAAAACAAACAAGAAATGCAGCCAGTAGTTTCTATCAGGATATCATGTCAAAGGGTCCCTGAGAGGGGCCTGACAGCACAGGAGCCAAAAGGAGAGGACCAAGACGCAGCCATGCAGGGGAGACCAAGAAGATGGAGAAGGAGGTATGGTGCTCAGCCGCAGGCAGTGCACAGGCAGGAGAGGTGGTGAAGCAGGAGGAGGGAAAAGTCACCAAAAACCTTGCATCATGAATACATAACTGTGCAGAGGGTGAGCTTAGAGCCAGGCCATCCATGGAATTCCTGGCCTTTCGATGTAAACCCTGATCATAAGGAACCTGTAGGAATTTTTTTCTCCTCTGACTTAATGTATAATTAGGAAATATACCCCCCTCCCTACATTTCAGGCCTTTAATAGCACAAAATCTTCATTAACAGTGCTCAGCACTAGTTAATTTTCAAACAGGAAAAGGTGTCCTTCATTTTATGCTTATTCCCAATGCAGACAAAATTACCGAGAAATGCTCTAAGCAAACCATATCATAATGCTGTGGATAGACTTGGTGTCATAAATCATTTTAAACAAAGTCTTCACTTTTGGGTTCACAGCAATGTTTTCTTACAAGCTACAATGAATAACGATCATGAGAGCTTTCAAAAATGAGTTATGCATGCATTGGCTGAAAACCCTCTGCTCTCTTACAAAGTATGGCTGAGCAAGCCATTTATTTTATAGTGTCAAAATTTCTCTCAGAAACTGCCAAATGGAACTGATATTTATATATATACACATATCTATATAAAAACCCAAACAAAACCGAACACACACACACACACACACAAACAACAAACAAAACAACAACAAAAAAACAAAACAAAACCACAAAAAAACCCCACGACAAAATACATGGCACTGCAAAGTGCCGAGACTCATCCAGGGTGTAATGTGCTCATTCAGCTCGATGGAAGATAATCATACCTACATCCTGTATTTGTTTTTTACCTGTCAGAGTGACTCTGGGCTTCTCAGCCACAGAGACTCAGCTCAATCCTGCTCTCATGAGAACAGAAAGTTTGTGCCTTTGTCCTCTCCAAGGACCAGTTGTCAACTAAATACCGCTGAAGCCAGTCCTGAGTGTTTGGACCCATTGCTGCAGGAAACGAAACATCAAGCTCATGTAATACTGGGGGTTGGGTTTGGCATCTCTTCTACTGCTGTACAGCACCACAATAGTTCCTAAAATGTACTTTCTGCGTGAAAGCTTTGTTCAGTGTTAAGTGAGAGATGCCACAAAGTGGAGGAAGAGGAGCAGCTGTTCTTGGAAGAAGGAAGGAACCAGAAGGTAGCAAAACCATTTGACAGCTGTCAGTCAATGCAGTACAACTAGCAGGCTTCTCCCCCTTATTTTCTCAACTGGGGGATTATTAGGGAAGAATTAGCACAATAAAGATCTCAGAAAAGTGAAACCGAAAGACAGATCAGACACCAAGAGTCTCAGCACAGTCACAAGAACTTCTGATAACACCCACCCGAGGTGAGCACATAAGCACCATGCTGAGTGCCGCTGCAGCCTGCTCCCTGTCGCTGTGGTTGTGAAACTGTACCTTGCCTTTTGAGCTGAAAAGTCAAAGGTAGCTGGCCGCGATGCTGGCTCTACTGCTGGTTTGTATCCAGGTGCTACAGCATGTGGCAGGTTTTCATCACACAAGCCTGATGTGCTGATGGAGCTCTTCCTTACAACTTACTGCTTCTCATTTTATGTACTGTATATTCCTGCTGACTTTACTCCCATATAAACATGCCTCCTACTTTTTTCTCCAATTAACTCACTTCTTTAGTGATAGCAATTGCAGGTGATCACTGAACCCTCAAAGGGCAATCCCTCTCTTCAGATTTTCCCTGGTTAAGAGCAAGCAGTTTGGTTTACCTTCAGCCACCTTCCTCTGTCTTCACTTGTGTTACCTGGTAGAATGCTGAAGCAGCAAGCCTTTTTATATCAAGACGCTTCAATTTAACTGCTGACAACTCTTTCAAGACACATCCCCAGGCCTTTTTTACCTGTTATTCACCTTTTGTAAATCTATGGCTTTGTCTATTTTTGTGAGGTTTATGTGCAACGACCTGTATATTAGAAGGAAAACCTTCAAAGGCACTAAGGTCTCACTGAAGTCAGTGCTAGTTCTTTAAGCCTCTATCTAGAGCTTTTAGAGTCTTTGTTGAGCTTCCTCAGTATAGGAAGTGGGGAGAGTTTTAGTAGGAAATCCTTTTTTGTTACCTCACATTTTGTTATGTTCCCATCACTGAGCATCCTCTGGAAGAGACAGCTACCACAGTGATTTGAATACAGAGAAAAATATCAAGGATACAGCTGAGAGGTGAGGAGGATAGTTCCATTATCAAGCATTTTAGTTAAACTTACCCAGGGCAAGTTGTAATGCTCCTGTGTGACAGTAGCTGGATGCACAGCTCTAGAGGCCTCAGACTGATGGCAGAGTATTTCTTATGCCTGCTCATCTTCTGTAAACTGTCCTGCACAAGTACATCAGGTAGCTTCTGGTGTTCGTATACAACTACACACAAGTAAGTTACAAATGTCTGTTCAAGCCTTTTATAATTCAAGATAATGGATGCAAGCCAATTATCTTCCTGATACTCATTTTCTTTGCAAAGGAGTTATTTGCTTTTAAGTGAGTGTGACTATCTCAGGTGATCCAGAAACTAAAATACATATTTTAAACATTTTGCCTGTTCAGAAGCATCTATAATGACTGCTGTACAGGTAGCTTCCAAATCTATGTATGGCTGCAGTGATTTGCACAAAACATACTGATCTTAAGTCTAACAGAGAAGCCTGGTTTTGCACATACAGATATGCCTGTTAGCTCAGTTACTATTAACTGCAGCACAGTTTTCAATGGCTTACAGGTAGCTGGGCCCTGAATATTTCCATGATGACTGAAATTCTGCACTCTCTCTGACAGTGCTTCAAACACCCAGTTTAAAGGTAATTCAGGTATGTGTATACAAAGTACAGCAAGGACCACAGACTGCTTTCTCACAGTAGAAGCAGAAATGAGTTCATCACAGAGAAATCTGTGACCACAGAATTTTAAAGCAGAATAATGAAAGAAGTCCTTTTCCCATAGTACGAGTACACGTCTTTTTTTCCTTTCACTCTTATAGCTCACACTAACCCTCATAGCTCTCTTCCAAAGGATCACCGTCCTCCCTAGGACCCAGGGAGGGGCCTGTCATTCTGAAATGAACTTTGTGTGAGGGGAAGGGTTTCAGGACTAACACCCATCCCATCACTGCCAACAGCAGAGTGAACCAGGCTGCGTGATAGGGTTTCTCAGTGTCCTGGGTTCAGCAGTAGCAGTCATGTTTTTCCTTTGTGGTAGCTGGTGCAGTGCTGTGTTTTGACTTCCAGCCTGGGAACAGTGTTGGTGAAGCCAATGTTTTCAGTTGTTGCTAAGTGATGTTTACCCTGACCAAGGACTTTGTGAGGCTCATGCTCTGCCAGGGAGGAGGGGAAGCTGTGAGGAAGCAGAGACGGGGCGCCTGACCCGGGCTAGCCAGGGAGGTATTCCATACCACAGCACGTCGTGCCCGGGGTGGGGGATAACTGGGAGTTACCCGGAAGGACACGGGCTTCCGGGTGGGACTCGTTTCTTGGCCGGTGGTATCATATTCTCTTCCCTTGTTATTTTTCCCTTATCATTGTTGTCGGTAGTAGTGGTGGTGATTTGTGTTGTACGTTGGTTGCTGGACTGTTCTTGTCTCAACCCATAGGAGTTGCACCCTTTTGATCCTGCTCCCCATTCCCCCGGGAGCGGGGAAGGGGAGAGCCCCGGTGGGGGGGGGAGGCCCTTGATTGTTGTCAGCTTGGCACCACTCACTGGGAGTGAGTGAACAAGTTACCTGACTGGGTTTAAACCACGACACTCAGGTGGACAGTGACAGAGCCAGCCGGTTCCTGTTGCTTGAAGAATGCAAAATTTCTTCGTGCGAGCAGACTCTCAGAAACTTTTGGCACTCTGCAGCTGACAGCAAAGCCCCCACGAGCCCAGTCTTAGGGATCTGCTTCTAGGATACCTTTGCTTTACTCTAGGAGAACCTCTTGCTTCAGTTTATCCCTCTGTAAATTGGTATAACAAGCCTGGCATCCCCTGTAAAGTGCTTTAGATGCACTTATAGAAAGTGCTGAGCAACAGCTAAATATTGTTATAAATCAGTGGTCATGAATATATAGAAAATAAAATCTGAATCACACGTCTAAGTGACCACCAGGCCATTTGACCTTTCTGCCTTTAAAACTACTCCAAAGCCACAGGCAGGAGCAGTCTCTCTGGTTTGTGCATCACTGCTCACAGCTGGCTAGAGCTGGCCAAGAGGCACAAAGCCGCTACGCAGCCAAGCCCCAAACATTTTCCTATTGGCAATGCTGAAAAAGAAAGTGAGCTTCCAAGCAGTAAGAGAAGCTGCAGGGCTTACACTGGACAATGAGTTAGGTCACTTCCTCGGCAAGTACAAGGCTTAGCCAAGAAGCCAGTTAAGCCCCTGCAGATACTGCAGTAGGAAGGAGCCCAAATAAGAACTCAGTGCATTGCAAAAAGTATTGATACCACCAAAGAGCTGTTCTGCAACTTGAGCAAGGCAAGTCGGGGCTCAATCACAATATCCTGAACAAAATCAGGCAGGCAAACTGTAATCATCTATTCAATACATTTTTGCATTCAACAGAGAAGCAAGTTTCATGTCTGGGTCATCAACTCATGGCTAACCTAACATTATTTTGTTCAACACAGATTACTTTTACCAAAGTATTTTATATAAAATTATCGCACTGAGCCATTAATGTGTCTCTTTTCTGTTCTTTGCTACACAAACTGGAAATAAGAACTTTTTTCATGTAAAGTGGAAGAGGCATTAGGAGAAGCCTCTGCAGTTGATGAGAGACTCATGATAGGACGAGGGGTGATAGCTTTAAACTAAAAGGAGGGAAATTTGGGCTATAAGTAAGGAAGAAATTTTTTACAATGAGAGTGGTAAAACGCTGGCACAAGTTGCCCAGAGAGGTAGTGGATGCCCCATCCCTAGAGGTATTCGAAGCCAGGTTGGATGTAGCTCTGGGCAACCTGATCTAGTTGAAGATGTCCCTGCTCATTGCAGGGGGTTAGGACCCCATAAGCTTTGAAGGTCCCTTCCAACCCAAACCCAAATTCTATGATTCTATCAAATATCAAATTCAGACTAAAGAAGAAAATTGTCTTGATGTGAAAACTGAGTAGTAATGCAAGCCACTGATTATAGTGTAAGAACTAGGTCCCTTGAATAATGCCATTGCTTGCTAAATTCAATGAAAAATAAAGGGTTTAGTGTTTATCAGACAGTTTGGGCTCTGTGTAACAAAGTTGACCTTATCCAAATTCACTGGCTTTCTCTTGCCTGCAATTTGTCCTCTGATTAATTTTCAGCACTATCTTCAGAAATGTTTATGTCTCCAGAAACATTCACCTCTTCAGGGGCTAAGACGGCACTTGATGTCTGGTTTGAGTATATTAGTTGCGGCAGTCATCTATATGTAAGAATTCGTCTGCTAGTGAAAGAGCTTTTATTTTGTCATTTGTTGTTAATTTTCCCTATCTAACTTGACACACAGAGCTAACACTCTGTTATCAGTTGTAGCAACAGTCTAGCACTTTTGAAAGCGGAAACAATCCAGCCCATCTAGCTTAAGAAGAAAATGCAGTCTCTGGCTATGCATAATGTATTCTTTACACACTGTAAAGTGTGTAGTGCATATTCAGACATACAGATCTCTCTCTCCATGGCTTATAGCATATTAGTATTAATCAAAACCCAAGAAACAGGGATTACCACTGCCATCAGTATTCACATCTGCATTAAGACACCGTGGACCCACCACACATGGTGTAGCTACATATTCCACTATTAGAGACCAGTACTGAGATCCATAACTGGAACACATTGGTGTTATTGCAATGTACCTAGTAAATAAAAATAACATGGAAGTAGCCCAAAAGGGAACTGGGTGCTTTGGAAAATTGTTTTCCAAGTATTGGTACTAAACAGCTCTTCTGTGTCTTATGTAAAGTGAGAAAGGATCCAGGCATTTTTGTGAAAGGATATCAAACAACAATGTGAGGTTTTGAAAGAACGACAAGGACTGAAAAAAGTGAGCAGAATCTCCTTATGAATGCATGCCACTCATTTGCCTGTCGCAATCTTTTTTCTTTCTGATTCTGCCTCCATTTGAGTTCTTTGCACTGCCAAGGTCTAACCCTAGCAAATACATTTTAGCTTAAATTATCCTTTGCAATGGTACATTCATAGGTGGTCAGAGCTATTCCTTATCATATCAGGCTATGACCAAGGAGAAAGCAAGTTCAAAAGCCTAGCAAAACCTCAGGCTCATTAGATTCAAAAAGGAAGGGTACAGAGCAGAAGCTGCTTCTAACCTTCACTGCTGATTGTTTAAAAATAAAAAGCAACACTTTTTTCCCTTAACCAAGTCTCCCAAGCTCTGATTAATTGAAATTTAACAGAATAAGAACTTAAGTGTTACTGAAAGTTAATTGCAAATATGAACTTCAAAGAGCTGACCCTGATTTAATGTGTACTTCTGCTCTGAATAGTAAACCTGGATATTTTATTAAGAGTTTTCAGGAGTCTACATAGAATCATAGAATCATAGAATTGTTAGGGTTGGAAAGGACCTTAAGATCATCCAGTTCCAACCCCCTGCTACGGGCAGGGACACCTTAAGCTAAATCATATCACCCAAGGCCTCATCCAACCTGGTCTTGAACACTGCCAGGGATGGAGCATTCACAACCTCCCTGGGCAGCCCATTCCAGTGCCTCACCACCCTCACAGGAAAGAATTTCCTTCTTATATCCAATCTAAACTTCCCCTGTTTAAGTTTTAACCCGTTATCCCTTGTCCTATCACTACAGTCCCTAATGAGGAGTCCCTCCCCAGCATCCCTATAGCCCCCCTTCAGATACTGGAAGGCTGCTATGAGATCTCCACACAGCCTTCTCTTCTCCAGGCTGAACAGCCCCAACTCTCTCAGCCTGTCTTCATACAGGAGGTGCTCCAGTCCCTGATCATCCTCGTGGCCTCCTCTGGACTTGTTCCAACAGTTCCATGTCCTTTTTATGTTGAGGACACCAGAACTGCACACAATGCTCCAGGTGAGGTCTCACAAGAGCAGAGTAGAGGGGCAGGATCACCTCCTTCTTTGACCTGCTGGTCACGCTCCTTTTGATGCAGCCCAGGATATGGTTGGCTTTCTGGGCTGCAAGTGCACACTGAAGCCGGCTCATGTTCATTTTCTCATCAACCAACACCCCCAAGTCCTTCTCCGCAGGGCTGCTCTGAATCTCTTCTCTGCCCAACCTGTAGCTGTGCCTGGGATTGCTCCGACCCAGGTGTAGGACCTTGTACTTAGCATGGTTAAACCCCATGAGGTTGGCATCAGCCCCCCTCACAAGCGTGTCAAGGTCCCTCTGGATAGCATTCCTTCCCTCCAGGGTATCAACCGAACCACACAGCTTGGTGTCATGGGCAAACTTGCTGAGGGCGCACTCAATCCCACTGTCCATGTCAGCGACAAAGATGTTGAACAAGACCGGTCCCAACACCGATCCCTGAGGGACACCACTCGTTACTGGTTTCCAGCTGGACATTGAGCCATTGACCACAACTCTTTGCATGCGGCCATCCAGCCAGTTCTTTATCTACCGAGTGGCCCATCCATCAAATTGATGTCTCTCCAATTTAGAGACAAGGATGTCTTGTGGGACAGTGTTGAACGCTTTGCACAAGTCCAGGTAGATGACATCAACTGCTCTACCCCTGTCCATCAGTTCTGTAGCCCCATCATAGAAGGCCACCAAATTGGTCAGGCAGGATTTCCCCTTAGTGAAGCCACGCTGGCTGTCACCAAGCACCTTGTTGATTTTCATGTGCCGTAGCATGCCTGCCAGGAGAATCTGCTCCAAGATTTTGCCAGGCACAGAGGTGAGACTGACTGATCTGTAGTTCTCTGGGTCATCCATTTTCCACTTCTTGGAAATGGGGGTTATATTTCCCTTTTTCCAGTCATCAGGAACTTCACCTGACTGCCAGGATTTCTCAAATATGATGACCAGCGGCTTCGCAACTTCATTCACCAGCTCCTTCAGGACCTGCGGATGGATCTCATCAGGACCCATGGACTTGTGCACGTTCAGATTTTTAAGATGGTCTCGAACCAGATCCTCTCCTACAGTGGGTGCAAGGTCTTCATTCTCACAGTCCCTGCATCTGCCTTCCAAGACTAAAAATGTTTTTATTCCTTCCTGAGCACTTTGAAAAGAATCAGTCTGATATGTGAAAGATCAGAGTGGCTTTTCTATTTCTCCTGCACTATAAGTAAGTATTCAATTGCTGTTGCTTTCAGACAGCTGCATATAGCTGAAAGCTTCACTGTGCTCGCCAAGTTTCCCCAGCTAGGGCTCATATCTTCCACTTCTGCAAACTGAATACACTTGTGGATGCTTTCATGCACATGGAGATAGTTCTAGAGCACATCCAAAGTTATTATTCAAATATCAAGTATTCACCTCCAATGTCACTGGACAGCAAGTTGAGTACCCAGTCAGAATGCTAGAGACTGATTTCAAGCCCCTCCACAAGCCAAAAGATGTTATGCTGCATCCAATAAACAGTGTCAGAGGCTAAAAGTTATACACTCATTTCCTGGAGCAGCAGATGCTTGGAAGACCGTGAGTTAGACACGTGTACACGTGTACATCCTATTCAGTGAAAAGGGGATGGCCAACATGTCAGAATGACTTCCAGTACAGCCAGCATACTGGCAGTAACACTGCAAAGCTGTGGGAAAATACCTCCAGGCTCTGCCAGGCCTAAAGATTCTTCTTTTGAGAATGGATGTCTACCACAATCACTGAAAATAAATGAACAAGGGTCATTCTTTACTCCTATAAGATCACCTACATTCAGGTGATGACTTCCTTGGAAACTTCATACTAGTTTTCAGAAGCTATAAGCAAAGCTCTACAGCTTCTCAGTTGTAAGATATGTTTACCTGCAAGTCAGAGTCAAATTGTTTAAGCTGAAACGGTGCAAAACAAAAGGCAAAAGACACCTGAAATGAAACCACTATTGTGACTGGTTCGACAATCAAAGCTATGCACTTCCTGTAAGAACAGATCAACTTCTGGCTGCCAGTTTTTATCAACACTACTATGATGCTATTTTAGTTATTATATACATAACATAGCTCCATAAGGATGAAGTCATTAAAATAGACTTTGTTTACTATTTTAAATCATTGATTCATGCTCTGTATTACATTTGACCTGAAGCATGTACTTCCAGAGTCAATAACTATTTTCCCATCTTCCATCTAACTTATAATTAATTGCCTATCATCAGAGTTTTCTGATGGCATAACACCTTTAATGTACTCTCTTGGCCAGCTGAATTAGGTTTTAACAGATTTTTTTCTTTTTTTTTTTTATTGTACTGGAGTAGAAAGATCATTTATTGCTGACAACAAGAAGAATCAAAGAATCATAGAATCTTTAGGGTTGGAAAGGACCCTAAGATCATCTATTTGCAACCCCCTGCCATGGGCAGGGACACCTCCCACTAAACCATGCCACCCAAGGCTCTGTCCAACCTGGTCTTGAACACTGCCAGGGATGGAGCATTCCCAGCTTCCCTGGGCAACCCATTCCAGTGTCTCACCACCCTCACAGTAAAGAACTTCTTCCTTATACCCAATCTAAACTTCCCCTGTTTAAGTTTTAATCCATTAGCCCTTGTCCTATCACTACGGAAAGTGAAATGTTCTGAGATACCACTTTAAGAGACAACCACAAACTGCTTTGCTGAGTTTATGGTACTGTATAAATCAGCCCATGTCACTTGCGCATCATACATAGAGCTCCGTGAAGAAAGAACAATCACTTCTCAATTCAGTGACTCCCCTTTTTGCCAGCATAAATGTCTCCCAGATGTATATTCCTGTATGCATCAGACTGTTCAGGGTTATTTTTTTTTTAAACATGGTATTTATTGCAGCCCTAAATAAAAAGCCAGCATCTCTTGTAGCCCATAAAAAGGAAGGCTTAGACTGATCCAAATGCCATTAAATGTCTTCACCAAAATTTAGTTCCATTAAGTCAGGGCTTTAACAGAAAACGGGATGCAGAGAATTAGAAAGAATATACCAAGGAACCACTGCCAGCATCTCTTTGTTTAGCTGTGGGAATGACATGGATTGCAACACTCACTACTGCTGCTGGCACCCAGCACACAGCTGGAAGAATGCTGTTTGGAGAATGACTGCCAGCAGCTCTCAAAGCTGATCACCAACTAGAGGAGTCATGTACTATGGAACAGTAAATGGAATTCTGCTAAGCATTCCTTCAGGTTCAAAACAGCAACCATTTCAAGGACAGCTTCAGAACGTATGTAGAAAGCTTGCAGACAGACTGCATGAAATCCCACCAACAGTTAATGTGTGCTTTGGAAATGAGTGTTGAGAGAGATTAAGCTTTTTTATGCAAAGATGCAGGGTGAACTAAGAATGAATTTGCCAGAGTAAAAGGCAGTGTACAGAGAGAACCGCCCTTATCTGGCTGACTTTTCCATCAGCATTATTATACCCCAGCACATCATCTCCATGTATGATCATGGGGAGATGCGAAAAGCACAGGCTGCCATGAACACAGATAAATGTCGACTCAGAACAGGGTAAGACTGAGATCCAGCACAAAGTAAGCTCCTTAACTCATGGAAAAAACTCACTATGTTATGCAACTCCATAAAGGACTGCTAAGCAGGTCTCACTAATCTGATTTAGCATTAACACGGTTCTGCGACTTCTAGCTTGGAACTAGCTTAGGTAAACTGGCAGGCTTGTAGATAGCAGAAGTTTGTCTTCTACATTATGCTGGGTATGCACATACATAGAAAAATATTTCATTTTCTATATTAACTGTACTAACAGGCATGCACTAAGCAGGAGGGTTAACAGTCACCTTCTACTTGATATCATTCTGTGGATAAATTAGGATATCATCATGTATTCAAGAGAAATAGTGCCTTTACAGAAAGATTTTTTTTCTTCAAAATACATAATGTTTTTGCCTCCCTCACATTTACAGGCGGCTCATTTGCCATTTCATTACCTTTCCTGTTCAAGTAGCCATTTTCTTAACATTTGTGTTTGGAAAAAAAGGTAACAAAATCCACAATTTTTCTTCCTTCGAGAAGGTTCTTTTGAACTATCCTGTCTGTATCTCCTTAGAACTACTGCTGCTTAGTCTTTTAACCCCCCTTCTAGTGACAGATTTGGCCATTTTGTTCCCTCTAAACTTGAGTGCATATAGAGTTCTCTCTACCATTGACAATTAAAGATAAGTGGCTACAAAATACGTTTAATATTTGCAATTTGGTTTATCTGAACTTAAATGGATGGAAAATTATTCAGAATTATTTTAATCTGTATAAATAAATCCAGCCTTCCATCTTTACAGAACACAAAACAAATGGTGGTGGGGAGGGGAATGACCCTAGAAAGCCTGAATACATAGTGTGAAATAAGGTGAAGCTACAGTGCAAAAGAGAGGATTAATGTCATCATTCATCTGTCAAATTGGATATCAAATAAGAGAAAAATAATGCCAGAAAGAAAAAAAAACAAAAAGAGGTATTGGGCATTTTGCATGAGAAAACTTCACTTTGACACAATTTAATTTGCACCAAGGCTTGTGATTTTACATATAGTGTGCATGTGAAAAGAAGTTATGGTCCATGCTGGTAGAATATCACAAGTGTTTACTAACATCGGATGTGGAAAAAACTGCTAGGCGTTTTCATTCATCTATTTCATTCAATCCATACTTGCTGTAGAACATGGAGTGCTTCCCTCCTAAGAGCTTTTTAGAGCTGAGAAAAAAGATTAAAGAATGTAAGACCCTTACATCACTGCATCTTCACCTTCATATTTCCTGCTCGCAATTACTGTTCTGTAGAGTTTTGCAAAAGGGTTTGGACCACTCATTTGCATCAATACCTGACACTGTATCACCTAACATCTGCTTATGAAAAGCTGAGGTTTTATTTTTAGGAAACATGGAAGTATGTCTCTGACTATTGCCTTCCTGTTACAGGGACTTAAGTCTTGGCTCCCCGTCTTGCTTTCGAGATTATGTTATCTTTGCATTTTCCATGTAATTTTTATGAGTAAGTATATCCTTGGCTTATAGTCTTAGTTTATTTCTCTATCTAACCCCATAAATTATACTATTGTGTGATTTCAAATCACATTGAGGCAAAACTAAAAACTAAAGCACCTAAAACCTAAAACTCTGAAGCCAAAAACTAAAGCCACTGAACTACTAGCAAATCTTATGCCAAGGGAGTTCTCACCTCTAAGTTCCATGTCAGGCCTCTGAGAGAACAGAACATGCAACTCTTTAGATGACAGAGATCCTCAAAAACCTCTTATTTATCTTCTTCTCAGCCTTTCCTCATTTAGAGTTCTCTGCAGACCAGCATTTCACGAGTGGTGTCCCTCAGGGATCGGTGTTGGGACCGGTCTTGTTCAACGTCTTCATCGCTGACATGGACAGTGGGATTGAGTGTGCCCTCAGCAAGTTTGCCCATGACACCAAGCTGTGTGGTTCGGTTGATACCCTGGAGGGAAGGAATGCCATCCAGAGGGACCTTGACACGCTTGTGAGGGGGGCTGATGCCAACCTCATGGGGTTTAACCATGCCAAGTGCAAGGTCCTACACCTGGGTTGGAGCAATCCCAGGCACAGCTACAGGTTGGGCAGAGAAGAGATTCAGAGCAGCCCTGCAGAGAAGGACTTGGGGGTGTTGGTTGATGAGAAAATGAACATGAGCCGGCTTCAGTGTGCACTTGCAGCCCAGAAAGCCAATCATATCCTGGGCTGCATCAAAAGGAGCGTGACCAGCAGGTCAAAGAAGGAGGTGATCCTGCCCCTCTACTCTGCTCTTGTGAGACCTCACCTGGAGCATTGTGTGCAGTTCTGGTGTCCTCAACATAAAAAGGACATGGAACTGTTGGAAAAAGTCCAGAGGAGGCCACGAGGATGATCAGGGACTGGAGCACCTCCTGTATGAAGACAGGCTGAGGAAGTTGGGGCTGTTCAGCCTGCAGAAGAGAAGGCTGCATAGAGACCTCAGAGCAGCCTTCCAGCATCTGAAGGGGGGCTATAGGGATGCTGGGGAGGGACTCTTCATTAGGGACTGTAGTGACAGGACAAGGGGTAACGGGTTAAAACTTAAACAGGGGAAGTTTAGATTGGATATAAGAAGGAAATTCTTTCCTGTTAGGGTGGTGAGGCACTGGAATGGGTTGCTCAGGGAGGTTGTGAATGCTCCATCCCTGGCAGTGTTCAAGGCCAGGTTGGACGAGGCCTTGGGTGATATGATTTAGTGTAAGGTGCCCCTGCCCATGGCAGGGGGGTTGGAACTGAATGATCTTAAGGCCCTTTCCAACCCTAACGATTCTATGATTCTATGATTTCAGAAGAGGAACTGAGGCTGGACAGGCAAGCGCACTCCAGTCGTGACACCCCCAGTCACTGGAGTACTTTCTTTGTACCTCTGCTTCAACAGGACTTTAAACAGATGTACAGCCTTCCTTCCACTCATATTGCTCGTGTTTCGCAGCATGTCAAACGTCCTCTCCAAAATAATTCGCACTCTCACCAGTGCAAAAACTGGCTTCCTACTCTGATTTCAGGAATGTTAAAGACATTATTTTAAAGACATTATTATAATAAATTCTCATTGATTACCTTAATGTAAGAAAATAATGTATTGGACAGATTAGATTTCAAGGAAGGGAAAGCTTCTGCAAGAAGTTAGTATCTCACTGCTTCAAGATACTCAAGTATCTGTAAAGATAACTTTAAGCATATGAACCAACAGGACGACTTACGCAAGTTATGTTTCTGGCTTATTGGAATTGCATTGTTGGAAGAGATTATATCTGTTAAATAACTACAGTTTCTATTCTTGCCCCAATACAGGGTTCATACCATGACTTTTAAAGGCTGAGTTCTGTTTAAACTCGCAACTTTTAAACTCCTTTAATTACTTTCCTTTTTCTTTAATACAGGATAATTCCTTAGCATGAGTCATTCCAGTGTACTTGTATAACTTTATCTGACAACTTTTTATTTTCCACTAGTACCACCAAGAAATCCTCTTACGGAAAAAACAGTCAAACTCATTCCCTTCTGGCATCAGTGCAAAAGAACCAGTAGCATTCCTCTATCAATTCAATTAGCATGCACAAATTAGAAGTATTATTTGGGTCAGTCTAGTTGGCTCATTGAAGAATATAGTATCTATCAAATTATTCCCGAATGCAATCCTGGATCACCAAAACAACCAAACTAAAAAACCACAGTGTTGGTAACATCATGGGACTGTGTTAACTGTATGGGCAGTCCCTAGGAGAATGCAGTTCTAATTCCTTGAACATCATGACTTTGACTGATGACCTGCTCTCAAATGAACACTTAGACTTGTTACACTCTAAACGGAAGTCTAAATGCACAGAATCACAGCCATGTTTTCCATCATGGAATTGGACTCATGTTTTAGAAAGCCAGTGTAAATGAGAACACATGGCCTTTTTCCTCATAGGAGGGCTATGGAATCTTCATGTGTAAGTTCAGAAAACTGTGCTGAGTTTTATTTTGGTGGGACCACATTTGGTTATTATTCTAAAAAAATTACAAATACTGCACAGGTTCTGACATGAAGGTTTCACTGTTTCAGGCTGCACAAACAGAACAAAAAGGCTCTAGGGTGTGCTTCCAAGTGGACATGCATCCAGAAGAGTTCAGGCACTTACTCTACCGGAAAGGAGGAGTGAGCTGGCCAGCACTGAGGCTGCATGGTCTGGGAGCCCATGGCAGTTTCCTCCTGGCAGGGGAACTCTTGCCCCGCACAGTGCCCTTCTTATCTGAACTGTGCTTGGTGACCTTCTCCATGCACTGTAGAGTGGGAAAATAACAGCATGGTAAAATCAATGACTAGATAGCAGACAGAGAAAGAAAAACAGTAAAGGGGAAGAGAGAGATGGCAGTGTAAGAAGAGAGGAGAGACAGAGGGTAAGCCTGGCAAGACTGAGAAAGTAACCCAAATCAGGAGTGTCCATGTAAGAAGCTTTTTACTTCTCTTGTTTCTCACTTTGCTGCGTTCTAGTTAAGTGGTATAAGCACATAAATACAGCATCATTATTCAGTACTTTTACATCAGCCCTGCACTTTTCTGGGTACAGATAAGGGGCAGCAAATGGAAGTAACTAAAACTGCAGCCAAAACAGGCACTCTGCAATTGCTGCCACACTAGTAACACATCATTTAATAATAGCATTGTATTTCAAATTACTGTCATCCTACAGTAAGCATAAGGAAACAATATTAGTGACTGGGAGAAGGATGACCTTGCTTCCACGTTACCTGCCTACCACAACATATCTATTTTTTTTAATGATTTTCATTAATTTCAGTGGTACACTTGTTCACGTCGCTGGTAGTGATAGCAAGGGGAAATAAAATGGCAACCATTTCAAGCACTAGGCTTTGTGTTTTTCTTTAAGAAGAAGTGAAATAGTATCACAGTGCCCTCAGGTGGTGTAAATTCAGCTCTGTACTATTGTCTTTTCTAGAAAGACAGCTTTGTAAATAACACTAATCTTCAGCAGCCTGGGTGAATATGGAAGGAAGTTACGCAGGAAGGCAAAGCACAGCATAAGCAGTTTTGCTTCCAAGGAAGGCTCTGCTCTTGAGTGCTTTGACAACTCCTGATTTTTAAAATGCATTCTTTGTTCATTTGTAAATATCTGTGGAAGAAATCTAACAAATCTCCCAATGAAAACTTAAATAACATCATTACTGATTATAGGAACAAAGGCAGATAGAAGGAAAGAGATCTAGAAAAGAAGATAAAACCAGAAGGGAGAAGAGGTAATGAACTCTCTAAGAGCATTTCAGAAGAAAGTCCAAGATATGTGTTAAAAACCAACCCAACCGAACCCCAAACAGATAGCTTCTGAAATATGTTCACATGTAATATTGCTTCATAGTGAGGAAAAATGCATAGGAAACCAGTATGTGATAAACTTGTCACTTAACTGAAACTTTCTGTCATTTCTAGTGAGCCTTCCAAAGGCTGCCATTGCCAAAAATTTATTCCTGATGTTCAATCTTAGGTGATAAATTGCATTTCCACCCTTACAGAAGAAACAAGTCTGAAGAAATCAGTTCCCTGCAGACACAGGGCATCTTTAATGTGCATCAGTGCAGTAAATTTTTTTTTGTTACCAACAGTAGCTATGTAACATTAATTTTATTTAGCTGTTTTACGTCTCCACATTCAGGGTAATTCCAGTATCGTGTATCACATAACTAAATGTTTGCTGTATGCCCAGAATTTATCACTGGTTTATGTCTTCTTTAAAGAGGTGTGACAAAATCCTCTGATCAACCACAATTAAAAGGTTTTCCAGAGATTCTGTAAGATTATAATCTGTTACTCTACTGGAATACTCTCTAAGGGATGGCCTGTCATAGTACAGATATCAATTACCTCATGGAATATGTGCACTGAAGGTGATGGGAATCATATCGCTAAATATGGTTTCAGCAAAGACCATCACTGCAGCATAGCTTCATTGTATTGTCTGTCCAGTTTTGTCCTACTGTCTTTCTAGAAAAACAGCCTAGATAGAACAAGCACCATGCTTATAGCAGCCATGGATCTGCTGCAATTCAGGAGGCCTCTGCTGTCCTTCAGCTTGTAACCACACTCTGGTCCTACTCCTGAATTGGCCCCACCAGTGCACCTTAAAGCATCCCCCAGACAGCTCGGAAGAGTAACTTCCAGACTCTTCCAAAACCCAAACAGGACAAAAGAGATCTGAATCCCACTGGTCTTTCACTTCCTATGCAAATGATACTTTATATTCCTCCCACTGTGATTTGGGAAACCCTCCTATCACGCTGAAGCTGTGTCCCAGGAAATGCTGTGCTGACCCTTCAGTGTTCTAGTGATCACCTCCAGGGTTCCTGAGGGTGGCCAGAAGATTTGCTGTTACATTTTTAGCAGCTATCTTTACAAACTGTACCCTTCAGAGAAAAACTGTGAGCTTCTCACCCAAAGCCATCCCTACACTCCCCTCCCTGCTTTCAGTAATCACTAATTGCTTATTTTTTCAACTTCACTTGCACATTCAGAAAGGGTTTTACTAACAAAACACTTCTCTGTGGCTCAGAGAGAATCAATAGTACTTACAAGCACACTGTTTATTTATTGGCAATTTACTCCTGAATTCCCCCATCTAGGCCATCAATAGGAAAGCAATCTCTTTATAGTACTAATGACTTGCGGTAAAGTATATACATCTGTTTAATACAAATAAGGGCAAACGATTTTCCAGTCTTGGTTAGATAAAATAGAGCTCACAAAGGCTTATCTCACTTAGAAAGAATAACTTGTAGCCTTCTCTCATTAAAAGGATAAACTATTAGAGTGGAGACAAGTAGGAAAAAAGCTTGTTGGTGGAACAAGGGATGGGAGAGAGGGGGTCGGTGGACACTGAGGTCTAATGTGACCCAAGAAGGCAATGCTGCTAACAATAATCTAAGTCACTGGCAGAAGAAACGCAACATGTAAAACAGGGTTCCCAGACAGAAGGGGAAGAACAACCATGACAACAGCAACATATACAATCAAAGACCGGGGAACTTGAGCAGCACCTGTGATCTGCTGGAAGGTGCACTGGCAATTCAGTCAACCCTAAACTGACTCCTGGCTCCACTGGGGGAGGAAATCCCTCCAGGTCGAAAAGGACGTTACACACACACACACAAAAAAGCTGCCCACCTTGTCATTGTGTGTCCCATGAGCAAAGCAGCAAAGAGATTCAGTCTAAGTAGTTATCCGTATTGGTTTTGTTCTAAGAAGTTTCACCTGCAAAAATGCTGTTCAATTGCTTGTCCTAAATAAATTATATATAATCACATCCATGCTGTTTTCAACCAATGACCACATTTACAGCAGTGGTTGGCAATTTTAACAAGTTAAATAATGCTTTCTTTAAACCTAATTCATGTTTCCAGAGCTTCAAAAACTTATTGCTTAAGACCAAAGCAGACCAATGAATTCACACCGAGGTGTTGAAAACTTCCTGACAATACCTTCAAATCACACTCTAGTCTTCAGCAGAAACAAGTTGTTTTGAAAGGACCCATGTATACAACTCCCTCTACCCCAATAATTCACAAAAATGAGATTAAAGCCCTAAAAAGAGAGTAAACCCAACAAAAGCACAAAGTTGAAATACTTTCTGAGCCTTTTGCTTTTGTTCATTCTTAAAGGCAGAAAGTCATTTAAGTGTTTGATAGGCTTCCCCTCAAGACATGGGTTAGGAATAGAAAACAAAAGTTCAACTTTTAGGTCAAACTGTTCCTAGAGGAGAAGGGGGGGGGAAATAAATAAAAATAAAAAGGAGGAGACAAAAATATTTGACAGCTTCAGCTTTCTATTGAGCTCTTTACTAAGCCAGGAAAACTCTGAAAGCCAAATAACCTCTTCACACAGCCACAACCATTCATTTGCAATAGACAAACAATAAAAAAAAAAACCTGAAACTTGTCAGGAAAATGGAAACAGTATGGCACAAAGTAACTGCTTGTGATTTCCAGAATTAATCTCTAATTTGGGAAGGACAAACTACAGAAGGAACAGAAAAGTGGTCCTTCTCCATGGCATCATGCTCCCTCTCCCAGTTTTAGGCACAGACAAGCTCCAGACTATCATCATACTGAATTCTGCTTTGCACCAGCAATCTATCCATTGTATTTACCAGACAGCCTTGGAAAAACCTGAGATTTCTGACAAGGCAATTTGATGAATGGGTTACCTGTGCTGTAGTCACAGTAGTGCTGGAGTAACCTCGCTTGCTTTGCTTTTCTATGGTGACAGCCCAGAGAAAACAGCACAGCATTTAGTCCAGCTTGGCTTGCTGCAAACTACACCTGCTCTCAGTGCAGTGCTGCTGTGGGCAGGCTCTCACCAAGCCCAGCCGGCTGCTGCCTCTGCCCCAGCTGCAGCACATGCACATGTCTTGGAAAGGTGATGATACTCCAAAAGACAGAGGATACATGAACTTCTTGGCTTTCTGAAAACATCGTAAAACTCAACTGCCTAGATGGTAAAATAACTAAACATGCTGCCTACTTCAGATGCACTGCAGACAGAACGACCACAGGAAAGCTCCACGTCTGCTTCCAGGTTTGCCTTATCAAAGACAGCTTTTTGCTTTCAGCCACTTCACCCTTTGCTAGGAGCTAAACAGCTCTCATTTAGCTTTACAACCAGACCTCTGCTCCAGACCTACCACAGTCACAAGCTCCTCGGCACGCTTTGGAACTTTGCTCTCTTCAGGACAAACCCAGCAAAGGACACCATGCTCAGAGACACGCAGAGACACATGCTGGGAATCAGCAGTGGCTACAATGGGAGCAACATTCCCACTGACAGGACACAGTCCCTCAGCACCCAAACCAGGCACACAGGAGCAAAGGCCCAGGTTGAGCCTAAAGAAGGCTCCTAGGGAAGGGGTTAAGTTTGTGGGAGGGAGGCTTCAGGTGGGGCTGGTTTAGGGCCGGTCTGGGGCACTCAGGGCCTGGCAAAGAAATGGCCAAACAGCAGCAATATTCTGGCTGTAATCACAGAATAGTTTCGGTTGGAAGGGACCTCCAAAGGCCATCTAGTCCAACCCTGCATTGAGCAGGTATCTTCTAACTCTCTATCAGCTCAGAAGCGTGGTAACAAAACGTAAACCCTTTGTTACAGAGAGGGTTTTTCAGTTTTACAGCACAGGAACAGAGACTGGGTTCTGTGGAGGGGGAACTGCAGCCCCCAGTTGCAGGACAGTTTGCAAATGAGTTTCTTAATGAACTATAATTAATTCTCAAATATCACTGACAAAGGACACAAGGCTACAAACTTTCCAACTAAGAATTCCAGACTTAAACACCCCTGGGGATAACAAGCCTTTGGCACGGAGACTCTGTAACGACTTCTTGTTAAGCAGAAGAATGATATGAGATTTAGGAAAATACTCCTTTCAGCCTCACAAAAATAAATGTAGCATTTGAGCAAATTGAAGTCTAGGTATAAACGAGTCCTCAGCTTTATTTATATGACCTTGTGGCACAATACTCCAATTTAAGGATATAATTTGGAGCATTGTGTAAGAAAGCTCTACACATACAGACTAGCAGCAGTTGTTAAAAAGATACTTAGTACCTTTTGTAATGAGTGACTGCAAACAAAAAACCCAAGCAGCTTAAGCACAAACTCTTACATGAGGGTACATTGTTCCCGGTTTTCTTTCCATATCTTTGGGGAACTGATTTTCACACAATCATGGAAAGTTTATTTATTGGACATCTTTGTACAAACAGAATTACCCAGCTGGCCTTCACACACAAAAAGAGAAAAAGGAAAAACTGTATTTCCTTGCAAATATGTTGCCCTTGATGACAAAGTACAGCATCCGCAGATTTTATGCATCAGCCGACATTTCTCTCTCTATTCCTTCCAACTATGGCTCGCAAGGCCCCCCCAACCAGCTGCTTTTCTGCACTGTGCATTCTGCTCCCCATCAGGGTTATTCTGTCAATGGATTCAGTTTTAAGGAAATGTCCTTGTGAGCAGAAAAATGCTCGATGTACGAGCAGGGCAGGGGAAGCTGGGGAGGTCACGGAGTTCTCCAGGCCCTGTCTGGGAATCTTTCTGTACTGTGTGCTCTTCCCCCTTGCTCACAGCATGTAAGAAAGCTGATGCTGGCAATACATGATGGGGGACGGGGTGCGTGTGTGTGCAGTCTGCCTTATGCCTACATGCAGACCTGGCATGAGGCTTTGCCCTGAAATGGAATCACAGAACCAGCTAGTTTGGAAAAGACCTTTAAGATCATCAAGTCCAACTGCTCCCCCAGGAGTATGTTCAAAGATTCAAAACTGCCAGGTACATGCGACTTACCGGTGGATATGCTGGCAGCCCTCAGGCACCAGAGCAGTTTGAGCATTTCCACCTGCAGATGCACCTCGCTAGGGTCTGGTTTCCTCCACAGCTGCCCTTTGCTCTCCTGTGCTCCGTGTGCCTCTCCAGGGGAAGGATGAAGAGACAGTGCATGTGAATGGGCAGAGTAACAGGGAAAATGAAACAAGAGAGTTTGAGAGGAATTGTTAAATCCGATGCCTTGTTAATAGCTGATTGTCTTCATCTCTCTGGAACTTCACCCTGGTCTGCAGTCTCAAGTGAACAGAGGACAAGCAGCTAAAAGGCTTTGTCGAAGTGGCCAGGCATGCACCATCCTAGAACTCTTATCCTTTGCAATTTCAAAGCCATGGGAAAAAAAAATTCTGCAAATCCCTTCCCTACATGTGAGTCTAAATCCTGCCACAGCTGTATGAAATGTTGGTTTTATTGTGCCCTAAGTACGATACTGTAATAATACCTTACTTTGAGGCAATACATTAATTTTTGCACATTTTCCACATTTCTGTTACGCTGCTCTCAAGGTCACGCAGTTTCTCTGGTGTGCCACTCCATACTGATGAGGACCCTCAGTTCTCACGATTAGCATATTTCCATTTTTTGTGCCAAAGGTAGTAATGAAAAATATTAAATATGGCCTTTCCCAGAACATACATCATTCTGCGAAGATGTTTTGACAGAGATCATCTAGTTTAAAATGACTTTGTTTTCTAGTGACTACGTTATTAGCCCAAAGCACCTTTCGTTTTTAAACACAAGGGTTTCTTTGCAGCAGCAGCAGCATCCATAATGTCAGGAACACAGGCAGACAGTATGTTCACGGGGCCTCAATGTGGATTTTCCTGTTGCCTTGCCACTAACTCCATGCAACAACACTGTTTCCCCAGCTTCATCCTACCTCCATCAGCAGCAGAGCAATTCAGGAGAGGACGCACTTTGGAGTAACGGGCAACACAAACGCAGCAGTGGATTCGTCCGTGTGCCACACACCTGCCTGCTCTGCAGTCCGTAAGAGTGAAACAGAAAGGGGACGCGTTCCATGGCTGTGAAACACGGACTAGCCTTATTCCTAGCTCGTTTTCTCTCAGCACGAAGCCTCTCAGACACTTTCAGCTGCACAAAAGCTACAAGAAATGGTACTTTGCTTGTCTGCATGACAAAAGGGAGAACCGGAAGGTCAAACGGAACTTGTCCGAAGTTATTTGTCCTGCTGTATTTAATACTGGACAATGTACTGTAAGACTCCGGGTGTACTGCAGTGCATAAGTCTCAGACGAGTTTCATGTTACTAATCTCAGTTTTGCCTCCCTGCTCTTTATAAGAAATTTTACTCATGTCAGGGACAAACCAAAACGCTCTTTAATTCTAAGCGGTATAAACGGACCCTCTGCCCAGGCTGGAACTGCACCAAAAAGCGTTCGTGAACCTTTTTGCTACCAAGCACAGCCCTATGAACCCCTGTCTGGGTGCACAGCCGGAGGGCCCGGCGCCCCATCCCCGCAGCCGCGCTCCAGCAGAGACAGCCGCGGGTGCACCACGTTGTGCTCCCCGGGCCGCGACTCTGCCAGGTCCCTTCGCACCGGGGGCCCGGCGCCCCTCCTCACTGCCCGGCGCTCGCCACAACTCCCCCGCTCCCGCAGGGGACCGGAGACAGGGCCGGGAGAGGCGGAGGGACCACGACCTCGGCGCGGGGCAGAGCGGCTGAGCGCGGCGGGAGCGGGGCAGCGCCGGGGTGCGGGGAGACGCGGCCGCCAGGGGGCGCCGGCAGCTCACGGCGGGAGGCGGCAGGGCCCGGGCTGCGGCGTGGGGCAAGGCCGGTGCGGCAGGACCGCCCCCCCCCGCCGCTCTGTGCTCCCCGCTGCGGGCGGGGAACCGGCCCCGGGAGCGGCCCGTCATCGGCGGAGGGGCCCGGCGCTGCCCGCGGCCCGGTGCCCGTTTTGCTCGGCCGAAATTAACCTCGAGGAAGCGGCCTCTTGTACAGCGAACGTGGCGAGCCCGCCGCTCCAGCGGGGTCAGAGCCCCCAGAGCCGCCTGCCACCACCGCAGTGCACCTGTAATCAGAAACGGCCCCGGGCCGTTTATTTCCACGTTAGTGAGTCCTCTGACAAAACGGTGTCGGCCGCAGGCAGCAGGCTGGCGGGGAGTGATGTCCGCTAGCACCGGCGGCCCCCCCCACCCCGGGCGGCGGAACGCCGGGTTGTTTTACCGAGGTCATCCGGGGCGAGAGGAGCAGCTGTTGGGCGCGGGAGAGGGACACCCGCCAGCAGAGACAGGAGCCGATGGAGCGCACTGGGCTGGAGCAGCCCGGCAGCCGCCACGGGAAGGTGCAGCCCGGCAGAGAGGAAAGGGGCCTAGCGGCAGAGGGGAAAAGGAGGACTGGGACCGGGGGGAGGGACACGCAGCATCCCACCAGAGGTAGCCCAGAGCCGGGGCCGGATAGGCGATGCCGGTCGGGGGCTCCCGCGGAGGGCGGCGGGGTGGGGAGTCCTCCGTCGGTGCCCCCCTTCATCGGAAGGCCTGCAGAAAAGACACAAAAGCGTTTTCTTCGTGCGCGGGGTCTGCAGGGATAAACCCCGCATGTTTCCACCTGGAAAGACGCGAAGTGATTAGATTGCAGGAAAGTCAATGAGCAGGACGAGCGTACCGCTGTGCTAAGAGCGTCGCTGATGACAGATACAGATTATCGGCCGGCCCCAGCGCACTGAGTTAGCTTTCACACGAAGATGAGAGCGGGAGGCATCGGCTCTGTCCCTCGGGACTCGCACTGCCGGGCTGGCCGGGACTCGGGGCAGCGGACCCCGGGAGCCACGAAGCGGCCGCGGGTGCCTGAGGCACCCGGGAAACGCGCGTCGGGAAGAGGGAGAGAGACGGACACGGTCACAGACACTGGGGAGCTCCCCGGCTCACCCCGTCCTGCAGCCCGTAGGGGTGGGTAGCTGTGTAGTGGTGCCAAGCCATACCCCGCCGGCGCGGAGCGGCGGAGACGCGCGCTTACTCTGCTCCGTCGGTCCCGTGCAAGGCAGAAGAGTACCGGCGGGGCCGGCTCCTTGGTGCATGGTGAATGGGTTAGCGCCCCGTCTCCCTCTCACTGGCGGAGCCGAAGCGGGCGCTGCTGCCGATGCCCGTTCGGAGGCAGAACCTGGCGGGCCGGGAGGAAGACGTGTTCCATCGCCCCGCGCACCTCCACCGCGAGCGGGAGTGCGGCGGGACGCGGGAGGACCACGGCCCTCCCCGGCGGAATCCCGACGGTGTGCGCCCGGGGGAGGCACCGGCACTGGGAGACAGCCCCCGGCGGGGCGGCGCGATGTCTCCTGCCCCCCCCGAGATGGGCCAACCCCGCGCCCAGGGAGAGCCGGGAGGGTCCGCGGCCCTCGGGGGAGGGTCGCGCCCCGCCGCCGGGCTGCCGTCAGCACCGACCCGTCGGCCGAGCCCGGGAGCAAAAGGCCAGCAGAAATCGACAAGGGAACAAGGGACTTCGTGAGGAGCGTGATAAACCCTTTACTACTCCTTGTTGCTGCTGTTTGCAACAGGGAGAGGAAAAAGCAATGAAGTCGTTTATTAAACCTTCTTTAGGGCAGCGTCATTTTTAATCTCACGTTTTCACGTTAAGCAGTTTACGAGGATGCACATAAACACACGGTGTTACAGCATGTCCAACTTCAGCAACCGAAAATACAGACCATTGATTGAGCCTGAGTAAACACTTCCCAAATTTACACCAACATTAGAGCTCTTGGTTCAGGCTAAACGAAACCCATTTACCTGCAAACGGTTCTGATGACAGACATCACAACAACCAAGGGACATCGCGTTTTAGTAAGTGCTCTGATGTGGCAAAGCCGATTCACGTTCCCTCTGAACACTTGGGAAAGTTTTAGTTCCCCACTTGTCGTTAATCTTTTCCTCGGCTAACAGCGCATCAAGAAGGCAGGAGCTGGCTGCTGTGAGACGACAAGGAATGGGCTGCAAACACCGGTCCCGGGATTATTTTCTATTGAGACCTTAAACCCGAATTCTTCTCTTGGCAACTGAGCACATACTCGATTAAGAATACCTACGGTAGTTTTGTTTGTGCGAACGAGCTTCGTTCTCCGATGAGGTGTCGGCCGTTCCCCCTCCGCATACGGAGGGCTGTACGTCCCCGCCAGGCCTCTCCGGTGCTGGTGGGGATGGGCAAAGCCCACTGCGAGCAGCCGCTGTTCCCAGCACGAAACACCGCTTTCAGCACCGCGCTACAGACATCCCACTCTAACGCAAGCGGACGGCTGCCGCGCCCTGGGAACCGATGACCGACACCGAGGCGAGCGGTCCGGCAAGCAAGGCTGTCTCCCTCCGCGCTGCGCGGCAGAGCCGCCGTCCGTCCGTCCGTCCGTCCGTCTGTCCCACGCCCTGAGCGGCGCTCGGCGGACGCCTCCGCTGCCTTCCCGGCGCCGCCGCAGCGGGTAGGGCTCCCGGAGCCGAGCCCTTTCTGGCTCAGCGGCGGGTCCCGCCTCACAGCGAGGTCCGCGCCCCGCGGGAAGCGCCCGCCGCGGCGGGACGGGAGCGGAGCGGCGCTGATCCCGGCTGCGGGGTCCCGGTGGCTGCGGCGCGGCCACGTGCGGCCCCGCGCGCTCCCACGGCGCCCGGGGTCCGCCCGGCCCGGCGGTGACGTGTCGGGGTGGGGGCGCTCGGCGCCCGCCGATTGGGCCGCGGCGGCGGCGCGGGGAGGTGGCCGCCCAATGGGCGCGGAGCTCGCCGGTGCCCGCGCGGTTATCTGCGCCCCGGGGCGCGGCACGCAGGGTCCCCGCCGCCGGGACACGCGGCCGAGGCGAGGCGCGGAACCTATCCCAGCGGCACCGGTCCCGGCCCGTCCGTTCTCCTTCTCGATCCCCGGCCCGGGGCAGCAGCCGCAGCCGGCCGGGACGCTCCGCCGGCGGGGGGCTCCTTTCCCCGGGACTCCTACCTCTGCCGGGTGGCTGCGCGGCCCCGACTTGGCTTTCGCCACTCTCCAGCCTGGACGTTCGTGGTGCGCGTCGCCGAGCGGAGGGGGCGGGCGGAGCTGCGCCGCTGTTCCCCTGCTGCCGGCAAACTTTGGTACTTGCGGCTGCTTCCATACTGCCAGCAGAAGAGGGACTGTCCCGCCAGCGCGGGGACTCGGGGCTGCAGCTGCCGGCGCCGTTGGAGACGGGCCTGCGCTCTCTGATGATCACCAATGTTAGCGGTGGGGCAGATGGATGCTAATCGCCAGAGCGCGTTCGTCCTCAGCAGTACGCCGCTGGCCGCGCTGCACAACATGGCCGAGATGAAGACCTCCCTCTTCCCCTACGCCCTGCAGAACCCCTCCGGCTTCAAGGCGCCGGCCCTGGGCGGGCTCAACACGCAGCTCCCCTTGGGGACGCCGCACGGAATAAGCGACATCCTGGGGAGGCCCGTGGGCTCCGCCAGCAACCTGCTGGGCGGGCTGCCCCGCATCAACGGGCTGGCGGCCTCGGCGGGGATGTACTTCAACCCCGCCGCAGTCTCCCGCTATCCGAAGCCGCTAGCGGAGCTGCCGGGGCGGCCGCCCATCTTCTGGCCGGGAGTGGTGCAGGGCTCTCCCTGGAGAGACCCCCGCCTCGCCTGTCCCGGTAAGTGCGCCCGGTTCCAGCGGGGGGCGCGGCCCGGGGCGGGCGGGCGCGGTGGACGGGGCGGCCGCCGCGATCCGGGACTTCCCTGCACCGAATCCTGCTCGGAGCCAGCCTCGCCCGAGGCAGCCTCGCCGCAGACCGGGCCCCGGGCTGGGACCGGTGCAGACCCGGGCTCTGACAGAGCCGTTTCTCCTCCGCTTTCAGCTCAGGCGGGGATGGTTTTGGACAAGGACGGCAAGAAGAAACACTCGCGCCCGACTTTCTCCGGGCAGCAGATTTTTGCTTTGGAGAAAACCTTCGAACAGACGAAGTACTTGGCCGGACCGGAGAGGGCCCGCCTCGCCTATTCCCTCGGGATGACCGAGAGCCAGGTGAAGGTAGGTCCCGCAGGCGCGCCGGGGCGGGCCCGGGATCCTTCTGCAGACGCCGGGGCAGCGCGGCAGCTCCTGGCTTCTGCAGCGATTGTCACCGACCAGGAGAACCGCAGCCGCGCGGCTCGTTTGTTTTAAAGTCATCTGTAATTTAAATTACGTTTGGATATTGGATAAGGATTTTAGCCCAAGTTCTACATAACCTATTCGGTCCTTAGAGTGCTTTGTGTTGCAAGCGATATAGAAAATTATATATATCAGAAACCCCCAAACAAACGAACCAATAAAAACCAAAACCAGAGGCGGAAAACAAAACCCAAAACCAAACCCAACGAACACACAGAAAAAATAAAATCAAACCCACAAACATAAAAAAAACAACAAAACGAACAAACGAAAAAAGAAACCCTAAACAAATAAACCCTAAATAGATACCCCCACCAAACCCTCAAAAATAACCCAAACCCCTCCCCAAAAAGCCGGGCAGGTAACTGCTTCCCACGGGTGAGTTTTCAGGGCAGATGCTATCCAGCAGTCGGCACGGCTTCCCTTTGCATAACCACGCAATTATTTGGCAACGACTTGAGGCGCCCCGACCCGTTGAGATGCGCTGGGCACCCAAAAAAAACTTATTTTTCTGGCCACCGTATCTCGTTTTCCACTGAAACCTCCGCTTTTACCATTGCACGGCCCCGGCTGGGGACGTCCGCGGGGTGGTCACCGGGGTGGGGGTGTTGGTGTCCCCAGCGCGTCACCTTCCGGTGGTGTCGCCGCGGCGGGACGGGGCAGCCCGGCACGGGGGAGGGTGTCGGGTCCCGGGGCGGCGGGACTGAGCCGTGCCCGGTGCCGGTGCCGGTGCCCAGGTCTGGTTCCAGAACAGACGGACCAAGTGGCGGAAGCGGCACGCGGCGGAAATGGCCTCGGCGAAGAAGAAGCACGACTCAGAGACGGAGAAGCTGAAGGAGAGCTCGGACAATGAGGACGATGAGGAGTACAACAAGCCCCTCGACCCCAACTCCGACGACGAAAAAATCACGCGGCTACTGAAGAAGCACAAACCCACGGCCCTGTCCCTGGTGAGCCCCTGCAGCACCAGCTCGGATACCTTGTGAGGGCCCCGGCGGCATGGCAGAGAGGGGTGTTGTACAGCCCAAGATGTATGTGAGATGTATATATTTTTTACAGAATAAGTTATGAAATTATTTTCTCTCTCATCGGTGTAAATTTCAAAGGAATTTTTCCAGCGTTTTGGGGTTTTGTTTCGTGTCCCGTTGAGGTTTGCTCCTCTTTCTTTTCACCGTCTTGCAGATTTCCTTCTCCTAACAATCAGATTTTGTTACGTTTTCTATGGGTCGCCAAATCCAAGCTCAGCCACTTTGTATAAATTTCAGATTTTGTGCTGTATATTTCTAGTGTAAAAAATGGCTGTTTTCTTTCAATCCCTCCCTCTACTATGTGTTTTGGCGGTTTGGTTTCTCCTGCCTCCGGATTTTATGCTTAATAATATCAAAAGAGAGAAAACGACCCAAAAAAGCACTAGAGGAAAATGGACACTTGATTTTACATTGGGATCAAATAATGTCTCCACGCGGGTTGGAAAGACTTTGTATAAATCAATAAATTATTTAACAAGCTTCTGCTTTAGCCTGCTTTTTCCCGCATTACCTCCGTTTGGGCTATGGGGCCGAGGGGCGGAGGCTCTGGGAGCGCGGGGCCGCGCGGTTTCTGGCCTTCGCTCCCTCGCCTGGGGGCTCTGACCTGCCCTTCGCTGCCCTCGCCCGGCGTTCCCCTGCTCCTCCGCCGTGGTGGGGCCGTGGTTGGGCGCTCCCGCGCACGGCCGGTCGCTCACATCGGTACCGCCACCCCGCCCGGAGCTGGGTGCCCGGCCCCGCCGCTCCGCGAGGGGACGAGGACGCGCTGAGGTCGCTGGGCTGAGCCGGGCACTGCCTCAAGGGAACTCGGACCTGGGACCCCCCGAACACCCCCGGAAAGAAGATACACGGGACTGAACGTGCAGTCCCGAACCTGCCGTGGGCAGGGGCCGTGGCAGCGCCGGTTCCCAGCACCGAAACCGTTTTGGTGCCCGCCGGCAGGCGATGCGCTGTGCTCCGTGGAGGGGACGCGTCCCACCGGGCTGTCCGTCTATCGGCCGCTGCAAAAAGCCGGGAGGTGAACACACCGACCTGGCGGCGGGGTCCGTAAACAGCGACCTCGCGAGCCCCCGGCCCGCACCCGGCACTGGCGGCCCTGCACCTACCGGCGGGGTCACGACCTGCCCATAACGAGACCCAGGTAACGGAGCAGCCGTCGAGCTGCCACGCAGCTGCCCGGGCACGTCGGAAGCGCAGCGGGTGCCAGCCGCTAACCGCGCTGCCTTTTAGCCGTTTACTTAATTTAATGAATGAGCCATTCTGTTCCTTCCGCCTCCCAGCTACTGCTTCGCAGCCTGAACAAAAGCAACGGCCACTCCGCGGGCCGGCCGCGTTCCACCGGCGGAGGACAGCGCCCCTGGGGGCGGCCGTGACACGCTCCGGCACCGCGGGGCGGTTACGAGTCCCGGTGCTGCCCGCAGCCGTCTTCCACAGCACTGGGCCGGATTTGCGCTCCCGGGCTCCCTGACCGTGGGCGGCTGCGGCCTCTGCCCGCCAGCCCGACGGGAACCGAGAGCTGCGGCCCCGCTGCCCACCGCCGCTGCTCCCCGGTGGCTGCACGGGGTCCGCGGCCCCGCGCGGCTATGCTCCCTCCCCGCAGCTGCGGAGCGGCGGCCCCGGCCTGCCTCGGGACAAATCTCGCTAAGAGGAAGGGCAGCAAAGGCTCTGATCGGCGCCTCCCCCCGCCGGGACCCCCGGCCCGCCTGTGCCGCTCCCCCCAGGCCGCTGGTCTCGCTAGTCCTATTTATTTCCCTCGGACCCGGGCAGCTCCTCGGTTCGGGGGACGGGACTGGGGGTCCTGCAAGTCATTACTCACTGAGAGCAGGGCCTGCCGGGACCTCGCTCGAGCTGCACCGCGGTTACAGACGGAGCAGATCAAGTTTATAAACTGCTCTTGGGCTCTGAGCACTCCGAGACAGGCCGCTGACCGCTGCCGCCGCAGCGATGAACCGGAGCCGGCCTTGCGGCTCCTAAGGAGAAACGACCAAATGAAGCCCACCCGCATCTGCAAGTCGGATCATTCACACCTGCGGCTCTCTGCCTGCCTGGGAGCGCAGTTAAAGCGGCCCGCGGAGCCCCAGCACCTGCGCTCGGGGATGACCGCTCGGTGCTTCGCGGAGCGGGGCCCTGGCGCTGCGCAGAGACCGACAGCGGTCTTGGGGCCGGATCCCCCAGCTGCGGGCGGGAGCGCTGCCGGTAACGGCCCCGCTCGGGCGTCGCTCAGCGCCGAAGCTGCGTTTTACGAGTTCCTGCGGGCTCAGTTTAAGACTCGTCGAGTTACTGTGACCGGTCACCGCTGCCCTGCGCCTGCAGCCCGGCGGGGTCCGCATTCACAGCCTCCCGCTCTACGGCTGCGGCGAGTGAACGAGGCTCCATCACGAGCTTGACCAGGCAGCGGGTTTTCTGCACCCGGGGGTAGTCAGGAAGGAGCTCACGGTGGCAAATTCATCTTGCTGCTGCGCGCTGGCATCTCCTGAACAGCTCACAGTCACGTAACTCCCCGTGCATTAGCACTCCAACGCAAACTCCAAAACGTCTTTTCCTCGGTTTGTCTTGTGTTTTGGTTAACTCTGCGAGCTGCATTCTGCAACACGGGTTCCCATCTGAGAAATACCCCGTTAACTGGCAGGAGATTAAAAGGTAACTCATTAATAAGATATGTGACAATTAAATAATTTCCCTGTAGTCCCCAATGCTCAAATTAAAGGGACAGATACAACCGCATTCACCATGATTAGTTTTATTGCTTGAGAACCAGAGTACTCGTTTCTAAAGGCCTTCGAAGTTATGAGTTGAGTTTGCTTAAATAGAATTACTGTGTGGTTATAATGCAACATGGCACAACGACGATACAGAGCTGCAACACCCGCTGGGCAACAGCACTTAACAGAAACCCAGCTTGTACTGCTGAGAACACACTCTGCAAGCAGACATCAAATCATTTTCAATGGTAGTGATTTATACCAAAATCAAGCATCAATCTAATGCCATCACGCAGTCCATGAACTCTGTAGTGTTCTAAATTAAATCAATAAAACATACATTTGTGTTTCATCAACAGACTCCCTAATTACCTTTTAATGTTTTATTTAGTGGTGGGAGAAAAATGTTCGTAACGAGGTTATATTATAGCTGCACCGAGCTACTAACCAGGAAAATTTACAGTTGTTTTTTTTTTTTCTTCTTTTAACACTGTATAAATACAGTCTGTGTCCAATACAGCTGCTACCTGAAGCAGACTATCATTCTCTTCTCCCGTGTTGTTATTATTTCAATATAGAATACTTGGCACCATAAACAGTAACAAAAGACAGACAAAACCAGTTTACAAAATTCTGGAAAGTTACACCCAAACCTAGCTAAGAACTTCACATTCAATCCTTAATATTACATAGAAAGAAGGGATTATAGGAGTAACAAAGTGAAACTGCTAATATATGTGCTATATAGTATGCTATATATATCTGTATCCAGGATGGCACTGCTATATATTATTTATTATATAAATGTTGGCTGTTGATGTACACTTAACTAAACCTGCTAGGACTCGGGCACTAACTGCTGATATGGCACTCTCAAGCATTCATATTGGAAAGTATATTTAGCATAAGTTTTGGTCAGGTTTATAAATTATTTATATATCTGTGTATATATACACATACATACATATATATACACACACATATATGTATGTATAGAAAGCAGCTGCTGTGTGATTCAAAAACCATGTAACATGGCAGTATAGTAAATAACATGAGAAAAAAAATTATAAAAATGAAAACCAAAATACTAAAACTAAAAACACAAACCATAAACCTTGGTCAACAAAGAAAATACCATTTAAAACCATCGATAGCTCTATCTATACAATCCAATGTACAAAACCCCAAAGTGGTAAAGATATATAATGTTAGGCATGACACCTTTAGAAGTTCATAATATGCTTTTCCACATTGACAAACACTTACTAAAAGTTGAAAGTCGTGAAATCTAAAATACAGAACATCTCTGCTGTCTATTTAGAGTTTTGGCAACAGAATCGTGACATATATATAAAAAATAATTCCACGTTTCTACTTGATGTCACATGAACATACAAGACAGTGAGGTATGTGAGGCTTTTCTCAAACAGAGTCCAGATGCTGAAGCATAGTGTACGATCAGCAGTCTAAAAATGTGGCACTCGGGACTTGATTTATCAATACAGCTGTTAGGATTAAGTGTTTCTGTTCGTGGTGTGCTCCTTCCCTCCTGCTACAGGCTGGCTTCACGGAAAATCTTCTCGTTCCGTTGGCATCTTTTTCCTGTTGCAGAATTGGCAGGTTTTTAAAAAGAAAAATAAACACAGGGGAAATGTTGTAGAGAATATAAACGTAGAGGAAAAAAAATGATATTTACCACCACATCACTGCACGACACAACACTTGTGCACATTTGCAATAGGTTTACCTGCCCCAGCAGCTATTCGAAAGGACAGGAACACAGGCTGCAGCAAGTCAGGGAAAAATAGAAGTTACATGTTTGAAATGGAACCATTATGTTTTCACAGTCAGCAGTAAACACAACAAAAATTCCTCTAAGACTGGGAACAAAACAGTGCAAGCATTTTTCTGATTAATCTAGCTACAAAATGCACAGGAGAACTCCATCATCTTCCTACAGATCTCTGCTCCCCTTGAAGTCTAAGGGGAAATTTGCCCCTGATTTCCACAGAAAGAGGCTCTGGTTTTAGACACAGCTCCCCCTTATCACTGATTGCATCAGTGCTCTGCTGCAACTGCATGCTAAAAAGATCTGCGTTAGGTACACCAGTGACAAGGGAAAGAGATTTCTGGTTGTGAGCTGGCTGCCCTGCAGCTGCTGACACGCTGAGCTTCCCATCTCACCGTAGCAGTGAGTAAACTGCTGTAGTTTAAAACCCGACTTGGGTATATCTGGACAAATACCTTAAGCACATTCTTCCTTAGAACGACACCACTGTCTCACAAGAACTCTTGACCATGAAAGTAAATACAGGCATGTATTTGTGAATTTGGATGCATGCATACACATGTGGTTACCCACTATCCATCACTGAATTAACACTCAAGAGGCTTAGTGCTGTCTGACGCATTACCACTATCATATAGTTTACAAGTTTCTACATGAGTTTTTATAGGTCTTGTATTGTTTTACTCTGGGCTTTCAGAGCTTTCCTCCTCCTCCTTGATCAGCTTTTTTCAAAGAGAGCAAACACTCAGTTTGGCTGGATTCCTGACTGTGCTTCCCACCTGCTATCTGCAGCAGAGAAGGTTGTAAAATTCTGTCTTGGCGCTGCCAATATGTTGTTTTACTAACGAGCAGCGAGGCACCAACTTCATGGAATCTATGCCTTGGAAGCTTTTTTAATAACCTAGTAAAAAGTGGGTTTTCAACTACAATCAAGCTACTTCTGTTTTACAGCAAGAGTCGTAAGCGCACAGACAGCTGCTGCTCCTCTTCATTTTGTATTGTGCCACACTTCCAGCCTAGAGCCCATCATCCTGTTCTTTATTTTATTTCATACAAGTGCCTACTCTAATATACTGTCTGCTTTCAGTTGAATTCAACTTTAAAACATTTTCAAGTCTTTAAATTGAAAATAGGAGAGAGATATAGTTGACTTAAACATAGAGTTAACAGAAACTACTGCACACATTCTTCGTCCTCATGAGAAAGACTTAGGAGATACAGTCTAAATGTTTGGCTTATTTACCTTGTGATCCCCCATGCAGACATTAGGCCCAATGTGGTCATATATTACTATCTTCTCATCATTTTCTGACTAGTTAAAAGAAAAAGAAACACAACAAACCCCTGGTCAGTGCAGGCATTCTCTGCATTACACACACAGAAAGAAACACAGAAATGATTTATGCAAATAGTTCAAACCAGCTTCTGAGCAAAGCAACATAAACACATCTTCATTTGGCTTCTCCAGAGAAAGACCACGTAGAATGAGCTTTTATGTCCAGTGCTGTTTGCAGTCATTTGTGTAATTTGTCCATGCAAAATAACTGACAAAATCACTGCACCTACTCCTTGCCACTGGGACCTCAAGACATTTTAACAATTGGGTGGGTGAAATGAATGGCTTGGGTATGATGCATCCAGCCTTCTGCCAGGGACATGCAGTCAGTGCATTTGGCCAGTCCTTTTTTAAGAGCAGCACACAATTTTTACTGAATGAGGTGCGATAGATGCTGTTCTTCAAATTAAATGCAATCCACATTGCCTTCTAAGAGCATCTGATTTCACCATATAGGTGATTTTAAATGTTTGGAGAAGGGAATGAATTTACAGTTTATGAGTATAAACTTTAACCTTTCTATGAGACATATTTCTTCTTCTGAAAAAAACTATCAACTTTAAGAAAACCAGGAAGTGAAAGATGACATTCCTCCAGACTCCATTATGAATCACTTTCATTTTGTTCCATGTTGAACTCTATCCTTATGCACTGACTTCTTTAGGATTTGTAACTTAACGAATAATAAAACGTACTCATCTTTCTGTCACTTGCAATAAATGTCATTTTGAGAATCTGTTTTGATTCTCAAGCACAATACTTCAGGAATAAATACAAAACCACTGCCATACAAGACGATTTCTTATGCTGAACAATTCCTATGAGCTAATTAAACCTGCGATCTGCACACTCCCAAGTCTAATACAATCATAGATGTGCTTTAAAGCAGTTGGCAATACTAATTTATTTTGTACGAAACAGTCAAGACTTTCTCATCTGTAATCAGTCAAGTTTACTGGGCATTAACTTTATATAAACAGTAGCATTTAGGACTATAAAGTTAAAACTGAATTATCTTTAATGCAGTAAGGAAGCTTAAGGTCAGATTTACTTTATAGCATGGTTGTCTGCCAAAAATATAAAAACATAACCTTCTGCATTGTATGCATGAGCACTTTCCAATATTTCAAGATCATAATGCCACCAGCATCGGAAGTGGGGATACATTCATCAAAAGTGACTTGATAATTTACAAAGGCAGCATAAAATTGTGGATTTTCAACTGCATAATCTTTAGACAGATAAACAAATTACAGCGGTGCACAAGCAGAAACAATATACACTTGGCTGAGCATTCATTACTTCATGCTATCAGGCATCAAGGCAGCTCCCTAGCAGTGGGCAACCTTTGGTGTTTTAGGGCTCAGGAAGCATAAAATAACATGATGGTGAGGTAACCGACCATGGCATGATAGATGATGTTGCATGAAAGCTGTTTACAGCCCATGTCTGTACAATCTGTAATGCCTACTGTGGAGCTGAGCACACTGTACAGTGTGGCAATTTGTGCACCCTGTCCTTTCTTTACATGGGATTAAAATGCAGATTTACCAGAGTTTTGTTTTAAATAAAATATAGAATTGCAAAGTGAGAAAAATAAATTCTTTATTTGCCTATAAGAAAAATGAATACAGCAAAATAATTACCTGCCTCAGAATATTCAATACCTAGCTACAGCCAGAAATTCTTTACAATTTCATATATATTTGTGTTTGAAGGATATGTCATAGTGTAACGAGTTAATTAAAATCTGCTTTTACTTTCTTCGCAGTTCCTTTTAAAGCTCCAAAGCCTCTGCAATGGAGTAAATTCTCAAAGGCAAGGCAAATAGTGCTTGCTGTGCAGAACCACAGAAACCTGTAAGGTCATTTTGCCCTTTCCTCTATCACTTCAGCATTCTTTTCTACTAAATATTTCCATTAAGCTTTATGGGCCAGACTTGCAGCCTGGTTTTGAGCTGGGTAAGCTGGCTCCTTTCTCTGTACAAACTCCCTGAGGGAAGCCACTGTGCTGTGCGGCCTCATGCCCAGCTGCAACCTTGTGTACGCGCTTCTGGAGATGTCCCACACTGCGGGCTCGGAATTTGCAAACGCAGGGACAAAATTCTGTGCGTTTTAAATGTAACTTTGAAGGATCCAACCATTGGGCTTCTGGCCCATGGAGACCGAGAACTGGGCTGAGCGACCTCACAGTTACACGTTTCTGTAACGCTCTAACTTGGCTTTCCTTTGTTTAATTTTCTCCCATTATATCCAAGTTATACCCCCTAGATAATCTGAAAGAATTCCTTTCCCTCTGTACTGTTTACACTCTTCAAGCCTTTGTGTACACTTCTATCTGCTTATTCACAGCTTTAAAAAAAAAAACTTCCCTCATTGGCCACTCTTTCCATGGTTTTAAACCTTTGTTCTTCAGGAATTTCATGGGCACCAAGTACTAGGTTTTGATATTTTGGGTAAAGTCTCACTTTTTCATAGGATATTTCTGTCCAACAAGATCAGATAACACTGATTTTGACATTACTGTTTAAAGCCTATGTTCCTCTCAGCTCCACGGTATTTTAATTAAATCCTGTAGTACAGGCATTGTCTAAAGTTCTGGGTGAAGCTTCAAGCTCTCTTGCAGACACTTCTTACACATTACAATAAGTGAGGAAGAACATTGAATGGAAATTTGAGTAGCTATGGAAAAAATCTTCTCAGCCTTTCAGTGAGTTATATACTGCAAAGCAAACAGTCTAATCATGAGACAAATAACCCTGATGAGAGAGAGAAACAGGTTATAAACTTCAGGAGAGCAAGTTTCAAGGGTTCCGTTAATCTAAACAGAAGAAAAAAGAAGCCATGAAACTACAGAATACAGATTTCTTTGAGAAGATGATTTTCTGCAATTCACTCCCATTCAGCTGCATTACTTATAAAAGCAACATACAGACAGACACACGGCAATTTCGGGTTTGGCGAGTCTGTTCTGTATCTGACAGTCAGATAGTCTGGTCAGCAGGATAACCTCAACACTGCAAGTCACAGCACATTCACCCTTCTGTTGTGCTCGTGGCCAAGGCTGGGAACAGGAGGGAAAGCTTAGCTCAGGGCAGAAAGGCCTGGGTGGGATCTCCTGATATCATACATGATTTCCTGATGTGTTCTTGGTCCTTTACAACAGCTGGTACCTAGTATAAACAGGACGGCTCCCCAGCTACCACAGGCAAGCATACAGGAAAATCAGAGGCAGTGTGAGCTGGCTCATGTAACTGCTGACCTGGTTCAGTGTTTCCAAGGAAAGGAAGAGAGCAGAGGGCAGTAAGCAGGAGAGAGAGAAAATGAGGGAAAAGGAAAATTGGAAAGCTCCTGACCTCTGTCTAGATCAACCCTGGGTGGAACATCACCAGGTTTACCTTACTGCTGTAATTAAAACCCCAAGGGGAACTATAGGTTCTAAAAATGTTGTACAATGGTATTTTTAAAGCTCCAGTGGAATGTCTAAATTGAGGCACTTAATAAGTGTACCAAGGTTAGGAGCCTACCTGTTGGAGACTCTGCCTTCATTCAGGGGACAGTGATAGGAGATTTGGCCTATCTAGGAACTAACATACTCTTAGGAAATCCAGTTCTCACCATCAGCAACAGAAGGAACTTAAATCTACCACACTCGTAACTCGGGTCCCTCAAGCTGTTGCCACACAGGTTTTTCTTCCAGTAGTATTACTCCTCAGTCAGCAGCCACTCCTGCTTCTGTTTGCGTCTGAGCTGAAGCCTCAGCAAGGGCTGCTCGTGCTGCTGTGCAGTGGGCTGGGGACTGATGGGGCTTTATTTTCTGTTATTCTTGTTTAAAAAGAGGCAGGTTTCCCATCGGCCTGCACCCCAGGGCAGCACTGACACACACAGGAGAGACCGCAGCAGCCAGCGCTGGCAGCTCATGTACCACAAGAGGCGTTTGTGACACCTTGGGCTTTGGTAACTGCCAACAGTTCAACTGGGACAAACCTGCATTCTTGGGTGGGAGGCACTGGAGGCATAACGGTTCATTACTGCCATGGTAAGCTGTCTTAGCGTGGTGTTTGCTACAGGCAACTGAAAATCCAGGAACAAGCAGAAGTGTATCAGCCCTACCCACCTCTGCTGAAGGTAAACATACGTGGAGCCGCGGTGTGGCTGCAGGTCTGTACTTACTTTCAAAATGAGCTCCTTGGCTGAGTGGGACATCAGGATTCTGTCACACCAGGCTGGACATCTTGTATTCATGTACTGCTTTCCCTGGCTGGAGTCCTCACTGTACGGGTAACTGCAAACAAATCACAATCACAGCCATCAGCAACTCCTTGGAAGCAGCCAAAAACCTCTGGCTCAATCAACCACATTAATTAAAAGATGTCACTGGCAAAAAGCAGCTCTTTTAGACTCTTCTCAAATTTATCATCCTTCTTTTCTCCTTCCCCTTTCTTTCTCATGTGCTCTTTCTCTGTTTCTCTTCTTATATCTACCACTCTTCTTCAGGTCAACACATTAAGACACATACAGTCTCTGAACTCTTCCCTCCTACTTTGCAGTTTTGCATGTGAAAGTGTTTAAAGACAGAAAACTACCTGTATGAAAGTATGAAAATCATTTCAACAGCTCAAGCCCAGAGCAGGCTGCTGGCTGTGACCATGGAAAATAAATAAAGAGAAGATGAAACAGGAAACCTAGGGGAAAAACAAGTTCATCTCACAGGATTTCTTTGCAGGGTTCTCTCAAGGATGGCTATCCAGGAATGTTTTAACAGAAAATAGTTCAGAGCACTGGGATCTCTGCAGCTGTACACAACCCCCACCTGTATGGATTCTCTGAGCCTGACAGAAGGGAAGGGATGACACAAAAGCAGGCTCTTCAGGGGATTTCTGCAGAGCCAAGGAATTGGGAATAAGGTTTAAGGACAATGATACTGACTACATAAGGTCCTGTACCTTTACATGAAACTGTGTTAACAGATGCAAATTATTCCGTAAAGGCATCTGGAATAGAAGCTGATTAAATGGTAGTTATGCTGTGGGGTCACTGTAAATGTGCTATGTGATCTCCAGTGTGTTATAACTTACCTTTAAAAGGCAACAGAACCTGTTTAATTTAACCTACAGAACAGTCAGAAGTAAGCTAACTCAACATGCCTGTGTGAACCACAGGCTGAAATCACCTAAAGGACCTGAAGTGGCAGCCTCCGGTTCAACTGCTGGGAGCCTAAAGCCAAAGCTTTCGTTCGTTTATCCAGATGTTTAGTATGACAGAACTTTGAATGTGATGATGGCTCAGCATGCTGCAAGGCCCTCTTTTTTTCCCAGACCATTTCCAAAACGGCATGGGGAAGCAGCCAAAGAGAAGTTTGGGGGAAATCCAGGGCATTTGTGACTCAGTTTCTTGAATATTGGTCCTGAATGAACTGAAGTTTATCCTTGATGAATACATCATGAGGCTGATGCATATTATCTACACATGTATGTTGGGTGTATTTAAAATGACATTCGCATTTTGTTCTGCTCATCACTTTATTCATAAAGGAAATACTGAGGTTTTTCTGACGTGTGTTAAGAAAGCATTTCTGGCATTGCAACAAAAAGGTTTGCATGCTTGAAGAGAAACTTATTTACCGCCCTACTTGGTGGGATGCTCTGAAACTGAGACATATAGCTTTCTACCAAATGGGTTTACAAGCTACACTGCCATTAAAAAGATTAGCCATGGCAAGCATCCAAAGAAAGCGCACTGAACGTACTGGAACAAACCAGTGATCTCAGTACCTTTTCCACCTCATCAAACCTAACAAGACTCATTTTCAAAACATATTATGAGAATTCAATTTGCTGCTTCACTGACGTACAGAAGCACAGCTTATTTCTGAGTGTCTCTGAAATACTTTGATGATGTAATACTGTTGGTAGTAGAAGCTCTTTGTCTGCAATTTAAGGGTTGACTTTTTCTGGTAACCTCTTTCTTTAGGTACTCAAGAACCCCACACAGCTGAAGCAACTTCTTATGACATAAGGTAGAAGAATCAATCACATCGCATCTAATCCTTCCTTTTACAGCATTAACTGTATGGCTTTTAAAGTATGATGTTCCGCACCTGGAATGATCTGTTACTGCTCTGTGCTGGAGCATTTCATCCGAGAGCCCATATTCTATGAAATGGTATTTATCAATTTGCTTTATTGATCTTAACGTTTCACAGGGTGAAAACTTCTGCCAATTTTTCAAGGTCTTTAGCGCTGATCACCCAGTCAAGAAGTTACTGCAGTTTACAAATATCTTTGACAAGTCGGATTTCTAGTGGCTGTGACAGAGATGAAAATAAAATGCTGCAAAAGTTATCCAGACAAAATGATCTGTAGGTAATAATTTTATACCATAAAGTGGGGCAAGCTCTTCTTTTTATAAGGCAGCATCCTTCCTTCAAGCCAGAAGTGTGGAGCACTCTGTCTTGCTGCACCCTAAGGAGTAAGGCTTCTGCCTCCCCACCACTGCCTCCCTGGCTTGTGCAAGTCTCATTCAGTGAAATGCTGACACAGATGTAATAAAAAATCCTAACTAGCTATGCCCCCCAAACTCTTTTCTCTCCCACTTCATGCTCTAGAAGGATCACAAGTACTTCGGAATAAGGAGGCTTCCTTTGCAGATGGGCTCAAAAAGCGGTTGTGACTCAGAATTGCTGGGAGGGATGCTTCTTTGTGACTTAACAGGTTGTGGGGACAGAAGAGTTTGGTTTATTATATGCCATTTATCTTCACTAGATTTTTGCAAATAAAAGCTGCACTAGAGGTTTCTGGAATAGGACTGTCACCCAAGAGATTGTCATGAAACATGCTGCTGAATGCATGCTATTCCAGAATAATTTTTCACACAAGATGCACTCCAGTAGCTGTCTCCGTCATCCTGGTTCTGTAGTTAAGTGAACAACAGTATGAAAATGGTGTGACTCTTTCCAGAACTGAATCATCTTCTTGTGAACTCTGAAGCTTTGACATGGTTGGAACACTTGTAAGGTTTTTTTCCTCTATGGATACTCTGGTGTCTCACATGATGTTACCTCACCGGGATGCCTTCCAGCCAGCTAATGGGATTTAAAACCAGTCAACAGAAGCAAAAGAGGAGACAGACAGTTGCAGAAGCTTTTGGGGAAGCCAGGGTGATGATTCTGGTGCTGCCATAAGAGAGATGATGTTGCAAAAAACAAAGACACAAGGAAAACAGGGGAAGCCTCAGAACTGCCACACATGACCTGGCTCAGTTTGTCTCGTGCACAAAGCCTGTCACCAGAATGCAGCCTCTGGCTCTGCTCCTGTGCTCCCCACAAACACAGGGACATCTCCCAAGGCTGGCAGCTTAGCCCCGCAACCATGAGGGCTGTGGAGCACCCAACAGGACAACTAACAGGGGAGCATGTATTTTGGGAAAAGCAGGACATAAGACATGACATTCATTTTGCTCCTGCAATAGAACAAGTGCCTCGACAGCGCAGACTCGGGAAACTGGAAAAGACTTCCACTGACTTCAATGGGCTAACCAAGATAGAAGAGTGCTAGGACACACTTCCATTTGACTATGAACCTTCTGTTCTCTCTAGGATGGCTTCATAATTTGCCCCCTCTTTTCCTTCCTTTCAGCCCCACTGCTCACATGCTTCTTTGAAATAAAGCACAGCCTCTTAAAGAATAATGTAAATTCAAATTTGCGTGCATGCGAAAAGCAGAACTGCTCTTGTAATACACATCTTCCCAAAGATGTGAAGCATAAGACTGTCTACTATCAAGTGCATTAAACCAGCTTTGTTTTGCTGACATCTGCAGCCTCTTTTAATACGCTCTTTCCAGGCAAGTAGGGAACTCAGAGTTCTTAATTCAAAACTTGGTTAATAATTCTAGTTAACAGATCTTCTGATCTATGAACATTATAAACAATTACAGGCTTGATAAAAACAACTGCAGATCTGATACAGATCAATTTAAGGGCTCTACACCAAATAATCGTGAGTTAAAAATTCCAGTATCAATCTGCTGGAGGGTAAGCATCATGCCACCTCCCTGTGCACGCATTATTAGTCTTGACCATCAGAACCGTGACTGTGGCAGACAGAAAGGGAGAACCAGTGCTCCCAGGCTCAGGACTAGACAGGGAAGGATGTCTTTTTTTTCCCCCTTTCACCAGCATTCTGCCTCAATTACAATCTATCTTGTTCAATGTACAGAAAACAGTGATCTGGAGAAAGAATAGTGAGTGCTCATGTAAAAATGATGACAACAGATAGAGGCCCCTAGGTACCCCTGAAATAGAAATGATAAATAGATACAGTGCTAACACATACAGGTGCTGTAGATAAGACTGTACACACTTCCTGCCTTTAGTATTCAGTACAGTTACTGACCCCTTTTTATTCTAAGTACACACACACACTATATTATATGTATTTAGAAATACAAATGGTGAAATGAAGAATTCCATGTGAAACAACTTCCCTGCCCTGTTTAAAACAGTGTCAAAGTTGAAATTTAGGACCTTAACCCCTAATGGTAGCTGAATAACTAAGAGTAAAACCATTCTGTTATTCTCGGTGTATGCCCGCAGAGTTATGCAAAATATACTTTGACTGTATACGCCTCTGGATGATGGAGAGGCAGCAGTTCTGGAGCTGGAGCAGCCATGCGAGAGGCTTGTATAATTTACCTCCAGTTGTTCAGGATTTATTTTTCCTCAAGGTGCTCCTCCAGCTGTTTGTCCACCTTATTTCACAAACTTTTGTTTCAGTTGCACTCATTTTACTTAACCAGGATTACTGTCAGGTGAGTTTTCTGAATAAAAAGTCCAAAAGGTACCAGTTAAAGCAACATCATTAATATAATGCCCAATGTTGTATAAATTTAACCAAACACTTTGAGGAATTGTGAGCTAACTGAATGAGGAGCAGGCTGTTCAATGAACTACTGGCATTAGAGTTAAAGAGGATGAGAGCTACTTCGCAACTGTTTGGGGAAAATAAAATATAACAGCATCAGTAATATCCCTGCACTCCTGCTGTTGGCAGGGACTGTCAAAGATGATTGCACACCCTCACAGAAATACTTCCTGCAGGGTGGAAGGTCTCCTGACATCAGAAACCATCCCATCAGCAGGGTCTGGACTCGAAACACAAGCCAACAATGCCATGTGTATAAATGTCTCCTTAACTGGCATATCCAGCCAGGAAAAACACTCCTAATGAACTCTTGCGTTGTGCAGGAAAGGATGAATGTGCTCCTGAGATGGGTGAAATGTACTTTCTAATAGAAAATACTGCATTCACCCTGGGTTACTGGTACCTTTCAAAGCCATCTCGTGCATGGCTCTGCCTGCTAGCTCGGCTTCATGCACATTGACCATGCCCCACTGCTGTCAGGCCCCTTGTATCGCCTGAGGGATCCTACTTCCTATGGGCAAAGCATCCCAGGAGTGCTGCAGGGAGGGTGACACCATCCTCCAGCCAGCAGGCAGGAAAAATTAAGCTGTGTAATCTTCTTTAGTACAATGCAGGTCCTTCTGAAAAACTGTGCATCCTCTGTCTAGATTGATGTGCAGATGCTTAGGCAAACTAGCATGTTTCAGGGAGCAGAAATAACTCCTACTCAAAGACCACTTGTTCTCATCTATTCAATGTCCCCATATTTTCATCACTGGACTGCTTCTAACACAAAATATTTGAGATTTGGGATTATAAAGCATTGATGAAAGCTGAGCTCTTCATGGGAAAAGCAGGGGCAGTTTGATTTGGTCTGGTTCAGATTTTGAACTCGGGTATGAGTCCTCACATTTACTAAACTTTCCCTTTTAATTCTGTCTATTTACATACAATATTCAGAAAGAACTTCAAAAGGGGAAACATCCCAACCACTTGTCATCAGAAAATTAGTTACTATTTTTGTATTTTCTAAGAAAATGTTGGACCTATTTACCTTCAGCTCTAACACACTTTCAGATTGTCTAAGATGCTTTTACCAGAAGCAAGGACAGTCAACGTAGGCTGCCTGTTCAAGGATTGGGTGCTTTAAAAGTTGCAAGGCCAAAGACATAGATAAAAATATTTTGGTCTTTTTAATTGACAAGGTCCCAGCTCAGCATTAGTGTGAGCTGGTACATGAGTATGGTTTCAATAAAATGTCATTTGACCAACTGAGGTATGACATTGCATTTTTGTCAGCTTCCAGATTGCTCATTTCTCCCTCCAAACTGAATGATTGTTTTATATTTCCCTGAATCTGGAAGGGAGATTCAGGTTCCCTAGTTCTCTTCCTAACAAATGACCCCATGTAATTTATCTTCATATGCTCATCTTCGGCAGCAGATAGTTAAAGCTAAGCAATAAGACACGCTGCTGTTTGGATTAAATTAGCTGCTTCAAATGTACCAACATACTAACAAGCCCTCACAGTGCTCTGCCAGCCAACCGCCACGATGTGCGGCTCACTTAAGGCAAATGAGGAGGGTAAACACAGTCCTGCAAACACAACAGTTAAAGTACAATGTGCTGAACAGCTGCTCCTTGCAAAAGCTACACTAGCACCATGGTGACCACACCAACAACCAGAGGTGACAGCAGCAAAGGGCATGGAGAGAAAACAGGACTGGGGGCCATAACTCTGTGCACAACACAAGCCAAGGGTAACCATGTGGTGTGTTCTCTGGATCTTTTCTATGGATTTAGGTCCGGCGGATTGCTTTTTGGCTGAACATACTTCTTTGGAAAATATATGTCTATGATAAGCTTCAGAGTTAACGTTTCTGTACCACCAGTGTAACTCCGGACCTTTTCCAGATAAAACCAAGAAAAGCAGAGCCCTTTTCTTTCTCCTTTCCTTCAGTACCTTCCCCAGAGAGGAAATCTCCCCTTGCCCATCACAAACATCCCATAGCTGTGAACACGGGCAGAGCCTACCGCACCCTGCCAGTGGCCAGTGCCCCTCTGCGGGGTATTCAGCCTGTTGAGGGGCACTAACAGCAACCGGGTGCCACGCTGTGTTCAACACGAGCATCGTGGAGAGGCCAGCTAACAGAAACCGGTTATTCTGCAACAGCAGTGCCTCAGCGAGTGGACAGTGAGTGACGAGCTCTATTGGTTTAATAACAATAATGCTGTACTCCAATAAGTGTATGTAATACACTAATATTACAAGTGGATAAATGTAATTATGAATAATGTAGGCCTATTGGGAAGGCCCCAGTGTTGGCTTGTTTCAGCAGAACTGTCTGATGTTACTGCATGTAGCTGTGACTGAGCTGCATGTCCTTTCTGGAATGGGCTTGCCTTACAGTAAGTTACTTCTGGCTGTAATTTACAAATTCTCGTATGGGGGGGGAAAAATCATCCCCGCAAAGCTGAGCAGTGGCTGGGACAGGGCTCAGGTCCCAGCTACTGCGGTTTTCAACAGTACTTTCAGACAAGAATGCAGTGAACAGCCTGATTAGCAGCAAAGGCCATAAGGTTTTTGCTGTACTTTCTGCTTCAGCCTGTAAACCTCACCTTACGCATTGCATACAGTAATGCTCAGGCATTGAAACTTCTTTCCATCATTGATTTTCCTCTTTTTCCATTTGCCACAATACCTTAAAATGGAACTGCTTACTTGGGTAATTCTATCTAGCTCCTCACAGATTAAAGAAACACCCTATTTTAATTTGGAAATTAATTGAGAATGATGGTGAGAGTGGTCCTAGCTTAATGTGAGGAGAACGCCTGTAGTATGGGGAATAAGCAAGAGGAATTAGAGATGTGTACATGGCTCCAGGGATACAGCATTGCTGGAATCACAGAAACATGGTGGGATGGCTCCTAAGACTGGAGTGTTGGAATGGAAGGTTATGGGCTCTTTGGAAAAGACAGGCCTGGCAGGCGGGGAGGGGGAGTTGCCCTTTATGTTAGGGATAGGCTGGAGAGTATGGAACTGTGTCTGGGGACAGGTGAGCAGTTAACAGAGAGTTTGTGGGTCAGGGTTAAAGGGAGAACAGCTATGGAGGACATTACTGTGGGGATCTGTTACAGACCGCCTGATCAAGGAGAACCTGCGGATGAAGCACTCCATAGACAGATAGGAAAAGCCTCACGCTCGCAGGCCCTTGCTCTCATGGGTGACTTCAACCACCCTGATATCTCAGGGGGGCCCAACACAAACAATCCAGGAGGTTCCTCGATTGTGTGGAAGACAACTTCCTTCTGCAAGTAATAGAGGAGCCAACAAGGAGAGGGGCCATGCTTGACCTCGTGCTCACCAGCAGGGAAGGGCTGGTGGGGAACATGATGCTCTAAGGCAGCCTTGGCTGCAGCAATCATGAGATGGTGGAGTTTGAGGTCCTCAGGGCAGTGAGAAGGGCACACAGCAAGCTCACTGCCCTGCACTTCAAGAGAGCAGACTTGGGCCTCTTCAGGACCCTGCTCAGTAAGGTTCCATGGGATAAAGCCCTAGAGGGTAGGGGGCCCAAGACTGTTGGTTGATATTGAAGGATCACCTGCTTCAAGCTCAGAAGTGTTGTGTGCTGACAAGAAGGAAATGGGGCAAGAAGGCCAGGAGGCCTCCATGGATGCATAAGGATGTGCTGAGAAAACTTAGAAGAGGAAAAGAAGCTTATACAAGGTGGGAGCAAGGACAGGCAGCCCGGGAAGGATACAGGGATGTTGTCCAGGAAGCAAGGGCTCAGGTCAGGAAGGGTAAGGGCCAGTTAGAATTGAGACTGCGCAGGGATGATAAGGGTAACAGGAAGGGTGTCTGTAGGTATGTAGCCACCAAAAGAAAATCTAGGACTGCATCAAAAGGAGCATGACCAGCAGGGCGAAGGAGGTGATCCTGCCCCTCTACTCTGCTCTCGTGAGACCCCACCTGGAGCACTGTGTGCAGTTCTGGTGTCCTAAACAGAAGAAGGACATGGAACTGTTGGAACAAGTCCAGAGGAGGCCACGAGGATGATCAGGGGCTGGAGCACCTCCCGTATGAAGAAAGACTGAGAATATTGGGGCTGTTCAGCCTGGAGAAGAGAAGACTGTGTGGAGACCTCATAGCAGCCTTGCAGTATCTGAAGGGGGGCTATAGGGATGCTGGGGAGGGACTCCTCATTAGGGACTGTAGTGACAGGACAAGGGGTAACGGGTTAAAACTTAAACAGGGGAAGTTTAGATTGGATATAAGGAGGAAATTCTTTCCTGTGAGGGTGGTGAGGCACTGGAATGGGCTGCCCAGGGAGGTTGTGAATGCTCCATCCCTGGCAGTGTTCAAGACCAGGCTGGACAGAGCCTTTGGTGACATGGTTCAGTGTGAGGGTGGATTGGAACTTGATGATCTTAAGGTCCTTTCCAACCCAAACCATTCTATGGTTCTATGATTTCTGTTTGGTGGGAATACTTAATTGGCAGAAAAATCATGTGTTATAAAAGTAAGCGATAGAGCAAGCATAAAAGCATCTAGGGCTTTAACAATTTTTAATCTACTTGAGCAACTAACTTGCCCATTTGTGGAACAACAGGACACAGGAGTGTTAATGAGGTAATGTTCCAAGAAAGAGTAAACCCATTTGCTCCAGGAGTACTGCACCAGTCCCAGCAGCAGAACTGTGTGCTCTGAAAACACGCAGTGCAGTTGGTGAGGACACTGGTAAGTAAATGCAGCCCAGTGAAATCTAAACCATCACCTTCCCATTTCATACCCAAGGGTGACAACTGGGACATGTACCATGGCCCCCACAGGGCAGGGTACAAAAATCAGAGCTACTCTTCTCCGGATGTTCTCTGCAGAAGGGAAGGAACAAGTGAGTGTGTCTGAGATGGCTTTGCCTTGTGCAGAGCAGACTTGCTCACTCTGTAATGCAAACTGGATCAGAAAAAATATATGTATCATTGTGCCACCTACTAGGATAAAAAAAGGTCATGGGACAGAATACAAGGGTGGAGAATAAATTGATTATAGACTAAACAGGATCCTGGTAGAATAAGGGACCACAGCCAGAGAGAATTCCAAAGGAAAAACACTGTTCCAAGAGAAAATGAGATTCAACCTGTCTCCTGGTGAGAGGTGTCAAAGGCAAGATACTGCCAATGCAGAGGGCCTGCTTGAGAAAAGTATCATACGGAGGATATCTAGGACACAAACATATGTCCAACCAGTAAATTACATGACAGCCTAATGCAACAACAAACAAGAATAGGTCACTTTAAGAGAATGATTAATACATGAGATTACTGTGCATGCAGACTTATCTGAAAGCAAACCTTGTAGGTGGGTGTGAACTCCTGCTAAAGTCAGCTCCTATCTTTGCTGTGCAACAGCTACAAGAATAATTATAATAATTAATGGAGAGCAGTGATAAAGGCAACAATCGCCCACCTGTATACTGACTGACCACAATGTCCTTACTTCTTTTTTCACACCTACTGCCTTTTGCTGTGATTGCTGACTTACTGCAAGCTCTTTTCCAGTCTCACACTGGGCTTGCTATTTGCTCACTCCAGGCTGTCCAGCCTGTGAATGACAGAGCTTAGAGAGTTTAACATTCTGAATTGTATTTGGTCTCCAATGGCTAAGGTTGCCATGGGTTACATTAGATTACAAAGGGTAATGAGATGAAAACATGAATATTCACTATATAAAGTAAAAGGCCTCAAAATATTGGAGTATAGGAATGGGTGAATAATGTCTGAAAAACACTCTGTGAGAAGGGGTCTTTATATTCTGTGTGAAGACAGCAGACTTGTAATGCAGCCTGTGATTTCTTACCAAGCTGTGATCCCTCTTCCAGCCTGCCCCTGCTTTTGGCACACTTCAGGAGGATCGAGGAAGGACTTGCTATTGTGAAAGGCAGTGTGGTTTGGTACTTCTCCTCTTCTCAGCCTCAGGGATGACAGAAAGGGAAAGGGTGGGCTTTGCAGAGGCCAACCTCTTGACTGGGAACAACGGACGCTGGCTGCTTCTACCGCTCTCCCTTGGCAGGTTTCTGGTGATCTCAAATGCAAAGTGCAAGAATGTGCCAGGGGCAGAACGGCTCCAGAACTTACAGTTTGAGAGGTAGCAGGCTGAGAGGTTTTTCCTTGGAAGTTCATGCATCACTAGCAAGCCTCTTTAGGATGCACGGGTGACACAGTATGGTACGCCAATACAACTTAAGCATATAAAGAACTAAAAAGGAACTCAGAATTGAAGAGGAATTTAGAAAAATGCCTAGATATCAAGTGCCCTGCTGAACAGACAGGACATAAGAGACAGCCCTCCTAATAAGACTGTCAGCACTATGCAAAGCATTTGACACAGCCTCCCACAGCATCCTCACAGCTAAATTGAGGAAGTGTGGACTGGATGATCAGGTAGTGAGGTGGACTGCAAACTGGCTGAAGGAGAGAAGCCAGAGAGTTGTAGTCTATGGGGCTGAGTCTAGTTGGAGGCCTGTAACTAGTGGAGTGCCTCAAGGGTCAGTACTGGGACCAGTATTATTTAATATATTCATCAACGATTTAGATGAGGGAATTGAGTGTACTATCAGCAAGTTTGCTGATGACCCTAAACTGGGAGGAGTGGCTGACACGCCAGAAGGCTGTGCTGCCATCCAGCGAGACCTGGACAGGCTGGAGAGTTGGGCAGGGAATAACGTGATGAAATATAACAAGGGAAAGTGTAGAGTCCTGCATCTGGGCAGGAACAACCCCAGGTTCCAGTATAGGTTGGGAAGCGACCTGTTAGAGAGCAGTGTAGGGGAGAGGGACCTGGGGGTCCTAGTGGACGACAGGATGACCATGAGCCAACACTGTGCCCTTGTGGCTAAGAAGGCCAATGGCATCCTGGGGTGTATTAGAAGGGCGGTGGTTAGTAGGTCGAGAGAGGTCCTCCTTCCCCTCTACTCTGCCCTGGTGAGACCCCATCTGGAATATTGTGTCCAGTTCTGGGCCCCTCAGTTCAAGAAGGACAGGGAGCTGGTGGAGAGAGTCCAGCGCAGGGCAACAAAGATGATTAAGGGAGTGGAGCATCTCCCTTATGAGGAAAGACTGAGGGAGCTGGGTCTCTATAGTTTGGAGAAGAGGAGACTGAGGGGTGACCTTATAAGTGTCTATAAATATATAAAGGGGGAGTGTCACGAGGATGGAGCCAGGCTCTACTCAGTGGCAAACAATGATAGGACAAGGGGTAATGGGTGCAAACTGGAACACAAGAGGTTCCACTTAAACTTGAGAAGAAACTTCTTCTCAGTGAGGGTGACGGAACACTGGAACAGGCTGCCCAGGGAGGTTGTGGAGTCTCCTTCCCTGGAGACATTCAAAACCTGCCTGGACACATTCCTGTGTAACATTATCTAGGTGTGCCTGCTCCGGCAGGGGGATTGGACTAGATGATCTTTCGAGGTCCCTTCCAATCTCTAGCATACTGTGATACTGTGATGCACCATAAAGGCTTCATTCTGAGCATTTCTGAGGGGTGACAGCCTGACCACCGCTTCCTCCGTGCCACAGCAGGATGGTCACACAGGACAGGATAAAGAACTCACGTAAGATCAAGCAGACATATGGTTTTAACCTAAATTACAGTTTTGCACTGGAGAAGAACAATAGTTTTGCTTTGTCTGGTTTTGAATTCCATAAGCAAGCCTGCAGAAATGCTATTTCTAGATGGGGCTGGTAGAAGAGTTCAGAAGTGGCTTTGGAATCCTTCCCACATACAGAGTTGAGTGGGAAGAGCCCTGAAGCTAACCTTGACTAACACGGAGTCCATTAAGACCCTGCAGAAACCCACTTGCATATACATTAACATGAATTCACTGGGTTGCCTTAACACCATTCCATTCATAGCTACAAATTCAATTTATAACTATAAATACACTGTAACTATGAATTCTCATTGAACTATTATAATACATACATAATTCTGATCTAAATCTACCAAAATTAATGTATGATTAGAAATATTAATGTATTTGGGTATAATCCAACAAATGCCATTTGTACATTGCTTAATAATTTGAAAACTTGAAAGTGAACTGCTGTTTCAAAAGGGCAGAAGAAAAGACAAATTGTGGATTAATGGCTAGATAAAACCAAAGAGCTTCAATTTAACTTAGACCCAGCTAAGGCCAAAATGGCAATTCTAAAAATCTTCATTCACCTGCCATGTTACCAACCATGCTGAGCCTCTGGTCTCCACTCTTACAACTGCTTTTTGTATGTTACCCAGTGATTGTTTCCTGTGCAATGCAGAAGTGGCCCCGGGAGCAGAACTGATCTCTGCTGCTCCACCCACAGGTGGGTAGCGGGCCATGGGGTGGCAGCATCTTCTCCCTCCATACTTTGTGGTTTTGAACCTGTGCTTGCTGTATTCAAAATGAATGCCTCCAAGCAGATATGCTATTTGGGTAAGAAAATACTCATGCAACAGCCTGACAGGGTGCTTTTCTTCTGAAATTTTGCTGTGAGCCAAAGGGAATAAGCATTTTACTTCCTGTTTTGAAACCTCTCATGTCACGTTTCAACCCACAATAAATTTTAATGGTCATTATAAACTTATGAAGCCCTGAAAAATAGCTTATCTAAATACAGAATTGGCTGTTCTGGCTTTTAGTGATTTAAGCCGGGATGAGAAGGCTATATTCATTTAGCTACACTGTGTTTTTATGCAGCTTTTCGCAATGGATAGCCAACACACCTTCCCACAGAGGCTTCAAACAAAGGTGGGAGCTCACTCAAAAGGATCAAAAAGTGTGACAGATTTGCATTAACTTGTTATGGAAGGCATCAGTTTAGTCTCAGTTCTCTTTTAAACACCAAACATTGAAAAGACAGTGGTATGTTCCTGTTTTCTCCATGGCAGTCTAGACCTGGCAAATAGAGCGATGTTGGGACGGAGGCCCCTGTATTTCAATTTCGCTGCAGGATTATCTGAACTATTGCTTAGGGACAAGCAAGAAGTCAGTAGTTTAAAAGAAATAATTTTAAAGTATTTTTGACTCAGCACAGGGCCTCCACTCCCTACACGATCAAAAAGTGACTTTTTATTTGATACTACAGCAACCAAAATTTACTTGTAGGAACCATTAGAAAGAAAATAAAAAAACTGAACATAAAGTTCACTTTCTAAAAGCTGGTATTAAAAAGCATGATACAGTAGTTGGAAATATACGATATAATCTTTTGCCAAGACCTGTGAATAATGATTCCTTAGTTTTCTCTAAGTGGTGATAAGAGTTAAGTGCTCTCCCTGCTTACTATTGTAGTTTACAATCAACTGGAAAGAAAGGCAACAAACTATAGAAAAAGCAAACTGTGCATGAACTAGGAGGAGCATAATGAAATCAAAGCTGTGAATACAGTGCAGAAGAACAAAACACCAGAGAAATATGGCAACATTTCATTATGGCATTTTGTAGTTAGAAAATTACTCAAGAAGTCAACACTTTTATTATTACTTCTATTGAAATGCTATCTCAGTGTAATGAAAAACTGGAAAGAAGGTTTTACAACTTCAGAACTTTACATCCCTAAATAAAAAGAAGAATCTCAGGGTGTTTTCTGGTAACACAATTTGCATGTTCTTGTACTTTAAAGGCTGTATTTTACCACTTTACAAGAAAGCACATTAAAAACACCTTTTGTTTTGATTTTCTTACTTACTAATCATAGAATCACAGAATGGTTTGGATTGGAAGGGACCTTAAACATCATCTGGTTTCAACCCAACGGGATGTTATGCAGAACTGATGGTGCTTCATGGGAAGGTATTTTCACTTTTAAAAAGGAGTGTAAGAATTTTGGGCAAGGAGTCGCTTATAGGGAAGGTTCATCCAAAGAGTGAAGTGTAGTGATTTCCTTTAAAAAAATTCTTACCAGTATGAAAATAAATTCCTACCTGTCATGGCTTCATTTGAAATTAAGGAGAAGGGACAGAGAAGTTCATTGTAAAAGATGCAAATATATTAATATAAAACAATTAAACACAGCAATGTACACAAATGCCCTCTCCATTCAGGTTTGGTTTTTTTTTCATAATTTTAAGTGAAAACTGAGAAGATGCAAGAACCACTTTTGATTATTTCTTCAGTCTGGACTCTGAAGCACATGAGCACTTTGAGGGTACCAAAACTTCCACATACCTTCTAAACCAGCAAGGTGTTTACCCTCATTTTTTGTAAACACAGTCTCAGATTTAAAAATAAATCCTGAAACACTTGCACAGTCACAGCTGAGAAAACACTATAAGAGAAAAAGAATTCTGGTCACCCTCCATATATGGACAAGTTCTCAGTCTTGAAGAAAAGATCTGTACCATGCACAAACGTGTGATGGTGCTGATGAAATAAGCAGGACTGAGGACTAAGGTGTGAGAAATGAGGACTGGCCTCACTGTCCATAGTTCTTGATGACCACTTTGACCAGAGCTAGCTCAGCTCCAGGGTTTCCTCTCGAAGGAAGGCTTTGTCTCTCATGCATTCACTGTAACACCTGGTGCCATGAGAACAGACTGGTTTCTTACTTCTTATTTTAACTGGGACTTTGCTCATGTTTATGCTACAAAACCAGTGGTTTTTCTTTGAACCAAGGCCCTCTTATGAAGAACTGGAGTTGGTTGTCCAAGAGTGAACAAGTTGAGTCCTTAGCCAGCACTGGGGGATCCCATGCTGCATATGGCATCACACAGGGAAGCAAGCTAAGCCATGGGCTAGTAACAGGGCAGTGTGTTTCTATCTATGCATATTCATACCTGAGGTGTCTGGATCATGGTGCAACGCTGCCTTAGGAGTGGCATGGAAACAAACCAAAACTGCTCAGGGTCTAATTCTGGCCCCACTAAAGTTAACCACAAAAGCACCACTGACTCAAAGGAATGAAGCTTTCAACGCCAGGACAGCTATGGCAGTGTGTTGGTACAATCTTGTGATAAAGTCCAGAGAATAAACAATTTATGCTGATAAAAAATGAACTTACAAGAAACTCAGTCTGCTGCAGCTTAAAGGACTGTGACCTTTTCTATTTATCTCAAGAGCACACTGAATATCAAGCATGCTTTCAGAGGAAAAAATTTACAATTAAGACAGGAATGCAAGCATGCTATTGATGTGTAGAGCTCCGTGTGCAAAACAGGCAATTCACTGTATGCACAAATGATGAAGTAAATGAAAGAAAAAGAAAATGGTCCTAACTGCTCATTCATTTTTGAGAGATGTGAAATGTAGTACTAGATGTATTCAGTACCATTTTAGCCGAGATACTCTGTCTTCCACTGTTGGCCAGCATCCCATGGTGTGAGACCATAACATCATGGATTAAGAACAGAAGTAGAGAGCAATTCACAGACTGAATCCGTGGACCATAATTAAAATATCATGTATAAAACAAATTCTGAAAAGCTACTTCAAGGCTACCATTACAATTGCTTACAACTGCCCTCAAAATGCTCACTAATTAAGCCCATAAGCCTGACACAAAAAGCACTGGAGCTTTCTCGGCCTCTCCCCCCCCGTGAAAAAGGCTTTGTTTGCTGCATGTGCAGAACAAACGGATGCACCATGTGCTTTTCAGCTAAGAATACCAAGAAGCTTAAACAAGTAGTTTCTAAATATGCAGGACTGATCATAGCCTCCTCTGGTTAAAAATACACAATCTGGTGTGATTAGGTACACGACTAATATATATCATGCTCGTACTCACAAACAGTACATAAAGGCAACTAAGACATGGTAAGACATAGATTTTTTTTCTTTTTTCCCGGACGGCCATAAAAATGAGGGGGAAATGGGCAAAAACTATTAGGAAGTGAAACAAAGACATTTAAGTTGTACATTTAATTCCTTTCTTGCATGAGTGAACAGGTTCTAAGTTAAAAGGAAAATGTCCTACATTAAAACCAGTCTTTTGCCCGTTCAAAATACCTGGTTTTGCAGTTAATAGCACATTGTGGTCATGACTGTAATACAGAAAAATCCCCATGTTGTATCTTCCAGTGAAATCAATGTACTCAGCTTTGTGAACAAAACCAGGACACTGACCTGCAGTAACTATAACCACCATGAGCCCAGGCCTGCAGCACTTTGCTTAGGCAAGACTCTTACTGAGCCTGGTGCCTGTGCAAGGACTAGGGAACAGACAGCAGGGTTCCTGTGCCAAATGGTCCCAAACATGAGGATGGATGGGTGAAAAAAAGCACCCTGATGTACAGCCAGTTTGCTCTTCGTATGTGCACGAATTTAGCTCATTGGTTTTACATCTTGTATTTGTAGCAATAGTCTCATATTTTATCCATATTCTCTGGTTCAGTTCAAAGGAAGTCTGTGTTGCATAAACTCAACGTTAGCATCCCCTCCATGCCATGAAGGAGGTGTCAGGTTTTGGTATATAAAAAAAATCACTACCATTTCTTCTTATTACTATTACTTAATTGTAAGAAGGGGTTTGGAACTGGATGAGCATTATGATTCCTTCCAACACAAACCACTCTGTGATTCCATGATTCTATTTAGACAGGAACCCTGCTCAAGAGTGTCTGCTTCTACCTCAGCAGTACAGATCTTTTCCTGCAAGCATCTGAGCAAGCTCAGGAGCTGTGGTCTGCAGACAACTGCTGAGTTCAGCATCCCTCAGTGCTGCAGAGCAGCGGCAACCAGCATGGCACCAGCATGCTGTGCAGCGGTTTGGGGCAGGAAGTGAAGAATACCACCAAAATCAGCTAAAGTATCAGTGCATTTGGAGAGGTGGAATCCAATTACTAGGACTTTGGCCAGAACATCTGTCTTGACTTTTATGCCCTTGCAAAAAAGTTATGGGATCTTTGATGGCAAGAAGTGGTCAGCATCTTGGGTTTTCATCTTATTTGGAAGACAACAGCAGCAAGAGTAATGTGACTGCTGGCTGCTTCCCTGGGCAGGATTATTAGCAGCTATCTCAGCTGCTCTGAGGTAGGGATATCTCAGGTCTGGAGACAGGGTGCTGCTCCTGCAGAGCAATCCGCACATGGCCACAGCAGGCATCACGCTGAGAGTGGGTGTGTGATGGCCCCTGGCTTTGGGGGAGCGAGGAGACTGAATGCAGGACCTGAGTCCATCGCATCCTGTAATGCTGGTCAATGACAGCTAGGGCTCAGTTGCCTTGACTTTAACTCTGCAAGCCAAAGCTGTACTTAATGTAATATTTAATCTTTAATATTGGAGGTGTGTACAAGACAAAACAAGGATATAAGCTAGATTTGGCTTCAGTTTTGCAAGCAAACAAAAACAAGTAATAAAATTGAGACAGAAGGGGATAAGTTGCCACCAGAAGTTGGTGACTGCCCTCTTTGATGACAGCACTATGGCCTCAGAAAGCTGCTCCTGTGGTTTCCTAGCCAAGTCTGCAGGCATGTAGGCAGGGGAGGGGAGATGATACCTAGCTCTTATTATAGGGTAATATTTAATTTCATTCATTACATCAATTAGAAAAAGTCAAAATCTGCGTTTCATCCATCAGGATTCCTGGAATGGAACATTTTCATCTGGTCTTGTGTTTTTACCAGGGGTTCATCTACTGTGCAGCACTTCATTTAATATTTGTGTTCTAGACAACAACAGACCTATATGGCATACAGTAGCTTAAATGTACTGAAATACATCACCTGGATGTTAATGCTCTGCGCCAAAGTATTCAGATACTGAGGCAGCAGAGTGCACCAATGCAGTTGACTAATATTTAATTTACCTCCTTTTCCTCCTGTTCATATGGTCCTCCCCATCTATCCCCCTAAAGCTCGCTGCTGGTTTTACTGCAACATCAGCAGCTACTGGGTGGCTCCTGTACAAAAGTTCCAGCTTTTGTTCCACCTCTATTTCGTTTGTGGAGGTCCCTCATCGCTACTTGCTCCAACAGGATGTAAAGGAGAAGAAATCTCACTTATTATTTGCCTCCAGACTCACAGGGCACGGCTCTTGGTAGCTGTGAAGAAATCCTGGGTTGTACCCACTGTAGCTGCAATTTGCAACAAACTCAGCCACTAAAATGGTAACAGAAATCTCTACTGAGGTTTGGACGTATCAGTGAAAATCAGTTTTTCAAGCGTTTATACCTTGACCAGACGTTCACATCATTTCAGACAGATCAGAAGTAAAGGTTTGATACAAACACTACTTGCACCTGATCTTTGCCTGAGAGCCGAATGACGCCAAACTGTATTGCCAAAAACGACTGGAGCACCTGCAACCCATCCATGCAGCAATGTGGTTTTGCCAAACCTCATTCTGGCTGAAAGCACTAAAGTTGGTGAGACCAAGTAGAAGAGTATTTCTGGTAAAAACCTCCTATCTATTTCCCCTCACCTCCTTTTACCCTGACCAGGTACACTCAGAGCCATACAGACTGCTGGACCTCTGCTACTGAACTCAATCTATAGGAACAATTCCAAGCAGCGGTAACCTCTCCATGCATACTTCCATTGTCCCAAGGGATCAATATAATCAGTATCGCAGCTGGCTGCTGAGAAATAATGAGATTATGATAATGAAAAGGCAAGCTTCCCAAATTTTTTCTTAGTGCACGCCAAAACATCAAACATTTCTACCCATCCATAAAGAACAAAACAGCAATATTTAAGTAAAAAAGTATATAAGATGTATGGTTTTATCTATGATTTCTGCGACTTTGAACTTCTTTGCAATTGCAGTATTTCCTTCCCTTGAGAGCAAATGTGAGGTTTGACTTTTTCATTCTGGGAAAGAGGCCATACATGTTGAACACTACCAAATTTTCCATAGATTTCTTCCAACCAGGACCAGCATTCGCAAAAGCCTTGGGTTTGTATGTCAGCAATGCTTATCTACTTATGCTAAAACTCATGGAAGGGATACAGCTGATTAAAATCATGCATGTGTACTAAAAGGTCAAATTAACAGTTACATACCATGCTTACTGAAACTGAAAAGCAGCATCCAAGTTCCCATCCTCTTTCCTAATACTCCTCTTGGACCATCTTGAGGAACAGCACTGGGATCTCCCCCCTCCCCGATCTTTTCCCAGAGAGCACCACTGCTGTCAGTCACTTTTCAACAACTTAAGGTTATGACTGCCTTTATGGCTGCACTAAAACTCACTAACAGGTTATCTGGGTCCAGTGCTTCAAAGCAGCTGCACATCTCTCAGCACACAATCACATCATGCCCGATATATAAGCAGCTCTAAAGGACAGGATCACCTGAATGAGGAGCTGCAGCGCACCGTCGGCACGCGACTGCACCGCGATGGGGGGGTGTGGGAAGGCCAAATGTTTATGAAAAGAATGAAGAGCACTATCATTGCTACAGTGCGCATGGGAACACTCACACTTTACCTACAGCGCTAGCAACAATTGTGTTTCAGCTAGTTAAAGAAATGGATTATAAATGAATCTTACCTGGGAGGAAATGAGATGTCCAGTTCATACAATCTGTCTTTAAAGACTGACAGCTCTCTGTCAAACTCTAAAAGCTGTAAGAGATAGAAATAAATGTATTCACTCCTTAATGTTGAACTGAAGCAGTCTAAAAATACTACATTATATAAAAGCAAACAAACAGAGACTTTGGTTACACAGCTTGAGGTGTATCCCTCATATAACAGTTCCAAAACCATAGTGCAAAACAGTGGTATTTTGATACTTAAACAGTTTGTTGAGAAAAGTGACCAGAATGTTCCTTTCCTCCCCAGTGAAACACGGAACGCCGGTTCTCCACAGCAGTGACCTATATGTGCACTTACTATTTCAAGAGGGGTGAACTTTTGAATTTTATTAGCAATCTTTTCAAAGATAAAGCAGAGCAGCATTACAGAAGCACAGCAAACTGATATGCTAATCAGCCCCCAGAAATGCCAGCACAAAGTATCATATTACTTCATATTATCTTTGGCTCAGATAAGAAGGTACAATAAACACAGGGATGTGCACAACACTCTTGCTAAGCAAAGACAAGCAGTGGTTATGCACACCTATTTTGGGCGGTGCATGTCAGATAGCAGAAAGAGTGGTACATGACAGTGGGCAAAACGTGTTCCCAGGCAGCAGTCAAGACAGAGGACTAGAGGCAGATATTTAAGAGAGATATTCGTAAGTCTAGATTTAATGTCCTGTATAAACAACAGTCACTGCCTAATTTGTTTTCCCCCGGCCCTTTACAGAGAAAATAAATACCTGCAATTGTTTGTGCATAAACACAAACCTGGTCATAACAAGTCAATGATAATCGTTCGCATTACACCAGTAATTGTTCTGATGGACATAAACGACCTTACTTCAGAGGCACGCTGGTGTTAGGTCTGACATCCGAGTGAATTAGTGAGATACAAGACACAAAGCTCACGCTCTGCACTGTTTGCTGCTGGTCGCTGCTCTCAGTGACACTTTCCATTTTGACAGGCATCATGCAAGCAGCATCCCGCAGGACGGCGGTGTGTTTGCCCACTGTTCATTAATCATGTCCCATCTCACAGCTGTGCTGATACCATTGTATGAATGGCAGAGGTTCCCAAAGAAATTGGATCGTGTCCCTCTTTCCCCTCTGCCACCTCATAAATCATTCCTGATATGTGCAATTAGCAGCTACTTGTACACATTAATTATCTGTGTGAAAAGCAGCTACCTGAGCACCTGCACTGCCCAGGAGCTCCTCTCCCAGGCCTCCAGTTTCTAGCTGCTGTGTTGCTACACGCATGCACTTTTACACCAGGATGCCAAGTAATGGGCAGCCTTTCCTGTTCTAGTGCATCTCACACCACATGTGGTGACGATGCACAGGGAGAGATTCAAAAATACAAATAACTGCAGCCAATTTGTGCATGTTTTGACATCTGACCAAAAGCCCCAGTATTCCAGATTTTTGGATAATCATTTATAAACATCTGTGTGGAAACTTATGGTATGTATCTAATAATACGCCCAATCCTAAAACTGTTGGGGTAGAACAGACACTATCCTTATGTAGCAATCTCAACATACTTCAGGAAAAAATGCTTTACCTTGAGTGCTTCTAAGCTGTGATCCTATATTTAAGCATTTGGAGTAGATGTGTAGCCACAATGCATACTTACAAAGTGGCTATGAAAACAAACCTTACCATCTCCTTCCTGCTCCACCTTAAAGATACTGTCTGTCCAGCATAAGTCTAGCACAGGAAAAGATCTGCCCTCCCCATTAAAACTTTTCTCTGAAGTGTATGTCTCTTACTACAGTGCAAATACATTTTTCATGCTGTTGCCAAGTAAACAGATCAGAGCAGGAGAGCAGGAGCATCAGGAGAAAGAAGGCTATTGCTGGAGTGTGAAAACCAGAAGGACTGAATAACAGAACAATGCTCCACAGAACACAATGGTATAAATTACTCATGGGCATTCCAAGGGCTGGCAGTGGTAAATAGACACATTGTCCTCTCACACCAATTCACACTTTTAACATTTTATGTGTTCAAATTGCTCTTGCTCTAATGACACTTGCAAACTAAATGAAGGCCGGGGGCTAGGGCACAAAGCCTTCAGATGTGTGTTATTATCCAGAGAAGTTTCAGATGTGTTCATGAGCTGCAGTTGTGCCTGTGCCGTGCAGATGAGCTGCTGACACTGCGGCAGAGAGGACAGATAGCAGGAACAAGGCTGTATTGTGTGCCCTGCTCTCTATCAGTTCCCTGAGTTCCCCCAGGTGTAGGGACATCTTTTCCCTGAAATGAAAAAGCCAAAACCTCAGGATGACCCGGCTGGACATCAAAGCCCAACTAGGTGTCCAAAAGAAGTATTTAGGGAATGCCTGTTGAAGACAATTCACCTCACGTGTAAAACAAATATTTTCACTGGATTATTTTCCCAGACTTATTTCATGCTCTATTTTAAATAGTCAGTTTTAACAAATGATTTGTTTTTCCTAGCTATTAAGTGACTACGTCACAGTACCTGTAACCCCCTGTTCAAACGTGCCCAAACAGTTATAAATATCACAAACAGTTATAAATATCACTTTCACTCAGTAAGAGAAGGAACAAGACCTGACATCGTATGACTGTACTTGTTTTATGACAAGCACATGGGTGTCTGGAGCTCCTTGGCACTGCAGAAAATGCATGAAAATGATTATAGGACAGATGATACTGAGGAGCAGCCAGAATCTTACTTTTAAAGCATATAATATTTTATTTAAACACCATTCCCCCCCCAAATCCTCTAACCATGGCCATTTTCAGCACAAACTGCTCACTTATTTCCATAGTGTACACTAAACAGCATTGTGAACAATGTCAGTGCTGTAACAGCAAACATCAGTGTGTCTGTCACTCTAAATGCCTTAAAAATGACAAAGAAATTAAGTTCAGAGCCTAAAAATCAATATATTGTTCTATTTAATTCACTCATTATAAGATCATCCTTAAGAACCCAATCTTTAAGGCGTTACATGACGTGCTGGGGTAATTTGAGCAATTACATAGATTTGAAAATGCTGTGGCTGGAAGTTCATTCCAGAACTGTATGTCACAGGCAGTTCAGAAGACTGTTCTTTCCCCTCAACTTAATTGCACCAATGTATTTATACCCAAGCGATAGCAAGAATGATGCAGGACCAATGTTTTATCTGCTGTAAGCACTGAGCTGCTGATGTTATGTCAAGATACGTGCTCTAAAATGCTCAGTGACCAGCCCAACATGAACGTTTGATTAATATCTTCCACATGAAAATACCACTCATATGTATGAGTAGTACATCTATAGCTGGCTGATACCCATGAGATGCAAGGGGATGCACCTTGGGAAATGCAGCCATGCAGGATGGACAAGCAGCATCCCCTGGCCTGTGGCTGAGAGAAAAAACTGAGGGGGCAGAACATGAATTGTAAAACCAGGCTCAATCTACTGACAGGATTTTGCAGTCTGAAGTTCTGTATTTCCATTCAGCAAACTTCATGAGCCAAATGCATCAGTCAGTTTGTGTACTCAAGCTCCTACTTGACCTGCAGGGGAACTGGCTTGGTATCAACGAAGTTCTCTGCAGAGAATTAAAGAATGACTGCATCTGCAGTAAGGGATATTCCCTACTTAATTTGAGTAGAATTGAAAGCATTTAGGGCTGTTGCCTGCATCAGGTGCAGTGCCCATCACCTCCTAAGAGAATTGCCAAACTGCTGCTTTTCCAGGCAACTGTGCAACTTGCCTCCCTTTTTCTTGCCAGGGCTATGATGTACAAGTGCATTCCTGTGCCAGGGTGAAGAAGGGGGCAATGCATGAGACCAGGGCATGTAGCCCTGCACAGGCACTGCCTGCAGAACCTGGACCCTGCTCTGTAAGATAAGGCTGAGCAGGGCTGGATGGGTGGGCATCAGGTCACTGTCCCTATAGCTCATGGGGCTCTATGTGGTGAAACAGTAGGCACTTTGGGCAAAGATGATGGTTATCTGGAATACTAAATTTCAGAATTATGTAGCTTGATGCTAAGCAACATAATCAAATGTAGTTTAAAATTTAAAATCAAAGGATTATAACAGAGCTTAGCCAGCTGGAGCAATCAAGGGAATTTTGCTCGCTTCATTTTCAGTAATGAGGCACTCTTGAAAGGTCAGTGTCCACTGGTGTGCTGCAACAGGCCACCTTGGCTAAAATCACACACGTACGAACCCTTTTAAACAGGGCAACTTAATTCAGTCATTGGAGTAGAACAACAGCAATTACTCATCAAGACCTACACACCAAAGTCAGAGCATTGGTAGATCAGAAGGTGATATTAGCAGCATTTATCAAATCCATCTCCAGGGCCCACCAGAGAATTCACAGCTGTGAAAGGGAAATGAAGTTTCAGACCAAAAAGAGGAAATAAGCACAAAGGAATGACCTTAGTGAATTAAAGTATGTGGGCATTGGTCACTTCAACCTCCTCTGCCAGGCTGGGGTAGCACACAATTATTTTTTCCCAGAGACTTTGGGCATAGAGTGATTTCATCCAGCTCTCCAGTTAAAGAAAAATATCTAGAAACTGATTCAGCAGTTTGCTGACTTCAAATGCAGGTCTGGGGAAACACGGATCCCTCCACTTACCCATGAGGATGTCACACACAGCTCTGCCCCGGCCTTATTTGAAAGCTACTGTTTTCTCCAGCTAAGACTTTGTAATATGATCCAATACTGTGTATTTTGAATCTTAATAAAGCCATTCTTTAAAATCATGTTTCACAGAAAAAAAGACAAAATTACTGACTATAAATTACTACTTACACTGCTCTTGTATATTATTGTATTTCTGAGGATTTTTCTATACATCCTGAATGGCAGTGTTGTCAAATTGTGAATTCCTCCATAAATGTGGATATGTGGCACACAGAGAAACTATACCAACTACACTTTTCTTAACATCAGAATAGGCATGGGCAGTATAAGACTGTCAGCACAAAGACTCCTCGTGCCTGTATGAGTTTAGAAAATCTTTGATTTCGGTGGAAGCTTCCCCAAGAAAACTCTGTTTTGCCCTTGTTTTGACAATACACCTCCCTCTCTCAAGAGACATTCCCAAGGTTTAGAGGACATGAACACTTTCTAAGAAGTATTCCAACTTTTTTAGAAAATGCTCTCAAAAATGCCTTTAAAAAATAATATTTCTGTTACAGAAATATTCAAGTAGCTCAAAATGCCTGGAAGGAGCCACACTTCCCCTTGATGTCTATTGATCACCAGAGTAATTACTGGAGACTGCTATTGGCTCTGTCTCATTAGAGCTCCCTTCTCTGCCTCCTTGCCTGATTCCCCACGTTTCCCAGGCTCCTCACACCCCCTGTGAGCAGGGCTGCAGCTGCAGTGTGAGGACCACGACCAGAGACCCTGCCTGGTGCAGACCCTGTGCCAAGACAGCAGGTTCAGTGGCGTGGTGCTGGCCCTCCCAGGCGGGCACATGCTCAGCTGAGGACCAGCACCAGGGTCTAACACAAGCACTTCTCAGGAAGTGCACTGCAGTAGTTCTTGTTCTGAAAGGCACTCACTGCCTTACGATGCCTGTTGGTCCTGTAATACCTGAACACTGACTTAGACAAACAGTGCTGTCAGCCTTCTCCCATTATGTACCCCCTAACATTTTTCCAGTGGAGGCTGTAGCCCTTTTAGGTATTTCACATGCTCAGATTTTGGTTTTCCTAATTGCTCTGTGTTTGCCAGTGAGAACAATTTAGTGATAATATTTCCTATCTCTGTCATTACTCATTAGCACTTTATCCAATGACATATCAACTAACCACTAACTTACTTAAGCAAATGTAATTCCAAACACGGGAATGCTGGTTTTGAGTAACAGACTAGAGCACAAAGCCATCTTCCTACTAGTACTTTATAAAAATCAGGCATCTCAGATGACCACCTTAAATAAAAGAGGCAGTTTCAGGATGCACAGGATTTCCTTATGACCAGTCCTAGGTAACAATGGTCGTAAGCAATCAATTTCCTTCCTCTATCCTAATTTGCCCTTATACATCATATTCAAGATTTTATCTGGACAGGGGCTGGTTGTCTCAGTGGATAAACCTCTGCCTTTTCACCTCTGGGATCATGGTTCAAGTCAAACCCTGATGAAATGCACTTGATCGTCATAATCTAGTTCTTAGTGGACAGTATTCCCATTATCTTTAAAAGGGTCAGAGCCAAGGCCATTGGGAAGAGTGCATTGTGCTATATCTTGTCTGTTGATTAATACATTTTCAGTGATGCCAGATCTTTAACCTTCATGAGCACACATATTCTCACAAAAAGCTTAATAAAGATGCCTCATGGACTAAACCTTTCTGTTCAACTTGCATATAATTTCAGGATTTCCTGGGAATATTAATAAACCCACAAATATATTACTCATAATTTAAAAGTATGTTTGCCTGAACTGTTTGCAATAACACCCCTAAGTTAATCAGCATGATAACAGGTCACTTTAAATCATTACTTGGCATAGAACAAGACCTTGACAATCCATTTCTACAGCACATTATAGTTTTCTCCTCATACTATATCAGCTCAAACTAAATAGACAGAATAAAGGAAATCTATCCTCAAAGACTGAGTTCACTGCGCAAAACACAGAAACTGAGTAAGAATGTGCTTGCTGCAGAAGTTTACCGTTTGTTCGCTACAGCAAGAGCTCTGCTGAAGGACCGCTGGCAGCGGGGTGAAGCTCTTGGCTTATTCTTCCCCATTGTAATAACAATTATGATAAGAAATGGAACCACTTCCATGACTATCTGAGCTTTCCTGAGTAACCATGTCGAGTCTGTGTTGGTATTAACGCTGGTGATAACAGCAGTGTCCTCTGAGCCATCAATCACGCAGGAGCTGTTGTGGGCTGGCACCCTTGGTCCAACCTCTCCTGGCTGCTACCCACTGAGGTTGGCGCTGCCCAGGGACAGTCCCTGCCGTGGGCAGCAGAGGAGAGCAGGACACAGGGACAACCAGTGTCAGCTCAGCTTTGTAAGCAGTCACCAGTTCCCACGAACCTCCGTGACAAAGGAGATCGTGATTTTAGTAGGAATAACATGGGGCTCAAGTCCGAACCCAATTAATTCACAGATCACTTTCATTACACAGTTGTGGTCAAAATCTTAAGGACAGCATGTTAATTTCTATCTGGGCTGAGCCTTTAAAATGGTTGATAGGAAAGATAGGAACGCATGCACCACTTCTCATTTCTGATTGCGGTTAAAGATTACAAAACTATTTCTGATCATTAAATAATTCCCCTGTAGTAATTACAAGTTCTTACACACTTCAATATATTTATTTAACTGACTAACCAGTTCAGACCAGAGAAGCCTCCTGTGTTCTCTGCGCACTGTTCACGGGCACATCTCTGGAGCAGAAGGACACAATCGTGGTGCACAGGACAGCTTGGCTGTAGCCCATCAACAAATCAGAGGAGATCAGCTTTTTCTAACCCAAAAGCAACAACTACAGGCTGGGGGAGACTGGACGAGCAGCCCTGGGGAGAAGGACCTGGGGTGTTGGGTGGGGAGAAGCTCCCCATGACCCGGCTTCAGTGTGCACTTGAGACCAGAACCCCCCCGTGTGCTGGGTGCACCCCCAGAGTGTGAGCAGCAGCTCAGGGAGGGGATTCTGCCCCTCTGTTGCATGAAGGGGAGACCCCCCCTGCAGCCCTGATCCAGCTCTGGGGCAGCAGCACAAGAGGGACGTGGAGCTGTTGGAGTGAGGCCAGAGGAGGCCATGGAGATGCTGCGAGGGCTGGAGCAGCTCTGCTCTGGAGCCAGGCTGAGAGAGCTGGGCTGGGGCAGCCTGGAGAAGAGAAGGCTCCTGAAGGGGAGACCTGAGAGCAGCTCCAGTGCCTGAAGGGGCTGCAGGAAACCTGGAGAGGGGCTTGGGACAAGGGCCTGTAGGGACAGGCCAAGGGGAATGGCTTTAACCTGCCCGAGGGGAGACTGAGATGAGCTCTTAGGCAGAAGCTCTTCCCTGTGAGGGTGCTGAGGCGCTGGCACAGGGTGCCCAGAGAAGCTGTGGCTGCCCCATCCCTGGCAGTGTTCAAGGCCAGGTTGGACACAAGGGCTCGGAGCAAGCTGCTCTAGTGGAAGGGGTCCCTGCCCGTGGCAGGGGTTGGAGCTGGGTGAGCTTTAAGGTCCCTTCCAACACAAACCAGGCTGGGATCCTGTTAACTTAAACTGGAACCTGTCTGACACTAAAGTGAAACTCTACTTGTTGTGCCTCCTCTTGTCCAACCTTTCTCATTGCTGCTCTGTAACATCCCTCCTTGTAGCACCCAGATACCATAGTTCTGTTGTAGTTACAGGAGTTACACCCTGGTCCACCTGATGCACTGTCACTCTGATGTACAATTCAGAACATGCCAGTTAAATATTAAGACAGTTTCACATTACTGCTACAATTGTTTTGCCCTTTTTCTATCTCAACTCAGTTGGATAAATCTGGGTGTTTCCTTCTGAAATAAAATCATACAGAACGGCCATTGCACCTCGAGGTAATAAATACAGGTAATTGCTAAGCTAACTTTGGAATAAGCTGCAGATAAATCTGGATAAGCCACAGATTAGTTTGGAGAAATTAGACCTGACAGATTACTGGGTACATTTCAAACCGAATTTCTGTTGAACAGATAATTTGTATCTATACCACATTTTTCATAAAAAAATGCTCATTTTTATAAATCTATCTTAAGATTCTTTTTTTGTTGATTACAATGTAAAAAAGAAGGAACAACTGTGTATGGACAATGATAAAGTAGCCTGTTGATAATAAATATTTGTCAGGTCTTGTCACATCTGTACACATTCCAGTGTTACTGAAGAGACACCACTCTGATAAAAAAAAAAATACCCTTGGAAAAATCAATGGATTTTGAGCTAAAGCAGTTGCTAAACACACAGAAAACATCTTTATCCAGCAGCCAGAGTGCTGTGAAAATTCCCAAGCCTTGCATTGGTACAGCTAAGGAAAATTTAATCTTCCCAAATACTCATCAGGGCACTCCATCCTGCAGACCTGACAGCTCCACTTATAATTAATTATACAATTTCGATGGGAATATCGACTAAACAAAACTATAAATCATAGAAAAAGTCAATAGGCATGGACACATTCAATCATGTCCCGACCAATGATTACTACTCTTAAAATACAATAATTATTTTCAGGAGCCAGCTTGAATTAAATTTCTGTCAGGCTGGTACAAGACCGGCGGTTGATGAAGGATGCGATGGATTTTTTGGGTTGAATTCGGCACAGACACATTTATCCTTTTAGATAGGTAGTTTGTTTTTAGTGATCATGGTGCTGCGTGTTTAACTAGACCATGAAGATTAGATTATCTCCAATGGCTCATTATATCGTTTATCTTTTCCTTCCATGTTTGATCTGGAAGATTTCCTGCTTCTTGGTGCATGAATGAAATGACTGCTGATTTTGAAATGGAATGTGCTTAAGTGAGATTCTGCCTATGCCTTCCCACACCACGTCCAGGTATGGAAAGGCAACCACAGTCATTGGAAATACCACCAGGATGTGGGAAATGGCAGCAGCAGGAATAGCTTTGCTCTGCTTCAGAAGTGTACTGGGAAAATAGAAAAATGGCATATTTGATGGGTTTAAAAAAAGTTAAAAAATTATGATAATCATACATGTAGAGGGAAATCTGGGACTGGGATGGGATTAATATGGAAACAGGAATTGGGATTAGTGCTATCACCTTGAATTCAATATCCCCCAAGCTGCAAAACATCAGTGAAAGAAACGTTCCATATTTCCAAAGGATTCATCTACCTTGTAAATTTAAGACCAAACCCAAGCCAAGCTATCTCACAGTAACTGTGTTTTGAAGATGTGCTGCCTGCAGACACACATGCCCCATAAACCAGACATGCTGTGAGAAGGGACAGCATCCAACGAGCAGGATGGACGTCAACAGATGGCTCTGACACACAGTTTTCTGCAGGTTTTCTTTGTTTAGTGCAGCCTGCACTATTCATATAGCTCAGGATACTCAAAAGACCAATGTCATTGGCTTACACACAAGATCTAGCACATGCTAGCATAGCTCCGCTGATGACAGTGAAGCTGGTCCGATTTTCACAAGCAGAGGGTCTGGCCCATGACATCTGCAATAAGGCTCCCACGCACAGTGTGCACATTCCTGATGTTTATCTGTGCACAACTGTAACTATTCACTTTTGGTTTGGGCTTTTTTTTGATGCTTAGTGTTGTTCCTTCAGACACATAACCCCTAGAAACCTCAGATGAAATTGGGAAAGCTGCAAGCAGTGATACAGAGACCTTCCAGAATGAAGTGGGTACATTTTGAAATAAAATCACCTTAAAGAAGATACAAAGCCATTCTCCACAGAAAAATCACAGTCCTCATTGCAGCTCAGAACATCAGTGTTCCTGTCTGCTTTCTCCTCATAGGGAGCCCTATATGATTGCTCAACCAGTGCCAGTCGGCTGCAGGCTTTGAGCTTTCTATTCTATTTATTCACGTGTTTTTATTATTCTTTGTACGCTCAGCAGACCAGGTATTTTCAGAACAGCCTGGCATTAAGGGCTTGTCCTAACTTATTATGGTGCACAATGAAGAACTAGGAATGAAACAGGATGCTTGAAGAAATGCAGACCAGAGGGCAGAGAAGAAAAATGTACTGTCATGTGCATATAATTTACATTTTTTTCTGTGCAAAAGCAGGTGAAGAGATGCCAAAGTTAAGAAGCTGTATGCAAGATAACTGGCTAAGTGAGGAGCAGTTACTGTGTTAATAATCTATCTCTTCTCTTTCTGTAGACAAGAGGGCTGATGAAAAGAAAGGGCTGGGCAGAGAAACACAATCTTTATGGGAGCTTCCAACTTATTCCTTCGAAAGTATTTAGCAATGAACTTACCGCGGTGCCATTGTTATCTCTAAATACATCTTGATTAAAATAGTCAAAGAGCTTCTTTTCTAATTGTAGCATGACCTGAAAAAAAACATAGAGAAGAAGGGTCAGTGAAGCTCCTGGACTCAGCTCCCCAGTGCACAGATGCTGCAATGACCTGTTCGGAGACATGCAACCCTTGAAAACCATGTGGCAGCTCCCCACGTCCAAAGCTCCCTGTCAGCCTGAGTGACTGGCAATCACTTACAGAGATCCAATTAACTGAGCATTAGGTGGGACAATCAAGATCCCTCCCCTCCCGTTAAATTATCAGCTGGAAACAACTATATTCCTGCTTTGCGGAGCAGGAAGGAGCGCTGACAGCGTCTCTGTTTACCCAGGGGACAGAGGGCATTCCGCTGTTTACCTTTCGGTCATTATCAGATTCCCGAAATATGAGCTTGACCACTTCATTGGTGTCAGCCGCCCGCACGGTCTGCATCGTGGCCTTCGCACACAGCGTCTAACGGAGAGCAGAGGGACACAGGGAAATGCTTTAGGCAACATAAGGCCACGTTTAATTGAACTGTATCAATCTCTGTATCTCCCGTGCACACCTGAGAACAGCGTTTGGTGCAGGTCAAAGCACAAAGCATTGCTCGTTTAAGTCACTTCCCCTCATGGCAAATTTAAAACTGTTTATTACCATTTGGACAGAAATAGGCAATATTAAGAAAATATCAATCAGATAAAGCAAATACTCACTGAAGTTACTACCATGCACCCAGGTTCTTTCACAGGTCTGATGCTGTATCACGCATTAGGTGCAAACATCCTCAAAGGCCACTTCCTACACTAATGACTCCACAGCCCTGCTGGTTTCTGAACAGTGTTCTTAAAAGCTGGTAACTGCATTGGCATGACAGCTCTGCGGGTTGGCTCCTGACTGCAAACACTTTGACCTTGTCAACTCATGTTCCAAGTATAATTTTGAAGTCCAAGCAATGCTCATGCAACCTAATGGTAAGTTTCACAGTTTACTCTGCAAAGCAAATTCCCCATTCATCATCCTTTTAAATAAGAGGCAACATCATGTCTCTAGGTACCACAGAATCCCAGCCTGGTTTGTGTTGAAGGGACCTTAAAACTCCTCCAGCTCCAACCCCTGCCACGGGCAGGGACCCCTTCCACTAGAGCAGCTTGCTCCAAGCCCCTGTGTCCAACCTGGCCTTGAACACTGCCAGGGATAGGAACATTGCAGGGATGGGATATTTTGAGGACCAGGTGCCTGAAACTTACCACCAATCACCACTTGACCAGGCACAGACGTCTGAACTCCCAAGGAAGTGCCAGGCCTCAGTTAACTTGCCATTCACCTGTTTGAGGCCCAACTTCAGCATTCATCAAAGCTACCCAGAGGTAACACACAACAAGTCGTTTGAAGGGCTTTCTCTGTTGCGCTGTAACAGGTGAAAATCTGGAGCTTTCAGCAAAGCATTTGGGCACGTATTTAATTTAAAAACATACTTTGGATTCACTGAACCTCTAATTTTAGTGAAGCTTTAAGTATGTTAAGTGCTTTAAAATGCAGAAATAGACTACATCCGAACTGAGGGGCGAGCAGGCTTAACCAAGTGCTTGGGCAAAGCTAGTGGATATTAACTCTGCCCCAGCCCATCTGCCTGGTGCTGGAATCCACAAGGAAGGGGAACTGAGAAAACCTTGGTGTTACTCGAAGGCAGGGAGGAAGCAGTGAAGATAAGCATCCACACCCCAACCCAGTTCAGCATCCCCTGCTACAGCCACGGCACGAGCTACTGACAGGATCTATTCACAGCCCTGGACGACTACATTGCCAAAGACTACCCTGGGCAAAAGCTTATTTTATTGGAGGTTCTTAATAAAAGCATAATAAAGAAAATAACTTGGTCAAGAAGAGGCTACAAGGTGACTTCCCTGCTCTGTCTGTCCCACTCCTTTTCATAATGGCCAGACAACAGATTTTCACTGTGCATAATATTCACATACAAGTATATTCTGCAGTAATAGGGTAATAGAATTACACATCCTACTACATGCTTCTCTTACAAATATAAATCTATATTTATATTGGGATTCATTATCAGAAGTGCAGTATCTATCAGACATGATGCCATGGAGCTGTGGTGTACTTCTCAGCTCCCCATTCTGAATCTATTCCAAGGCAAGAAATACATGCCAAACATGTATTTGAACAAAAATCCACCTGCTTGCAAGTATTTGAGATCTCAGCTGAGGTGACCGGTGCTACAACAGGAACAATCTGTCAATGGACTTTTTGCCCCCATTTTCTAGGAAGACATCAAGGCCAGGATGGATGCAGCTTGGAAGGTCTAGTGGAAGGTGTCCCTGCCCATGGCAGGGGGTTGGAATCGCATGAGCCTTAAGGTCCTTTCCAAACCAAAGCAGCCTGTGATGCTATGATTACAAAACGATCATTGATAAAGGTCCTCGTGTGCTGCCCAGGACGACCAGAAAGCAACAAGCTTTCTTTAAAGGACAACTGCATCTTTAAAGGACAACTTCACTGAAAAATAAAATCTGAGCCTGATGGCTTTTGTCAAGTCTATGAGCTGAAGGGGCGCTGATTCCCCATCTCGCTGAATAAACAACGCCCCTTCCTGATGGATATTTTTTTGTTTCTCCCCCCCAAAAGCAGTGCCATGTCTACAGATTACAAACATCTAACTCTGGTTTATCCTAAACACCTTGACATGCTCACAGCACTGACGGGGCCAAAGGTGGCTGTGAACTCAGTTTTCACTGAGGACAGGAGTGCTGGTGACATGGACACAGCTGCGGGCTGCCTCTGAGAACTTCACCCCTGCTGCGGGATCTGTAAGAAAGGCCTGGGAGGAGAGCGGTCAGGGGCTGGCAGGAGCTCAACCTGCCTCTGCCTGGGAGGAGGAGGAGAGGCACACGGCCACCAGGGAAGTACACGTCTCGTACCACTTATCTGCGTGTCTGGTACCCCTTATTTCCAGCACATCCCTCGCATCCTCCCCATCCCGCAGGATCCCTTTTGTCAGTTGCACACGTAATTACCGCTCTGCCATCTGTGTCGACGCGGACCCGGTGAGGTAATCCACCAGTGAGCCATTCCCAAAGTGCTCCCTCCGACGCGGGCCATTGAAATTCAAGGCACAGATGAGCTAATCGGGTCAAGCCCAAAAAAATAGCGCTTTGGGCTCATGTGTCACAAATCAGTCTGGTCGCCTTTAACCAGCGCACCAGATTAGAACAAGCACTCGAACAAACCAAAGCGGAAAACCCGCCGCTCTCTAAAGCTGGTTTCTAAAGCCCTAACAAATCGCTCCATCTTTCACTCATTTAAACTTTCCAAATGAGGGTCAATACGGTCCCCGAGCATCCAAATGCTAATGCGCTTAAGGGTGCTTAAGCAGCTTTCCAGAGTGAATGGGCCAAAGAAGGGCTCGAAAAGACAAGGCAGAGTTACTGTCACTGTCAAAAAGTCATTGTAGCCACCCCCAGAGCGGTTGCAATTCAAGAAATTCATGATTTCTGTCTCTTAAAGGCATCTGCTTGAGAGCATTTCTTTTTCTGAGCTGCTTTATCTCACAACTTCAGGCCCGCTCCCAAAGAAAAAACCCCGCGATCAACTCTTGAGAACCAATACAGAGAAAGGACCCACATACCTTATTGCTTTCAAATTTCACACACACACAACGTTACCTTATTCACAGACAAAAAGTGATTGGGCAAAGGTTCATTTCTTATACAAGCTGGAGCACTTCTTTTTTCCTCCTCATTTCAATTTCTACAAAGTCGTAGTCACCCAAGCAGAAAACTTTGGGGAACATGTGCCCTTTGAGACAAGACTACTCTTGAAGGGAGTTTTTGTCGCTGGTAAAGGAAATCAAAATGCTATAAAACCACACTGTTTCCTTCTGGGTATTCCCTCAGAGGTACCCTTTTACAAAGTCAGAAGAGGGGAAATCAGGCATCAAAACTCTACCCACATTATCTGCTTAAAACCTTCTTTCTGCTTTGGAAACAAGATTTGGTTAAAAAGTTTGCAGGAGAGGGGGATTCAGAGCTGAAGGAGAACTGGGTATTCAGCCTGTGCTTAGCAAACACTGCTGGGTCTTACTCCCACTTTCATATACACTGCCCACAGGCAGAAGCTCCACAGTATTTTAAATATAATCCTTTGTAATAATTTATGTCATCAAATTGTAAATCATCGCGAGAACTTTTCTGATAATTGCCTTAGAACGCAATCAAAGTGTCCTATTCTGCAAAGCTGGGAGTGAAGGGTCTTTACGTTGGCAAGAGACAAACCTAGAATTTCTTCTAATCTCTGCAATCCTCAGAAACTGGAAACCTTTTGATTTACAGCATAAATGCATTTACATCAAATGTATTCATGTCAGAATACAGCTGCTGCCATAGACACACACCACATCAAAATGTTTTAGACTGCTTCTGCAAACTTACAGTAAAAAGAGATAAAGGCATTAGAACAACTGTGTTACATACGCAACCCACTCACAATGTCCTACAGTATGTATGTTAGGATTTCTTTTTCTCATGTCTGTATGAAAGCCTCTGCAGGGCTGGCACCTGCTCTGCTGTCCCTGCCAGCAGCGCTCCTCTGCTGCAAACCGCACCTCATGTTCACTGGTTTTGCACTCCTGCTTTCTGGGCATCCCCTCGCCTCCCGAGTCCCCTCCCGATGTGCGCCTCAGCCCCTGCGTGTCTGTCACTGCAGAACAAACTCTTCTGGGAGAGAAAGGGAAAAAATCCACGCACATACAGGCTCCAGCTTTCCTACTGCCTCCTCTCCTGACCCTGAGGGTGTGCTTCCCAGTGACCCGAACTCCTCCCTCGGGACTTCCCAGGACTTTGAATTCTTCTTAAAAAGGAAAGAGAAAGGCACTTGCAATTTCCCAGAAGCCGCATGGACTGCGCCATGCATGCTGCTACTCATGCCAGCACAGCAGTGCACGGGCGGAAGAACCTGACATGAGCCAGCTGAAATAAGGGCCTGAGCAACCAGATCAGTTAAATGGAAGCCACTTGGTTTCATTCTGGTTACGTACACTGTGGGTTCTGGCAGGACAGAGAAGACGTAGGCACAGGCATCACCTGACAGTGAAAAGCTGCTCCTGAAATGCTGCTCAAAACTCCAAATCAATCTGACGCTAAATGAGGATAACCAAACGGGTTTTTAATTACCATCTGGATGCAAACTCTATTTGGAGCAACCAGCAAGGTAAAAGACTTGCTACTTTGGGAATAACAGGAACATCTGCCTTGTTTGGGCTCCTCCTTGCCTCTGAGGGGTTGATGCGATTTCCTCCACAGCAAGTGTAACTTCCTGAGCCAGTGAAGTTGTGTGTTTTAAACTACCTGCCACCAAAATGGAGACTTACTTCAGTTCGTTCTACACAGGGGGCAGAGGCATTCGGCCACAGAGCTGATGAGAACAATTAGGAAATGGCAGAGCTGAATTCCCCAATGGAAAGCAGACAAAACTGTCTGATGAGAGAGACGCTTTTACTTGAAAAAATATCCCTTACGCTGTATATTAACTTGTGTTAACTTCACTTATGTGTAAATAGCAATAAGGTCTCAGAGAAGTTGCTATGCTTTTAATACTAATAAGCTTCCAGGAACAGGAATTTAACTCAGCAGTGAGATAAATATTAGCTGAATAAAGAACACATATAACAAAGCATTAATGAGAAGTCACTTGAGTATCAGGATGCAAACCTGCTTTCTCTTTGAGTATTGCCAGAGGGGTGAGCTCTCACCTAGGGCAGCGGGACGCTGAGGGGTTGGGTGGGATGGAGTGCGAAGCCTTCAGAGTGCTCCTGCAAGTGTATGGTCTGTTTTCTGATGGCAAATCCATGCCAATCACATATCACTGGTGCCTGTATTCATTTCAGGACTGATTTAACCTGGCAGGCAGTTTACAGCAGCCCCAGCTCTGCCACCTGCAAGCACATCCTAGAACGGTTTGGGTGGGAAGAGAATTCACAGAATCAGCCAGGCTGGAAAAGCCCTTCAAGGTCATCCAGTCCAACCGTTCCCAGCACTGCCAAGGCCACCACTGACCCATGGCACTGAGGCCTCGTCTCCACGCTGTGTGAACACTTGCAGGGACGGTGACTGCAGCCCTGCCCCGGGCAGCCTGTTCCAATGCCTGACTAAAAGCTCCTCCAGCTCCAACCCCTGCCACGGGCAGGGACCCCTTCCACTAGAGCAGCTTGCTCCAAGCCCCTGTGTCCACCCTGGTCTTGAACACTGCCAGGGATGGGGCAGCCACAGCTTCTCTGGGCACCCTGTGCCAGCGCCTCAAAACCCTTCCTTCTTTATACCATCAGTAACCACACCAGAGAGGATGCAAAGCTGCCATACTAGGGGTAGTGAAAAGATGCAGTAAGTGAACATGCTACCCTATTGCCTGCTCTGCACATCAACTGTTTCACCCCACAACTGCTTTTTATGCATTTCCTGTCTTTTTACTGGGCATTGTGTATGTGTCATACAGGTACTGATCTGTCAATCAATCTGACCCTCTTACCAGGGAGATTATAGTAAACCTTAGGTTCACACCTTGCACACTATTTTACAAAGATATCCTTCATTTATTTTATCCAAAAAGCATGTATTTTAATGTGGGGGTAAGTGCTCCTGGGAACAGGTGAATTCGGGGACGGTTTGTGTCTTGTTCAATAAGCATAAGCCTGGGGACCTGTTAGAGCCCAACCTCTCAGCATGTTCAGATTACGGTGCTGCTGCAGCAAACTGCTTGGAGGCTGTGTGGGAGCAGATGGGAGAGGAGCACAGTTCAGCAATCCCACCTCATGGTTCTCTGAGACACTTGACCATAACTAGGTGAAAAGGATTATTTAAATTTACAGGCTGCTGGACTCACATTCCATTTCAAAAGTGAATAAAGGAGCAAATGATGTGGAACCAGACAGGGAGTACATTGATGAGAAATGAGTAAGATACGGCAGGATGAAAAGGAGTTGAATCAGGGAGGCTGAAAAATCACAGAAAGGGGAAAATACAGCAAGGAAATCATCCACATGCTGCATCAGCAAGGCATCACCTGATCAGCCAAATTTTAGTCTCACCATAACGCTGTACAGATCATTCCAGTTAACACAGTGAATTTCCCACTCCCAACTGGTTCAGGTCAGACAAACAGAGTGAAGTGGAAATTATTTTCCTGTCACGTTTTCTCCCTTAACAAGTAAAGTTAACTCAGAGGGAACATGTCCTTTGCCCAGCTATGGGAAACAATGGAAGAGTATTAACATCTCTCCCACTTTGGTGCACATACCTGAGGTTACCTGATGATGTGGAGGGCACACATCTGTCTCATGGTTGCGCTCAGACTTGGGAAGAGCACAGGCCTCTGCTGCTGGCACCCTGGAACACGAACCTGCCTCATGCAGGTCACCTTCATGTTCAATGGCTGCAATTCCCTTGTTCTTTAAGGGACATTCATTTTGCTGTTGTGCATCACAGGAATCAAACCAAAGTTGTACTTCTCGGTATTTCTCACTTTGTGAGTAGAAGCAGCCAGTGTCTGCCTAAGGGCAGAGAGGCTTTAGGTAGATTTTAGGTAGGTAAGCGGCTTGATTTCAGAACTGCCCAACACTTCAGGTGCTTAAAGTCAGCTCCAATTTTCATTTTGGAGGATAAGCTTAATAGAAGACAAGGGCAAAAAATACTAGTGAACAGTGTAATGGGAGTGCGTCACCCAATGCATAGATGATACCCACTGTTGTAAGTCTACTTTGTGGAAGCCAAAGGGTCTCACTCTTCAGAAGCCAAGCCTTTATCCTGAACCATGTCACATCACGGATTTGGTACAAAACTCCTGATAATTTAAAGGGCAAATTCTGGAATTAACTCTTTCTGGCAGTGCTAGTCGGTGGAACAAAATGCTGCATGGGAGTTTCTGAGGCTTGCTCTTTGTTCCGAGTGCGATAACATGGAATTACTGCACTGAGCACTGTGCAGCAGCTGTAGTGGGCAGTGCACCCATCAGTGCCATGAGATGGCCAAGAACAGCACTGACAGACCCAGTTACTGGGAACCCTGCAGTGTCCTGATCTGGAAGTGAGTCAAAAAGCACCAAAGAATTTTGTTCGGTGTTGGTTTACATTCTTGGCACTTCACATCACTGATCCCATGTTTCTTCATTTCTAACAGCTGTAAGAGATGTAAGAGCTGGGCTTGTTCAGCCTGGAGAAGAGAAGGCTCTGGGGAGACCTCAGAGCAGCTTCCAATGCCTAAAGGGGCTACAGGAAACCTGGAGAGGGGCTTTGGACAAGGGCCTGTAGGGACAGGCCAAGGGGAATGGCTTTAACCTGCCCAAGGGGAGACTGAGCTGAGCTCTTAGGCAGAAGCTCTTCCCTGTGAGGGTGCTGAGGCGCTGGCACAGGGTGCCCAGAGAGGCTGTGGCTGCCCCATCCCTGGCAGTGTTCAAGGCCAGGTTGGACACAGGGGCTTGGAGCAAGCTGCTCTAGTGGAAGGGGTCCCTGCTCGTGGCAGGGGTTGGAGCTTTAAGGTCCCTTCCAACACAAACCATCCTCTCCTGTCCTAATCTTCAGAATTCCCTGCAGGACACTGCTTCCACTGCCTGGGTCCAAAGCTCAGCTGCTGACCAACAACAAATTGCAGCACAGCCCTTGAGCAAGTAGAGCGACACGGCTGATCAGAGAGAGGAGGCCTAGAGGAACATCAACTTCTCATAGCTGGCTGGGGATCTGGAGGGATTTAACCCAGCCACAAATGCCAATCCCTGGCTCATCTGACACCAGTGGGTGTTCAAGCACCGCTGAGACAGGACAGGAAGCTCTGCCAGGGATGCAGCTTCTGCCGTCCTTTGCTCAGATGGACCAATGATCCTTCTGGATAGCATGGGGGCCCTACTGGGCAAACAAACAGCCTATTCTACAGGGTTTCTGAAACACAGGTGAACATTTTTAACTTGAAGCAAACGAGGATTCAAGCATGCTGAGAAATACAGAGAGCTCCCACTTGCACAGAGAGGGGGAAAAATGCAAGTTCAAAAATGGTAACGCAACATCATTTTAAAGCCAACAGCTGTGGACCACTTGGTGAAGTGCTATTCTTTTTGCTGTATCTTTAAGTGCAGTTAAATTCATTTGTCACTTGATCGAAAGCCAACAGGCTACAAATCTCCCAAGCCCCTCTCGCGCTGAATAGTGACAGGAGTATTCTGTTGTGCCATAAGAAAACGTTTGTGTGCGTCTCTGTCCGCAGTCATACATGCTACTTTAACTCATCTGCCTCCCCATTCTCTGCAGCCCAGGAGGACAAATTGCTCACTGTGGCTCCCTTTCAGAGGCAGCACAGCGCGCAAAGAATCATGACTGAGCAGAAACACAAGGAACAGGCACATAAAAATTCATCACTTTGGCCTCCTGACCTCTTGCCACTGGGTTTGGCAAACCCTGTCTCAAAAAGTAGCACCAAGGGAGAGCTAAGCAGACCGGCTGAGTGAAATTACGGACAAAAAATATCTTGGACGCAGGAAAACCCCACCAGATGCTTCATTGTCTTTGCAGAGAAGTGGTGCTGAAAAAGGGGGTGATCTACCACATGGCATATTGGGTGGAATAAGTAGTGCCATTGTTTCAGAGCAGCTCTGTCACTTTACTGACTGCAATACAAAGAGGTGTAAAGCAAGATTTAATCCTGACTTTTTAGTCAGCAGATTAAAACCAATCATGCCAGATGCCCACAAGACTGTTTAACATACAGAAAGCTTTTTCATACTCTACAAAAAAAGTGAAATCTGTAATAACTTCTTTATTTCCTCTAGAGGGGCCTTTCTCTCTCACTTTTAGTCAGAAAAAAGGGAGAAGTTGTAATGGATTTTAAGATGTGCTATTAATTTTTACTTTTGCCTTGGCTCTTTTCCCTGTTGAGACAAAGCTAAACAAAGTAAATTCTTTCACCCCTCCAAAATCAGACAGGTATGCCAAAGAGAACTGCTGCTACAGAAAAGCTGTGATTTCAGAAAGAATTTATACCCATGAGACCAGAAATGGATGTTACCAGCAGTAGTCACAAGAGCAGTTAAAATTCCTCTCCACCATACCGGATGCAATGCAAGATATGGAAGCGTGGTTGTCAGCATGCTGGTAAGTGAGCATACAGGCTGATAAATAAGCATACAGCTGTTTTCCCTCAGAAACTGAACTCGCCCTTGGGTGTCTGTTGCAGAGGTGACCCTGCTCACGTGGCCTTTGCCCAGCCCAAGGTGTCCTGCATGAGCCTTGGGGTAACCCTTGTTGTACACAACAGGAACCTCGCAGGGGCGTGATTGCTGGTGCTGGTCTGGCAGCACCATGGCATGCGCTGGAGCTGCTCTGGCACTGGGACCAGGCACCTAGCGGGGCATCGGAGGCTGTGACCAGCTCTAAACCAAGAGGGCTCACAAGTGATGCTCTTATTTACAAATAGCCACTTGGTGCTTTCATTTAGCATCACCTGCAGAACTGTTGAACACTTGTATTGAACAACTGTGGGTTGCTTTCTTCTTTTTCTATTTATAAACAAATTAATCTCCACAAATACTGCCACAAAGATATAAATTCAATTGTACTTTTAAAACACGTCTGGAGAGGGGCTTTGGACAAGGGCCTGTAGAGACAGGCCAAGGGCAATGGCTTTAACCTGCCCGAGGGGAGACTGAGATGAGCTCTTGGGCAGAAGCTCTTCCCTGGGAGGGTGCTGAGGCGCTGGCACAGGGTGCCCAGAGAAGCTGTGGCTGCCCCATCCCTGGCAGTGTTCAAGGCCAGGTTGGACACAAGGGCTTGGAGCAAGCTGCTCTAGTGGAAGGGGTCCCTGCCTGTGGCAGGGGTTGGAGCTGGGGGAGCTTTAAGGTCCCCCCCAACCTGAAGCATTCCAGGATTCTATGTTTAGTATTTTTCTGCTATATTATAAAAAAGTGAAAAAAAAAAAAAATCTGCTGGTTAGTCCCCCCTGAATTTCCAAAATCTGGCTGATTTTAAGCCAAAAATGTTGCCAAATACCACAAAAAAAAAATGCTTCTTATATTAAATTGCAAATTTATGCATTTAAGAAAAATAATGGACAATCTTTGGAAAAAGCTACAGTAAAATATGCATTCCCTTAAAATTCTGGTATTGGGTTGGTTTGCATCACACACATCATTTACTAAATCAGAAACTATATGGCAGTAAGATAATGCCTGGCGTTGTATCCCTAATCTAATCTAACTTTTGCCCATGGAAAAATTACAACTCAAATGTCTCATTTGTTTCCTTGTCACACACTTTAACAAACCCCTCATTATAAGCTTCTAAAATAAAAGTAGTAGATTTAGTGAATCACTGACCCAAATCAGTGCTATTAAAACCATCTTCTCATTTTACATTTAGTCAAGACCTAAATGAAAACAGTTCAGACTGTTATGATACATGAACTGGCAAAACCCTGCTCTAGTTGTACCGATAGTACATTAAGGATGGACTGAACTTTTAACTGGCTTTTTAGCACTTAAATACATGTAAACTGTTAGCACTGCCCCGTTAGTGCAGGTGTGCAGGGTGCTCTGTTGCATGGTCCAAGGCACCTGCAGGTGTCACTGCAGATGTCCTGCCTCCTGCCCCCAACGGAATTATTCTGCACCCTTTAAAACTTGGGTGCCACTTGTGGAATTCACGTGAGACCAAATGGGAAGCCTCTTTGTGTAATCATGCTTTACAGCACTAGAAACTATAGCCCATTATAAGCCTAGTGCCGTGCTTTCCTCCTGGAAAATGGGTTTTGTTACGTTAATTAAGCTGCGCTATTTGTCTTTCTATTCCCATCCTTACAGCATCCTTTGCAGGTCTGGTATCACAGTGGTCGTTGTGGGCAGGTAGAGACCCTTCCCTATGTCTCTCATTTCTCCACTGGATTGATGGTGACTGAGAGGTGTAACACACTTGCTTTAAATCTCATCCTCCGGCTGAAAAGACATGGGCAGGCACCATAATGAAGATGATGGCATTTCCTTCCTAGCAAAGTCCAACTAGAGATTCTCAAGCTACAGCAGAGGAAGAAACCAGCTAAGTGTAAATCTAAGAGACTTCTGCCCATTAAACACTGATTTCACCAGTACTGATTCCACTTTGGAATCTGCTCAATTCTAAAACTTCCATTCTGCTCCCCACTTGTGAATTTCTTCAAGCAAGTCTTGTGGGTGGCCTTCAAGATACATTTTACCAATTTTTCATGCCCATCCCTCGAAATGTGACCCTGCTCCTGTGCTTTTATCTCTCTGACAACTTCACACAGGAAAACATGCAGCCCCTCTGATAGCATGAAATCGGAAACAATAGCCTCTGGAAACAAAAGGGGGTAGGGGGGCAGGATACAGTCCAGGTCCTGGCTGATTTTAGGCACAAACAGATGTTCATAGGACCTGAAACCCTGGGCAAGCTGAAAGGAAAAGCTTGTAAAAGAAATGGACCTTAAAAACAATGTATTGAAGAGCTTCAAATGAAAGCAAAGGGAAAGCAATATGGCTTTCAATGATAAATCTCGGCAAAGAAAACCAAAGTGGCCCCATGAATTTCAATGATGCATTTTTCTTTTTCAATGAACTCTACAGCTCATTTTGAAATCTACAAATTGCTCAGATCTCAACTGAGTTTACAAGTCTCCCATATCCATTAAAAGGTTACAATACTGGCATTTCTCGTTTCTTGTAAGCAATCACCATAGCTGGGAACACCCAGTGAAGTCCTGAAATATCGGCTAATGCTATTATTTTAAAAGCTGCTTATAGCTCAACAAAGAGGAATATGCTGAAAGAATCTTGATTGGAAAAAACCTCCGGCCAGCTCTTGGAACAAATTACGTTCAGTCTCCTTCTCTTTCATGTGCACTATTTCAGACTCACAAAGTCCTACGTAAAGAATCCGTGAGGCCCTGTCCTGAATTGGACCTGGGTTCTGTGTCACAAAAGCCAATACGCACCATTTACAAATGAAACAAAGTGCAGAATCACTTCTCTGACTGAAGTTTGTGCTTTTGTGATTAAAACTCTCTTCCTCTTTCTTGCAGAGCCTGCCATCCAAAAGGCCTGTGCCATGCTCCAATGCACAAAATACATGTATTCATTACAGGAGAAAAAAAAAACCCTGGAAAATTTGGCACAAAGGCGGGCGCATAGCTTAAGTCCTGTTCAGGATAGCCCTCACTTGAACCCTCACATTTGCATAGATTTTACCTATCGATTGTCTCTGCCAGGAACAGAGTGGATAACTAAAACAAGCATTTCATCAGCTGTTTGTGGTCAGGTGCAGTTTTAACTTGCTAATGATTAGCATCAAAGAGATGCATAAGATAAAGAAATAAAGAAGTGGAATCTTCCTTCACCAGCATGAAACTCTGCAGGAATAATCTGAACAGAAAGCAGAGCTGAGGCAGGAGGTACCCAAGTCTGCTTAAGACGCTTCAAGAAATTACAAGTCAAAACAACCCAAAAGCGACCATGCATTTGTCAAGTCTCATCACGCATAGCACAGACCTCCCCATTGCACCAATTTCCTCCTCAACTGAAGCAAATGGCACCTTTCACTAAACAAATCCTCAGAAGGACATTAGCTCTTGATAAGACACGGGATATCCACCAGTTCCTCTGGCAGTCACTCCAAGAGCAGGAGCTCGTAGGAATCACTCCTGTGGTTAATTTCTCAGGCATGATTTTTCATTTGGAATTGTCTATTGGTAATTTCTAGATATCATTCAGACACGAAACGAACGGGAACATTGCTGCAAACATGTCAGAACATGGAGACAGCAGCCTTCCAACTGCAAACTCCTGGGAAACCTGCTTGGAACTACCAGCCAGGGCTGCTGAAGTTCAATTTGATGGAGGTTCTAAGAAGCCAAGTTCTGCAAACCTGATACCTGTGAAAGGAATTCCTCTGGCATCCAGACCTGGCCTAGGGTCTTGGGAAAAAGGCAGAGTGCCTTACTCTCCTTTCATGCCAAAATCATGCTTTTTTAGCACATGAAGGTGTTTGATGTATGTCAACATCCCAGCTCTGCAGCCACGTGTAAAATAGACCCAAAGATGCACTAACGGCACGTGTCATGGCACTGCCATGGGAGCTGAGGTTGAGCTGTTGCCTTCAACGTCTCCTGCTGCTCTGCCTACTATGAACTCCTCAGTGCTCTGCACATGAAAGCACAGCCGAACGCAGTGATACAATGGTACCTTCCCAGTGGATCTGTTCTGCCATGCAATCACTTGATCACCATTTTCATCCAGGTTGTTAATCTCACGACAAACTGCCTCATTCGAGCATATTTTGTGACTGCATTACATCTGCCATTTTTTTCCCACTTACAACTAGTTTGCCTGAAATGAGTGTTGAGCTACTGAGCTTTCAGCTAATGAGAACCTTTCTCAGGCTTCCTTCGTTTCCTCCCACTTAACTACAGGCACAAATTTATCCCTCTTTTAGGATTCTGCAATGTCCCAATTTGTTCTAAATGAAAATTAAAGACTGCTGGCTACAGGTAGACACCTAAAACTGGCCACTTCTACCAGCTGAACTCCTCAGTTACTAACACACTACTGCAGGCTTCATAATCTTCCTGTGATGAGCGTTTTCTATTTCTGCATGTAAAGCAGCAATACATGCAGAAGATCTCTGCAATTTCTGAAGCAGCATTTTCAGTTTTATTAAGTGGATGAAATAGAAGATGCAATTTTTTTGTCCTACTTTCTAAAAAGGAACCTGGTCAGATACAGTAAAATATTGATCCTGCTCTAAATGCCTAGAAGTAATGAACACAGCAAATGACACTCCTGACTAGAGGCAAGAGAAAGAAATCACAGAATAATGAAGGACCAACAAAACTGCTGGAGTGATGATCTGGGAGGAACCCAGCACCCTACCAACCAAAGCTGCCCTGTGCCAGAGAACGTCCACAGCTCACCCAGGCACCTCTCTGCCCTAGCCCATGGCAGCCTCACATCAGCACACACTGAGCACTGGATTCATACAGACCTAGGGCAAGGTAAGAAGCTTGCCAGTCTGCTCAGGGAAAACACTAACTCTGAATCTTCTACGAACAGAGCTCCCAAATGTTCCACCTGCAACGCCCACGTCCGTGTGAAATTCACACTTGTCAAAACTGCAAAAAGCAAAGGCAGAAACGCAAAACAAACCGTGCTGGTTTATTCAGGGACGTTTACCAGCAGGTAACACTTGAGTTTTACTTGATGGGTCTTCCACACCTACTGAAAAGAAATTCTGTCTATGCACTGGACACTCACTAAGCATTACCCAGACTTCTGGACCATCTTCAGGCATTTCAGAGCGGGAAAAGTCCAAACAGACCAGCGTTTTGAATGGCATTTATAAGTATTTTTTCTGAATGAATGTCAGTAACACAGTATTGTTGCATGCTGCAGCACTGAACTATCCATAACATTTTGATTTCAGGTCTGTAGCAACTAGGCAGCCAGTATGATTTGCACTAACTGGAACATGTTTTGCTCCATAAAAGGCTTTTTCTTCAAATTCTTGGAACTACACTAAATGTGAGGAAATTCAGCTGCCAGTATGAAAGGATTTTAAAATTACCATTACAAAACCACAATAAATTAGCACACAGAGCTGCTCTGCTTAAACACTGTAACATTACAGACTTCGATGTCAGCTTTGTTTAGTTCTAGGGAAATCATTGAAGGCAGGAGCACTGTTACGGTAGCAGCCCACATACACCCGTCTGTATCTTCCCAGGGCACACTCATGGCTGAAAAACCCTGTGCCAATCATTGGCAAAAACTCAAGTGAAACAACCAACTGCAGAGAAACCATTGGCAAAAATTGCCTTGCCTTTCAACGGCCCAGGTTTTCAACCAGGAATTCTGACAGCAAGGGCTCGGCGCAAACTATTTGCTAAAGCACATACAATATGCAGTATCTGGCAACTGCCTGAGACTTCTGTGGAGAATAACTACAATAGAGCCACAGCCTTAATTTTGTCTATCCCTGCTTTTATTGTTTGTCATTGCTTCTTAGCGTTATTCTGCTGTCAATATTTGAAGAACAGAATCCTGTCTTGATATTGATTTCCTAAAGACCTCGAATCACTGTCTTCATAATGCATATATTTTAAGCCAAGTGCATGCAAAAGGTGGAGGTGAAGCTGCTTATTGAATTAAATCAATACAAGCCACCAGATTGGCAATTATCATCTAGTATTCATTTTATATAATGTAAAATACCCGGTAGACAGAAGGAAAACAAATTTTCATCCCACTTTGGCAATCTCTAATTTAAATCTCTTGTATACTCTGGACCTCTGGTGTGCCTGAGTTCAGCTGTTGTCACTCAAGCATTCAGCACGTACTTGACTTTCCTCCAGCGCTGCCAGTGACTGGGTTACACAGTGCCACCTCCTGTGGTCCTTTGATGGTTCACAGTGAAGGGCAGAGAAAGCAAGCAGTGGCACCTGCAGTCTGAAGCTGCTCTCCAAAGGGAGCTGAGGGGCTGTGCTGCAGGGACTCTGGGACTCAAAAAAGCCCCAAATGACAGGGAAATACAGGATCCATATGGAAGTCCAACTCTAGCCAGGTTAAGTTTGTGCTTCTGCAAGCTTAACAATGGCATGCAGTTACATCAGGTTCAGGTGAAAGCATATAAAGAATTATATTATTTTCAGGGAAGCATTAGAGCTATATGGATAAAAATAATCTAGAAATAGCAATACAGAAACCTGAAGTGATTTCCATAAAGACTGCATTTCTTTACTGTCTCTATGGATGCAAGGTGTCACACAAAAAGCTTGCTAGAGTGGCTTAATGTAATGAGCAGCAATGGTGCTGTAATCCATGTGCGCCTTGAATGAACCCTGGAGCACTCTACAGACCTTTTTTCCACGTTGAAGGAATAGTTCCCAAGGAGCACAAAGGGCCTGACCCTTCATATACCTTCTGTATGCGACTACCTCCGGAATGCCACAGTGGAGGCTGAACTCAGAATTTATTCCTACCAGGATACCACTTCATGTATACAGGGTTTTATAGAGAGAGAGGCTTTCATATACATCTCTAGGTATATAGAGGTTTTCAACCTCTACTACAAAATGCTATTTAACCATTAGTGGTTACTTATCCCCCAAATCAGCACATTACAGAAGCATTTGGAAAGTTGCCACATGAAGTGGTCCTCTAACTACCCAATGGTATGTAAAAAATAACACGAGGGAGCAACAAAAGCCAGTAGAAACCACACGAAAGATCCTAAAGCCTTTGCAGAAATGTCCACGTGGGTAGCACACCTTGGTCTTCCAGGGGAAGGCAGCAAAAAGGAACATGAGAATTTCCTTGTTAAAGGAAAAAAAAAAATAAAATAAATCTATTCTGTGATTGCTGAGAATAACATCAGACTGTATAGGTCCAAAATTGACTGACATCACTCTGGACAAGCATTATTGAGACACACAAAGGAGCTGTTGTGCCTTAAAGCTTATGGTACATTGCAATGCAGTAAATGAAAAGCCACTATTATGAGGGGATGTTTATGTCAGTATCTAAAACAAATCTTCTTTTTACTAGAATAATACTGTCTTAAATTGTTAACTGTTGATCAGATAAACAACATGTGATAAAGATCCTATAATCTCTTTTCATAAAATTAATGTTAACCCTTTAATGGCTTTACCAGTTACATTCTTACCTATTACTGAGCCTCCTGAAAGCTTGTAACAGCTGTAAATAGCATCCTAACAGAGCTCTTGTGGAAGCAATAATACAAAAATTCAGGATTAGATTTTAAAGAACATAGAGATTGGATGCTAACATTTTCACTGGAGACAAGGTATCAGTCACTGCCAGGGACTCCCATCCTGCCCCCTTCCTGCTCTTCACTAAGAAAGCCTTTTGGACTTTGTGTAAGAAGAAACTAACTTGATCTCCATGGTCAGACTGTAGATTTGAGAGATGTTTTACGCAGTACAGGACAGAGGTGACACCATTTCAGACACACAGCATGCACAAGATGCACTCCCAGTGCTCTCTCAGTCCTTAGGCAGGATTAGTGAGAGGCAGGAGAATGGTTCCAACATCATCACATCATCCCCTGCACCCTTTCAGCACAGAGCTGAAACAAATGGCCTCTGGGTAAGGGGGACATTTAAGATAACATTATCCCTCTCTTCCCCTACGTCTCAGAAACATGAAGCTTAAAATAACACAGTTTACTATGTACTGGTTACCTGGATCTAGTGACAAGATGACATGGGGTAGGCTTACGGAGCTGGTACAGACGGGTGAGGGTTCCCTCCTTCAAACCCATCTTTCAGTGGGACTCACAGACAAAACCTCTGCTGTGCTCCCCAGATCTGAATGTGCCTCTTGTTGCACAGACGCAGTAGGTATTTGCTGGGACAACACTGCACATTGGCTGAGTGCTGCAGCTCCTGTGACAGCCCATCTTCTTCATGTGACACACGTCTGAGCAGACTGAAAGCAGACCTGATCCTGAGGAGAGAGCCTTAGCTCCTCTTTCTTCCGACAACTGCTTTCCAGGGCTGTTGCAGTCACTGCCCACACCACAGAAGGGGTCAGCCCATCACACCATACATGTGAGGTACAGGACCATTATAAACATTAGGCCCTGGAGCCTCAGTCTTCCACCACGAGCTAGGTACCAGCACCAGTCTTTTAAGCTAGAGAGCGAACACCACCCTCTCCTCCCCAGTGAGACACCACAACTCAACCCAAACCCTGATTCTTCATAGCAGGTTCTTCATCAGCTAACATCACGACCGTCCATTAACCATTCAACCCAAACTCCTACCATTCATTCCACCTTCCAATAAAATGCTCACAACTACCAAAACTATGCCCTGAACCTGACCGTGAACCTAAGCTTCTTCAATCAGTTCACAAGCTCACACGTCTCCAATCCTCCACCAATCCCACCATTAATTATGCCCCATGTCAGGTCTGGCCGGCATTTCCGAAAGTGTTTTTCCCTCCTCGCTTTCACAGCTTGTCATCTGGCTGCACCAACTGGGAGCGTACGGTGCTAACTTACTATGCACTCTCCAGATGAATTCCTAAATCTTACCCTCCATCTAAGAAAAGCCCTGGTTGCAAAGTACCTATAGCAGGTTAAAATTATCCATGAGGATCAGAACAAGTGCACCTGAAAGGAGAGTGGGGAGGGGTGTGTGACTGCTTCATGGGTGGCTGGAGCGCATGTAGGTGACCTCAAGACACTCCGTTAGAGTGGGGTGTCAAAGTGCTAGCCCCTGTTTTCTATTTCTGGTTCACTCACAGGAGGAAAAGAAAACCTTTAGAGGTCTCAACTGAAAGCACTGAAGTTGTGACAACTGGCCAGGAATATCTTAGTCATTTTCTTTCTGAGAAGCAGCAACTTAAAAATGACAGCAAACGTTCCAGCTGATTTCAGATTCCTGGATTGTCATTCTTCACACTTTGCTTTGAAATGTCAAATTCTCATCTCAGATTGGAACCGGGAAAAATTATACATTATGGGAAATTCTGAGAAAGGTAAAGTTGCTGTCTGAATTATCAGTATCAATAAAGGTACATTTGTGGATACATCACGTGGATTGGAAAATTAACATTTCCTTTATTAATGCACAAAGTGACAGAATATGGTGGAGATGTGCATCCAACACAGATGTTCTACAAGCTCGCCACTACCGCTGTCTGAGTCTTCCTCAGGGAGGCTCTTGTACCGTTTGCACACCAACCCCCAAGCCATATGAATCTGAAGACTCTCTAACTAGACAACAGCTCAGATAAGGTGGCCACAATGATCAGGATCTGAATTACGTGCCACACCACTGAATGTCACAGTCAACTAGTGTCTACACAACGGTGTTTGCTGCCTCACTGTCATAAAAGGCTTGCCCCAAATAGGCTTTGTCTACTTGAGGCACTGCAATCTGTCCATTCTCCGTAAGTACTGCTCCATTTACCACCATCAGTGGTAAGGAGGTGCCAGTGTAAACTTCATAGCAATTACAGGGGTTTTCTTCCACCAACACTAGATGTATGCCCAAACCTAAATAAGAATAAGGTTTTTCTTGCTTCACAAAATACAGACCGTGGTTCCTCAGTTCCTCTTCTCTCACTCTTGAGAACTGCTGTTTTCAGATAAAAATCTGTTAACCATTTAAAAAAATGCTTTAATTCAGCTGCACCCATACCCAGGGATGCTGGGTACTCAGCTCAGCAGCTCTTGCTGTGTTTCTGACTCCAGCTCAAGAATAAAACTTGCCACTGCAACAGGAACTCCTGTGTACGGTACAGGGGCAGACAGGATCCTGTTCCTTCATCGTCAGATGGATACCAAACTCTTCTCAATTTTTTGATAAACAAAGAAAATACCATCTTATACTACATGGTGGTTTTTTGAAAAGACTCCTTCTAGGCTTCCATTACTTACATTTTACAGACAGTTCAGTTAACTATTACAGACTTTCACTATGCATTACAGCACTGCATTGAACTATTCAAACTACACCTGCTTTCATAAAAATAATTTCCAAGTCAGGATACTACGAATGACTTGTTTTATATTTCTTTTTCTAGCTACCATTCCTGCAATACCAAGAGCCCTCTTACCCGGGTTAAACCCACGGATTACTCATCCTCAGAGACCAGCACGCAGTGAAGTGCTGCCTGCATTCCCATTCAAACGCTCCACATGTCACAGGTATAAAGACCCTGGACACTGTCAAAGGTTTGGTAAACAAATCTCAGGATCTGATTCTTAATGGCTACGTCATCAAGCAGAAATTAACCTGCAGCCCTGTTAGCACTGTTATCCCGGGAAGGCTGCAGTGGATACCCGCACTGGGTATCTGGCACCAGTATTAACTGAGCCATTCTCAAGACGATTTTTCTATGTGCATGGAAACGAAGCCTCAGCCCCTGAGCCAGCCACCCTGAGGAACACTGCAAGGTCTGCCTCCAGACCACGCCGCCTGCTTTGTCAGGAGCACTGCTCCTTACGCTAGCGAGCCCCCGGTGCAAGGCGCACGCCCTCCAGGAGCTTCCTTCTCCCCCTCCCGGCCCCAGCCCGGGCCGCCAGGTATCCCCGCGTGGAGCGGGGCCGGTGCCCGGTGCTGCCCGTGCCCGGTGCATCCCGCGCTGCCGAGACGAGCGCCGCTGGTACCGCGTCACCCGCGGCAGTCGGTGCCAGCCCGGCCCCCCCAGCTGCCAGCGGGGCCACCAAGGCATCGGGCATGCGCTCGGAAGGCTCAGAGCATCAGAGCCAAGCCCGCACGCCCCGTTATTAACTAGTTCAATGACGCTCGGCACTATTAGAAAGTGCCTGATAATTGTGTTTAATTTGTGTACATTTTAATTACTACCCAAGCGGTGCCAAGGTTGATCAACTCATCATCGTTTCTGTTCTGCTCCGTAACCGTGTTTGTACTCATTTGCATCTGAAACGGGAGGAGCTACGGAGCCCTGCTGCGGATGGAGCTCCCCTCAGTTTTTAAACAGTGTCATCTCTCAGACGGAGACGCCTGCGGGACCTCCGCCTGCTGATAACACTGTCATCTTGTCCCGGAGCCACAGCTGAAAAGCAGGTTTATGACCACATGCTGCTAGACCCTCCCAGGCCCCAGAGGAGGCAGCCAGAGAACAATCCATTCACTCATCTCTCCCCTTATCTGCGATGGAAGTAGAAACAATTGCATCATTTAATTTACTATTGCAACGAGGATATGGCTCATTGCCTCCTCGTTGTTTTGAAGATGGATTTAATTAACCTCCTATGAATCTTGCCAATAAGCGTGCAGCAGCATCAGTACGGGCCTGAGATGTCAAAAAATCAGCTGCAGGGCTGGGTAATAAGGGTTGCTCAACCCAGCTCTGCTGACAGCATTTAGGACTAGAGACCTGGTCCCAGCAGAAAGTAAGGAACATACGGAGTTAATACGCTACTGCCTTCCTCTGGGAATCCCAGCTCAGGTTTGACTTAGACTACTGAGAAAAACAGAGGTAATTGAATAATTCCTAATAGCCACATATATCTTTAATGCAGAAGCCATTTGTAATCACTGGGAAATAAATAATTGCAATTAGCCACACTGTTAAGTAAATATCCAGTCCCTTGGGGAAGCAATCTGCATGCTTTTTATAAGTCTGGCTACAATATGAAACTCATCACAATGTCTATGAGAGTAATTTATAATGAACGTTTAGCAGGTGCCTCAGATGTGTTGCTGCAATTTACATTCATTAATAAAACTGCCCTTGTTGGAGCTGAAGTTGTATGCATTTTCATTTAATAAATCTCTGTTACATTTTCATTTCACGCAGATTTTGTTTCCAGCATTTCCTAGAACCATTTTAGCTTGTAAAGAAAGTTAAAACCTTTACAAGACAAAGCTATTTACAATGAGCTATTTGAAAACACAAAACCAATGAGGATCTTACACACATTCCTAACTGGAATGAACACACGAGCTGAAGTTTGCAAGCTATTAAAATAATTCATTTCATGATATGCAGGTTTATTTCAGAAATAAAGCAATGCCATTTTTCTTTTATAAGGCTGGCTTACTACCACTTTACTGAAGGAAGTAGGGAATCCTATTACACTTTTAAACCAGCTGCCACTATGGGGCAAAAGAACACACGAACTGAAGAACACAAGAAAGAAAGAACAATTCCTTTCATCTGTGTAAAAAAAGGGCTCTTTTGCATGATTTGCAGCACTATATTACCAGCTTTCCTTCCTAACTAAAGATTTAACAGGACATAATGAGGTTTCGATAGCCCTTGTTCAGTCACCATTTAGTCAAGCTTTAATGAATTTGCTGCTTTTGTAAGAAGAGGTCTGCTTGCAGCATTTGCAAACCTGTGCCTCCTCCTTTGTCCAGCTCTAAAAGCTACAGGGTCTTAAGAGCACTCTGAGGATGACCAAGTGCTCTTTAACTGTGTTAAACAGAACAACCTTCCAAAGACACAGAAAATGATTTAAAAATACTTCAGTGCTTCAGCTGCCATGTTATCTCGGCAGGACCCACAAGAGCTTACCCCATAGCTCAGATCTTAAATGTGTATGTACAGACATCTGCACACCACTGCCCAGAAAAAGAACAATGTCTGGTTTGGTTTTGGTTGGGGAGGCAGAACTGCATATGCCCATGATTATATACACTTACTTTTTAATGCTATGTCAGTATTTAATGAAATTAATATTTAATACAAATAGACATTACTGATTTCTCCTGAATGCTCACTTGTCAAAAGTAAAGAAAGCCAGAAGTTTTAAAAAAGCAATATGCAATTCTGCCATGCACCCCTGACGCATTCAAACCATCTTCTGCAAGTAATAGATAACAAGATGGCAAGATGGTTAGTGCTGATACCACTACTGCAAGAAGACAGCAAGAGCCTCATTCTGCCAGATAACCCGCTTTTCTTGAGGGAAGCACACCTATGAAGATGAGAAGGGAATCACCTCTCCACATCCAACCACAGCCCAACCACTTCACTGTGAATCAGGTTTCCAAATCAAAGCTAATTGCCTACGTAGTTGTTCATCTTTTTGATGACAGTCACGGATGGGTCATTTGCTGTCTGGAGTTTGCAAAGATCCCGGTTACTGCAGGAAACACAGGACTCTGTAGTGAAACATGCTCAACCTAATTCCTCACATTTGGGTAAGATCTAAATCAAATCCTTAGACAGAAAAGCTGATCATCAGCTTTTTTGTTTTTTGAACAAAGGATGTTTGTTCAGGAGAAAGCGAGGTGTCTCCCAGGAGGAGGCCCTGTTTTGTAGATGAAGACATCACAGCGCTAACAGGGAATGCTCCTTCATCTTTTGCTGGCAGAAGCCAACTTCATAAAAAAGATATGATGCCACCATGGTTTTCAAAATGAAGACCATATTGTGCCAAGACTGTACGATCACATGAAAATGTGATTCACTGTAGCATCAATATGGCAGGAGCTAACAAGTCATGCTAGAATAAGTTCCTCTTTCACTAGGTAATATACAGTCAAATGGTCAGAGGTGGCAGGGAGGCACAATGAAAGTGAATGGCGTAGCTACATATGCAACGTCCTCATGAGTAGTTATTACCTTTTAAAAACCATTTAATCAGCAATTCCAGTTATGGTTTATCAAATGGCTGCTTGGCAGAGGTCTAGAAAGGAAATACCTTGCTTGAACATAACCCATTGATCAGGCTGGGTAGCGGACAAGCGCAAATTCCTAGCTTTAGGATGAGGATTTTGCTTCATATTCTGCAGCTAGAGCTTGAAGGCTTTTCATAGGCCAAAATGACTGGAAACCCGAAACAGCATTTCTATTGCAACCTCTATAAATCTTCAATTTATCCCTCTGCAGCTTGCAAGTTACTGTCAACCCTAACAGGGTGACCTTTAGTGAGGAAAAACTTTTTCTGGATACAAGTGAAGCTTATGGTTTACTTTGAGCAAATGGATTTTGTGATTAATATGACCTTCTCCTGAAGACCTCTGATTTGCATACTGAACTTTATATTCCTGAGCTGCAGCCCTTGGAACCAAGGCGCACACAATTATCCTTCTCTTCTTGGAAGTACAGGGAACTTTAAGAGACTGGAATCAGCAGTATCAGACAGACACAGGTTTTTATTCCAAACCAGTAAGCCCTGTTTATTAAGCCTGACTGTACTTTCCTAAAATGGATAAACAGGAAGATTTACAGGTAAGAGTTTTAGTGGATAACTAATTTCTTTTAAATTATGAAAATACACTAGTCCTCAAAGATTAATATAGACTGTTACTGCGGCCAGCTGACAGCAAAAATACTCTTCCTTGCTTTAGGCCCACCTAATACTTGAATGGTGATTTAAATAGAGCACGACCGGTAAACTGACTCACTGAGGTAGAAGGAACAGAAGGAGAAACAGGTCTACCAGCGACCACAGCTGAAGCTGTGATGCTCGGGGCTGGTGCAGAGGAATGGTAAGAGCAGGCAGCTCCCCACTGAGGCACAGCATCGGCCTCCGAGTTCCAGCACGGCGCTTGGGCAAACGGATGAGACTGGAAGTGCTCTTTTTTCCACATCTGCTCTAACAAATGGAGGGGAAAGGGCACCTCTGCATGTTAAAGACACCAAATGACAGCCGGCGCGGGACACCAGCGTGCACGCAGCCCTGCAAATTTACTGATGGGGGTCACGACCCTCCCACTTGCGCTTCCATAGATCCACGTGAAGGAGGAGGCAAGGCGAGATTTATGCTGCCACATTTACACCGGCAAGTGCTTGTAGAGTATGCAGAAAATACGAGATGCGAATAAGATGTTTCAATGTAAAAAAATCAAATATATATGATGGTAAAAGTGGAGATGAGAATGGGCTTGGACCCATCACAGCGTGAAGCTTGTGTGGTCAACAGCAGCCACAGCAGGTATCGAGCTGCTGTTCTCAGGGACTGACAGAAGAGAACTGACTTACTTCTGCCATGCATTCACTTGCAATAGCTTCAGTCCTTTCACTTTTCATCCCAAACAAAAAGAACTTGTCCTCCTCAGGTCTTTGTAATAAACCCTTCATTTATCCCTCCGCAAACTTCAGTTCCCTTCTTCCCCTTAATGTGCTTCAGAGATTTTAGTATCCTAGTTTTATTAGGTCGACAGGCAGCTAGCCTTGTTTCATTTCAGAACCTGCAGGCATTTACCCTCCTGCCTTTTCTGAAGAACCAAATAACTCATGACAATTTCTCAATTCCTGGACTATTCAGCCTGCAGCACACCTCAGTGCTGCTGCAGCTCTCCTCCAAGTCACCTCACCAACTCTCCTTTGCCTTCACTTTGAGAAGATAATTTTCCAGAAACAGGAAATCTACCTTTGTCACACTCACTACTATTCATATATATTCAACATATTCCAGGTAACTGCAAAGACCCCAGTGACCCATGTGAATTGTCCTTACAGCACAGGGAAAGCAGAACTTCCGGGAAACTGTAGGAGAACCACCTCGTATACAGAGAAACATCAGAAACTCCTGCTTCTGTGAAATGCTGTGACAATACCTGTATTAGAGTCATTGCAGAGAAGCTGATGCACACTAGAATACAGACTCAAACTAATACAGACTTTTACAGTAATTTTGTACATGCTGTAAACACTTCCAGAACATGCTGGGAATAGATGTGCTGGAAGATACCTGGCAGCAGTGGGCAAATCATTAGAATGCTGTATCACCCCAAACAGCTACCATTTGAAAGACATTCAGTAGGCAAATCTTTGAATTGGAACAGCACAAAATACTCGCCCAACTTTGCAGCTGGAGGATTAACTGAACCTATCTGACTGCCAGAGAAAAAAGTAGGGTCTTAGAGCATACCTTAAAATGATCAAGACTCGGGGAAATGTAAATTTCTTGTATTGCCTTACTAAATACACTTACAGGGCTTGGTTTTGGATATGCTTCTACACAAAGGATGCTGAACTGAGGATATTCAGCACTGAATAACCGCAATGCCAGCACCACAAACAGGAGTGCAGAAGGGTCAGTAATTTGCTGGCCTGAATGGGTCCACAATGAACCTCTGAAAAGGTGATGCCTCCCAAGGGCAAGGCTGCCTGCAGAAAATACAAGGCCGGGTTGGATGAGGCTGGAAGCAAGCTGCTCAAGTGGAAGGTGCCCCTGCCCGTGGCAGGGGTTGGAACTGGATGAGCTTTAAGGTCCCTTCCAACACAAACCACTCTGAGAGCCTATGATTCAATTTTCTGGGTGTTTTACAGTAACCAAGTAGTGGCATTTATCTCCCTTAGGGAGAGGGGCTGACCTCGCAGCTCAGCTACACAGACCCAGGAGGATGTGTCAGGATCAGGCCCTGGTGATTATGACAACAGCAGTGCTGAACCTTTATAATTAACACTCACCAGCACTTCATTCCCATGCAGTTATTTTCAGCGGCTGGGGCCTTTAGGCTGTCCTAGGGAGAAGGAGGATCAGGCATCACACAAGATCTTTCAGCCTAAGCCACAACAGGTGCCAGTGGCTGGGACCTGGCAGAGCCCCCGATGCCTCAATGTGTGGCACATGCCAGGGTGTGGGGCATTTGGTGTAACCAGACTGGTTGTTCCAGCTCCTCTTGTACTTTGAGTCACACATGGGCCTAGGACTGAAACAGAACCTTATCACTGGCCCTTTGCAGGCTGAGGACAGCTTTAAAATGCTTTCAGTGGAGGAGCCGTAAGTATTTCTCTGAATATCATCATGCTGAGCTACAAATTATGCTCAAACTATAATTCAGATCTACTACAAGCCAACTGTATTTGCTATGCTTGTTATGCTACAGACGTCCTATTTCTTTCTTGCCAGTTTATCCCCTGGACAATGCCCTTGTTAATGCACACATGGCCTGAAGCCTCTACCTGTTTTATTGATTCCCCCCGGATTCTTCAACAACAGTAAAGCAGATTTTCCTAGCAAGGAAATCAATATGCCTTTAGATTAAGGTTCACATATAATGTTTAATAAGTTATATATTAATGATTTATTGTCTATTAATTCTCAGTTCATAAGCACAACATTTCTGGCATCTGATTTAGCACACTGCACTTCAGTGTGTGGACTCCACACTTGAAACAGCTCTCAGATTCTCTCTTTCAATGGCTTAATTGAGTAATCCTTTAGAAATAGACTTTATTCTCTGTGTTTGGTATAAGCACAGTCTATGTTTCCACAACACGGGTATTGCTGGTAGCATCTTAGTGTCCAAGCATTCAGCACATTGCAGTCTCAAGAGGGAATTCAAAGGTCAGCAAGAAAAGCAGAAATAAATTCAGTAATATATAAAAAGATGACAGGTCAATGGTTTTAACCCTTAAAATTCCTATCAACTGCACCTCTGAATAGCCCTCTGCCAGCTATGGAAAAACAGCACAACTGAGAAGCACCATTTTTAAACTAATTTGTGAAGTGATCTGGGATTGAATCTCACACATCTCACACACCATCAAACCATTAGGTCCTATCCAGAATAATTCCCACTAGAGGTGGCCTGTAACTGCCCTTCCAAATGACACTTTAGAAAAGGATCTATCTCCTAGAAGACCAGACTTCATTGTGAAAACAGAGTGCTACACCCTCACTATGGAATCATGCACGACTGTTTCATTGTTAAAATGCTGTCAAAGAAACACTGCCTGCACCATCGCTTCTGTGTATAAACAGCATGAGACAACCATTTCTTACATCTCTTGGATCTTCTCACATACCAGTTTATAAACTGTACCAAGCACAGAAGACTACAAAAAAAGCTCAGGATGACTTTAACCATGTAAATTACAAGTGGAAGTTTCAAGATCAACTTTAATTATGTTTAATTAATGTCGCAAAGTAGCCGAGTATAGTTCTGGTTAATGAACAGGAACATCTTTCCTGTTGCTTTTCAAAGCAACAGGAAAGATGTACTATCCCAACGCTTTTTACACTCGCATCTGATACATACATGTATCAGATTTAGGAAGAATGGGTAAACAAATCTGATTCATCTTCAAATTACTGCTTGCATGCTCAACACAACAGCATTAACTGACGCTGGTAAAGCATTCACAGGCAAAAAGGGCCATGTCAGGACCAAGAGTCACTTGAACTCTTACTACCTGTTGTGCAGCTTATTCTGTGTGCCTCACCTGTGGTTAGTGATGCTATTTTGTTAGAAGTGGATCACTTTGAAACTCACAGATACAAATGGAGGAATCTTAATCTACTGGCAATAAAGCATCCTCTGCATTCAGCCCTGCAGCCTGCGAGGCAGTTGGTAAGTTAGAAGAAACTTACAGCACCCTTCACCAGTACTGGTGCAGGAGATAACTCTGCTGCAGCATGACTGAGAGAGGTGTGCTCAGACAGGAGCCTTCTCAGTAATACCATTGCACTACTGGCGCATAAAAACCAAACAGGCACAGTATTTCAAGAACAACCTATAAACAATGCTGATAACACCGGCAACCACAGTGCAGCACAGCAGGATTTTGTCCTTAGCATATAAAGATGAAGCTCTATACTCAGAATCAGTGACTTGGATTTCATTCAGTTATGCCTTAAGTTTGTTGGTAAAATTACTACAATGGATAAAGGATTCCTAGAAGGAAGTTATAGCTGCAGAGGCAGTGCTGTAACATCAAACTCCTGTTGTTCAGCAGGACTAGTTGTCTCGTAAAGGACGAGAACTGCACTGCAGCCATAGGAGGGTTAATCAGCCTTTCACACCTGGGCACCTACTTCCCACTGCTTGTTTTACAAAGTAAAAGCTTTGGTTCAGAAGATACATACCTACCTTCAAGGACACCAAAAAGATGTTACAGTATCTCAAGAATTCAAGCGGGGAAACCATGAGATTAAATCTGTTTTCAACCTGGACATCATTTCTGACCCCGTGTTACCTAGGGCTAAGCCTCAGCAGTACAGTCAAGGTAATCTCAACCCATGATAAAGGTTTACTTCATTCTCTCTGGCTTCATACAAATCTTCCAGTCACCCTTCCACACCAAAGGCTACTGTCACAAAGGTTTGCACAAATGCCTGCTGGTATTTTTAGAGTGTGGAGTTCTATCATAGACAGCTAGGAAATGTTTCTCTTTTTCCCCCTACAGAGTAGAAATATAAACCAGCACTTACTCTGCTGGCAGTGAAGGACTGTGATGCTCACTGTGAGTTACAAACATATGCCAGAAGTCACAAACATACAACAGAAATGTGGTCCCCTGTGCTGGAGCCCAAAGAGATCTCGAATAAGAGATCTGAATGCCTCTGAAGGAAGAAGCTCCTGCATGCACTGTGAAACCTCCAGGTCTCACCTTAGATGGTCCGCACATGGTCTCCTTTCCACACACAGGACCATGCACAGGTGACATGGACTCTGCACCTATGGCCCAAATTCCCTTTACGCATGCCCACCGAGAAGGAACGCAGCGTGCCAGCTGTGATCCCTTAACTGCTCCAGCAGGTTCCCAACAGTGATCCTTAGTTACCTGTCACATGTTCCTGTTAAAGGTATTCTTAGCCAAGTCTAATGTCAAGATTAAGATTAGTCTGTTAAGTCGCTTTTCCATAGGAAAAAAATACTTGATAAATAAAAGCTGGTAGGGTCCACAAGAGAAGCATTAGGAAAGTCCTACCTCTACGACTGCTTTGGCGTCCAGTCTGAAGTTGAAATCTCCAAAGACAAAATACGAAACTTTCTCAAACCGCTGATCTATAATTCTGGAAAAAAAAACGAAACAGTTGTGTCATTCAGCTGCACATGGATGTGAGGGTGCGCACAGACACACGCGTTGTCTCTAAGCACAGCTCAGAAATAGCTACTGGAAAGATCAAACCTACCGTTAGTACTGGAACAATACACTAACCCTGTTTCTGGGCTGATTCTCTTTGCTTAGGCTATTCTATCTAAAACCTCAGTAAAATAACACATTTCATTTCCCGTCTGGCTGAAAGAGCAATGTGGAGGAAAGCAACTTTGCAGCAGTTAGCACAAATGATGCAGAGGCAGCACCTGGGCATCACAGAGATCTTGAGGGCATCACAGAGGTACTCCACAGCTTTGGGAGTTTAAGTTATGTGGCTTTAGGCTGTGCAGCTAAGAATTAGAAACCCCCAAGTAGTGGTGAGTTCAGATTATGTCAATGTTTGAGTTTACTTCCCAGTAAGATTGTGATCATAATATTTGCCAGTGTTTGCTAGTACTCCAAGGCCTGCATGACAAATGACATGTTGGGGCTGTACGTCAATGGTCACAGCTGGTGGAGGCTCATCTATGAGGTTTCCCCTGGCTCAGTTGCAGTTCTCTGACAGTTCTCTGTTTTGTTCAAAGCAGATCCTACTGGGACTGTAGCTACACCTAAAAGGTGATCTTTCCAGATGTGAAGATTGACTTTTTTCCTCAAGCCTTTGCTTGGAGGGAGCTAAGGCATTACTGTTCATCTTGCAAATCTTGTATTAACGGTTCAATAATAACAACTGTTATTGTATTAGTACTTATCTATGATTAACAACAATTGTCTGGTACTCCTAACCATGTGCAATTTTACACACTTCCAGAGATCTTGGCTTTTGGAAATCCACTGATTCACACTTCATTTCACCACAGGAATCAACAGCATTCATTTCATACCAGGAAGGTATGAAAGACCTGAAATGGGACAGCTACAGAGAATATACACAGACAAAACACCCACAAAACTGCAAGGTACACTAGGTGTACAATACAGAAGAGATAAGGAACAAATGCACTGTGTGCACTCTGGAGTATATAAATATGGAAGCATTATGACATAAGGAGCCCCCGCAGACCCAGAGGCAGGGACCTGTATAGATAGGTGCAAGATTATAAAGTCACACACAATAAGTAGGCTTCTGGCACAACACTGACCAGCAAGGAGGCAAATAGCTTCAAAAGTTTTAACACATTACATCCATTTAGACTTTTCCAAGCTGTAAAGAAAGATACAACATTGGACTTACAGTGAAATACTGCTGCTCCTCTTAAAATACTCTCCCATTCTTAGTCAACAGTCATCAATTGCTTTGGGATATTATTCTATCAAATAGATATTATTCTATCAAAAAATTAAGTGGACCTAAGGCAGTGATCATCTGAAGCAATATCTCTGCAAAGACTTATCCTTTGCTGGTGTGAAGATCTCCAAATCCTCCATTCAGTTGACAAATTATTGCAGGTACTGTTAATAAATACTGCCTACTGTCAGCTCCCAGCAAGCCCCGAGAACAACCTGCCACTCTTGACCTGTACATAACATTAGTTTGATTAGTGCTCTCATGGCACTTTAAAGGAAAATGAGAACTTAAAAGTTAAACCATTTACATTACCACAATTTGCTAACACTATCATTGCAAAATCTGAGATGCAACTTCCACATAAGAAAAAAACGATTTTGCTTTGCCAACTTTCCTGATTCATTTCTTACTTCTGGCTTTGCTCATTGCCATTTACTGCTGACAAAGAAATGACAGATATTGCAGGAATGACATCAAGGTCTAGAGAAGGCCTCTTAAAACAAATTGGTATTATGAGAATGATGCCTGTGATTGTATTATGCAAAGATGGATTTTCCAAATAAACAGACTATTCCAAAAATAGCCAGGTAAAATGTCTCCTAACTGATGATCCAACCAGCTCATTAGTCTGCTGCTGATCAATTCATTAAAATTCAGTCATTTCATAGTCTTGCACATTACCCCATTTAAACGTGATTTGCATACAGATCAATGCCAGCTTTCAAACTGATAATTTTAACCAGCTGCTCCCCTTGTAGTTTGTCATGTTGGACATTTTAGGAAGAGTTTCTCATGACAGACTGAAGTACAATAGTCCAAACTTAGCTTCTCAAGAAAGATGCTTTAAGTGGCTTCTGACTATCTCCTTTTCATGGGTGCTGAAGTTTAGGTTTATGCTGAAATTATCAATGGTACAGCAGGAATGTACGAATTATGTACTTATTAAATGAACTGGGATACCTAAAAATAAAATATGCTTTAAATGACTCAATACATGTATGTAACACACTGTACTTTCCATTGGAACTTACCATCAGTTCAAGAGTTCCCAAACCTCAGAATTATTTCAGCAGTGGTGCTCTGATAGCTCTGTTCTGAAACACCTACCAGTGCCTACAACTGCATGGAATCAATGGCACAAGAACCAATCTTATGGATTGTGCTTTTAGAATCAAACCCCAAGTCAGCACAGGGGATGGCAATACAGAAGAGTACAGCAATATTCCCTGCCCCAGGAGCATGTGGGAAAACACCCGGTGCTGGAACCGAGCCCTGCAGAGCATCGTCAGTACTGGCACATGCAGTGAGGGTGCTGGGAGAGGAGCAAGAGCTAAACCCAAGTGTTCCTTTCATTCCCTTAGTCTCCACCTTCTAAGTCGCAAACACATTCAGTTCATCACATGTACAAGTACATAAGAAAGTGGAAGACAATTTCTTCCCACGAGTGCTTGCAAATCACCTGGGAAGGCTCCAAACTCTGCTGCCCTACTTTGCTATTTGTTTCTATAACAATACCCTTCCTCTAACCATGAATCAAATAAGCCTTTAAAAAATGTTGCCATGAATCAGTCAATGGAGTGATAAATCTGAATCACATAGAAAGCAAGCAGCCATCTATGTCACCAGCATTAATCTCACGGTTTTAGTGGCAGAACCCAGTGCCATTTCCTTTCCCCTGCACTTGCTGACTACCAGATGACCCTGAAGAGCTCCAGCACAATTCTAGCCTCTGCTCTTTCCTCTACAACTTTTCTAAATGGCTTGCGACAAAAAGGTGACTTGGACAAAAGTTTCATGCCTGTGGAGATGCTACAAAACACTTCCGCAACCCCATACACCAGAGCAAACAAGAGATCAACAGTGCCGTGACTAGTGCTGCCAGCTGTGAGCTCTGCAGGGCCATCAAGAGGTGACAGGCAAGCAGGATGGGTACAATGCAATGCAAATAAAACAGTAAACTTTTCAAACAGATGACAGCCCTTCCTTCCCAGAAAAAGAAGTATTCCCTTGGAAAAAGCTGGAAGAACACCTTCACTCTTCTGATCCTTTGTTCTTGCTCCAGAAGGTATCGCTTATGAGAAAAGAGTTTATTTGCACTTAGAACATACCAAAGAAGTATCTCTTACTTCTGTGCCTTTTGGAAATCAAAGTAACAAGTTCATTATGGCAAATAAGGACCACTGGAAGAAAAGCACACTTAGAGTGGCTTTGTTGGTGACCTTGTTAAACTTTAAAGCCCACAAATATAAACGCTATAGATGATTTCTCTTCTTCTAGTTCCCCAGACACAGAGCTTTTAATTGCAGAAGGCATCCTTGACAATAGTATCAGACTCTTCATACTTGGAGAACATTACATGTACTCTAGGTTACCCTGCTTTTGCAGGAGGGTTGGACTAGATGATCTTTTGAGGTCCCTTCCAACCCTTAGGATTCTGTGATTCTGTGATTACCTGTGTTATTTTGCCAGTTTCAAACTAATTCTACATCTTTAACTGCTGGCTCTGCACTGAAAGACTTCTGGATGAGTTGGGTTATTCTCTGCTTATTTCCAAGTTCTGTTGTATTTTGAGAAGAGGCAGACCCCACACAGTTCTGGAAATAGAATAGCTAGAAATAGTTGTATAGACATGACAGGGCAGTGAAAGAAGGAAACTCTCCAGCAGTAGCAGCTTTCAAATGAGGCTTACAGTTAACGTTGATGACATGCTGAAATGTTTTGAAGAGTCAGATCCATGGTTCATGTATTTTTTTAAGGAGTAAACTTCACTGGTAAGGGTGCAAATTCATGTTAAATTACAGCAATTTCTTTGCTGCAAAATAAATATGTTTAGTTCTTATTTTGGTCTCATAACTGCAGGTGACTCACAGGGGACATCAGCCACTGCTTTGCAAGCCCAGATAAAAGTTGCTCTGTCTGCGCTGGGGGTGCTCTGCTGTACCAGTGAGAATTCCAGCAGAGCAACCTCCACTCATCCCAGCTGTTCAGCATGGAAATCCTAATGCATTTTCCCAAAGACCTGTGACAAAATCTGTCTGTAATCCTGGGGGCACCAGGAGAATTCCAAGGAGCCTCTGAACCCCCCTGAGCGATGTCACTGAAGTGCTGTACCTTAAGCTAGCCTAGCCGGCCACAGTGAATAGTCCCTAGCTCGGAGCCGGGGCCAACCTGCACAAAAAGCAACCTTGAGAGAAGTCAAACACACACCACAGGATAATCAAATGCTCAGGTTTGGTCTTGGAGCCCAGGATATGTCACAGGTTTTGACATAAAGGCAGACCTCCCGGTCTGGATGCAGCATCAGCTAAACCCACTGTGAAGGGTAAGTTTCTTCAAAGCCATTTGGATCTGGATGCCATATTCTGACCAAGACTAAATAAAACAAGAGGCAGAGGTTCCTCTTCTCCTTGATACTACTGGAAATCTGGGTCTAGTTATTAATTTCAGCCTCTGCACAGAACACAAATAGGAATTGCTTAGTGCAATCTTAAAATGAACAATTCCACATTATTGGTATCACTGAAATCCTTTTGTAATTTAAAATACTCATTACAGTAGTTACAACTGAAGTTACTTTACGAAATGCACCCTCTTTTATAAAAGCTATATGGGGTACTGTAGATATGCTTCAAAGCACTGAAATTCAGCCAGAAAACAACAGGGCGATGAGAAACATAACTGACTTTCCCCTGCTTTCATATTTACCCCCCCATACTGGTGCAAGAAAGGAGATGACAAGGAAGCTGCTAAGTATCAGCAGTTTGGTCATGGAGGAGAGCAGCTGAACATGATTCAGTGTGACAAGAGGCACTGTGATTTGGCTAAACCATTTCTCAGGGCACTTTGTAAGGAGGATCAGCAGCATTATTCCTTTAATAGCCATGTCTAATGCAATAGCCAGCTGGGTTTTGTCCCAGACCAAGGTATCAGCATCAGGTCAGAAGGTAACATTCTGTTTACACGATTATTTCCTAAAGCACTTATCTTCTCCTCGGTGTGAAAGTTGACTTTTCTGTTTGTAAGGAGGTCTAAAGAATTGAGGGAATGGGAAAAATTAGCTACACTGAGCTGGAGCTGAATGGCATTAAGTGGGAGGTCTGAGAAAGGCTGCTGCGGCGCTCAGCAGGACACCTTATTACCCGCGTCATCGCAGTTCATTCAGGCAAGCCATACCAGTGTCACCAGCATTCCCACACAAAGACAAAGTTCTTCACACAGTCTATAAACATGCCTCCCTGGCCAATTCATCCTCACTTGACACCGCTGAAAAGAGGGGCTCGAGGGGGGTTTTTGTTGTGTTTTTTTTAGGCACAACAATAACATAACAAAACCAAAGGCAGCCCTGCAGCTCGGCCCGGCGGGCTGAATGCAGCGGAAGGAGGGACGCTGTCACGTTGTTTGGGAAGAAACAATCCAGAGGTCAGGCCATATTGTATTCAGTGAGCAAATTTTTATAATAACTAAATGTGTTTAAGCTGGATACTCGCTAACATGAGCGCTTCCCTATTTCTCACACAACTCCTGGGGCAAGGTATTCCCTTTCCACCATCCCTTTATTTTTGCACACAACTCAGGCAGAGGCATTAAGGGTACAAAGGCTGCTCTTACAATGAACTACTGCCTATATAAAATGCTCTTTCCTAAGTAAGGGAGGATGAAAATCACAACTAACTATGGTGAGGAGAGGCAGCTCGGTCTCGGCGTGGCAATCCCCTCCCAGGTTAAAGTGCGAACCTGGCTTGCTGCTGACCACAGCAGAGCGTTCACAACAGGTTCTGCTTTGATCTCAGTCCAGGAAAGGCCACGCTGCCCCTGTGTCTGCCCGGCATGCTCAAACCTTTTCACACGCCAGCTGATGGTGAGGTGCCCAGGGACCACCGCGCCCAAGCCAGCCACTGGCACCTTGCTGTGTGCGGACAGTCACCGTGCAGCACCGGCAGTGTCACCATGAGGCTACCGGTGCGGTGGCAGAAAGTGACTTGACCATCCTGTCAGTGGGAGCCAAGAGCTAGTATGGAGGTGGCAGGTGACCTGCGGATAAAGAGGTTAAACACACTTTCTTTATCTCTAAAGCCAGAGGCAGCAACAACTCCTGCAGTGACTTCTGGTGGAAAGCCAAGGAATGGCGACAGTGAAACCTGTCTTCTGCCACAGCCACGATGAGGAACTGAGGATCAGTTCTGGGACCTGCTGGAGCGAGGCCAGAGGAGGCCATGGAGATGCTGCGAGGGCTGGAGCAGCTCTGCTCTGGAGCCAGGCTGAGAGAGCTGGGCTGGGGCAGCCCGGAGAAGAGAAGACTCCTGAAGGGGAGACCTGAGAGCAGCTCCAGTGCCTGAAGGGGCTGCAGGAAAGCTGGAGAGGGGCTTGGGACAAGGGATGTAGGGACAGGCCAAGGGGAATGGCTTTAACCTGCCCGAGGGGAGACTGAGATGAGCTCTTAGGCAGAAGCTCTTCCCTGTGAGGGTGCTGAGGCGCTGGCACAGGGTGCCCAGAGAAGCTGTGGCTGCCCCATCCCTGGCAGTGTTCAAGGCCAGGTTGGACACAGGGGCTTGGAGCAAGCTGCTCTAGTGGAAGGGGTCCCTGCCCGTGGCAGGGGTCGGAGCTGGAGGAGCTTTGAGGTCCCTTCCAACACAAACCAGGCTGGGATTCTATGGTCAATAGAATGCAAATGTTAGGTTTTGGTTTATACAGAACACAGGATTGATGTGTGGCCTCTCAGATTCCTGCTGTTTCTACCCTTGTGGCTTTTCCTTGATAGGTTTTAGTCACAGAGATCAGCTTGCAACCTGCACCTTAAGAACTGGTCCCGTAGGGAATCCACCTCCAGCAGAGGTTTTAGAGAAGTTTTTGAGACAGAACCCTGCCGTCTCTTTGCAGCGCAGTCAGTGCTCAGCTCCCACCATTTAGAGACAAAATCCAGAAAAATCCCCATTAGTTCTGAATGGGAGTTATCTGGTGACCATCAAAGTATGCCTCAAAAGCCACGACATAAGTGCCTTCATTGGCATGCCCAAGGTGTCGTAGTGCTGCCATTAAAAAGATAAAGTTTATCATATTTTTGTGCCCTGTTCTTTCTGATATAATAGCTAAAACCTATTCATAACACCAAAACATCTCAAAAGGTCACGCAGGATACAGCAAGATGAAGGGAACTGTCAAGAAGCTTAGGCAATCATCTTAGCACTCAAGACATTTGCCAGGGCTGTTTAACTAATATGTGATGTTCACTTTTAATTTCAATATAGTGCCATTTGGGCAAAAATGTTGTATTTTTTAATTAATTACAATGTCAGCAGCTATTAAGATTAAAAGAAAGACCACATCAATAATAAATACTTAATCCAAAGAAAGGATTACAAGAAGAGCAATAAAAATCAATTTTTAGAGCTGGAAAATTGTGACTTTTTCCTCACTTGACTGGTATTTTCATTATATTGACAAACCCATGATCTTACCTGACACTGACATTCGCCTAATGAAATAGCAGCCATGTATAATGATGTAAGTCCTTGTCAATTTTGCTACAGGAGAACACAACGCTACGGCACTGGTGGTGTGTTACATTTTCTTGCTCTTCATCTGATGCAAGAGAAAACAACAAAAAGAAACCAGAAAAACTGCACGTCTTTTTCAGTCTTCCTTTATGATGGAAGATTAAAATCCTTCCACATAACTTCTGGAAATCCTCAGTGCTGGTAACACTCGGTCACAAGCAGGCAGCAGGTAACTGCTGTATGTTAACTCGCATGAAGACCAAGACGTTGCAATTCTTGCTTACTGTTCTGCAGGGCTTGGATGTGGGGAGGAAAACAGAACTCCTGAGTTCACTTAGCAGATAGCACTAAAAAAGTGCACTAAAAGTGCAGATAGCACTGCAACCACTTTGAGAAAGGGGCAACAAAGACTGCTGGGAACACAGAAAGGCTTCACTCAAAGGATTAAAAAATGCTTGACATTGAGAAAAGCTAGCAACAAATTTCACATACTTAATTGTTAGAACCACAGAGGATCACAGACTGGTTTGGGTTAGAAAGGACCTTAAAGCTCATCCAGTTCCAAGGCTGTCACGGGCAGGGACATCTTCTGCTAGAGCAGCTTGCTCCAATCCCCATCCAGCCTGGCTTTCCTTATCTTAAGCATTTATCCCTTTGAAAATAGCAGTGAACTACTGAGCTGAGAGAGGAAACAAAAAGGGGTGACATGGGAGAAACATCTGAAGTGCTAAAGAGAAGAGAAACCCCCCTCTTTCAACAGAGCACAGCGGTTAAAAAATGAAAGCTGTCAACTTTAGGTTTGAGTAAAGACAATTCTGGTGGACACAGAGATACAGGAGTGAGAACTGAATCATCTGAGCTGCATCTTCAACCCTACATCAAGGGAATGAGAAAGTAGCTTTCAGAAGCTGAGGCAGTTACAGCTATTTACTGGTCAGATCACGAAGAACATCTGCCAAGTCCATCTACAACTACCTCAGCACTTGGACAAGAGGCTAAAATCATGCAACTCGCATCTGTTTATTTACCTGCTCGGGAGAATATGTGTCTTTCCAGGACATGAATCCAAGACCCAGAGCCAACAACCTCCTACCTTCCTATGGGACTGCAAATGCTGGGATATGGTTATTCACATAGTGCCCCATAAGCTCAAATGAAGCAGAATGGAGCTTTCAGCCATTTCTCCATTTTATAACTATCAGCTCATAGCATCATCCTACAGCAAGCATTGTAAATAAAATCACAATAGCAATTTATTTTCATTTCTCTGCAAATGAATAAGAATTGGATCAACAGCCCATATAGATTCTTCTTAACTGAATCACAGCTATCTTGGAAGATGATACGGCCATACGAGAGAACATTTCAAAAGACACAAACCACAATGAATGCCGATGTGAGTGTCACCTTTAGCTAGACACTAATGACTGCTCTTTATCTAGCTCCAGACTCTCTGAGGAACAAATTACAGTAAAAGGAGAAATGTAACTCAATGAGAACGTGATGCACTCTGCACGTTCTTCTATAAAGCTGCTTTCAGAGAGACATCAAGCAGGCAACAAGTGATTTAGAGCCATTTCTTTTTCAAGAGGAATTCTCTCTTTCCTTCAGTTGTCTCTGTTTGATTACACAAATTCTTCCAGGAGTGGTATTTTTTACAGTACACCCAATCTAGGCTGTAGTTACATCAGTTATGTTCTACCTGAACGACACAGGAGCCAACTGAAGCAGCTCCAGGACAAGCTATTACTGGAAAGAAGGTAGGGACAAGTAAAACCCTAATGAAGGATGAGGAGGAGGTTCAGTGCTGCCAAAAGCATTTCCAGCTCCTGGCAGACTCGGGATCTCTCACCACTACAATGCAGGGCCATGAGCTTGCTTTGTGACAACTGCTGGAAACCCCTCGGGAACCCACAGAGCTTTTATGTCACCGTTTCTCCTGGAAGAGCCACAGTTCTATTCCCATTGGCAATGCGAAGAGTGACTTCGTGGAGCCATAGTATTTTTTAAGTGACACCTTTCTGTGTGGCACCTGCAAGCTCTTAAAGGTTCTGGATTTTGGACCGCTGGCTTTTCAGCCATTGCTTCCAAACCTGCTACCTCTTGCACAGGTTTCTTGTTATCATGAGAGAAGAAAACCGAGGTCTTTAATTTAAAATCTGAATATTAAATGCTGCAAATGTAGTATTCACCTGTTTAGTTATTAATCAATGCCAAAATGAAAAATAAATAATAAAAAAGGCCCAAATGCTGAAAACAACAGAATAAAGGCAAAATTACTGACTGCAACAGTCAGAAATCATCATTCCTTGTGTCCTTAACATTATAACCATGTATTTTCTGCTACAATGCAAATGAGTAGAAAATGATTTTTCTGCTAAAAATACACCTAACTCAAATTCAGAATGTTTCTGTGACCAAAGGACACAGGAGTAGAGTCGGGGACAACTGCACCAGACATGCAGAAGCTCGAGCCAGGAGAAGAACACGAAGCAAAGAAAAAAGCATCTGTGAGTGTATTTGACAGGTTGAGAGTAACAAGACAATTTTGCTGGATTTACTCTTTAAAGAGCATATTATACAAACAGGCTAATTTTGAGAGCACTTAACCTTAGTTTGGGGGGGGGGGAATGTTAGTGAATATGAATGAGATGAGCCTCAGGGTGTTTAATGAAAAGCTGTCTTTTTGAATGTGGTCTAGGGTTTTAAACCTTTGTTAGCAGACATCTGGGTGGAAGGTTTATTTGCGCATTCTATCTGAATACACAGAAATTCCTCTAACCGTTCCGAGGTGCATGACTGGAGTTAAAGCCACTGCTGCAAAAAACAAAGTACCAAAAATAAAATGCCCCCAGAGGAGCTGCTCCGAGGATCTTCTCAAATGACCGAGATCTTTGGAGTGAAGTTTTCCTTTGCCTAGAAACTAAGTGGCTTTTCTTTTGCTCATTCAGCTGCTAGTTCTGGGAAAAGCCCAAAGAGAAACATTTAGATTGGAGGGGTCTTTGAGAAGATGTGACAGTTGACTGATGAGCATCCATAAAATGACAAAGAATAGTTGTGTGGAGCCGGTGCATCACATCGCCTCTCCCTGGGAAACTAATTGCTCTGAATTGTTAATAGTAACATTATTTTTCTGGCAATCATTTCTTTTGAATACCCAAAACGAGCATGAAACAGCTCCTTTGACCGGACATAAAAGTTAAATGTCCCAATGTTGATCAAATTAACTTCAGCTATGTGACAATGGACTATATTTGTGAGAAAATAATGAAGGGCACAAAGGGGAGCTTTATGCCAAGATTTCACAGTTGTAATGTAAAAATGTTTCTGTTGAACTAGGCCAGGGAACATTTCAATAGGGAAACAGAAGAGCACTGTCACTTTCTTGAAAAAAAAACACATTCATTTTATGGATCCGAATGCTCCAGATAATTTCAGGAAGTTTAAATGGCTGCACAGCAGGACTTGCTGTATCATGCTCACATCTCACGTCCTGCCCTTTGCAAACACGCTCCTCATACTTTTAAAGGACCCCGGGCTACAGCTTCAGCTCAGTCCCTGGCCAGGCTGCTAATTCAGGGGACACTTTTCCCCAGCAAGGGTCTAAAGGACATGACCAATAGGCCAATATGATTAATTAATATGACACATGCACAAGCATCAATTACAGCAGGTCAAGAAAGACTAAAGTAAAATGTAAATGACATCTCCTTGTGTATAGCTTAAACCCTCCGACTTTAGAAAATATAAACCCCAAGTATTATGGAAACAGAGATAACTGCAGGTGGGAATTACCCAAATTGGGCCTGGAAGATTTTTTTTGCCCCACAAAACATAAAGCAGGTGTTCTTACTCTCATTTGTAAAGCAAGTTCAGCTGTGGCTGTATCTATGCCTATCTGGAACAACATAACTGCCTTCTGGTAATTAACTTCTGGTTTATATTAGCATTGACCAAGACTCCTCACACACACCAGTTCTTTACTGTATACACTGTGTATGTGTTTGTAAATACCCAGGCATTTGCCTCACCCCAGTGTAATTCCAGCTCTCTTAGTCTTTAAAGTGTCTATCCAACACAACATTTTCTTCACACTTGTTCAATGGCAAATGCTGAAACCAGCCTGGCGCAGTGCACACGAGCCAGCTGCACGTACTCTTCTCACTCTGTAATTCGTTTTTAACATTATTAAAGCTAAACCACTTCAGAACACCACTGTCCGAGCAAGCCTTTCTACTCCATGATTATGAACAGACTCCCTCAGGAGAAGACTTTTAGTGGCAAACTGAAATCGTTCACTTGCCACTTCTTCCTTGTGCCCCCAGCCCTGTCCTTCGCAGTAACTCAGGGATGCTGCACAGCTCCTGTGTTAAAACCTCAGAATTACAATAACTTTGGGGAAACCAATTTCCCCGGTCACTTTAACAGTGAAACTAATTCATTTGGGCTTTGTTTGCAAACTCTTTTCTCTTCTGTGCTCCAAACTCCTGTGATGGCTTTTACCAGACATTACAAGGCTGCTCTAAACTCATGTTTATGAAGATGCGGGAGCAGGATTGTGCTTTCCTTTGCTCTCACAGTGACCCAAACCAACTGTGAGAAGGTGTTTCTGCTTCATTCAGTGAAGGTTTAGCTCATTAAACTGTTTTCCTTCTCAGTATTGTTCACTGGGTTTGAACTGCATTGCTGTTAAATGCTCTTTAGAAGTTTAAAGGCTTTAAAGGAAAAGACTTATCAGTCTCTGTTTTTAACAGCACTAAATCTGCATTATTAGTTCATGCAGATAAGGGGATTTAAAAGCTCAGCTTGAAACCTCTCTCTTCTGTATTTATCTGACACTGCATAGTTCCAGTAGCTCAGCTGGAAATGTAGATCTATGAAGCTTTAAAGAGAGATTAAAGCCAAGAAAAGAAGTACTTTCCCCCTATAGACGCTCTCACTTTCCCTTTTCCTACTGTCTGAAGGGGTGATAGCAGACAATGGTCAAAGATGGTTCCCAAAACCCTCTGAATGGGGACACTGTTGGTGGCAGCATTCATTCAGAGCAAGCTCCAGTGTATTGTCCTCCCCAATCAGGGGATCAGAATAGAGTTTGCTGGTGGCTGCCAAAAGGTTAGCACTGCCGATGAAAGGGGGTTCCCATTATTCACTGCTCGTACAGAACTCCCCTTTTGTGGCAGGCAGCCCATCACCGCGCTGTGGAGGTCCGGATCTGCGGCTGGCTGCTCCCTCCCAATGCACAATTGCACTGAATGCCAGCTCACAGGAGCGTTGTGCAACCAGAGCCCCGAGAACAGGGGAGCTGGGGCAGGTTTTGGCAGTGTCACATTTTAATGATAGACCATCCTGACATCTCTGACCCAGAGCTGACACTAATACCACCGTCCTGCTACCTTACCCTCGCCCGGGCATCGTGGGAGGTCCAGAGCCCACACCAGCTCCTGAAGCACAGTGCAAGCTGTAAACAAGTGTGCAGTAAATAACATGGGAGCTTTACACAGGTTTGCTGCAGCTCCTCATGCAAAGCAGAGGAAAAGGAGACCAATGGAGCCGAGTTAAAATGAGATAAAACCAAGCCTCTCCCATGCTGTGTGTGACAGGACCCGAAAACCTGGCTCTCAAACTGCACTGAGAGCAGATCTTGATCTTACTGTGTCTGTCCCCTTTTTATATAGACCTTTAGAGGTACCTTTCATAAACGACCGCATCCTACCAGCCTGCAAACCTCCCAAGTGCCCCCAGTGGTTTCTGATGCTTTGAACAGGTTTTACAAGCCACATCAGAGCAGACACACTGGATTTTTCCTCTTCAGCCTTGTATCACCCCCCCACACCCCCCCCCCCAAGTGAAAATAAAAGCCTATTTGTGAGGAATTCTTACTCAGCCCTCTGCTGGGGTGCACAGGAAAAGCACTTCTTCCGACAGAGTGGGGAAAGCAGCCTCTGCTGCTGAAGTATCTGCCTTAAAGAAGATAAAACTTAAAGAAAGAAATAGAACCTTGGGCAGAAAGTAACTGAAAAGTATTTATAGCCCATTCCACATTTCAGAGCCTCTTCCAGTTAAAATCTACAGTGTTTGCCATGGCTGCTTTGAGGAGACACTTCCCACCTCTATATCTCATGCAGTCAAGCAGTACCTCAAGAGAAATAAATGCCTGTTCACTTTGCCAAAGCACGTGCACCCATGCAGAAACCACACTTTTTTGCTCAAGAAAAAGCTTTGTAACTGCTAATGAGGGCAGCTGTAAATTGTTGGGTGTTTGGGGGACTACCCCCTGTATGGTACCACCCACCAGATGAATCAACTCTGCAACAGATGTTATTAATAACAGTGATGACTGCACACAAACGCTGTGCTGCTGCTTGAAAAAGATTAGCTGCCTACTGCACCCAGCTAGGCCTGAGATATGAACAGCACAGGGTTTAGTGCTGGGGGGGAGCTCATGGCTTATGAGGAGGGGTGGAAGAGCTGAATTTGCTCAGCTCACAGAAGAAAAGGCTCCAGCAGCATTCTCTTGCCGGCTTCATCTATTTGGTAGTTACAGAAAAGACAGAGCCAGACTCTTCCCAGTGACACGTGCCAAAAGTTGAGGGCAATGGGAAATCCTGTCTGCATATCAGGGAGAAAAAGCTCCACGATGAGGGCAGTCAAACCCAGGAACGAGTGGCCCAGAGACACTACAGGTCACCGTGCAGGGAGCTCTTCCAAGCTCGGCTGGGTAAGCCTGGAACCGATCCTGATCCGATGCTGAAGCCAGCCCTGCTCTGAGCAGGAGGATCAACGAGAGACTTGAGAGGTCCCTTCCAACAGGCTGTAGTCTCCTATTCTGTAACTGAAAAACATCCTTTCATGGCAGCGTTACGAGACTCCACGCAGACTATAGAGCAACTCATCTAACCAACACGTTTAAAAACCAAACCTGCTTTCTACTCTACAAGTTCTGGTGACTTCAGGTTGATTCTCCAATCTCAGTAATTTAGCTTAACAGAGTAAGAGGCATAAAGTGATCTGTAATTGGCACCATCTAGAAAACTCCCATCAGAAGTGACCATTTCCAGTTCACAGCATAAAACCCTCTACATTTCTGTGTGTGCCTTTTAAAAAATCTTTTATATGCTGCTTATGAACAGAGAAGTTTGAAAGAGGCTAGTAAAGGCTAATACATACCTATCAAGTACATAGCCAAGAGCCTTATGCCGTATTCCTGAGTAAACCGATGGGCTTGTTTCCCAAGCAATTAAATTGGAAGCGTCATGGAAAAGATGAATGTTTACCAAGTCAAAGGCACTATGACAAAAAAGGAAAAAAATAAAATGATTCAGGATAAAAGAAAGAAACCATTTGTTGCATCAGCAAAGCATTCAATATAACAACACACGGTATTCGCCCTCATGTATTTCCTCACATGGATGGTATAAAATCAAGCTCTCTTCATCAGGAAATCATCACACACTGTCATCAAATTTACAGCAGCTCATTGACAGGGATGACTGCATTGAGGCTTTTACTGAAACATGCACCACATGAAAAGGAAAAGCTGTTTGTCAGTTACAGGTGGCAGAAATCGAGCAGTGCCCTCACTAAAGTATGCGCAAACCAAAATTGAACATGCAAACGACTTTAAGCTTATACAGTAGAACTGTGGCTTTGCAAGAAACACAATGAAAAGCTATTGACAGGAGTATTTTACTGACATTAAAGGTTAAACCATATCACTGCAACTCCTCATCTGTCCTCTGGACCTGCTAGAGCAGGTCTTCTTACGATCACCATGCGTCCACTGTTTTCCCACTGTGACAGGTATCTATAACCACATCCTAACATACATTCACTATCAGTGCGTAAGTCCCATGGCACAAGGACTGGCATTTGCAGGGCTTGCACAGCACTTGGCTGGTTTTGGCTAGTATCAGTATTTTTAACACTATTAGTTCTGCTGGCCTTACAATGAAGCTGTATGCAAATGTATTCTTGTACCTTAAATCACTCCCTGTTTTAAATCACAGTCCTGCTTTTCTCCATGGCAGAAAACCTTTATGTAGAGGGAATTTTCTGCTATAAACATGCCGCGACGGAGGAGTTTCCCTTTGTCACTTGTGCTAATCACAACAGAGGTATCACTTCTCGCTGGCTGGGAGTTACCTGGAAGGCAAACTGTCCTTTGAGCTCTGGTTTCCCACTGTTGGAAGACAGGGCACATCCAACCTGTGCAGTTGTTACAGCCAAACTGGTATTCTGCTTTATACCTGGCTTCTTGTGTCCTACAGACCTGCTCTGCATCTTCTGGTGATGTGGTGATGGGACATGGTGAGTCACAATGGAACTAGAAACATGGAATGTTCTTTTCACCTAGAGACACCACATCCACCTAACAAAGCCCCTCAAACCAACCAGTGCATGCAGCAATTCCTGCCTTGAGGGACTGAACCTCCAAAGGGATACTTAGGGAACAGCACTAACAACACTGTATTTTGGAAAGGAGGTGCCTGAGCACCTGCAGAAAGTGGGATGCCCCATCAGCTCCCACATGCATAATACTGTTATGTGTTATAGAAGTTGCTGCACTTGACTTTGAGGGCACAATTGTGGTTACTGTTTCAATAAATACATTTTGGGTAGATTCCATGAACACTGATAATAACTATTACACTAGACTGATAAGGGTAAAAAATGTCTCGGGTATAAATGTATATCCTTAAACTGCTTTTAAACAGGGGAAGTTCAGGTTAGATCTAAGGCAGAAGCTCTTCCCTGTGAGGGTGCTGAGGCGCTGGCACAGGGTGCCCAGAGAAGCTGTGGCTGCCCCATCCCTGGCAGTGTTCAAGGCCAGGTTGGACACAGGGGCTTGGAGCAAGCTGCTCTAGTGGAAGGGGTCCCTGCCCGTGGCAGGGGTTGGAGCTGGAGGAGCTTTAAGGTCCCTTCCAACACAAACCAGGCTGGGATTATATGATTCCATGAAAGTTGCCAGCACTTAAATAAGAAAGGACATTATGGGAAGAATAGAGGCAAAATGAAAGTGCCACAGCACTGACCAAGTCCAGTCTCAGTGACATTTTTAGGCAGGACACAGGGGTGGTCATACTGGGCTGGTTTAAAGCTCTCTGTCCAAGCCTGCTTCAGTTCTGTTCCTGCCCTTGGCAGCACAGGCATGCTCCAAGGGCAAAGGAGCCATGTCAGCTGCTCTGAGCGGGTTCTTGCTTTTCCTGTCTGACACTTCTGGAAGCAAGGCTGATGGCCACAGCAAGACTCGTCAGCTGAGAGCTGCTCCTCCAGGCACCGTGTTACCTTCCGCCTACAACTTCCCTGTCCTTACGTTCAAACCCTCACGACACTGCTTGTCCTGTCAAGTAATGACACCGATTTCCTCCTGCCCTTTCTGCAGGAGAGACAGCCAGCAACCAGCCTGCAGAGGAGGCTCTTTCCAGCTCTTACTGAAACACTCCCACCATTCTCAACTCACTAACGTAATCATGTGCCATATTCTACAGCTCCTCCCTTGATCCTGTTCTACACTGTAGGTTATATACTATGAGTCAGTTACTCCCAATAGTGTGTTTGTGCATTTGAATTCTCCTCTCAAAGTGCAATGCTTGGCACTTCCCTGACTGTAAGCTTGCAATCTTGCTTCCTTTAAAATATCAAACCAATTTTGACTGCTGATTCGGGCTTCTGATGTACTTGCCAACATTCCCAGGGTGATGCCGTACCTACATTTATAAATGTATTCTCTAGTCCACACCCTACCAAATATAAACTATATAAATAAATAATATTGAAGACCGTAATGCATTCAGGGCACTACCATGCACCTATTAACACGTAACACTAAGAACTACTGGAATAAAAATAAATGCCACCCCCTTATATTCAAGACACCAAAAACAAAGGCAAAATGAAGTGCACGTGGTTGTGTAGCACACTCACTTTTTGTTAAAATGAAACCTCTGAGTGCCCCAAGATTCTTTAGTTCTTCATCCACACTAGAGATAAGCTAATGAAGAATAATGAGGTGGCAAACCTGGATGCATAGAGGGACTCAGGTCACTGAATCACAGAGGAGGACAGGGGACTGTTCTCTGAAATCTCTTTGGGGCTGTTGGAACCTCTCTGGATTTGGCACGAGGTACACTCTGTGATGATGTGCAGGGAAACTCACAGCCCCCTCAAGGGTTCACACAGGAGCATTCTCTCCTGCCTGTATTTTTATTAACTATCCACATGTAGAAATGCATCAATCACAAGTCAGGAGTATGAAAATGGCCAGAACTTTGCTGACGTGCACATGCACAGGCGGGGTTTGAGCCCTCGTCATACTGCAGACAGACACGCTGTGCACTTACACCCGGAGCAGGTGTATTTTCCAGCCCTCTGTATTTGCCATAATATTTCACTTTCCTGCTCCAGAAATGGTTCACAGTAACTTGCCCCTTTCACTTCTCCTTAGGAACATCTGAGATGTCGTTGGACCATGTGGATCATAACCACGGACTACTCCAGGTGCAGAACTACCGCACACAGCTCACAGAAAGAGCTGGGAGCCTCCTCTCTCCTATCTCCCAGTGTGCCCTTGGGAGCCATAAGCATAGTACAGTATCCGATCGGAACAGCCAACTACAGTCTCCTTCCAAGAACTATCATTTGTAATATCAACCTGCAAGAGAACATTTCCTTTACATCTATCTCTAAGAGCTGCTTCTTCTTGGAAAGGCCTACAAATAAATTCTTAACTTTATTTTTCTGCAAAGAGGGAATCCAAGAGGACAGGAGAGACAGGGCCTGGAAAAGTCACGGTATAGGAGCAAAGGCAGATTAGCAACTGGTGCTAAATGCCCACTTCTGCAGATCTCTTCTGCTGGAATCACATGCCATGTCACAGGTATCTGGAAAGATTACCAGGAACCTACGTTCTCCCAGAGCTGCCTGCCTGTGGGTCATGAGTCTGCAAAGGGAGAAAACCTGCTGCTTGTTCGTTTCTCACAAGCTGTTTGCTTAATCTAATACAGATGCCAATGCAAAGCAGCAAGAGCACTGCTCAACACTCGGCAGGCAGCCCGTGTGAACACTCATCAGGCCTCCAAATCAAACTTAGGATTCTAAGAAGTGAAACAGCCACAGGAGGAAGGGAAGGATGTTGAACGTTCACATATATTTAGGTGACTATAACATACATACAAGGGGTGTGTTGCTGCCTGCTCTCTCTCCATCCCGCCCTGCACTGGGCTGCCAGCTGATTTGTTCTACCTTAGGATGCCACTAAGGAACCTCACACTGAGCAGCACCATGCCTTGACTTCAAAATGTGAACCCCAACCTGAATACAACAAATTAAAAGTACCGTAGCAGGAACTGGTTGTAAAAGCTGCACACTAAAGGTAGTGTCCCTCCACTGACTTCAGTGGAAACTGGACTGGGCTTAAAGTGCTGGCTTTAGGAGTGCATGGAGAACAGTCTGCTTCCTCAAGAGGTGAGGGCTGTGTACCCCTGAGCTTCAGCTGTGTTAGGTGTGAGCTTAGCTCCACACTGGCTCCTGTGGCCCTGGCCACACACACCGAGGTTTCTGACCGTGCTTGACTGAGAGGTTGCTTATGGCCTGAGTTACCCCACACTCCCTGCACATACATGTGAACAGTAACATCACTTTTTGCTGTGCACCATCACAACTTACTGAGCATGATGTGTCCAATAAATAACAAAGCAAGGCAACTGTTTTGGAAGCAATCTGTTCTATGAACAGACCAGTCTATACATATGAATACCTCTTTGAAATGGCTGTTAACAAAAACATCCATAACATACACCTAAGCAGAAATAACTTAAAGATGCAACTTACCAATCAGTAATACACCACCTTGTTCGAATGAAACCTTTTCTGGACCACTTGCACTGAAAAATAAGCAAATAAGAATCAGTCACCTTAAGCAAAGGATGACTGGAAAAGTGGAATGTACTTACACAGAGAACAAGATAAACCAAAGTTATCCATACCCTGTAACTAATGTGCACGACACACAGGCCGAGGTACAATGAAACACACACTGTGTCTGTTCTAAATCCCAGAATGATTTTGTATTCTTGGCCCTGCAGCACTTATAGACTTACATGTAAAATTAATACAAGCCCTGGTAGTTGTTTGTAGATGACAGATAGCCAATTAGGAAAGCTTCACAACCGTAGTTCTGCTCAGCCTAAACCAGCAAATTCTTCCTGCCTATGCACAAATGTTTTGGCTTCTTTGTAATTTTACCTGGACTGTAAAGTGTCAGCAGAGATCTACATCAAATTAAAATGAATGAGATGTGCTAGGGAGCCATTTCTCCTGCTGAGCCAACCCACCCAATATTTCTGTAAAAGTTAAGGGGAATTTAAATAATGGTAAAGCATTACATTTATCAAAACGGCAACAGTCGCGAGCAAGCCACAAATCAGCTCGTGCCAACATATGGCACTTATGATACAGCAAAAGGATTTTTCCAGCGCCACTCCTAAGCCACTGCCATGAATTACAACCTCCCACAAAAAGACATGATTCTGCATCCTATTTATTCACAGTTAACAACGCATGTGAGGCTATGCTCATGTTCTCTGGTAATGAATACCACACCAGACAGGCCTAAGGAACGATGCCAGTGATTCTGCAGCAAAAGATGCATCACGTATGAAGTGCCAGCTGGAGTGCAGCACCCCTGCTCAGGGGTATCGTCCTCCTGAGGCACAACCCTCCTGAGGGACTTACCTACCTCCCTATGCACACTGTGCAGGCACAGCCACTGCTGGAGTAGTGAAGTGCCTCACAGCACCTACATGGGCTGTTTTCTCAGCACCCTTCAGATGCTGGTTCCCCCCTGCCTCCCTTTTCAGGCACCAGCATGGTAACCACCATCAAGACCAACCAGATATAACACCTTTTCTTTACCAGGGCCCCTTTCCCACTAGGGTTCTTGCACTCAAAATGTGGCTTATGAAGGTTCTGAAGTGTTTATTTACTGAATAAATAATAGCTTACTGAAAACTTGAATGCAAAAAGTATTTACTGATATCACAGTAAAGACAAGGTCTGATAAGATCTCAGGAGAGACCTTGTAACAGTCTGCCAGTGTCTAAAGGGGGCTGATGAGAAACCTGGAGAGGGGCTTGGGACAAGGGATGTAGGGGCAGGCCAAGGGGAATGGCTTTAACCTGCCGAGGGGAGACTGAGATGAGCTCTTAGGCAGAAGCTCTTCCCTGTGAGGGTGCTGAGGCGCTGGCACAGGGTGCCCAGAGAAGCTGTGGCTGCCCCATCCCTGGCAGTGCTCAAGGCCAGGTTGGACACAGGGGCTTGGAGCTGGATGAGCTTCAGGGTCCCTTCCAACCCAGCTACTCTGATCCTATGATTCTACTTAGAGCTGGCTTTCAGTAGCTCACAGGACATACATTAAGAGAGAATGATCTTACAGTTCTTTTGCAACCTAAATGATTCTATGGAATAAGATAAATTAACAAAACACACGTTCAGCCAAATGTAACGATTTCCTATAAAAAAAAGGAGAAAACCCCTCCTAAACGCAGAAAGGTTTTACAGAGTAAAGGGACTTCTCTTCCAAGCACACTCAAGTTTGCACCTCCACCCCCTAGATCTCCTGGGACCTGACGGCAGCAGTTCTGTAACCACAGATGGACATATAGGAGAATAGATGTTTCTGAGATACTTAGGAAGGAACATCAGTTGTTTGTTGGTGTCTATAGGTTCTTAAGTCTTTTAAGAATGTGGGCTTTTGGAAGCAAGTACATTGGCCTAAGTCTAAGAAGGCAGCGTTCAGGGAGGAAATCCTAATGGTTCACTCCTCTGAGATCCAGCTGATGGCTGCATTCAGAGGGAACTAATTCACACAAATCCTCTTCCTAAACTGCAGCTGTGGTGAGAAATCCCCTGTGGTGCCTGTGAACAAATATCTACTTGACTGGGAGTATTTTTAGTATCAACACTGAAAAAGAACCTCCCCAGTAAGTCCAGCAGTGGCTCTGCTCACTGCTGACCACTGCCTGAGGGTGCACACACCACAGCTCCCAGCACGCTGCCTTCATGGCTGAACTACAGATCCCATAACCCAATAGGGTCTCTCCTGTTCACAGTTTCTGTGACACTCCTGACAGCACAGCCACAAGCTGAGATTTGGCAAAAAGCCCACGTTTATTCAAAAACAGAACAATGAAAAAGGTTCACTGCTCAAACCATTCAAAACTGGCTTAAAACTAATCCCAATCAAAAAGGGGAACTCTGTCATTTTAGTCTTAAAAATAACTATATTGAACTTTTAATTACTGGAGCACAATACATAGAAATTAAAATCACACAGTCCAAACCTATGATGAAGCCCAAGATAACGGCTTGAATCCAGCTGTCAGTTTTCAACTGCTTTTCTCCTCTTTGGCAACACAGCAGGTACTTCAAAAGATGCAATGTTAAACCAGGGCCAAGTGGATCATGCTGCTTAGAGCCATATCCAGCTGAGGTTTGAGCATCTCCAAGGACAGTGATTCCACAACCTATCTGGGCCCCTCTCCTGCTGTTTACCCTCATGGTGAAATCTCTTTCCAGATCTAGTGACATCTTCCCTTGCTGCAGCCGACTGCTGCCCTTGTCCTGTCCCTGTTTGCCACCCAGAGTTGCCAGACCCCATCCCTCAAGAGCCATCAGTTGGACACTGCAGCCAGCAGCCCATCTCCCCCTCTCCTGGCAGCACACATGGGCTCTCTGGCTTCTCCTCCCACATCCTGTGCTCCAGCTCCAGGGGTGCCTCTGCTATTGCTTGCTCCAGTTTGCCCACATCTGTCTCGTACAGGGGCTCCAGAAGAAGACACTGGAGATGTGATGTGGCCTCAGAGTGCCAGATAGATGGAGTTGTCTCTTCCTGGAACCTAACACATCCTGAGATGCTGCTGGCCTCCTTTGCTATCAGAGTAGACTGCTGGCTCATGTTCAAGTTGCTATCCAACAAGGTCTAGGTCCTGTTCTGTTTTCTGAGTAGTCACCTCCAGCCTGTACCACTGTATGAGGTTATCCCATCCCCAGGGACAAGGCTTGCCATTAATCTTTGCTGAACGACATGAGGCTCCCGTCAGACCGTTTATCCAGGCTCTTGAAGTCCCTCTGAACAGCATCCCTGCCCCAGCACACTGACTGCTCCCGCAGCTTGACACCCCCTGCGAAGCTGAGCGTGTGCTCCATCCTGGTGTGCACACCGTTAACAGAGGGGGGGAATACCACAGAACCCAGCATGGACCCCTGAGAAACACCACCAGCAACCTGCTGCCAGCTGGACTGTGTTCACCACCCTGGGAGCCTGGTGGCTGGCCAACTTTCCACCCACCTACCCGGTACATTTCACCAACTGGGTTACAAGGATACTCTGAGAGACTGCATCAAAGGCCTTGCTAGAACAAGTTTTGTCCAGAGAAGCTGTGGCTGTCCCATCCCTGGCAGTGTTCAAGGCCAGGTTGGACACAGGGGCTTGGAGCAAGCTGCTCTAGTGGGAGGTGGCAGTGACTTGGAACTAGTTGAGCTATAAGGTCCATTCCGACCCAAACCAGTCTGTGGACATCCACAGCGCTCCCCTTTGTCTATGCAATTGGTCATCCAGGAAGATCTGCTCCATCACCTACCCATGCCTGAGGAGAGGCCACCTGGGCCCCTTCACGAAAATGGCTTGGGATATTTGTCTGTTCCCAGCCCTCAGGAACTCTCTTTTCTGCTGGCAGTGAGGAGCCTTGCAATGCTGCCATCCAGATGCCCTTCTCTGCTGAGCCCTGCCTGCTGCCACGGCTCACACACAGACAGTTAGCTTCAGGTTTTGTGCAACCAACGTCTACGAGGCTGGGAGTGCCACTGTCAATCACCATCGCCTTCTCCAGCAGCCATCCCACAGCACTTTGGCTCTGCACTGACCACCTCCCCAGCACAAACAAGACCTGTGTAAATACACCTGATATCAGCACTGCTGCCTTGCTCTGTTTCACACAAGCCCACACAGATACAAGCTGATTAAAAGGCTGCAACACAGCCAGTATTTCATGACATGGCAAATACAGAATTTCTTACTGAAGCTTCGTGTTTCCTCACCCACCCACCACACCTATGGCTTCAAGGGAGGCAGGATGTATTACAGGCTATTTTGTCAAAACTTCAACAGTGTAACCAAAATTCTGACACCTCTCCATTATTAGTCCTTAAAAACAGAATGTTTTTTTAAGAATACAATTTGAAAAGTTGTAGTTCCATTCCACCAACCTTTTCTTTGTGAATAGAGTCCCTCAGGAGATGGTGCTGACCTTTTAAAACCCCCTAGAAACACCACCTACATAAATAACCTCTGCTACATCGGGTAAAAGGACCTCCAGACAACATTAACATGAAGAGAGAGGTTATAGAGGGCTAATGTCAAAAAGCACTGTGAGCAATAAGTAATGCACACAAACCATGATTGATAATGACTAGCACAGAGCCTTAATTCATCTTTTCTCCATCATTTTACTGAGAGACCATATCAAATTAAATAGTGACCCAGCAAGGGTTTATTCAACCATACAAAGCAGGGGCACAAAGGAAAGACATATTCAAGTGGCAATGACTGCAGTGTAATTGCAGCTCCTTAAAGGAACACCCTAGTTCAGAGGAAGACCTGAAATCTTGCACATGAGCAACCAGAACAACTGGGGCACCAAGAACATTCAGCACTAAGAAGCTGGTGTCACTGTGGTGGGAACAACCCCTCCTCCAAGGCACACACAGGAACCTGTGTTCCATGGACTCACACGATCCTCAGTTTTTAAGTAGCCAGGGAAAGGAGCTACCCACAAAACCCATGCAGATTGTAGTTCCTGCCCCAAAATCACTTCCTTTCTTTCCTTAGATCACTGCACAGAACTGAAGAGTTTATTCTTTTGTGGTTTTAGGAGTTTGTATACAAACTGCCCAAAGTGCCCTTCTGATTTCCCTGTATTTCAGAGTAACATGCAGAACATGGAGAACTCAAGCCCAATCCAGCCTCTGAACACCATCAACCATTGTAACAGCACTATCAGTCATGGCTTTACTGCTGAAGATTTTTAGAAGTCATTACATAAGTTTAAGAGTCTGCAAATGAAAGTATCTATGGCGCTCAGCAGAAAATGTATCGTGAGAGCTGAAGGACATGAAGTGAATCTATCTAATGGCAAAGTCTATTATGTAGTGTCATTATTTAATTGATAATTTGCTTTTTCACATAATGTTTTCATTACCCTTTATTTATGAAAAAATACAGTATGAAGAATTTAGTAAGAATCTATCTACTGGAAGAAAACATTTAAGTACGTGCGCATGACATACACAAACATAAGAGATATCTGATAAAACCTGCACTTGCTCCACTTATTTTTACATACCAAACCATGGGACATGCAAACCGTTATTGCTTACAGCTTCTTCCTATACATGTCACCAGCGAAGCAGCCAACCAGCAGCAATACCCAATTCCTTCTCTGTAAGTTATTTTGGAAGGCAGAAATACAACAATCATACAACATTTGAAGGAAAGGTCAAGGTAAGAAAGTTGCGAGTGTGAAGCGTCAGAAGGCCTCTGGAAGCAACTGGTACCAGTACCACGTGGTGGGGCAGAGGTTCAGGGGTCCCTTCTTCACCTGCCAGACAACCATGAAGGAACAAGGGGATGAAGGGGATACAGAGCAGAGTGCGAGGTCCGAGGGTCCAGCCCTGCCCCTGAGGTGCAATGATCTACATCATTGCCAGAAACTGATGGAATAATGGTCTGTGGGTGCAAGCGCACCACAGACACCTGCCTGCTCCCATATCCACTGCCAGAGCTTTCTTCTGCTTCACAAGGCTCCTTCTTTCTTCCTCCTGTATTTTAATAAACTCTCTGAATAACATTCCAGTCTCCAAGAATTCCTTCCTTGGATCAGCAGAATGTAGGGTTGACAGGAGTACAGACAATGGACCTAAATTTTAGCTGCCCAACCCCACATATGACAGTGACTCTGGAGCTCATTTCACTCCTTCTGAGAACACAAAGTCTCATTACAAACTCTGTTTTATAAAATAGCCTTTATAGGGAGACAATTACAGCAATAAGGTTTACACTATGAAGGTAATAGTAGCAAGGTGGTAACATGACACAGGACCAGAACTGCCAACAGGAGGTTCCATGGCTTGTCCCAAAATGACAAACTGGGATGCCACAACGAATGTGCTGCTACAGACAGCATAAGCCTAACTGAGCATGTCACCAGTCTTTCTTCCAATTAAGATTTTCTTTAGCTCTTCTCTATACAGCCACATTACATTACTGGTGGAGCATATGACTTAAAGTAGTTGTAAGAGCAGCAGTAGTGGATGGAAACATGACGGTTTAGGTCTTTCACTCGGCCAAGCAAAAGCCAGCACAGATGCCTGAGGAGATACTTCAGCTCTTGCTGGAGAATATCACCCTGCCCAGGCTGAATCAAGCAAGGACACCTATGCCTCTGTAACACAGAATGACACTGGTTTTGTTGTGCAGCTTGTGTATTTCCCCACACCAACCTGTAAACTACCTTTACTCATAACTTGAACACACTTACTTAACTCCTTTAACTTCGATAAATAATTCATTTATTGATAATTTCATAGGATCACAGAATGGTTAGGGTTGGAAAAGACCTTAAGATCACCTAGTTCCAACCCAATTTGTCTACTCAACATTAAGAATACAAAGGTTTGTAGGCTCCGGACTCAATACAGCCCAGTAGTCAAACCACTGTTTAACATGTTAAATACAAAAACATCATCCTTCACCTTCGATACATACTGCAGCTGAATAACATATGTAGTATGTCTTTTGGATCACTGATGTGCTTTAATATTTCCAAATACACTATTTGGAAAGACGAGCTTTTTGGAAATAGAATTGAAAGAATGATAGCTTGGGAAGGAGAAAAAGAAAATGCTTTCTCCTTGCACATTTCAAAGCCACAATCTTTATTTTCAGTTTAACAAATAGTCACTAGCTGCTCCACCATCTGTAAGCCAGCATAAAACCAGACAGAGCTGATACAGATCATCTGTACACTCTCAGAGAGGTATCTACATTTTAAAATAGGAGAAAAAATTTCTACTGCATGTCCCAGAAAGGGGGTACCACATCTTTCACCTTACAGTATTAAGTCTCTTCTCAGATCCTCTGTTAATAGGATTCCTTTAGCCAGCAGATGGATTGTGAATACAGCCAGTTTCATCTACTAAAAGACAACATAAATCATCATTGAGAAAGGAGAGACCGCAGTAAGGTTATCACCATACAGCCTTCTCCATGAAAGGTTTGCATTAAAGCATTAGTGAAATTAATTCATCTTTCACAAGAGCTTTGAGCAGTATCTGTGATCTATGATAACAACCAATTTCTCACTATGGGGAAAAAAAATTACTCAGGCCTGATAGACTACACAAATCTGCTTTTTTTAAATGGCCTAACATTATCTGGAGTGTTGCTCCCAGAGGCATCATTTGAGTCTCATGCCTAGCCAAGAGGAGCCATAAATCAAGACAGAAAGTTTTGTTAGTTTTATATGCAGTGGGCTGTAATTATTTTGAATTGCATTATGCCTCAATCATTGTAATTACTTTTAGATCATCCTTAAGCATCAGTAATAAAAAGAAATCAGTCTTAAACTGTTTCTCACACAAAACATTGTACATGTGATATGAGAAGTGGCTAAAACACACAAGAGCATGTAAATGTGATGTTTGGAGATATGCTGCTCATACTTTCAACTCAAGTTTTCAACCTAGATATTGTTTTGTAATCTTTGAATTGGCATCATTATTACCAACACTTCTCGAGGAAGGAAACAGCACGATTAATTTTAGCTTTAAAAATAGAAATGTGTATATCATGAAATCATAGAATCACAGAGTGGTTTGGGTTGGAAGGGACCTTAAAGCTCCTCCAGCTCCAACCCCTGCCATGGGCAGGGACCCCTTCCACTAGAGCAGCTTGCTCCAAGCCCCTGTGTCCAACCTGGCCTTGAGCACTGCCAGGAATGGGGCAGCCACAGCTTCTCTGGGCACCCTGTGCCAGTGCTTTAAGTTCTTCTTTTAGATGCTTCTTGGGCTCTGAACCTCACAGCCCTGCAGCTAAAGCAGCACTGCAGAGTGCACTGAATACAGGAGCTACTGCTCCAGACGCCAGTGTGGGAACACCTGATCCCCGAGCAGGAAATGAACACGATCCCTGATCCACAGCAGTGTGAGAGAGCCACTGGACTCAGCCACGTCTCCAAGAGACCGTGAGGAGCTGCTCATGTAAGAGGCGTAACGAATGATGCCGAGCAAGTTACACATTTGCCAGTCTGATGATGAAACAACAGCAGGGAAATAACAACGGGAATCATTCTCCCTGGTACCAGTGAGCAATCCATAATTTGGCCTATTGCTGTTCACTGCTCTCAGTATTACAATTGACTCATTCAGTGGTGCTGTTCGTTTCCTACCCTGCTGTCAATCACCCACAGTGGTTCAGCTTAGAGCTTACTGCTGATGGAGGAGAAAAACAAATAGCTGAGTAACTGCCTGAAGGGCCTTCAAAATGATGGAACAATTCATAGGAGTATTAAAGCTGTTTATTCACAGGAGGTAAAAGATAATAAAATTATGGCAAAGGAGCTTCCCTTCCAGAACGGAGAGACAGAAATAATTCAGTATCAAGGAAAAGAATAACCTACATGCCATGCGCCCTGTAATTACCCATCGACGCTCTCCCAGGCAGACATGCACTATGTAAATGGCTCTGTGTATATTTACACATTCTAGATTTATTTTTAGAGCTTATTTAGCTCTCCCTTGTATTAAAGCAGTAACATGCCTGTTTGATGCACAAATGTAAAACAAATTCCACAGATCTATTGACTTGGCTTGTAACCACTGTTAGATGCTCTTAAGAAATTAAAAATGAGCAAATAAAAGTAAGCATCAAAGAAGAGAACTGCTGGCAAAGACTGTGCTTGCATGTGCAACTGCACTTGCAGGGGCAGTGGAAGGAAGCCCTCAGTGCTGCTGGGTTTGACAAGACCTTCATCTTCACCATCACACCCGCAGCACTCCTCAGTTCTTATGAGAACAATAAAACCAGGGGGTACCAGGGCAGTGCCAGAGGAACACACCAATATGTTGTAAGTCAGGTGAACTCTTGCACCAGTAAGGAGCCCCTTTTCCCACAGGCTGGCTGGACTGCAGTGATTCCTCACCGTACCAAACAGGAACCAGCATCGCTCCAGCCATGATCCCAGAGTGGCCGAATACAAATGGAATCCATTCAGAGTCGTGTCTCCCCCTGCCAAGGAGTAATTCTCCCTGAAACGGACTTGCAGTTGGCACTGTGGGCCATTCCTTTGGTTTTAAATGCACAAACAAGCCTTTTCATTACTGTCTCCATCCCTCACAAGGGTTTCCTACTACACAAAGAACTCCATTTGACTTGGGTAAATCCATGCAATGACTTAAAACACACATTATAGGTGACAAGAAACTGACAAACAAATAAAAACCCAAGACTCGATTCTGACCTTATTTACATTACTGGGAGTAGCTGCTCAAGTCACCAGACCAAGTCAGGAACAAACCGAGTATTTGGGCACACTCCGCGGATTGCACATACCTCAGGGAAATAATCCTGTGGAAACTTCTCTTTTTCCAGCATGGGCGTGCTCTCTAAAGTGTCAGAGTAGATTTCTTTCCCAGTAACCTTTTTATACTTCTTAGCTAGGAAGAGACAAAAAACAAAATTAACAGAATTATCTTTGGCATCACGCGCAACTTACAGCGCTCCTTGGCAAAGCAGTGGCATCTGCGAAAGAGGTGGTAGGGCCTCGGCCAAAATACATGAGCACTGAGCTGCTGTGGAGTTAAAAAGAGAGCCCACTAAGCACACACAAACCGGTGCCTCTGCTTCAGACCTCTTGAGGTGAGACAGGCATGGGTCTGATATTTTACTACCCAGAGCACTGTACAGGGCTGCAGCTCTAATTACAAGCCAGGTCTCTGCACACCCTTGCACTCAAACTTTTTGTCATGGTTCTTCCAGGAGATGCCTGTTTGCGCCCTCAGCCAGCATCCAGCAACCCATGCTGGGTGATTGACAGGCAAATTAATTAATGCAAAACACATTCAGGTACAGAATGTTACTTCTGAGCACTGATGATCTGTATGTTTTATCCAGCAACTCCTGTTTTCAGGTTTTAAGTCCACCTACCTGAACATCAACTGATGCACGTATGTAACACACTATTAATCACATCTTTAACCCATCCAACAAGTACTTATTAATTTAGGCTATCTCACTTTCTGCCTTTTCCTTTAAATCATCAATATTGACAATCATCATTCACTTTGTGTTTGGACACACTTGAGCTGTCTGCTGGGCAGGCTGTGGCCTCTAGTGTGGTTCTCACTCCAGAACTGACTCTGTAATGCTGGTGGAGCTCCTAATGAAGGATGAGTTGATCACAAGCTGAGCAGCCCGTTCCTCTTGTGGAACAGATCTGAGGTAGACTGGTTTTTCATTAACAATTGTCTCTGAAAAGAGAGGTGACATCCTCCAGTCACCAACTGAATCTCTAAATACTGCAATGTCCTGAGACAAAAGAAGAAACATGGAAAAAGTTCTCATACAGAGCTCCAGGAAAAGCTTAGAGCAGCTCCAGTGCCTAAAGGGGCTGCAAGAAACCTGGAGAGGGGCTTTGGACAAGGGCCTGTAGGGACAGGCCAAGGGCAATGGCTTTAACCTGCCCGAGGGGAGACTGAGATGAGCTCTTAGGCAGAAGCTCTTCCCTGTGAGGGTGCTGAGGCGCTGGCACAGGGTGCCCAGAGAAGCTGTGGCTGCCCCATCCCTGGCAGTGCTCAAGGCCAGGTTGGACACAGGGGCTTGGAGCAAGCTGCTCTAGTGGGAGGGGTCCCTGCCCGTGGCAGGGGTTGGAGCTGGAGGAGCTTTGAGGTCTCTTCCAGGCTGGGATTCTGCGGTTGTATGAACGGACTGAATGCTTTCCCTCAGGGACAAAACAGTAGCAGAGAACACACTGGGGCAAACCCAAGTGGTTTACTGAGGGGTCTAGAACAGGGAAAATAGAAATTTCTACTGTAACATCCTAAACCAGAAATGGAGACACCAATGGAATTGAGAGACAGCCAGGGGAAACCAGATTAAAAGAGGACGTTATTTTTTCTACTTAACACATTATTTTGCTGGGCAATTTCCTGCCCAGGATCCTCTCACTGAGCAAGATGCTGAAAAAGCCTGGCTATTCGTGATGATGTAAATGCCTACAGCTCCAGCTGAGCTCAGACATGAACAGAGCCTCTGAGGAGACGGTTGTTAAGCTCCGAAATCCTGAGGTGCCACTGCCTGCTGGCTGCCACCAGAGGATGTCGCCTGGGTCTCTGCTGTGTTCAGGAGCAGGCACTGCACCAGGCGGAGCGCGGTGGGACGCAGCACAGCCCTCCTGTGACACGCCAGCTGGGTCAACCTGGTCAAGCACGGCCAGTACCAGAAACCTCCAGGTTTCAGCTGGGTGGTTAAAACCCAACATCAGATAAACATAAAGATCAGACAAGAGGCGTCCTTCTTCTGATTTCCTTCTGGAATGTCCTGTGCTTACACATGCAGCTCAGCCAAGTCCCAGTGATTCGTGTAGTCACGTAAAGTAAAATAGCATCTTATTTTTTTAACGGCCTTCACTGATACCAGGCTTCTGCATCAGTTCTGGTCAGATTATTTCAAACCAAGAAGGTAAAAGTATCTTGCTCTGGGGATATGGAGGAGATGAGCTGGACTCGGTCCATTCAAACCCCATACTGGCTGCTCGGTGACCCTGTAGCCACCCACCTCCTCCAGACTATCCACTCCTGGCTGTCAGCACAGGCCAACGTGTGCATTAAAGCTGGAACAGGTGCTGGGTTTGTCAAAGAGACTTGGTGGTAAAGCCCACCACTTTCCAAAGTCCTTAAGGGCACACCACAGACAGAAGGAGAACGGACTCTTCAGCTCTAACAATCGATCTATGGATCTATACAGCTCATGAACAAGAGATTCTGCTTCTCGATCCACTTTGTACTTGGTCTCTCCTGATCAGGGCAATGTCTGGGCATGTCTACAGGAAAGAACCTGACTTCATTTACCTAACTCTTCTGACACAGGAATTTGGCAGCTATCTTGCAGCTACCATTGAGCTGGAACAACACAACCAGATCGAGTCTGACTAGGAACGTGCAAGAGAAAAACTCCAGAACAACTATTATCACCAAGAGCCCTGAACCGTCCGGTTCTACTGGATATCTGGTGGAAATACCAAGCAATGGAAAACCTTGTCACTTGGAGTCATCTAGCTAAAGTATTTCATATAATCTGAGGAAGCATTTACTCTGATGCAGCTGGATATCTTTGGGGGGGAGCGGGGAAGGATCATTTTTTATGTGGTGATCCCTTTGAGGTTTGGCTCCCGCAGGAAGGTTAAACAAATACCCTGACAAACTCATGTGGCATCCTTCTCAGTAGATCACGGATGGATGTGCCTCTTTCAAGAAGTTTAACGGTGTCATCAAAACGATCCCAATGTCATTCAGGATACAGAACACATTTGGCAGAACTGGAAGGACCAACGGTGCCTGCTGTGAGAACCTAAGTAAAAGGCAGCACTTGGCAGAGAGGAGGCCCTTCACCATCACCCTGTGTTAACATCATTGCTAACTACAACCCAGTGATTCATTTACATGCCATGTCTTCTCCAAATAAAGATATCTGTGCACTATTTCTGATTCCAAACCAGGGAAAATGAGATTCTTCCTGTCAATCAAAGCAGTGGATGAAACCTGGGCTAATGCCTGGGCCAGCAAACCCTGCTGCTGGATGATGGCCCTTCAGAACACGTGGTTTGTCAAGACATTAACTTGTAAGCAAACATTTGGGCCTCTGATGACAGTATAGAGTCCAACACCACCTGCACTGTAGCAAATAATATGTGGGGCTGTAGGAGAACATTGTTCTCATTTTAAAACTCAATTTTTCTGAGAACTAAAAAACAGTCTTCCCCCCCCAATACTGTATTAGTCACATCCAGCTCCGCAGTGAAAAGACACAGTGATGTTCCGGGAATATCGAATTGTGGATAAACATCCATTCTTTGCATGCTTTTGAGTAGAACCAGAATTTCATAATGATTTTTGTGCAGAGAACGTTTGTAACTGTTTGGATTTTCCCTCTGATTTAGGAGCTTACTACACTGTGAAAATGTCAATAGTCATGAGAGAAGAGGCAAGTTTTACACTTCCCCTGAAAGATGGGAGCCTTCAAGCTCGTATTTTACAAACACTACCCGGGGAGACTGATTCTGCTCTGCGCTAAGAGGCAGCGGGTGACTTACAACACGATCGGCCGCTTCCTTGGGTTTTTATCAAGAGTTTGCTTTTCTCAAGTCATGACTTGGCCAAACACCTCTTGATGTGCAGCTCACACCCTGTCTGGCCTTGCTCAGGCTTGCCACGCAAAACAAGTCACTGAAAATTTAAAGTATTTATTTTCTGGAGCTCCTTTCTTTATTTATATTTATCCATCTGTATGATTTATATATAATATTTATTTATATTTATCTATCTGTATATATTTATCTATCTGTATATATTTATATCTGCTTCTTTCTTTATATTGATTCCAATATTGACAATATTATAATATCAATTATAATTATTTTCCCCTACACTTTTTCCTTTCATTTTCTCACTTTCTCCTTATGTTTTCTTTTAAAAGCTGTAGAGTAGTGAACAGGGTGTGCATCAACAGTTAACAAACCCAGAAAGCTCCTCTTTTCCTAAACCACTCATCACTTCCCTCTCTCAGATGTCACTAGAGCAGCCCTCCCCTGTGACCGGTCAGAGGGAACTTTAGGTGGAATCCTGAGCAGAATGGGTGGGATGAAGCTGTGGGCTCAGGAACTGGGTGTGCAGATGCAGTTCTCATGTCACTGATACTCAAAGCCTTCATGTGGCACAATGAACAAACATCGTGCAGCAGCAGGCTGGTCAGTCCAGAGACAGCACCTCAGACCCACAGCTTCATCTGCAATGCCAGTTGCCTCCAGTATTTCTACCCTGCACCCAGTCCAGCTGATAGCACTGTCATCCCTTAGTGCCCGCAAACCTGCACTGAAAGCCAGTCTTTCTCCCACACCTTGTATTAGAAGTCCCTGCATCACCACTGAGTTTTCCATTATGATCTCTCAGAAATAAAATCTACTCCAAACTGTCTAAAATACAGCTAGAAGTTTCCTTCTGCACTGAAACCAGTGGTGACAGAAGGAGTTATGCTGGCTGAATCCTGAGTTGCCATATACATAGAACCACTGTTCAGACATCTAGGGGAAGGAAGACCCTGTACCCTCAATTACACACTCAGAGAGAATCTGTCTCTACTGAGAGCAAAACTAATGAATCTCTGTAATTAAGACAATCAGTTCACTCCATAGTTACCACCATTGCAGCAGTGTCTCAAATTAATGGGATGCTGGATGTAGTATTAATGTGATTCAGCTCAGTAAGCTAAATGAAGCTCCCAAGGGTTTTGTATTTAATATACAGACAGTTCTCCACTGAAATAACATAAATTTTATATAATCTTTTCTACATACACCCCCGGAAGCATTCAATAATTCTCTATGAGATTTCCAATATTTAATGCCCATAGCCTAGCATTCCTTTTAAACTTTGGAGATTTAGCAAGACCTCCAACCTGCCTGATCAATGTGGGTTAGAAACAATGACACCCTCCTACTGACCTGCACTGCTCCAAAGTAATTTAAGCCATAAATCTACCTCAGCTGCTTTGCAAAATGACCATCACAGCTGGACATTTAAGGTCTTGGTCTTATATCTGATCTACAGGGAAGAACCTTGTGGCCATTAAGAGTTCTTCTGAAATCATCAGGGATCTCTATAGATCCAAAGGTCCATCTGCCTGGGAATGATTAATGCACCAGTGTTCAACCTGTGGCCGGTTCATTGACTTCTCCTGTGAGTGCTACAAAAGGTAAGAAAAGTCCTGTCTGTTGTCAGGGGACTCGCATGCATCAGACAGGAGCCTGCACATCCTGGAAACCACTGCTAGGAACTACCATCAGAAAGGCTGCCGTGATGTATAAACAGCAACAACCAACATGCAGTTCCTTCGCTTACCTTTAAAATCAAACTGGTAGATGTTTTTCAAAGATTCATGAAGAAAGTAAAAACTTCCTAGAGCCTGCAAAAACAACCAGAGATTATAAAATATTGACTTTGGCCAACTAAACCCCCAAAAGCATCGTGCTTTCCAAGTGAAACCCAACCACCCAACCAACCAAACCCACAGCAATTAAAGACTAATAAATAGTTCACATTTTCTAAGATCTATGCAAATATTCATTTCCTTTGCTGCTTCTCTGAAGCTTCATAAGCCACTGTACAGAAGATCCCTGGCAGCTGACTGAACACAGTAAGGGCAGGATTCCCAGGTGGACTGGTAGAAATGCCAGGGGGTGGATGCAATCCATAATACAGACAATCCCTTCCCAAACACCCACCGCATCCCCACAATTCCTGTGTAAAAGAAGCCTGACAATTTCCGGTTCACTTTCATGCAAAACGGATGCTTTTGGAGACTGCAGGACAGAAACGAGAGACAGGTGAGAGATCCAAGAACGCCTGAGAGCCAGGCACAGATTTTCCATCCTCCCACGCTGTGCAGTGTCAGTGCCTTTGCCAGCTGCAGGGCAGGAACACTTCAAACCTAACAGGAGTGTCGGGAGTATTTGTGCCGCTTGTACAGCTCTCCATGCTGGTAACTGTTGGATGTAACTATGACGCTGAGCAGTACAGAGCAGTGGCTGCTCCTGGCATCAGTGAAGCCACAGAGGCAGGTGTTTTCTCAGGGTTCACTGACCCAAAGAGAAAGAATATACAGGTGACTTGTATGTTTGGTATACAAGTAGCAGGGGGGCTGAGACATTTGAATACATGGTAAGTTTCTTGACGCTGGCAGAACTGGTGTGTCTCTAAGCATCAGCTTGAGCAGAGTTCAGTGCCCGCAACAATACATGAAACAACTGAGTTACTACTGAAAACAAATTACTGCATGTTCCTAGTTGGGATTTAGACAGGATGTACAGCTCCTTCTGCTCATCTCCTCCTCAGCAACTATTCTCTTCAGTTTTTGTCAAAACAATGACCTAATCCAGCTATGGGATTCTGTTACAGTTTAAAGGTTAGTCCATGACTGAGGAAAGCATCTCAGCATAGCAGTAATGTCAACTGCCTTCAGAGATAAACTCCCATCTCAGCAAATGCGTTTTAAAAGCATACCAAAGGCAACTCATATTCAGCAGAATATAAGTACTTGTCCCTGACAAATACTTAAGTACTTTCCTGGTTTCTGAAGGTTTCTGAGATCCTAACCCTCAACAATTCATTATTCAAGGCCAGGTTGGACGGGGCTTGGAGCAAGCTGTTCCAGTGGAAGGTGTCCCTGCCCATGGCAGGGGCTTGGAACTGGATGAGTGTAAGGTCTCTTCCAGGCCAAGCCATTCTAGGGTTCGGTGATTATTAGAGCAAGCACCTTTGTTTGGGGTGCTACCTAAGCATACCCCTTAGCGGCACAAGCACTTGGGTCCCAATGGGGACACAAGCTGAAACGCCATCCATCCTGAGACTGATTGGGATGTGCTGGCTGGCTGGTGAGAACAGCAGTCGGCCCACCATTGATTTTAGGACCCCATGAGATAGAGGAAATAACTCCAAATATCTGCATCCCGCATTTCCTGTGTACCCACTGTCAGACTGCTGGGGTTGGGTTCACAGAGGGCCTGAGGGAGCTCAGCTGTGACCAGACCATGATGCAGACACACACATCACAGCAGTGTGACAATAATGCTTGTGGCAATCAGTGTCTTACACTGGTAGAATAGAGAACTGAAGATCTGAAGTGCAAGAGACCATCCAGCCCCGAGGTGGGTCTCAAACACTCAGGTGAAATGCCGGTGCAGCCCCTGCAGAGGCTGCTGAAGGAAGGCTGCAGGCTCACCCCACCAGAAGTGCTGGGCTCCCCTCACTGGGTCCAGCAGCACCACCCAGGCAGCACCCAGTGCATCCCAGACCAGTTTTAGCCAGATGTGTTGAGACACACACAAGGGCAGCCTGGAAAGACAACCCCAGTATCACAGGGAGGACTGTTCCTCCACCAGAATATTTTTCAGGGTTTGCAGGTTACAAATTCCAGCCATGCCTGATACACAGCCGTCCAACTTGCACCTAAATGCCTGGGCAGAAGAGGCAGCCACAACCTCCAGCACAGCCTGAATTCTAACTTGTCCTGAAGCTTACAAGATTCCCTGAACAGGGACAATCCTCTACCTTCCCGCTCCTTCACATCCCCCCCCAGCACTGAGCCCTGCTCCCTCTGCAGCAAGACTCCATGGACCTGAGGGGCTCTGGCTGGGACACCCTGATCCCGGCTCCACTTGTGTCCTGGCAGCCTTGTCAGGATCTCACCTATACGTGTCATGAGCTTGCTGCTTACTTCTACTTCTTCACAGACACATAATATCCTCCAGGTAGTGAGAGGGAAATTACAGATGAGAAGAGTGTAAAGGAAAGTCAAGTGAGAAATGAAAAAGCATTGCAACAGACTTTATATTGGAATAGAAAACCACATACATTTTAAATGAGAACTTGATGAGCCTTTAAATACATCTGATGCACTCAACAGAAGTTGAGGGGAAAAAAGGCAGCCTGCCACTAGATAAACCCTTATTGAGAAGTACAAAAGCAGCGATACGCTGAACAAAAGGGATGACTTAGTTTCATTTTGTCTTTCACTCCTCTCAGGCAGACCCGTGTGTTGGATCAGTGGCTGCTGCATTATTTATGAGACGCTGCGCATCCAGAGATTAGACACCGCTCATTTGTCAAAGCGCAACCGTGAGGTCCTGCCCATCTCCCTGACAAACCGCTGCACCCACCAGCAAACACTGTCACGCATGGAACTGACAAGCACGCTGCCTGACCCCCAGCCAGCTTCCTTCACCTCTGAGGGTTTCTTCTTTGTAGCATGGAGGAGGCAAGTAGGAAAATGCAGGAGACGCTGCTGTGGAGGACTCGAGGTCAACATCCCAGCAGGACACAGCCAGGACAAAGAAATCCTGACACAAGACAGAACCATTGCCACCTGGGATTTAATTCCAAACTGAAGAAACTGGCACAAGCAACAGAAACCACTGCTGCCTCGAGAGGAACTTTCCCTATGCTCCGGCTTTCTTCAAAGAGATTGAAAAACCAGATTAGTCTTAAATAGCAATATGGGTACGGAGACTCTTCTGGTAGAGAAAAGTACACTTTGCCTCTCAAGTAGCTAACCTAGGTAAGTCTTCAAGTCACGTGCAAGCTACAGGTAAAATTCAATGAAAATAACTTTCCTAAACTCACATACAAAGCCCAGTTAAAACCAAGAAAGAAAAACACACACCATCACAACTTTACAGTTAGTGGAAAGGCAGCAAGTCCTGTGTAAGAAGTGCCTGTTCCTGTGGGCTCACAAAGGCACTGCTCCACGCATCAAGGAAAAACACGGATTGAAGGAAGTTCTTTCCAGAATTCTCCTTGATAAAACAAGTTACAGTGAGGCTGATGACAGCCAGGGGCCTGGGATGGGCTTAGAACACAGGCTCGGCTGCGGGACCTTCATGTGGACTGGTGAAGGTGGAGACAGTGACTGGGTTCATAAGAACTGCTCAAGCTGGCATCATCATACAGATCTGCAGCACAGAATTTCATGTACTGCACAAGCACCCTGCATTCCCAGCATCCAGGCATTTTATGTGCCCACAGGTTTTAGTCTACTGAAATCAGTGTGATTAATCACAAACAAAAGTAAATCTGAGTGGAACGACACCACACCTTAGCTCTTACCTGCTTATTTATTTATTGATCTGACCTCAGATAAAAGCCAACAACCTAAGTATTACCTCAAATGCAAAAGGGACAGGCCAAGGGGAATGGCTTTAACCTGCCCGAGGGGAGACTGAGATGAGCTCTTAGGCAGAAGCTCTTCCCTGTGAGGGTGCTGAGGCGCTGGCACAGGGTGCCCAGAGAAGCTGTGGCTGCCCCATCCCTGGCAGTGTTCAAGGCCAGGTTGGACACAGGGGCTTGGAGCAAGCTGCTCTAGTAGAAGGGGTCCCTGCCCGTGGCAGGGGTTGGAGCTGGAGGAGCTTTAAGGTCCCTTCCAACACAAACCAAGCTGGGATTCTGTGATTCAAAACCAAGAAGAAACAAGATGCTCTAAAACTTCTATTTGGATGCCATGATTCCATTAAAAATAGCGCTGCCACTTGTGCTCAAGCTACAAGGTTATTTCTGAGCATCCTGATTTGCTCACTGCTTGATTTCTTACACTTTAAATGTTATTTTTAAGAACTATTTTTGAAGAATTATGGAGCAAAAGCCTGTTTGATAGGCTGCATTTGTAGCACTGAGCGTCAATTAACTGTGCACAAAGAATCTCTGATAGTGGTTAAATAGCATTGTGGGGTTTCAGGAACTGATACTACTAACATTAAGATAGGCTTTGACTGGGTATTTCTAAACACCCCATTGAAAAGCAGCAGAACTATAATGGAACGGAAATTACGGTTATCATGATCTTCCGCATTGTTACAGACTTAATCAGGTCTATGTACATAAATGTTAACTTGTAACAGCGGTGAGTGCAGTTACAACTCACTGCCTACCACAGAGAACTGTAAGAAACAAGAAGCTTGCTTTCAGAGCCCAATGCTTTGGCCCTTTTGTTGCAGAGCTTCTGTTAATTCAACTTATTTCTCATAAAATGACAGTTTAACAATAAAGTTAAATGACAGTGATTCAAAGTCTAGAACTTTGCTTTATTTTCTTATTTACAATTTTAAGATTCTTTGGAAACAGATGCAGTGGCACATACAGCAGTAGGACACAGCGTCCAAGTAACACGATACAGAAACCCACTGCAAATTAGAAACCACCCCAAACAGTTCAACTTCCAAAAATTTCAAATGTAAAGAAAGAAAACTATTATTTATTCCACATTAAGGGTTGCTGAGATTGATTAATTCTGCTGTCCACACAAATTCTATGCCATTTGTAAGCATGTGCTTTCACTAAAACGAAACCTCAGAGGTCACGTTATGTATCATACTTTACTTTCTTGACTTCTGCTACACCTACGCTAGTGACTGCAGGCCAGGGAATCAGCAACTCTGCCAATATTGAACCTCATTTCTGAGGCTGACACTCAGACGCTGAGGGACCAGCTACTGCAGACAGGAATCGTGGTGGCACTGCACCAGCACTGAACACGAGATGGTGCGTGCTTGCTGTGCACATCATGGCTGAGCAGTGGAAGCAACAGCAGCAGCCACAGCTGCCTCTGCTGCATATTCCAAGTAGTCCGCAAACAGAGACTAGTCAAGGAAATTGGATTTCAGCAGATCCATCACAGTGATGGATAAATAGTCACAGTTAGGTTCAGATCAGGAAGTTCTCCACTTGTTACTCCAACCTGCCAGCCCTTGGGTCTGTGAGTGCACCACGGTCACCCTGCACTCAGCAGTACCAGAAGCTTCTAAAAGTTAAGGGAGGTCAGCACAGCCTGCACAGGGACCACACGGGCATTTCTCCGGATGGACCAGCCACATGGCTTTCAACTCTCCTAGGAAAGCCTGGAGCTGACCGAACAGAAAGGGCTTCACTAGAGCTCAAGCCGCTGGGCTGCTCCCATAAGCACATACATGATTCAGAGTCATAGCCCTGGCTGTGAGGAAATACCACACAGTCACTGCTGATGCTTCTATTTAAATGTATCCAAATTTTGCTTCAGAGAGGAGTTTAAGCATTGTAAATAGGCATGAATATATATCTATATGTGTATTTGTACAACCTAATGAAAACGGCAGAAAGCACCACAGTGAAAGGCCAGATAGGACAGCCATGAGCAACAGATATTGTCGGCTTGCCAAATAGCTTAGAAATGGACAAGAATGCCAAAACTGATTGAGATTATTCTTCTGTCTCCCCTGAACACTGTAACTAAATAGCTTTGCTTTAAGACTCGTAAAGTCAAACAGCTTCACACACGCAGATCTACACACAAAACCCTACAGGCTGACCAGGGAACATTTCCTTTATGAACTCCTACAAACTCTTTCCGTTTCACAGCCGCTGTCAATGCCACTGTCAATATCAAACACATCCCAGCTTGAGAAAGCTTCTGTGAGAATGGCCCTCACAGAAACATTCAGGAGCCCCATGCAAAGGCTGAGGGAATCTCTCATGGCAATGCTGCTACCATCAAAATGCCTTTTCCAGGACTGATTGAAGTACCTGACCGCTCTTCCCACATCTGCACACAGAAATGTCCTGCAGAGACTGGGAGCAACACTTGGCCTACAGCTCGCACCTGAGAAGAGCTTTGCATCTCCCCCAAACCTACTATGGAGACAAAACCCAGGTGCCTTCTCCCTGTCAGCAGACTGAAGCTGAATGTTCACTGCCTTTAGTTAGGCTCCAGAATGATCCTTGGTGCAAGACTGGTAATTTCTTTTGTTATTCCATGCCAAAAGACTTGTCTGGAAAAACTGGCACCGATGGCAAGATAAACAAATTGGTTCTGACGGATTCCACATCTGGCAGTGATCATACGGAGATCCTGCCACAGGAGTCTCAAGATTTAAACTGCTGTATTTTTTCAAGAGCTAGCTGACATGATTTCTTTTTAAAGTACGTCATTTCAGCCGTGGAGATTTAATGCACGAAGGAAATACCTGAATAAAAGTTTAATTACTGTGCAGAGTAAACATTTACTGCATTACCTCACTAAATGTGATAGTTAATATATAAAGACTGCTTTAAATATATCTAAAATAAATTGCCAATGATGACACAGAAACTGTAATTCATGTAGTCATAAAATCCATAATTAGCTTTAATGAATATTTAAAGTCAAAGTTCAACCCAACTTTTTCAATGTTTAACCTACTATATCAATATAGTTCAAGGAATTCATTTATCATCGAACATGACAATGTCTGAATATTAATTGGCGCGGGGCACCGCTGACAGGAAGCCCTTATCTCCTGCCAGGCTTTTTGGCTGTGCCGTGTGTCAACAGTGGGTTTGTCACGCCCGGGATTATTGACTACCTGCCTGTTTTGCTAACAACAATTAAAACATATTCTACATATTTATAAACCTGACCATCAAGAGCACGCACCAGTTTGCCATCAGTAAAATGGAGTCTATCAGCTGTGCGCTTCACTGGGGGTAACGCAGCGAAGGGGCAGCAGCTCCGGGCAGGAAGGCGCTGGTTTCCCATGAGCGCTGCTGTTGGCGCTGCGCGGGGACGCCGCGCGTGGATCCATTTTCATCACAGGGAAGTTTCAGGCTCCAACCAGGAAAGGCTGAGATGGGAAACAGTGGGGCCCGGGCTGCCCAGCGGCCTCGCACCCCGCCAGGCCAGGAGAGCGGCTGCGTCCAAGGGATGGCTCCGGGGCTGCGGGGGTCCTGCCTGGGGACCACGCAGGGACACAGCGCAGCCAAAGCAGTGGGAGCACCACTGCCCCTCGCCACTGCCGTGCTGTGTGCAGGTACTCCCTGCCCCGGCGCACAGTGATGGCAGACCAGCTGTACAGCTCAACCAGCAAACAAGCCACGGGCCACCCGGGACGGCGGTGGCCCTTCAGAAGCACACCCTGAAACACCCGCCCTCAGTCTGCCTCGAAAACGTGAATTCCAGCACAACCGTCACTCTCTGAAACCCAGGGGCACACTAGCTCTAACACACCTAAATAGCAACCGACACCGTAACTACAAACAACGAGCCATGTTGAGGTATATGCTCACAGGCTACTTGATCCAGTAGAGCTAAATTAATGCTAAATGTCTATTATTCACCCAAGGTTAAAACACCAGGCTGGGTACACAGATCAACTCATTATAAAATAGTCGCTCACTTTTTATCTGCAAACAAATTAGGTGTCCGGCAATTTATCATTTCCTGAATTAGACTTATCAGCTAAAGTACATACGATTAAACTGCTGTTGAGCTTCCCCCGAACAGGCCCCGTCTACCTGGTGTGCAGACAGCCGGAGCCCAAACCCCGCTGTTCGAACAAGCACACACAGCTCCTGCAGCCTCGTACCTCACACACAGCCATCAGCTTCATTTCAACAGCACTTGAATAATTACACTGTTAATAAAGTGTAAAAATGAACGGGCTGCAAACAGGGACAAACTCTCGGCAGGCTGTAACTTGGTCTGCATTAACAGTATCTGCTTAGTTACACTATCAAATGGAATATCAAATGGAACTAGCCACTTGAGAAGGAGCAAGACCACCAGCAGGATTGGTGCTGAAGACTCTCGCTCCATAAAACCTAAATCAATGTTAAGTGGTGCAATACAAACAGCCCCATGTTGTAGAGGCAGCTGCAGCACCTCCTTGCACAACTGCTACTGTCCGAGCAGTGTCTCCAGTGGCCAAGTCAGCGCTGCTGAACCACTGCAGACCTGAGCAGGAGCCTGCGGGTACAGATGGTGGGGACAGAAAGGGCACCTAGCATCTACCTAAACCCTGGTCATTTTGTACTATAGTCAATCAGACCCATACCTGCAAAGACGCTTCTGCATTTCTAGGTTCATTCCCACAGGCTGGTTTTGAGTTAAAAGTTTCTAATTCGCTTGTAACCTGTTTGCTCTATGGATCGGCGGATTCTTCAGGCCGACTCCCAGCCATGCTGTTACAGCTGGACAGTGAAACTACACTTCTGACCACTCTGTGCCACATTCATAACCTCACACTTCCATGCTTCCAGCCAGAAGGAGCTGTCAGAATACACTGTGTGCTCTCCAACCATCCTCAACTGATTTCAGTGCCACAATCTCTCCTGTGTGGTTGCAGCTGAGCAGCAATGCTGAGCACACACACCTTTAACATCCAGAACTGCTCACTCACTCTTTTCCTTCTTATTTCTTTAGAACCATTCTTTTAAGTGCGAGACCAACAACGCCTGACCTTGCAAGGGGAACAGTCACCAAATTTACCATTAAAAAATACAAATAATTCTAAAGTAAACAGTGGTCTTTTGTTTGTAATACTAGAATTCAATGTAATTGAGGAAACAACTGACTCTCCAGTGCCCACGTACAGTTTTATAGCTTGTACTATTCATTTCTAGACTCATACCAAGATTTATATATTTTCAAATGGGCTTATCTGTTTAGGTTTCTACAAAGGTTGTGACCTGTCCGCATGACAGACTGGGAGAACTGTCTGAAAAATTCCAAGGTATCTAAATCCCAGGTCATTTAAAGGCTTCATCAAGAGACCATCACAACAAATAAGCTGTTTGCAGGCCTGCTCTTTAAGGATGCCTCCACGAGGTCTCTGCTTGCAGCAGCCATCACCAGCACATTTTCAGGAAAAAGCCCCAAATCCCAGGAGCTTTTATTTTCCAGCTGTGAAGGCCAATGAACTGTGTGCTCAGCTGACACGCTCCACCCTTCAGTTATCATTCCTCTACTGCAACATGGCAATGAAAACTCCTGGTCCATTTTAAGGATTCTTTGGCACTAGTTCATTGAAGAAATAAAGAAAAAAAAATAACAAATAGAACACCTGAGCTACGGATAAACCTGTCTGGAAAGGAAATAAGAAATCGGAACGTAACCTACTGCACTGACACAGGATATTTAGTGCCACTTTTGAGGCCGACACGTTTCACAGAGAGATTTAACACTTTAATTACAAATCAATTCAATGAATAAAAATATCATACAGAGGTTCTTTTTCTCAAACCCAAGATTACTGACACACCAAAGAGCCAGCGTGAGCTAAGCATATGTATGCTGAACAGTTAGAAAAAGGCCACTTATCAATATTCCTGGACTCCAAGTAGAACCTTCACAAAGTCATTAATCACACTGTTATTTAATATTTCTATTACACAAGCACTCCAGAGGCCCCAATCAGGATAAAAGGCACACAGCTTGGCTCTGCACCAGTATGGAGCGAGACTGCCTGAATACAGGATTCAGAACTGGAATTCAGGGCCACGCTCGGAATTCTGCCCCAGCAACTTCCTAATGGGCCTGACTGCAAGAAGTGAGTGTGATCAAACAGCCAAAACCTAGCTCCTGACTCCACCAACAGCTTCAACAAGTACACAGCCCTGCCCTCAACACTCACTGCTCTTCCTATGGGGAGAGAGACAAAGAAAATCTGAGTTCTTTCTGTAAGCACAGCAGACAGAATATGTGCAAAGGTACCAAGGAAGAGATATGCAGTTAAATGCTTAAATACTCAAGAGTTATTTCAGTGTTAAACCTCATGGAAAGCAAAAAATGTTCCTCTGGAAGTTTCAAGTTCTTGATAAACAGAGCTCAAGATATTGTACAAAGATCGGGGTTTATCCAGTGGATACTGGTAACAGCTCACAGACTCTGGGAAGCTGTGCTGCAGTCTCAGACTGCAGAAGATAATACCAAAGTGCAGGATGCTATTTTTCAGGAAGCAAGCTATATTCTACATTCCATTTCACATTTATTTCTGTAATCATTTTAGGAGCGTAGCCCATAGCAACAGAGACCACAGCAGCACTTCACCTCTTCCCGAAACGTATTCCTTGTTCTCATATACTTCTGGCCCCCCAGTAGTGCTGGAGTGAGAGCACCACACACACCACCAAAGGGAAGCAGCCATGGAAAAGGCAGAAGTGATCCCATGGCACCAGATCCAGCCGCAGGTAGGACAGCACTAATGCAGCGGCAGGGCACAATGCCGGTGCATCATCTGGAACCACATCACCAATTCCCATCACCCACATGGAAGGTTGGACCACACTGAAAAAAGGCCACCAGGATTAGAGAATAAGATCCTGTCATACAAGGAGTGACTAACGGAGGCTGATTCTATCCCAGCAAAACAAAGGAGAGCTGCAAATAAACCACAGACGAGGAGCAGCACTGGGGAGTGGAAAGAACTATTTAAGCTGAGGAGCAGCATTGACACGGGACAAAGCAGATCCAGACTGAAGAGAGTTCAATCTATTTACAGGTACCTGATAACCATGAAGAAACCAGATACATGGAATATCCTTCTGGGAACATTCCTCCAATCTGCAAGGGCAGAGGGGAGATGTGAAGATTTGACATACATGAGCCCAGCAAGAAACCTGGGGCAATTTCTTTCAGTCTTTTTGCTCCTATGAATTAGCAGCTGCTTCACCACCAGCCAAATCCTGGCACTGCTCTAGTCAGTAGGTGATGGCCCTCCAGGGGAGGCCATGGAGATGCTGCGAGGGCTGGAGCGGCTCTGCTCTGGAGCCAGGCTGAGAGAGCTGGGCTGGGGCAGCCTGGACAAGAGAAGGCTCCTGAAGGGGAGACCTGAGAGCAGCTCCAGTGCCTAAAGGGGCTGCAGGAAAGCTGGAGAGGGGCTTGGGACAAGGGATGTAGGGACAGGCCAAGGGGAATGGCTTGAACCTGCCCGAGGGGAGACTGAGATGAGCTCTTAGGCAGAAGCTCTTCCCTGGGAGGGTGCTGAGGCGCTGGCACAGGGTGCCCAGAGAAGCTGTGGCTGCCCCATCCCTGGCAGCGTTCAAGGCCAGGTTGGACACAGGGGCTTGGAGCAAGCTGCTCTAGTGGAAGGGGTCCCTGCCCGTGGCAGGGGTTGGAGCTGGAGGAGCTTTGAGGTCCCTTCCAACACAAACCAGGCTGGGATTCTGTGACTTGTTAGATGAGGCAGGATCTGCCTCTGGCAGTGCTACTGGAACTGGGATGCAACTTGGATGTCTCCTGGTGGGATGGGAGAGACTGCTGGGGGTTAGCGTTTTACCCTATTTTCTTCCATTAAAAACCAAAAGGTAGAAGTGCTTGGTGGTGCAGGGACTGGAAGGCTGAGTGCTCGGCCATGGTCACTTGCTCTAAATAATTTTAATTTTAAAACCTTTGGATCAATTTAGGATTTCATTGATACATTCTTATATAAGGCACTCAAGCTGGCAGATTCAATTTGATGAGGAGGCATTAATGCCCATTTCATTTAGTATTACACAGGTCATCTCCAAATAGGAAAGTGCCATGTGGTAAAAGGTTGTATTTAGCATGTCAGTGGCAGTTGCTTTGTATCTCAGAGAACCTTTGTAGCTGCCTCAAAATAAGAGATGATTGATTTACAAAGTACCAAATTTCAAATTTCATATTCTAGGACTAAACATCAAATAATTGGACAAAGCTGTCCCCCTGTCTGACCCATCACAATCAAGCCCCTTTCAAGGTTGACTGCCTGCATAAGAAATATGTGCATAATTTCATTTTGTCTCCTGTCCAACATCCAATGTTAGAAGTTAATTAAATTGCTTGTCCATTGTATTCATCCACTTACAAAGTTAATGATATTCTGTTCCTGAATTAAAGAGAATTTTATAAAGCCTGCACTATGGAACCTGGCATGCTGTACACCGAGGAGCTGAACCCTGTCATGGTTCCTGATTGCAGCTCTCCTAATTAGGAAACAAAATGAATGTTTCTGTGTCTGCCAATGCAGAGGACAAGTCATTCCAACAGCGAGGGTAAATGCTTTGTACAATAGCAACTTAATAATATCTCATGTTTGACTATAATAAATCCTGCAGGATTAATAAACCTGTTAAATTTTTAAATTACCATAACAAAGATGAACTGCAGTGTAACAAGACAGCCTCAAACCAGGGACACAGGTTTGAGGGACAGAGCAGCTTCTTGCAAGGGCATCCACCTCGAGGACACTGAAATCATCGGATCCTCGTTCTTGCATGGGAAGAGGAAGGAAAATGTAATGATACAGCAAGCTCCCAGAGCCAGGATCAGCAATTTCAGCTACCCTGCTCTGAGCTCTTGGCCCAGGTACAGAGACCTGGTACCTGCACAGCAGGCTTCCTGAGCAGCCGCGCAATCACACGTGGAGTGTGGCTGCGAATCAAGTACCTGTTAATGGCGAACTCGCACTGCCCGAAGCTGCTGCTGACGGCGTGGAGGTAGAGCCCGGTTAACCACAGCCCTGCACGCCGTGAGCAGACACCCTGCTCAAGCGGGGCTGTGCCTCGCAGCGGGACTGCGGTGGCGGCGTTCACCCAGCCAGGGCCCTGCAAACAATTGCCATCGCTGTCAAAGCTCACCCGTGCCTCCAGACCACAGCGTACAAAACCCACACCTTTACTCAGTGCAATGGCACTGGGAACTCGGGCAGCTGCTGGACACATGCAAGGGAAATCCAGCGCGCTGGTAACGCGGAGCGAGATGCAGTGGTACCTGGCTGCGAGCATCACGAGAGCCCTCCTCTTAACACCCTCCCTGAACCAGTGTTCTCAGGCTTCACTGTCAGGTGCAGAGGAAGTCCGAACTCTCCAGAACTACCACAAACAAGTAAGGCTTCCAGTGCCCACGTATACCGCACAGCTATGTACTGAGCAACATGCACGATGACAATTGCCCTTATTTAAAAACCAGAATCCCTCCTGACTTTTACTGACTTGATACAACGCATTTCACCTGAAGAAGAAAAAAAAGTCTCTGAGCTTTTACTTCCTTTATCCAATGCTATCACTGCAGAGTTGCAGTTAAGAATCAGAAGTGTTACTTCACCAACACTGAGCAGCTAAAACAGATTGAGGGCAATGAACCTTCACTGTCTTTACTCCGTACGTTGCCATTTCAGCAAGAAACAAAGATGCGTATTATAAGATTTTTAATTGTTATTGGGTACAAGAGCCCTAACTCTGTATTTCCCAGCAGGTTCACCTCACTGAAGGGCAAGATAATTTATATGATACTATAAGCCCTTGCATCCTTTGCACCAGCTCCTGCACTGATTCCACAAAGGTATAATCATAGAAACACAGAATGGTTTGGGTTGGAAGAGACCTTAAAGATGATCCAGTTCCAACCCTATAATGACCTAAAACAAAGCAGCAATAATATCATGACTTAAGCTTACTCTAAGTTAATTTCAAATATTGAAAATCAAAGTAGGAAGAATCCTAAAAAACACGTTCAGTGTTTCAATGTATATAAACTACAGTAAGAGCATAACTGAACACACATCCTGCAGGTTTGGTTCAGCAAACACAAGAAACCATCAGGAATACTAAAAAGAAAATAATTTTCCTGGAATTATATCCAGTAATTATATATAAAATAACAGAATGCCTGCTGCCATGTTGCATTTCTTCAAGTGCATTTAGGAGCACCACTTTGTGATAATTCATTTCAAACTATGCTCAGCTTTTTTTTCAAGTGGTCTAATTTCCAAAACAAGGCTGCATTTACCAATCCAAAAGATGTAATGTAACTTTTGTGAGGTGAAACTCATTAAATAGTATTGGCAAATCAATAAGAATATAAAGATGTAAAGCTTTTCTTTATGAAATAAACCAAATTATACTCTCCTAATCTAAATACTCAGTCAAGTCACTTGATAATTCAATCATGTGGAAAACCTGCCTTGCTCTTAAAATCTCTTCAGAATGTCCATGCAAGTGGGAGCACGCACATACACAATAGATATTTATTTATATTCCTACCTTTCAGAACTTTTCAATTTCAATTAAAATTCTGTAATTTTTATTGGGAATCACATTACACGCATGATAGATGTAAGTGAATTAAAGCACAATCAATTCTAAGAGATGGCCAACAATGAACCTAACCAGTTTACAAATTACCTACTGCCACTCAACTGGAGCTCGCCATGTCTGGGGACAATTAGAGAAAAGCTTTAATTGATCTTTCCAATGTCAGTATCGAGCTCGCTCTGTACATTTGTGAGGACTCTCTTGTACCCGATTTGCAGAATTAAAGTTGCTGCTGGGGCCACTGATGCAAACTCTTGGCACAGCACGGAGCCCAGGTCTGAAGTTCAACCAAGTGCTCGCATACCCCTAAATAGCCACATCTGCATCTCAGGCTGTACAAGTGCCTGTTCTACCTGGTGCGATGCTTTAAGGCAATTAAATCATAGTTTTCAAGGAACACGTTCCTGCCTAACTACAATTAACAAATATTTTGCACGCTTGCATGCAGTTTGCACCAGACCTGCAGGTTCCACCGCTGCGATGACTGACAAGAACCATTCTCTCCCTCAATTCAGGCAAGCCATGGAGCAAACTAAATTCCCTCAAAACCCAGAAACTGTCTCCCTCTGATCCAGTGGTCACACAGGCAGCAAACAGCAGAACTCCTTAAAGCTCTTTCATCTTGACATCCTAAAAAATCTGAATAAAAAGAAGTTCACTGTGGCCTCTTTCTATTCTTCCTCCTTGTTTTAAAAATGGGAGACACGACTAGTCTCAGAGACCCAATGATGAGAATCAGACCAAGCAAAGGCTTGGTCTCCAGCAATGTACCTTCTCAACATGAGAATCCCAAAGACATTCCTTCATGCTAGTAAAAGAGATTCTAGCAATTCTACTAATGTAGGGAAGACACTCGCTGATGTTCTGCCCCTAAGCAGGTAATTCATTTTGTGAGGCTCCCCCTGCACCAGGCAGACATCAGATACATAAAGTAAATGCTGGCTCACGCCTTCTGATTTACTTACACTGGAGAGAGCACCGAGACAAACAAGGCAGCAGAATGAATGTCCCTCAACCTGCCAGCTCCCTGGGCATGCCAGGGATCCAGCTTCAAGGTAGGAGGACCTTGGAAGGACGCCACTGCCCTGCTGCAAAAGCTCATTTCACAAAGAAAACACCACAAACAGCTTAGGAAGAAAATGTTACAAATATGATTGCCAGATCTTGCCTGGAAGTGTAATTCATCATTTCTGTTAATGCCTTATGTTTCAAAGTCTCAGACAAACCTTCAGCTACTGAACTGCCCCAAAGGGATTCAGGCTGTGCTAGAAACAACGCAATTTTGCTCAAAGGCTTCCCATCTTAATTCCTGTTGGGGTTTTGCCCCAGAAAGGCAGCATTTCAATACCCATGCCTGACTTAAAAAAGTCCCAATAACTAAAAAGGAAAACCAAACCCAAATGTCCCCAGAGAGCACATGGGAAGTGAGTTTAAGATCAGTTCCTTTACTACTTGGCACCACTGCCTTACTCAAATCCTAATTTTGGCCTTGCTATCATGACCACATTACCATTATTTTCTAGCTTTGAGCTAGTAAATGGTAAATAAAACACATTTAGACATTTCAAGAGCAACATAACATGGTAAGGCCCTTTGTGAAGGTGATCCATTAATAACAAAAGGACCGTGGTAGAACAGCTTTGGCTCTGTGACGCGCTGTCAATCACACGAAATCTGATAGAAGGTAGAGTGGCAGATGAGAAGCCCGCAGCTGAGGCCCAACTTCACCACAGCTTCCAGCAGGATTCACTGGAGACATGGTCCTGCTCAGTGCCACCAATGCTTCTGCAGGAGGTGGCAGCCAGGGCCACTCTGCACCGGCACCAAGAGGTGCCTTTGCCAGCAGCTCAGATGATGGAGGCACCCATTGGGCTGCACCGGGGGTCAGCCAGGCTCAGGAGCCGCACTGAGCTGCTGGTTTATGTCTGAATTTGACAACAAATCAACAGACACCAACGTCCAAACAGCGACAGATGAATCAAAGAGCCCCAAACCCAGCAAACAACCGAAAAATAAACCAACCAGCCAAAGCACCTTCAAAGAAGTGAAGGACACCATCAACTGTTGTGTCAGTCTCCGGCAGGTAGGGACTGCTATCCTACACACTCATACTGGAATTAAAAAGAACCTGCCATTTAAGTGGAATGTTGTAGTAACAGTGGAAGCGAGAAAGAAAAGCTCTATATTGACAAAAGTAATAACTTGAATTGTATTTAAAAAAAACTGAGAAGACAAAAATAGTCTGTATAAATCAAACAAGTTGTCTCTTCATGCCACTTTTATGATGGACATTAATCTTCGTTTCTAGACAGAACTGCTGTCTGATGTAACCACGCTTATTGACTTAATGGGAAGGCATTTCTATTAGCCTAGGGAGCTGTGATGAATGCAGTCTTGAAGTTCAATGACTCAGACACTTAGCAACCTCCAACACTGACCCAGGTAGACAGAAATTTAAATCTTCATCCTGGAACATAAGATTATGCTTCATTCATGTTTTGTAGTTCAGAAATTTTGAATGCTCATGTATTTTCTACATCTGCTTATGCATGCCTGTGTGTAGACAGTTAAACTCTATACATAGTATATCAGGCATTTTACAAGGGCCCATAGGGACAGGCCAAGAGGAATGGCTTTAACCTGCCCAAGGGGAGACTGAGATGAGCTCTTAGGCAGAAGCTCTTCCCTGTGAGGGTGCTGAGGCGCTGGCACAGGGTGCCCAGAGAAGCTGTGGCTGCCCCATCCCTGGCAGTGTTCAAGGCCAGGTTGGACACAGGGGCTTGGAGCAAGCTGCTCTAGTGGAAGGTGTCCCTGCCTGTGGCAGGGGTTGGAGCTGGAGGAGCTTTAAGGTCCCTTCCAACACAAACCAGGCTGGGATTCTGTGATAATTCTCAAACTTTTTTTTCACATCCATGGGCAGAATTACTGGAAGATTCAAGAGCTCTGACATTTATGGTTTCCCAGCCTTCAGACCCTGCGGCATGTCCAGGCTCTGCAGCTCAGCCTCTCACATCTTCAGGGACTAGGGAAGGCAGGAAGCTGCAGGTGACTGTTCCCCCCTGGCTGGCTTCTCCGCCACAGGAACAGGCCATATGTGGCACTCTTACTGGTTTCTACGGCCTCAGTTATTTTTTACAAAGTCAAAATTTCCCCAATCAAGCAGCAAATGCTCCTTTCTTGAGAAAACAGAAGGTAAGGCAAGAAAACACAGCTCAGCCCTCACACTTGAGAGCTTTTATTACGTTACACAGATGATGACAGCCTCAAGTGAAATCTTCACCTATGAGCTTCAGAACTGAAACTAGTTTTCACAACTGGATTCTTGCAAACCTTTCCCCAAAGGAACAGCCTGTGTCCTCCTGGCCAGCTCAGGAAACGCAGCTCCCCTGCACAGCAGTGGCCAGGCACGCTGCTTATCCAGGACCCAGCCTTTGCTCTGCATGGTGACTGTCCCAGTCCTAGGTCAGTTCTGATGGACTTGATGATTTGCTGAATGGGTTTTACTGCTACATGTGTTCAATGAAAAGAAACATTCCTTTAAACAGGGTCACTTGGTGTCAGTGCAACAAAACGTCTTTAGCCACTGATGAGTGCAGCTGACAACTGATGGACCACAAACATGTGAATGTTAAACATTACTGCCCAACTGAAAACCTTTAATGCTAACCTCTAGAAGAGCAAGGCTTCATCTTTTTGTGTAATCTGGGTTTTTTTTTCCAAAGATAAGACAACAATTAAACCAAACCTGCAATGACTTATGGCTCACATGTTCAAAACTGGGGATCCATGATGTGAAGTAATACCCAAAATATCTGGAAGGCTTTGACATAGACGGATACCAGACGCGGGAGTTGTCACAGGACCTGTAGCACAAACATCCCCCACTGTTTAAACTTAGAAGACAGCAGTTATTTAGCTCGAAAAATACATGCAAACAGCAACACCTCTACACCTGCAGCAGAGGCACAAGAGTGGACACGCCGAAATGCGGTGGAGGTGACAAAATGCACTGGAGGCCAATTTACATGGGGCCTAGTGAAAAGTTAGTGTATGGAGATAAGAATGTTCCAAGGCAAAAGGAACAAGGCAACCTAGTTTAATCTGATTATTCTGAGGTTGAGGCAACATATTAATCAAGCAGACAAAACAATTCTATTAATGAAATTCAGAAGGTACAGTACGATAATCAATCTTTTACTATATTGCACATGATAAAACAAGCATCCAGAAGGGTTATGCTAATTGCGTGTTTCAAGTCAAATGAACCCGTTCCATGCTTTGTCTTGTTTAGACAAATAGAGCATTCTGGCCATTTAATTATATTTCAGATGTCTATATCAGTGTCTGCAATGATCTATTAGCCTACTGAAGAACTGGAGATAGACTGTTACCTTCTCATAACCAGAGCACACAACCCACCTACAGCACAACCAGGGCTGAACAACTTGCACAGCTGGTGGTGCAGTGAACACAGAGCCAGCCAAGAGACATGGAGCCAACCCACAGACACATACAGCCAACCTATAGAGACGTGGAGCCAACTCCAGAGACATGGTGCCAGCCCCAGAGATGTGGAGCCAGCCTATACAGACACAGAGCCAATGTGAGAGAGGTGGAGCCAACCTACAGAGAGACAAAGCCAACCTATAGAGGCGTAGAGCCAATGCAAGGGACATGAAGCCAGCCCCAGGGATATGCCATGTTCCCAGCGGGCTCCTTGTGAAGATGCATGAGGAGAGGGATGGAATTCCCCAGCCCTGGAAATGCAGGGGGTCGGCACAGCCTGGGGTGCTTGGTGCAGGGATGTGACAGTGGGAGCTTCACTGGGGAGACCACGAGCCTGCAAACGCTAACATGTGTCTGGGCTATCTCTGCCCAGAACATGTGCTGTCACGCACATACTGCATCTGTCCCAACAGAAATACTAGCCTGCAAGAATTCAATACAAACCCAAACCCCTACTCATTCAGAAAGACCTAAGTACAGCACTAATACGTAAACCCCAGCATTAACGTTCCTGTCTGACTGTGCAGATACCCCGTGTAACTGAGCCAAAGACAACAGGCACACACAGACACACAGAACCAGCCATGCAGAGTGAAGTTGGGAAAAGGAAAGGGGGACAACACTGCTCCCACAGCCTCAGGAAAACGAGGACATTAACTACAGCCTGGGAAAACAGAGAGTGCTCAGTACACATCCCCCAGACGTGTCTGAAATGCAGCAGATACTGCCCATACTGTAACTTGGTCTCAGTTCCTAAGAGTTGTAAGATCGTATAAGATAACACAGAGCCCATAAAACTGGTGTGTCACACCATGTGCATGCTGTACCTGACAGACGTACTTGTGATCAAATATATACAGCTGAGAATACGATTTAGTGCATTTCACTTCCCTGCACGGGTGTCACATTCCTGTTACTCCACACAGGTGAAGTACTGGAAATACAAAATATCCTGAAAGCAACCGAAACGGCCCGCAGTTTTTCTGTACAGGCTGGACAGTATCAGTCAACCCCATATCTCTATGTGTATTTCTGTCTAGATAACCACAGACCTTGCCAAGCTTCAGTATGTTTCCTGGCTGCTTCCCCTGCTGTCCACAGCCTCCTCTTCAGCCACACACTGCCATTTCCTTCCCATTTCCCTCACACAGAGGGACCGCTCCAGCCACACTGCGCTGCACCTCTGTGGAGCCTCCCTCGCATCTCAGCACTCGCCGCTTGTTTTACCTGTGTTCTCTGGCACAGTTCAACATCTGCTTTGGCACCTGGAAGTAAAGAGCAGCCCAGGAGCAGGGCTGCAAAATGAAAATACATCCCACTCCATGGAAGAGCCCAGGAAATATGCGATGATTAAAAACCATCACAAACAGAAAGATTTTTAACCAAAACCTACGAGACCCAATTCAGCAGGTAAATCACAGGGACAAGAGAACAAAGCCTCCAGACCCCAGAGCCTCCCCCACAAACCCAACCAGAACATCCTTTCTGATAAAAAGAAGCATCATTTTTCCTTATCTTTCAAAGAAAGCTGTCTTAAAAAGCAAACAGAAATCATTGCTCTGTATTTCAGAACCTAAAGCTCTGCCTTTTTGTACCTAGCAACACATTCTATTTTTGTTCAACACATTTTCCTGTTTTAAGTGAAAAAAGTACAAGTAATAAGAAAATCCATCTTCCCATGTTGCACCATCCTCCCTACTTTTAAGGAGCGGCCTCTTCGTTACATGCAGGAGAAATGACATCCTAAGAAAGTTATACCAATAAACCCACAGATGCCATCGACTTCAATGGATTTCTGCAGGAACATTTACCAACAGGCTGGAATTTAAGGCCTGGAGTCAGTGGGCTGGGATCTGGCCCTACCTTCTCCTTAATGGGAAAAGGGCAGTTTCCAGAGGAGATGCTCTATTTCACATTGCCATGGCTGAGCACTCTTGCTTACCTGGTACCTAGCTTTGTTATATTCCTCTTTACAGATAGCCCGGACAAAACTAAACTATGAGGCAGAAAGGAAAACAAGCTTACAGGAAAAAAAAACCTTTCATTGCTATATATGAAAATACAACGTTGATTTTGTATAATTTAGCATCCAGGTTAGAGTTTGGATTTTTAAGCAGTAAGTCATCACCAGGCGATACCTGTTGCCTGAGCACAGCTCAGAGGAGTTATTAGACAAATCCAGAGCACGGAAATGAAAATTTTGGCCTTAAGCTCTTCCATATATCTTCTTGGAGCTCTCAAGCACACCCCGTACGAGAGCAGTGACACTTTTAGGTTACAGCTCTTACAAGGATTACTCGTCATTGGTACTATTATAGCTGCACAATCTTCCAGGTAAGCTTGTGTCAGCTGCTTCAAATTAACTTTAATTCAGGTTTACCAAAGAAGAGAATCCAACTGTAACTAAATGAGGTCAAGGACTTTGGGAGACCTCATTTAATCCCACAATACTTGGATCCTTTTATGAAGTCCATTTGATCATTGTGAGTTGTGCAAATGGGTGCAGTATGTATGGCAGATTAAATAACTGTTTAGTATTAGTCAGAAGTAAGAAACAATAACTAATATTTGTAAAAAGTTACACCTGAAATCTTTCCCTCCGTCTTATGTTAAATGTACTTAGCAGAAAGGTCAGAGCTCCTGAATTTGCTAGATAAATAAATGTTGGTGAGGTGGATGAATCACTGGAGAATTGGTGCATGGCAGCGAATGAATAACCTGCAAATGCTTCCCAAACCCCATTATTTCCCTTTTTCCAGTAGGCCAAAGATTCATGTCCCTGCATGCCGCCAGTTCATTACAGAGAAATATCATTCCTCTTCTGGCACTCTCTGGGCGGCCTCTCAGCCCCACGAGGACCCTTTAATGTTTAATTCCCCATCATCTGCTCCAGTGAACAGCTTAATCTCTGCTTGTATGATCAATACTATATCAGTGTAAATTAAAATGACAATTTTAAAGTAATTAAGCCTGTTAATGCTCGATTCAAATGTCATTATTTGCACAAGGGATTGAGGAGAAATTACATCGTGTCCAGGGTGACAGGAAAATGTTTGAGCCTTCTCAATCCTGTTGCCGCTGTGCCACTGGAGGCTTTAGCAAAGCAGATTAACTTCTAGCTCCCACTGCCAGGATACCTATCCAATTTCAAAAGAGGATAACACAATTTGATAAATTTAATTCCAGCTACAAACTCAATTATTGTGATAATGGATGAAAACTGGGAGGAGACACTAAACAAGACCCACATAAAAAATACACTTAACTTCAGAATGAGATACAACAGTAATTGTTTTATTTGATTTGCTCTATCCCTTTTGAAAACCCTTTAAATAATTGTGATTGTTAGAAGAATAGCCAGCATTTATTAAATAGCATGAGCTCTAAGATCAAAGTGGCTGCAGTTTAAAGGATTTTGGTCACAATGGAAATGTTTGCTATCCTTTGCTTGTACAGCTACATTTATTAGACAAGTAAAATTACATCATTACAGTATTGGATCTCATAAATAGATCTATAAAACTCAACTATGCTCAGATGAAATCTCAGCCCATTCTGCTCACTGGCCTTTCTAGCCCCTGCCGTGACAGCCTGTAGTCATTTATTATTTCAGAGGAAGATTTTAATAATAGAAACCCTGAAACTTTATGAGACAGCCAGAGGATTCAGTTTGTATTTCAAGTCCCACTATCTGAAAAAGTAGCCGAGCTATCGCTATTTGAGCTCATCTCCAGGACTCCAGGATACAGAAAACCACAGCAACTGAGGCAAAACACTGGGCAGAGCCATCAATATTTGATATTTTGAAGCAGATAACAAGAGTGAAACACCCCATGCCATGGATTTAATTCAACAAGGAGGAACAGTGGGAAGCTGCTGCTGCAGGGAGGTCCAGGCAGTAAGAGCATCCTGCTAAAGGAGGTACCAAGTGGAACCCCAGGAGGGTCACTCAGCATTCCTGTCACTGGACATGGTTTTAATGAATTCAGTTGATCTGACCGTCCACATTTCCTGAAGTTCTCTGAAATAATTATATTGAATTTTTATTAGTGCACATGAAATATTTTTGGCTTGCGCTTCTTTGAATAATAAATGGCATGTATTAAAGTGCCTTACAGGTCTAATAACCTGCATCAGATCCGTGTATGCCTGTCTTATTAACTTTTAGCTTAAATTACAGCAGAATTCATCAATCAATGTTTCTAAAAAGCAGACTGCAGATTGCCACAGACTCGCAAGAAAAATGTGTCTGAAGACAATTAAAACATCTACTGTGTCTCAAGTATTAAATCAGAAAATCTATCACATCACAGGCTTCCTTAGATGAACTGTCACAAAAGGAACCTTGAGAGGTAACCAAAGACTGTTCACAGCTCTTCGCAACAAAGAAGAAAAAAAGAAACTTCTGTTTAAAGTTGAGTTATTTAAGTTTTTAAATTAAAAGCATTACCTGTAGCACAAAGAGAATTTTGCAATGGCAATGAAGGACGCTGATGGAGGCACGCACTGAAGGCTTGGCACTTCGCTGCCTCCGCAAGGATAGGAACTGCTGCATGGCAGAGGTCAAATTAAATTCCTCACTTCCATTTGCTTTAATTAAAATTAGCTTTCTCCTGAAAGATTCAAAACTAAGATGATTGTGTTCAGAAGGGGGAGACGACACCCAGCGGGTTGGGTTGGTTTTGTTGGTTTGGGTGGGTTTGAACCTGGAAGCACACTGTTACTGTGAGCTCATTACATTTTGCTCTGTTAATTAGGAAAACTTTAAATTCTGAAGCTACTGCATGGAACCAGAACCCAACTGTGATCTCTGAACAGCATAACCAGAAGCAAATCAACGGAGGCAGCCACTGCTGCAGCTTGGGATTCCCCCAGTATTTCCAAGCACGGCTTTATTCTTCTTTTCTCTTGTCAGTGACAGGCACAGAGCCTCGGCTGCTGCCATCAGCTGCAATAAGCATGTGGTAGCCAGAGATTACTGCTCTCCAAGAGGCTTTAAAGAGAAAAATCAGACATTCTTTGGAGGTATTTTAGAACGAGGTTGGGAAGGATGAAGTAATCTTATTCTCACCCCCAGCGGGATTAGCACTGCTGACAATCTTATGCAGTATATGCACTGACATCTGGAAGCATTGCCCCTGTTAAGCGGCACCAAAACCGAATTCAGACTCTAGTGCTAACTCCATGCTTCTGCATGTATTCTACAGCCAACTGAGTTAACAGAACATGTGTTCAAAAGCAGTAACGTGGCAGGAGGACTGAGTAAGTCCAAGCTGTTTTCCTGCACTGTTTCCAGTGCTGGCAGTAAGAGGATGCAGCTCCTTGCGAGGAACGCTGCCGACAGCTCCCTAACCCGGCCGGTCAGAGGGAGAACTCATCACTCGCTAGCTGGAGATGCAGACAAGTGCTGCCTTCAGTCAGTGTTTGAACAGATGAGTAGAATGCTCTGCACATCACCTAAACCCTGCGCACGCTGCAGTACAGCTTGTCTGTTGTGCATTATTAGTAGGGCATGTTAATGGACATCAGACCATAAGGAGCAACAAATTAATTGTTTCCCTATGTACAATAATAGCTCAATTTATCATGCCTATGTTGACCTGTGTTTGCTTTACAAAGCTTATTAATTATCAGGGATCTTGGTGCTTTAGGAATACAGCATCGGTAAAATTCACCATAACTGACAGATTCATTCAGAGCTATTAAACGTATCTTTGCTGCTGAAGGCAGGAAAGTGTTCAACTTCATTTTGCTTTTAAAATATCATTTGCTAAGAAACAATGTTGGTTGTGGGAACAAAACCAACATTACTGGGAGTAAATTGCTGTTTGTTTATGCTCACAATTGCTCTGTTTGAAAGTAACTTCTCTTTTTAATAATATGCCTGGTATTTACTTTTTTTCTATCAGGCTTTTATTGACCTGGCAGAAGATAAGCAAAGCCAAAGAGCATTAACAGATTATTAGCCTCATCTGATCTTCACACCTACAGTGCGTGTTTGTTTCATTTAGAACACGTAGTAGGAAGGCTCCATGGAGATGATGGCAAGCCTTTGTCTTGAGCTGCACAAGGTGTCCAACTCAGGTCCCAGCCCTGGGCAGATAAACCCTCTCTGGTGCAGCAGCAGATGACCCAAACACTGTGAGTTCAGCTCCTTCAGCAAAGCCCAGGCAGACACCAAAAGGAAACCGGTATTTGATAAAACCCCAGTCCTGCCTTACTAAGACTTTTCTGCAGCTTGACCAAAGGTAGCTTGATAAACGCCCTGAGCACGTTTCTGCAGTCGGGGTGGCTCTCAAAGGAGGCAGTGAAGGCTCACGGGTGTCAGAAGAATTTTCCTCACCACATCCAGCAAGAGGAGCAAGAGTCCTTACAGAGAAAGCACAGAGTGCCCAGGCCCACAAATCTAAACCCAAAATTGGCCATTATGACTTTTTGCTCTTTCTTTTTACGCTCACTGCTTGCGGGCTTTGCTGTCAGAACATGCTAACAAGCCTTTAACAGCTTAACAATCTTTCAGTTTCCTCAGCAATAGATTCCTTGCAGAATATTTGTTTCCCATGTGTGGTGCTGTGACACAGCATTCAATCATACCTGTCCCTTCCCTTGATATATGGTTCAACCACAGCACAGCTTGGTCAGACCTTCACCAACACGTCACTTACGGATTTGTCTTACTTTCAGGAAGCCCAATGACAAGTGATTGAACTAAGAGACTTTCTGGCCAAAACGCTGATTTTAAAAAGGATGAACTGAACCAATTGGTAATGGTTAAACAGCTTTTTTGCTATCATAACCAGGAGAAATTTGCTTCGGACAACATGAGCTGATGAAGGCAACAATACAGCGCCACAGCAGCTGCTGCTGTCCTTGTATTGCAATGACTATAAACCAACGCATTACTATAATCAGGATGATGAAATTCAAAGTTCTCTGTTTTGCCAATGAAATAAAAATATTTTTGAAAACAGAAACACTCGAATACACAGCAGCACCCTCTGACTTCCTGGGTAAAACAGAATCACAGAAAGAGAGGGATTTGGCTTGGGAGGGTCTCCCCTGGTACTACAGCAGGACCAACCTGAAGTCATTTCCGATGCCTCTTGCATAATGTGCTCGGGGAAGCTCCCACAGAGAAGTTTAACGGGCCCTTTATTTATTTATTTATATTTAAGTTTCACAGAACCATCAAATGATTTGTGTTGAAGGGACCTTAAATCTCACCCAGTCCCAGCCTCCTGCCACGGGCAGGGACCCCTTCCACTGGAGCAGCTTGCTCCAAGCCCCTGTGTCCAACCTGGCCTTGAACACTGCCAGGGATGGGGCAGCCACAGCTTCTCTGGGCACCCTGTGCCAGCGCCTCAGCACCGTCAAATTTGGTTTATGACTTTTTCAGACAACACAGGGAAGCACGGGGCATAATGGGCTCTTCTGAGGAGTCAGAAAATACCCAGTATTGCTTTTTACCACTTGGAAATTCTTCTGAATAGGCAAGGAAAGATGTCTAAGTGACTGCTGTGCTAAACACAGCCATCAAATATACCCACGGGATAACGACTGCAAAGTTATGACAGAGGAAGATACTTTTAAGACTGTTATTTCTTTCTTGTTCTCCATCTCTGTGCTGCCAGGAAAGCATTTGAACATGGGGTTTTACTATTTTGCTGCTTTCTCAGCCTACATTCTTACAGAACTGCTCCTTTTCCATTTTCATGACTGCTGAAGTGGACCTTTTATGAACAAACTCTTAAGAATATCAGCTGACCCACAGTCCAAAGGTGTTCCTGAAAATAAACCCAGTATCTTTGCTATTTAGCACACACCACAGGAGAATGCCAGGCTACAAACTGCATTTACAAGGCTGACAGCAGTAAAAACCCCTTTTGGTTTCCACTTCCCTCATCACAAGCATCTGAAAGCATTTGACACATGCTGTAGATAAAGAGTGGCTCCTCCAGGACACAGTGAGCTGTCAGTGGCTGGTGATGGCCAGGAAGCAGCCTGCACCCCAGAGCTCAAACATAGCACGATCAGGCTCTGTGGCTCCGTTTGCTGTTTCCAGTCCCACATCACCAGAAACAGAACAACGCAATAAGAGCCACCACGGATTCTCAACAGCCCAACTGCTGCCATTAGAAAAGCTGACATATGCACATCTAAATGTGCATCCTGCCAATGCTAAAGGCTTATAAATAGCAAGAGGAACTGCAGCCCAGCAAAAACAGTGCTAAACGCTTCCCACCCACCTCTTTTCCCTTCTCTTTTCAGGAAGAAGGCCACAGCTTGTGCCCAAAAGCTCTGGGGCATGACAGTGACTTATACCACACCTAGAAATTCTTTAAAAACATTCAATCCTATAACTTGAATTCAGCTTACAATGCTCAGCAGAGGAGATTCCAAAGCTCTGTGCCAGAAATGGAACAGGAGAGTCAGAAAGGAGATCACCCACTGCAGTTGTTTCCCCCACTCCTTTTGAGCCACAGCCAGTGAATGCTTGGGTATGCTCTGTTAACGTGGCCTCTCGTGCTCACCCAAGAGGATCCAAAGCATAGAAGCACCTCACCTCACCAAAGATGACAAACGCTGGGGTGGGATCCCAAGTGCTGCGGACTCCCGACACATCAACAAACCATTCACGGGTGGTGTTCCTCCAAGAATTGTTGATTAAACCACAATACCCTTGACAAACCTTCTCTTCACATTTGCTGTGTCCTTTCCCTGTGCCAGACCCCAAACCCCACTGTGGGCACGGGGCAGCTCCCTCCTGGGACAGCATCCCCACGAGGGTCTGTGCAGCGACCGTCACCGTGCCCAGGCTCCTTATGGGACACCCTGTCACAGCCCAGGCTTACTCCTCATCTCTGAAGCCTTATTTGAAATCTTGTCCACTGTAACTGATGGCCCCCCTCATTATCACTGCCCAGAACAAGTGCCCTGCAGGAGACACAAGCTGCCAGCCACGAACGTGCACTTGAGTGACAAACTCCATCAACACTAGACAGACACACACTCGACAACAATAAACCAGCATGAGCCCCAGTTCTAATCAAACGCCTGCACGTGGATACATCTGAGAGAATCCAACTGAAAATACTCTTGGCTGCTTCCACAGAGCCCCAGACATTAATAAGATGCACGTGAACAAAAGGAAAAACCAGCGGATGAAATGCAGCTAGGCAGGGAAGTGAACAATGACTGCACTGCCATCAGCTCCAACAGTAACCCATGCAGCTCTAGTTCTACTCCTTGTAACCGACCATGTCTCCCTGTATTAAACACACATCACCTGAGCTTACCTGTACTTGAACCATGGGGCAAGGGCTGGTCCATCTAAGGAGGAGTGCTAAGAGGCCAACTCACACGCACAGAAACTTGCAAGGTCTGAGCAGCGACTGCAGGAACACTGGGATGGGTTTGAGACTCTGGTAGAGACCCAGTTGCTTACAGGGCATTTTAACCCAGGTTTTTAACACTGACCAAAACCCCTCTCTGTTAATGGAAGGAGCCCCTCTCATTGTCATCACAACTCTGCTTTTTCCACCCCATTGAAGAGCAGAGCAGGCACTCTTACAGCCACATTAAATACTAGGTTCCTAAGTTGCCAGAGAATAGTAACACCAGTATATTTGCTCCCGACAAATGCTTTGTTACCTAAAGCTGGTTTGCAAGAGAACAGCTTTTCTGAAATGCATTACTGCATGTTACCATCCCATTAACCAGGAAGCCCTCCATGGCCACCATGCACACCACTGCAGCATCAGCGTACGAGCAGAGAACAGGTAAAGAGCTCATCGTATCACAGGTGCCTATTTCTGGTTGCACGTAAAATGAACTTAAACCAATGAAGCAAAAATAATCCATTTAACGCTCATGCTACGTGCTGCATTTATATGGGGTTTCTGTTGTTACAGTGCTCCTGTTCATTCTTATGCTTTAGTGGTTCAACTGCAATTTATCAGCCTGTAGTGGAAAATACCTGGCACCTACTTAAAATGCATGGAGCGAGCAATAAAATTAACCTTGTGGCAATTGTTTTCCCACATGTTTGATAGACCAATGTCAGCTCATCTGTTAGAAGGAAATAAAAAAGTCAAGCCTAAATGTACAAAAAATTATGATGGAAGCCTTAAATAAAGCAAGGGTAATGCAAGTTTATTGAGTCAAAAATCAATCAATCAATGAGCGAGTGGATTAGGAGCACCTCATAAGCCCCAAAGAAATAATTTGCCCAAACACTGGGATTTAACGGTGGAGGACCAGATTCCAACACTTTCAGGAAGTAAGTAATGAAAAATCAATTCAAAAGGAAAAACAGATCAAGAACCCTGGATTCTGACACGCCGACACATTTATTGCTGAATACCATTTCTCGGCTGACCCGAAAACTTCGGAAGGTGTTTATTTACTTTCAACACCTTCCAGAGATCAATATTTTTAATTTGGATCCGAGTTATTATTTTTCACATCACAGCATTGGGGAGCGGAGTAAAGTGGCTCATATTTTAGTGCTAAAAAGATCGATATGACAGCTTCACCTTCACTGCAGCCCCCGCAGCCGCCCGGGTGCACATCACAGCACCCTGCAGGGGGGTGCAGAGCCACGGCGCGGGGAGCAGGTCATCACCCAGCCCCGCAGCCAGACAGCCCATGATTTACCTGATCATGAAGGGCCCGGTGCCCTTAGAAAACCAATCTTGCTCCTCTCACTTTATCAGGCCTGTCTTTTACCCGGCGTACGGGAAGGGGGAGGGGGCAGGCAGAGAGAGAAGAGGAAAAGAGGGAGGGAAGGAGCAGAGTAAAAGACAATCGGTTTCATAAAGCGGATTACGTCCCTCGTCGTAAACGCATCCATTCGTTTTTACCTCCCTCGAACCAGGGCACATCTGTAATCGATAATTAATTTTCCATAAATTTCAGGCTTTTCTTCTGGAGGCTTGCAAGGGGCCAAGGGCTGGGGAGAATCCCTGTGGCAACGGCCTCCATTGATCGCTGGGGGAGGCAGGCGGGAGAGCCATGGGCGCTGCCTCCAGCTCTGCCACTGCTGCCCTTGAGGGACCTGCTGCTCCCCGAAGAGATACGGCGCACACTGCATCCTGCACTGCCACAGCCACCGGCACTCCCTAGGGACTCTGCCACCTCTGGTCCACCCTTATGTGCTGACTGTAACAGCACCTTTCACACAGGGTCCTAGGGCTTCAGCGTTCCCTTCCTCAGCGGCATCCATCCTTCCTGGGTAAGATGACTGAGGTGCTACACAAACACTAGCTCAGCACCACAGAAAAAGGAAGGCTGTTTCTAAATACTTGGAAGAGTACTAACTGTGGGCTTTACTGGACACAACTCAAACCAAGGACTAACTGCACACCTCCCAGTGTTTTCTTAACAAAATGGTTGTATCTATCCCCAGGAAGTCATTTGTGATACCATAAAGTAGCTGTGATTTGCCATTTAGTGCTGTAATCAGTTCACAGAATCATGGAATCACACATGGGTTTGTGTTGGAAGGGACCTTCAAGCTCTTCCAGTTCCAAGCCCCTGCCATGGGCAGGGACACCTCCCACTAGAGCAGGTTGCTCCAAGCCCCATTCCTTAAGAAGAAAGCTCATGTGAAACTAAGAGGATACCTGAATGGGAGAAGTACCTACACCTAAGCAGCATTTATGGGAAATCTCACTTTGTTTTTAACATGTCCTAGAAAACAAGCAGCAGGGACAAGGAGGAAATGTGATACCATGGATGGGCTGCTCAAAGTTATGCATTCTTAGCATAATTAGCAGCCCATGCTCTTTAAAAGATTGCCTTCATGAAGTCCTGTGCTTGGAAGAGTAATAAATGATAGTCACCCTGCCGGGGTATGCTTCAGAATACTAACTGAACAGTAAATGCAAGACTATTTCTCCAAATCATGTATTGCAGCTAAAGGTCGTATCAGGAGCAGCATTACCTAATGACATTAACTGAAAGCCCAGCAGGTTCCTACCGCCAGCAGCCCTGTGAAGGCAGGGAAAGGAGACTCCCGGGCCCCCCGCACAGCCCTCCTGGTACACCTCCTCTGCATCAGGACAGACGCCTGCTTTTAAATGCACATCCTGAAGGATAATAAGGATAACAGTGGAGAATTGCGGCTGACTAACGAATGATCCAAATGTATGGGCGATTGCCTGTGCTTCTGTGACAGTGTTCAGAGGAACAGTCCTTGGAGTTCACTGCCAGGATCCCCACCTCCCAATTAACGGATCAAATCCCAGCAACACCGTAAAATGTTCCTGGTTTGTTGATCCTGTCCATCAGAAACCAAAGCACCACCTACAAGAAAAAACAGCTTTGGATCCAGGTCAAAGAATGAGATTTTTAACTCTTCCATTGGTGTCAGATCAGAAAAGCAGCACTTCAAAAACTGGCCATGATGAGCCACGGGAACCTGGTGCTCTCTTGGGTTATTCTGAAGCTGTCAGAAGGGTCACAGGGAACCAGCTCCTGAGCTGGTACCTCAACAGGGAGAAAGGTGAAAGACCAAGGACAGATCCAAGGCCCCCCTGGAAAACATGGATCACTGGATTTGTCACAAAGACAAACAGAGGTTCTGCCAGAAACTGCCCCTGCTTCCTGGAAAGCATATTCCTTAGGTTAAAGTCTAAAGTAAGTGCAACAGCTAGAACTAACTGAGCTGCCAGATCAGCAATGCCGTTGCTGGTCTCATACCCCTTCCCAAGCCCGGCAGGTTTATTGCCTCCATGCTGCACTCCAGCCCCACAGCCTGACAACCCTGGTCAGCCCCTCAGTGGACATCGAACAGTCAGAGGCACAGGGCAGCCTCTGCACCCAGGGCAGCTGCTCTCTGCCATGTTCGCTCCTGCATGGGACAGGAACGGTCCCAGCCTGAGTACCATGACACAGCTCCTCGGCTCGGGATGCGTGTGAAAGCAGAGCTGCGCCACACTTCTCAGATCTCATCTCCACTACTTTCTTTGGCCCCAGACCAGGTACCTGGGTAACCTGTGGTCCTGGGCTGCTGTGTCTCAATACACAGCTGCTGCAAGTGGCCTGGGTTTTTTTAGTTGCATCCTCATGCACTTCCCAGGAAGCCGATTACCGTTTACTGTGCATTTGTTTCTGTGTTCATTACAAAGCAGGTAGAAAAAAAGATACCTTCTAGTTTTAGGCAAGAGAAACAATGGATGTCTCAGGACCCTGGTACAGTAATCACAGAATCCCAGCCTGGTTTGTGTTGGAAGGGACCTTAAAGCTCCTCCAGCTCCAACCCCTGCCACGGACAGGGACCCCTTCCACTAGAGCAGCTTGCTCCAAGCCCCTGTGTCCAACCTGGCCTTGAACACTGCCAGGGATGGGGCAGCCACAGCTTCTCTGGGCACCCTGTGCCAGTGCCTCAGCACCCTCACAGGGAAGAGCTTCTGCCTAAGAGCTCATCTCAGTCTCCCCTCTGGCAATAATGACTTTATGCAAAGAAGAAAAAAAAAAAAAAAGCAGCATGCTGAGGAGCAGCTACAGAGCCTTTTCCAAACCATCCCAACAGATGGCAAACGCTTCCACATCAATCCCAAAAGATGCAAAATGCACAACCTGATTAGTCTGACTGGAAGAACACAGCAGTCTGTTAGGTGTACGTGCACTTCTAGACACCGCATACAACCCCCCTGCTCCAGCAGCCTGCAACAGAGACCAGCTTCAGCTCCCACCCAACAGTACAGGAATCCACGAGGGACTACAGGACATCTCAGTGCGTCAAGGATTTGTGGGGAGCCGGGAGTAAAGCCAGTGAGTCTGGAATGAATGTTCAGGGTTATTTCAGTTCATTCAGAAATAAGATTCAATATTTTCAATATTCTGCCCCCACCTTCCCCCCCCCATACCAAAGGAAGGGAACTGACAACAAGATATCCCTTCCCAACCTGGGCTTTTACTACCGACCTCTGGCCATAGTACTGCTACTTACCCATTTAGTCAAAAACCAAAAGTGTAGATCCAAGTAATTTGTAATTTTTGCTATATATTTATGTTAATAAATTACCTGTGTTGAGGATAAAGGACAGAACTGACACAACAAGGATGCTCCTGATACAGTGAGCCACTTAGGAACAGCAAGATTTGGAATTGTTTGGACAGAAGCAGCAGCCTCTCAGCCAGACTCCATGAGCAAAAAAATCACTAAATTTGTCAAAATGACTAACCCCCACATTTCCATCTTTTTCTCTTTTGTTTTATATGCTTTGCATGTCAGACAAATTATCAGGAAAACACTCCTCATGTGACATTTCATTGCTTAATGCTTTACTGGTGCAGTAAAACAAGACAACTGCTGAAATTATAGGAAAATAAATTTGTAATTTCTTCCTCATTTAGCCATTTTTGAAGCTCGTGTATAGGAAAGTCATTAATGTTATGTCCTCCTATCGATGTTCCAAGCCTTTCAAGGGATAACTAATGTTTTTTCTATACTCTTCCATGTGGCCAGTTAAATTAGACACATTATTTCTGTGCTGCTAGAGAAGGCTGATCAATAGACACTTGGAAAGCCCTCTAAAACTAAGTGGAAACACTTCCTCAGTGTCAAAGGGTTCTAGTTTGGGTTTGGACGCTGCAAACATGGTTAAATTTAACAGAGTGGGAAGCGTCCATCTGTGCCATTTTTATACTAGCAACAAAATCTCTGCGCATTGATTTCTCCTTAAGGTACCGTGTGAGACTCGCACTGACAGGAGGCACTGCTGCACCACAGCCCCTTTCCAACTGGAATTCTCAGTGGGAATTGCTCCACTGCCCAAATCCATCAAACCCTGCTCACAGAGCTGCGCGTTCCAGCCCAGCCCCACTTCACTGAGAACTGGCTTGGCTTTTAGTCATCTTTTCTCCCCTCGGCAATGGGGCTGCTTGGTGCCTTCTCACATCAGTAGTATCCTGGGGTTATGACTGGGGAGTGTGACACAACACAATCTTTTTCTCCTGTCCATTTGGTTTTAATTGTGAAAAACGAGGTGCATTTCCAAGCCTTTCTGAAGTGTACAGCTGGTGAGCTCTGCAGCGAAACCCGACTGCCACACGATATTCATAGAAAGGGAGTGAGCAGACTCCTCAATGGCTTTCTTTCTGGCTATGAATACTGCATTATAACGTTATTTCAAACACTAATAAACCCATTAGTTTCTATCAGTAAATAGCATACATATTATTTTTCTTCAGAGTCACGCTGCTCTCATTTAAGAATTGATTCAATGCCTCAGACAAATACATTAGCGAGTTCCTTAAACAGCGTTTCATAATTCCTTAAGCAATTATTTTCACATTTTCCAATCTCCCGTCTCCTCGGGAAAGCCAAAACCGATCCAAACCAAACACTTTGTTCGCACAAACAAAATTCCTCATGCGCTCTACTTGAAAAGAGCTGTTAATAACGTGGTGGCTCTGCGAGAGCAATGTACACCTGGGCCTGCCCTTCGCCCCACCGTGTATAAATGCAAACAAGATACCCCATTGCCCCATGCCTTAATAACATAATGACTTCTTTACCATGAGAGTGGTGAGGCACTGGAACAGGTCAGTAGTCTCCCACCACAACTCACTTGTGGATGAGCTGCTAACGATGGACACGGAGCACTCTACTCTCCTTCCTCCCCTTTGGAAAGCTCCCTGGCCCCCACGCCAGGCTGACAAGTAAACTGTGAACTCTGAAGGAAAGGCTAAATAACACTTGAGAAGCATCATGCAAAAAGCAGTCAGAAACACTAAGCTGCAAAGGACTCCGAGTGAAAGCCTCAGGAATCTCTGCAGTATCACTGAACTGTCAAAAGCAGAGTTGTCAAATTAATGGAATATGATTGAAAAGAATTTACTGGTTTGAGGTATGCGCTGAGCCAGCCCGTAATTCCTTCCATAAATCTTCAGGCAAATTACTTGAAGAACACACAATAATTAAATATGCAACAGGCCAGAAGTAAACAAAACCATAACACGCTCCTGCAGGGAAACCAGAGCAGTTCTCCAGCACCCATCCTGCTCCTCACCAGCTCAGAAAGCCCCAGTGCCACGGGTGCCAGTGCCGAGGTGAAGTTGAGACCTGTACGTGCTGCCCAGCACCTCCTGACCCATGGTGGGAGCCCCGGGAATCCCCACAGCACCACAGGAAGGGAACAAACCCCTAACCCTGCCAGCCACAAACACTCTGCAAAGCGAGGGAGCTGGAGGGGACCCAGAATGCTCCGACCGAGGTGGTTTGGGTTTAACATCCCCTGCACTGCCCTCCAAAGCTGCCCCTTCCTCGGCAGGATCTGGACACAGAGCTCAGCAGGATGCTACCTCCTTCCACTAGAGCAGCTTGCTCCAAGCCCCTGTGTCTAACCTGGCCTTGAACACTGCCAGGGATGGGGCAGCCACAGCTTCTCTGGGCACCCTGTGCCAGCGCCTCAGCACCCTCACAGGGAAGAGCTTCTGCCTAAGAGCTCATCTCAGTCTCCCCTTGGGCAGGTTAAAGCCATTCCCCTTGGCCTGTCCCCACAGGCCCTTGTCCCAAGCCCCTCTCCAGGTTCCCTGCAGCCCCTTTAGGCACTGGAGCTGCTCTCAGGTCTCCTCTTCAGGAGCCTTCTCCTCTCTAGGCTGAACCAGCCCAGCTCTCCCTGCCTGTCAGATCCTGAACTGAAACACTGATACCAGCGACTGCCAAGGCTCAGCGCTGTACAAGCACGGGGGTCACGCACTCAAAGACACTGCAGGTATCGACCACCACAGCACGTCCAGCCTTGAAGGACAGACACAGGCAAGTAAAGAAGAGAAAAGATTTGTCTTGGCCTCATTTTTCCAGCAGCAGCTACAAAAGCCTGGGTTTAACGTTCACAAGAGTCAATTTTCCCTTGTGCTCGGTTAACTTCAGTCTGTGATTCAATTTCAAATGTTTCAGCTGATTTTTACATCCCTGGGTTCCTACAGAACCAGGTCAGACCCATTCTGCACAAACAATCTCACTTTTTTTATAACCATGCAGTTGTGCATGACTGCACTAGGAAATTCTGCAGGTAACAGCCCCAGAAAATGCAAGCCCATATAAATTGTACATCTATAGCTGGTACAGACAGGACAGTGATTCCAGGTATAAGGAAGCTGCTATATCACCAATTTCCTCAGCACTAGCACTTGTGAACAACAGGGATTGAGCTGGGACTGCGTTACTGGGCTGCTCACCTGTGAGAGTTGTGTGGTGCCTACTCCTCCCCTTGCAGTTACACAGCAGTGAACAGGTGGAAGGTAAGGCATGAAATTCCTCACAGCAAGAACAACTCCACAGACAACTTCTGGCCTTGTTTCAGAAATGCACAGGAAAAAAGACAAGTCAACACTAGAGAAAGGCAGTACTGCAACACCCTCCTGATCCCATTTCCTACCCAGAAGAGAAAGTATCCAACGGCTGACCAAGTTCCCTAGGAAACTAACTGGGAGATCTCATGGTTTCAGGTGGTTGTAAATACACGTCCATGTCACAAAATGTCAGTGCTTGTGTTACCGTTTTTCCCATGACCTTGTCAGGAGCAGTGGGGTGAACTCCTGCATCCCCCAGCTCACTTCATAAACTCGTTCTTTTTGACTAAATAATGGTAGAAGCTAATGAAGAGGTCAAACTTTGGGACAACCGATACGTTTTCCAACTGGTTTTATTCCTTCTCACCTGGGAAGTGGAATTAGCAGGAAGTCAAAGGTAAAAAAGCACCTAAGTAGCAAGAGCCCTCATGAAACAGAGTCTCCAGAGGCTCACCGTGCAAAGGTTCACCACGCTTCTCCCAGGAGGGCCTTCCAGGCATCCTCTGGCAGCCCATGGAGCAACACACATTCCTGTGGCTCAAGTGCCAGGAGACAAATCCCAACGAACTTACACAACCCGTGTTTAAAAGGTTGTTGCACATTGAAAATGTTCAAACTGACTCATTTCTGGAAAGAGAAGTTTCTGTGTGCGTTCCTTTGAAGCGAGGCTGTGGACTTGTCTGTTCTAGGAGATCATTCCCTGGAGGAGCCTCAGGAGCTGATTTCAGGAGAGCCTGCATAGGCAGGTGACACCCCCCTGCTCCTCCTGCAAACAGCCTGGCCCCACATACCCCTCAGGCACAGCACCTCTGGTGCCACCCTCTCAGAGCACAAATGAAGTCCTGCTTCTGCCTGGGCAGAGTTTTCAAGGACATCTTTACAAACTCAGTTCGCTGGCACAGGGTGCCCAGAGAAGCTGTGGCTGCCCCATCCCTGGCAGTGTTCAAGGCCAGGTTGGACACAGGGGCTTGGAGCAAGCTGCTCCAGTGGAAGGGGTCCCTGCCCATGGCAGGGGTTGGAGCTGGAGGAGCTTTAAGGTCCCTTCCAACACAAACCAGGCTGGGACTGAACGATACACAAAAATTCCATGGAAAGGAAAGGAGGGACCAAAGGAGAAGGCAGAAACAGTCGCCTGAAATTAGCAGAATTAAAACCAAGCTAAGACTATAGTAAAGGCTAAGCCTGGCAGGAAAACCTCCACAATGTCCCACTGGGCAGAGGGCCACACGGATACGCACCTACAAAGTTAGGACCGTTACAGGCATCCCCGTGCACGAGCGCTCCTTCCCTTTGCCTTCCCAGAGCCGGGGAGCTGCACCCGTCTCACCCCTGCCGTGTGCTGCGGTGTGAGCTCACCACCCGCGGGCGGCGGTTCCACCGTGCGCCCACAGGCACCGGCGCACCGCCGAGCACCCGCACAGGCCGGTGGCCCCGCGGGTCCGGCCGCCGGGGCCGCGCACCGGGCAGCGGCAGCGCAGGCCGGTGCTTCAGCTCCACCTGCTGGGGAAACGCTGCAAACCCTCCAGCTCCGCGCGACCGCTAACGGAGACTCGGGCCAGGGCTCCTCAGGCATGTGAATTCCCCCAATATTCCATTCAATTATGTCGCGCTTCCTAAATCATCTCTTTTACTTAACAAACCTCCCAGTCGCAGCTAATAAGCTCAGGAGAATCAGGGCACACCATTCATTTCTGGGAACAGGCTGATATTTTCTAAGAGCCATTAATAACGATGACAGGATTTATGTACAAGATAAATTCATTTCAATTTCCTTTTTCAATTAATGGCCAATTATTCGAACTCAGCTCAACCAAAAATATTACTCAAGTATCATTAATCTAACAAAAATTAACTTTACTATTCTCCCAGTAATGAGCAGATATAATTTTAAGATAAAATAACACACTTGAGTAAGCGTTGTCCGTTTGCATTCTGGGGGCCACTGCTCAGCAGTGGAGCCCTCCCAGCCACACTGCCTTAGGTTACTGGTATTAAGGATAATGACTTGAGCAAAGACCACCCAGTGCTTTACCTCCCTTAACTCAAGAGCCATTTTATATCCCAAAACTGTTGGTTCAGTGTGCATGGAGTCAAGCAAAAATAATCAGGGAAAACACCTCAGCCTCTGTAACCCAATCACCGATGTGGCAGGGGGTGGGAGGAGAAAGCCTGTTAGAAAGTGGACTGTTACCTGCTGCATCCTCCATTAATAACCTCTCTTTGACATTTCCTGGGTGGTTGTTTAAGGGAAGTTTCATTTCAATAATTATCCCACAAAGCTTGAACTTTAGAGGGCAGCAGCCATGTGAGCGTAGCACCTTCTCCCCTTTCTGTTTATTTCTATTAGCAGTGCAAAGCAAAATCTGCAGTTTATGATGCTGCTGTTGCTTAAAAACATCTTCCTGATGTCAGGAACGCGAACTTTGAGAGTATCTTGCTTAAATCTGCTCTGTAATGAACTAATTCTAGTGCAATACATCCTTACTAGGAGGAGAAACCAGGAACTTGAAGTTCAGAGGTAGAGCCCAACTTTTTTTCATTGCAAGGTTACCTGTGGGGCTGAGCAAGAGACAGGGAACTGAGGAATCTCTTGATCTTTAAAGAATAAATCTATTCTGAGCAGCAAAGCAACTCCTGCTCTGCAGATCCTCTGCAACCCAGCCAGGTGCTGCAGCCACCTCACAGCTCTGAACACACTCCCTAAAAACTTGTGGCATGAGCACTGGTTTGCCAGGAGCCCATGGGATCTGACTTACTGCAAGGAAGAGTTTCTCTCAACCTTCCAAAACCACAACAGGTACGTTTAAGCTGTGCAGGGGCTGCTTCTGCCTTCTTTTAACAAAGAGAAGAAAAAGAAAAGGGAAAGAAAAAAGCAATATAAAACCTTAATTTCTGTGCAGCACTGGCACAGGGTGCCCAGAGGAGCTGTGGCTGCCCCATCCCTGGCAGTGCTCAAGGCCAGGTTGGACACAGGGGCTTGGAGCAAGCTGCTCTAGTGGAAGGGGTCCCTGCCTGTGGCAGGGGTTGGAGCTGGAGGAGCTTTAAGGTCCCTTCCAACCCAAACCATTCTGTGAGTCTATAAATTGAATATTCCAGCAAATCAATAACTACAGAGGACCAAACAAAATGAGCTTTGATCCAATTACAGGAAAAAATGTCACTGATTATACTGACATGTTTTCATATAGAAATTATTCTTGATTTGATGAAAACATCAATTTATTTCTGGCCGCTAGTCAGCTTCAGTATGAATGCTCTTGTTCCGGAATAAAAGCACCTCACTCACAATTAACTTAGGCTACCTGAGAAGTATCAACAGGTAAAAATAGTCGGATCTGATGAACTTCTGAGTAACTCTTCACATAGAAAAATCAAGATTTATAATTTACCCTTTACATGAAATATACAAGTACAGCAAAATTAACAGAGAATGTAAATGCTAGGACTAGAAAAAGTCAATACCACTGCAGAGACCTTTCTGATTAAGAATGAAGTCCACTGGGTGCACTCACAAATGTGCTGAGTTTCTCAGCTTCTCAAACTTTTACCTATTTTGGTCATTTTAATGCGTTCTCCAACAGAAACTAAGATCTACTCAGTTACATTTTATAAGGTAATCTATTTACAATTTACTAAGATCTTCTAGATTACATTTTGTATCATGGTTTTAAAGAGCTCTACAAGAGGCAGAACTTTAAAAAGCACTGCCAAGCCATTTGAGTACCTGGACACTTTTGGCTCACACACGAGTCCGTTTGTCCACACCAGTTTGCCATCAGTATTTCCAGTTATAACTGGAACAGATCAGAGCTGCCTGTTTAGTTAATCTGAAGCTTCTGGGAAGCCATCATTACGCCTGCAAAGGTTGTCACCCACAAGCCTCATTCATAACTGTTGGGAGCTCTTAACTTCGGCGCTGTCATCTTCCCGAGCAGATGAGCATTAGCTCTAATGTAGCAGCTTTCTGCCAAGAGATTAATCTTCAGCTGGGTTTTACATTCTAGAGAGCTGTGCAGCTCTGAAGGGTGAGGTGAGCCGCATCCCTGTGCTCCTGGGTGCTGCCCCATGTGCCCGCCGAGCCTCTGCTGTTCCAAACGCCTGGCCTGGAGGAGAGCCTTTGGACCTGCCTCTGCCTCCCAACCCCTCCCTTGGAGGCCACAAGCTGAGCACCCCACCAGGACCAGAGAGACCTGCTGTGAGCTGCCCAAGGGCCAGCAGCATCCCACAAGTGCCCCTCACCCCAGGGGCTGCGGTTTAGTTTGGGTGCATTGTTCGAGGAGTTTTCAGCACAATGAATCCTACATGGCTCCATCCTCTCGCCTACAGCAAAACGAGACCAATCAACCGATCCACAGTTTGCTCCCTAGTCACGACACCTCCGGCTCTCTCCACACAATTCCCAGACCAGTCTGTTCTACACCAGATTTGGTATACACAGCCATAAATGACAAATGCCTGGTATTAACCTTTATTTGTGTTTTGGTCCATGCAAAATGAACTGGTTTGATCCTTAATATACAGTAAATTACTAGAGTTTTTAAAACCAATCACTCCATGAGAGACACCTCATTAACACATTGGTTTTTTCACATCTCAACACCTGTGAGAAATAGAACCCCCTGAGTCCCTGGTTGCCTTGAATGGGAACAGAAATGCTGCATGCTGAAGGGGCAGGCTACTGTCATTCCTAACACAGCCAAGCTGAGGAACTACGGGCAGCAAAGCCTGATGTAGCTTTGCAGGAGCCAAGCCAAGGAAAGCTTTACTGGGGAAGTGCTGCCAAAACTGCCAGAAAAGGGGGTATAAGAGCAGCAGGGGTGAACATTGGCCAAACTGCAACTACGTGGGCTTCTCTGTTTCTGAGGAAAATAGCATTATGCGGCAATATATGTGATACATGTTTATACTTCAAAGACAGAGAGGTAATTATCACAGGCTACCATATGCTGCCAATTCCATGCCTTAGAAGGGATGGAAAGAAGCCCACAGAAGTTAAAGAACTTTGCAATCAAACAGAACTAATGAGGAAACAGGGAGATGCATAACATCCTGCGAGCCAAACCTCGCCAGAGAGAAGACTGAAACTTTACCCTAAATGGCCACAGGAGCGGGGTGAAATCCCTGCTCAGACAGTCATCCACCACAGCCTCATACACTCAGAGACTGGACAGAGGAGCTGAAGAGCTGCCAGTACAAATCACGCGTAAAAACCCCTTTCTATGAACATCTGATGCACAACAGGAGTCTCAGAACTGTGTCTGAAGACGGCCAGCATTAAGTGCCAACAAGTAGACAACAAGAAGTTAAAAGCTTGAGAGGCTCAACATGAACATGCATCCTCTCCTTTCTAGGTTTTCCTGTCTTAGTTCCAAGCCATTACTACTAGTAGTTTAACACAGGAAGGTAAAAAATATTCCTCTAGCACACAGCATTTAAATCATCACTCATCTTCTGGACTGTCTCTTTTCCACACTGAACAGATTCAGCTCTAAACAGAAAAAAAACAGAAACATCATTCTACAAGTCACCCCCATCTTTTCATTATGCTCTTACAAGCTCTGAGGCAAGAACTGGATGCCAGAACACCCATGCTGCCTTCACTGTGGCTGTACATGGGGACAAAGTTACCATCTCCCTCATAGTCCTTTCCCACCATCTATGCTTGCAAGGATCACTTCCTGTCTTGAGCCACAGCACTGCAATGGCAGCTCATTTCTAGTCTCCCCACCACCACCTCTATGGTGGTGGGGAGACAAAAATCCTTTTGTCTGCTCCTTCCCAGACAGTGAGCCCCCTCTCTGCTGCACACATCTTACCAGCACAGTGGTACCACGTTCATCCTTATTTCCCAGTAACTTTCCTGTCTGTTGATTCTATCAGCAGCTTTACTGGTAGAGGAAGTGCTATTTACAAACAGTCCATGTGGGGCTACGACAGACACCTTCACAAACCAAGAAAGCCTTGCCTTATAAATACAGGATGAGTAGAAGAAGGTATGCAAAGTAACAGTTATGACACAAAAAGGAGAACTACAAAGGTGGTTGGGGAATACTGCAAGAAAACACAGTGCCTAGAAAATAATGCCAGTATGTGAAACAAGAAACCACACTACTGCTTGAACCAGGAACTTTGCAAAGTGGAGACAAACAGCAGATGCTCTATGTCTAGGATTGGTGTCAACATGTTAAAGGAAACTTTTTATCCACCATAGTGGCATCAAAACCAAATGAGCCTCATGTTAAATAACTTCATACAATAAAGTCCTGTGGCCAACGTTTCTAAGTTACAGATATTTAGTTACAGGTTGCATTGCACTCTATACTGTTTCCCATATGAAGATCATGGGTGATTACCCTTTTGTCCCATCATCACAGATAAGTCTAGCCCAGAAGGGGCCTCTGAAGGTCACCCAGCCTGAGCCTCTGCTGAAAGCGAATCTGGTCACGCAGAGCCCTGACAGCTCGTCTCCGTGCATCACGCCAGCAGCACAGCTCACGCTGGGGAGCCGAGCCCAGAGGCACCGGGGAGCCTGGGCCAGAGGGATCCTGTGAGCAGCACCCTGGGGAGAAGGCCGCTGCTGTCCTGGGCGGATGGGACATGTCACTGACTCACCTCTAAGGAGCGTTTTCCTGCACAATCTAGCAGCCATCACCTGAACAACCAGCAGACCTGTTTGCACATTGCACAGTCCCTGCAGCGATGGCACAGCCACTTCTGCTCTGCTTCACACAGGCAGCTCCACACACGTGCTGTCACATTTCCCTACGCATCACTCGCACGCCAGCGGAACCCTGAGCTCTGGCTCTTTGCATCACAAAGGCCATGGAACAGCCCCAGATGTTGGTAACACAAGTCTTGAGCATGCTCCAAGCCCTGTCACTCGCTCCCCATGCTCCAGAGCCAGCACCTCTCACACCATCAGTCAACAACGTGCTGTCTTGAATGGAAGGTGGCTCTGACCCACCAAGAAGTTAGTTGTTGGAGGAGAAAGAAACCCTAAACAATAGTTTTAAACAAAAGACTTTCTGTGTGCTGTGATGCTCATTTTAAAAGGGACGCACAGCTGTGAAAACAGCGTTTTACACATCCTGAAAAGCAAACAGCCTCCGCAAAGACACAATCCCCACTGTGACGGGAACAGCTCCACCCCAACAATGCACAACCCCAAACGGTTTAACAGAAGAAAATCACCAGGCGTTGAAGTTGTGAAATGAAATTTACCGTAAAATGTTCCTGTGACTTGTAGTTCTCATCCAGGTAAACTCGAGCTCGGTTGTAGTCCTTCATTGCATCACTCGATAACAGTTCTCTAGAAGGGAAAGAAGAGTTTGAAAGTATAAAGGGAGATTCAGAGACTCTACACTGCTTTAGCGCATTCTCCGTCCTGTGCGGTGCCCAGTGCCCCCACAGGAACCACGGGCCTTCACCTCAGCGTGGCAGGGACTTGAGGGACCACAGCTCCCATCCTGCCGGCGCTGGGCTGACCGCCCCGGCTGCCCCTGCAGCGGGAGTCACGGCGCTCCGCAGTGCCGCGGGGGACCCAACGCTCCGAGGGCCACAGCGCTCCAGAGACGCGGGCGGTTCACGCCGAAGGCCGCGGTCCGCACTCCGGACCGTCCCTGCCTTCCCGCAGGCCGGCGGGACCCCCACGGCCCGGCCCGGGCCCGCTCCGCTGCCCGGGCAAGGCTCCTCCCCGGCAGGGCGCGCCGCCGCCAGCAGGAGGCGCTGCCGCATCGCCGCTCACTGCAGCTCCGGCACCCGTCGAGCACCGACCGGGCCGGGCCGAGCGCTGCCACTGGTTTGCTCCGGGTCCGCTCTGGCTCTGCCCCGGCCGTGCCCCGGGTCCGCTCTGGCTCTGCCCCGGCCGTGCCCCGGGTCCGCTCTGGCTCTGCCCCGGCCGTGCTCCGGGTCCGCTCTGGCTCTGCCCCGGCCGTGCTCCGGGTCCGCTCTGGCTCTGCCCCGGCCGTGCCCCGGGTCCGCTCTGGCTCTGCCCCGGCCGTGCTCCGGGTCCGCTCTGGCTCTGCCCCGGCCGTGCTCCGGCACCCGGGGCGGCTTTACGGAGGTTACTGGAGTTACCAGAAGCATCTCGAGCAGGACGGGCCCCGCTGAGAGCTGACAATCCAGCACATCCGCGGCTCCTGGCTGCCCCATGGGCGGAAACAACCTCATCCATCGATTTGAGATGTGCTTCAGCCTGAGCAGCCGAGCTACAGCTCCGAGCGCCGCGCCCTGACCGACTGCGGTGTGCCCGTGAGCTGTGCTCCACATCACCCGCACCGCACCGCCTGCCCCGACCCCAGCCCCGCTGTCGCAGCCGCCGGGACGTGCCCCCGCTGGCAGGCGCTGGGCTCACAACACGCGGCCTGGCAGCGGAGCCTCCGTGCTCTCACACATGGAACTGCTCAACACAAGATCAGCAACTGTGGCTGCCCCATCCCTGGCAGTGTTCAAGGCCAGGTTGGACACAGGGGCTTGGAGCAAGCTGTTCTAGTGGAAGGGGTCCCTGCCCGTGGCAGGGGTTGGAGCCGGGTGAGCTTTAAGGTCCCTTCCAACACGAACCATCCTCTGATTCTGCAATAATAAGCCTCATCTCAGAGATGACACCAAGCCAGATACATATTCTGTATCTTGCACAATTATCTTGCCAGGACATGGCCAGAGGAGCCTTTTATTACTTTTTCTGATTTCTTAACAAACATAAAGCAGAAACACTTGGCTAGTCACTTCCTTCTTGAAGGTCATATAACACACTGGAGTTGAAAAAGACTTAAAACCTTTTACAACTTTACATGTCTAATGACTTTGACTTAGAATTATATACACATTACATACTCCTGCTTGCCAATTACTTGCTGCATTGGGTTTGTGTGACAAGGTTTTGATAGCGGCGAGGGGAGTTACAGGGGTGGCTTCTGTGAGAAGCTGCTATAAGCTTCCCCTGCATCCAGTGGAGCCAATGCCAGCCAGCCCCATGATGGAACTGCCATCAGGCAAGGCTGAGCCCATCAGCAATGGTGGGAGTGCCTCTGGAATAAAGTATATATGGAAAGGGAAAAGCTGCTGCACAGCAGCAACTGCAGTGGAAAGAGGAGTGAGGAAATGTGAGAGAACAGCTCTGCAGACCCCACGGTCAGTGCGGCAGGAGGCGCTCCAAGAGCCATCGCAGAGGTTCCCCTGCAGCACAGGGTGCAGACCACGGAGGGCAGGCTGTGCCCCGGTGGCATGGCAGGGGAGGAGTGTGAGGAGGCCTCCCCAGAGGAGGAAGGAGCGGTGGGGGGAGGTGTTTTCAGATTTGGGTTTATTTCTCATTATCCTACCCTGATTTGATTGCCAGTAAATTAAACTGATTTCCCAAAGTCGAGTCTGTTTCGCCAGTAATGGCAATTGCTGAAGGAGCTCCCTGTTCTGATCTCAACCCACGAGCCTTTCACTGTGCTCTCTCCCCTGCCCAGCTGAGGAAGGCAGTGACGGAGCAGCTTTGGGGGCACCGTCCAGGGTCAACCCTCCACACTTACTTCACAAACTTGTCCACATGAGACATGGAAGCTTCGTAGTTTTTTCCTCCAAATTCTTGACAGTGCAGAGCCATGAAGTGGGGCTTGTGTGCATGTACAACCTGGAACAGACGGATGAACGAGTATTAACCGAGTTGCATCCACAGCTATTATCACACAAGTGACAAATCCAGACATGCTATTTCTGAGGACTATCAGCTGCTACCTGAGCAGTAACAGCAGAACAGTCATCAGCAATTAGAGCAGCATCATTTGTTATGCACATGAAAGACTCCTAAGACACAGTAATTGTATCTAGTATTTTTAGATTATATTTTCTTTTCTAAGCTATGAATTAGTTCCTTGGCATTTAAAACAAACTCTTCCAGCTCACCTCAGAGAGGACCTAACACCATGGAGATGATCAAAACATTTGCCTGTCTGGGAGCTGGAACTGAGTTCCAACCAAGTTCAAAACACCTGAATTCATTCATTAAGTGTTGGATTTTTTTTCACTTTTAGAAAGTATCTGGCATTAGCTCATGGCAGAATGCTCATCAGCTGTCACATCAGATGGGTTCATTTATGAAGTACCTTATTTACAGAAACATCTAGGTAAATCACACACATACTACAGTATATATACACATGTATCTAATGAAGGAGGCTTGTAAATCCATCGCACTATTTCAAGTGTTAGTCCTGCATAATGCGAGTATCTTAAATACTAAATAGTCAGCACCAGGACGCAATTACCATACTAAGACCCCTGCAACATACGCTTTTTGGGTTAGGCATCAAATCAGAGACAGTATTTATAAGTTTGCTGTTGCTTTAACACACATTCAATGCATTCTGTCCTAATAACTTTCTCTGCATTACCTAAACTGAACATTGCAAACAATACGTCTAAAAAGGTCTCCCTGTTGATACTGAGTCCTACAACTTGTATTTCATGTCTTATCATCATCTTGTGAATGAATGGACACAAGCCTCAGAACTATTTGCATTTTTTAAAAGGGTAATTTAAAGTCCAGAATAACCGGGTACTCTACGGGGTAGGAACACATTAAAAAACTGCTGTACAAGATGCTGTTAGTTGTGACTGGGTGGCACTTGGCTCTCCCCACCACCACAAGGGCCATGCTGACCCTGTGGCCATTCCCAGGAGGAACAGCCTGGTTTCCACGAGCTGCTTCAGGAAGAATAATGAATGAACTCCTCTCTCTTCAGGCTTTGGCCCCCAGGGACAGGGCTTGCTATGGGGACACACACACACACACACACACAACATCCTGTCACCCCTCTTGTGCTGGGGAGGGCAGCAAACAGAGGTGCAGGAGATGGGCATGGTTACTGAGAGAGCAATAACCTCAGCACACATGATGCAGAGTAACTGCAAAAATAACAGGGATAGCCCTGCTTCTGTGCTTGTTTCTTTCTGCTGGTACCCTGCAGCTCTGACAAGGGACAGATGCAGTAAACTTTTGCAGTCGTGTTTTTAATTATGCAAATCAATAGTGACCAAGATTACTGTAAAAAGGTCTCTTAAAATGCTTCTTCTAAGCCAGGGTAGAAAGAAATTGTCGTTTGATCTGAGGACAGAGCACACAGCTCCTCACCATGACCACACTGATTCTCTCATCAGAAAATCAAGCTCAAAGGCAATGGATTCAAGATTAGCAAAACCTGAAATGCAGCAGCTTGCCATGGAGTGCAAGGCAAACGTGAGCCACCCTGCTCTTCACAGGCACCTCCTTCTGACAGCGGGTGCCCCACAGCCCGCAAGCAGTGGGTGACAGTGCCTGTCCCGGCTGGGGGGGCTCCCCGGAGCACACATCCCATGTGCCCATCCAGCACAAAAGGGGCAGCCAACGCCCTGGTCCTGCCACTGGCTGGTGGCTCATCCTGTCCTGGGGACTCCTTTGGACAAGTCTCTTCAACAGAGACCGGAGCCGGCGCCCCGGCACACGAGGGGCAGCTGCTCACGAACACCGGAGCCAGCAGGAGCACACAGATCCCACAGTGAAGGCAGCACGTCACAGCACGTCTAACCTAAGACAGGTTAGACTCGCAAAGAGGAGAAAACAGCTGCTGGTTTCCAAGTGACTTCAGACAAGTCACTTTCTCTTCTGTACTTCAGCTTCCCCATCATCGAAACAAATCTTGACACCGACCTGCTCGGTGAAGCATTCTGAGCTCAGCCACCAACAAGCGTTACTATATAAAGGAAAAAAGTAAATATTCCTCCCACATCCACCCTCGTGGATCTTTGTGCGCTTCGGTCAGCTCAATAGTGCCAGTGTCCAACTGTGATACACAGCTTTCCTGCTTTAACACCAGGCTGTCACCAGCAAGAACTGGGAATGAGCTGGAGCAGTTGGTAAGTTCAACTGGGGGTTGGGGGGGGGGACAGAAATGGACTGCAGAACAGATGGCTAAAAAACATAGAGAACGCAATAAATACCACCCGGCTGGGACATGAGCATCCTTTGCCTTTGATACTTGATGTAACTCTGAAAGCTTATCTTAATACCAGCTGATTTTATAGATTTACACTTAAGATAAAGCTTTGCTGCAGAAGTTTTTCTTGTATATCTTGTCCAACACCAGACAGGCCCTGAACAGGACACACATCTGAAGGGATTCTGATCACACAAAAAGCAGGTTTTGGCTACAACTACCAACATTCAGGGGAATTTCCAGAAACGTCTAAAAGTTTACTTTCCAGCAAGAGCTGTTGAACAGAAAGCTAAGAGCCACACTAAGCTGTGGAAACCAAAGTCCAAGACCAGCTCCTCTATGTTCAAAGGTGTTAAACTCTGACGAGCCGCAGCAGTGGGATGGGCACCCAAGCGTCCATTGGTGATCAACTAATAATCAAGCATCTTTATGAAGTTTAACCTGTTGGATCATTTTCTTCACTATCTTGGAGATAAATATTAACCAAACACAGCCTCCACAGTCGAACTTGTAACAGAGTTCATTTGTGGTCCCTAATAACATGCAGTCCCAACTCTCTGTGTGCTTTATTGCTCCAAATCAGTTTTGGCTTCCAAGTTCTGATCTTATCTACTTGGATAACTCTATGAAATTGCCATAATTAGGAAACACTTGCAACTATTTAATCTTGCAGAGCAAACATACCCAACTCTTACTGCTTCAAAGCAACAACATCCAGGAACTGCTTATTGCAAACACAGCAAAACCGTGCTGTGTTGTGTTGCTCACTCAAACTGCTACAGTTTGCAGTTTGCTTCAGTAAGCTCTCTCCTTACACAGCTAATAGAACTAATAGCTGATAAGACAAGACAAAACAAAACAAACGGTTTCAAAGAAGATCTAGGCAGAAGCTCTCCCACATCTCTGACTGATGAGTAACAGGGAGCCTTGAACTGGGAGTCCTGCCTGGAGGAAACGCTGACAGCAACTTAGAGAAAACACTCCAGGCACTGCACTGAGATGCAGGGCACAGGTTGTTTGCATTCAAATCCTTCAGAGCTTGATCACAGCAGGTATTAAAGAAGAATAAAGTTATATGCCATTTTTTAATGAGGAAGCAGCAGTGGCTTAGCAGCAGTGAGGCCTTTGTGGCTTTCCTTGGAGGTTAAACCACAAAAGCATACCTGAATATTAGTTACATCCTCTCAGATAATAAATACCCTCCAACTAAGACCAAGTGGCTCTGCTTCATTACCTTTTACAAGTTTTCTACGGTTATGAAAGAACAAATAGTACATAATAATGAGTAATGAATACTTCAGAGTAGGAAACTCACAGTTACCAGAGGTTAAAGATCACACAAACACTGAATTTGCATCTACAGCAGCACAATGTGTTCACAAAGTTGGGCATTATTCTCAACTTCTGGACAAAAAAAACAGTGCACAGGAAACCCCGACTGGAGCTTGGTTTGGGATACAGGTAACTGAGCAAGATGCTCCAGCACAGGCAAGCACAAATACAAAACTGGTGAATCCCTGAAGCTGGCCTCTGCCCATTCCTCAGGTCCTTGTCTCTTTGGACATGGGACAGGATGGATGATAACACCCATGCTGAGGGGTGCCTGAGCCCAGCATGAAGGGCTCTCCACATGGCCCTCGCTGCTGGGTGCGGGTGCAGTGTACATCAGACACACACAAACCCCAACAACCCGACCTGAGGTGAAGGTCCCATCTGAGACAGGCCCAAGATCTCACGTTCCAAGGTTTGCTGGGTCAGCGTAGGGTGTTTATCACCCCTTCTAGTTAGACAGGTTTAAGGCCACTAAAATAACTAAACAACCTCCTTTGAGTGGCTGGGGTTTGGTTTGTTTTTCTTCTCCTTTCCTTAAGGAGGCTAATAACACACACTGTTTCCATGCAGCAGCACCAAGATGACCTTTAGCTTTTAGGTAAACTTTTAACTTCTGTATTACTACAAGTACAGGCTCTAAACACTCTCAAACACATTAAGCAGCATGGAAAACTGCACTGGGGGGGAGTGATGAAATCACCCTCTGCCTCCACATTTTCATCTAAAGTGACTGTCTGCCAGGAATGCTACACAAAAGGGTTGTTGCTAAAGTTAGCCAAGAGTCTGAATAGCTCCAGCCGCTGAACTCCTCCAACCTCAAACCCCAGGCACGATGCAGCTGAGGCGAGTACAAGGGATGGGGAAGGAAGGGGTGAGAGGGAGAAACCCCATAAGTAAATAAAACAGTAAAAGTCCTTCCCATGGGTCCTACGGCCCTTGCAAACAGCTCTTTGGTTGCTCTTGAAACTCCTTGTTCCCCTCTATTTTTGTCCCGCAAGCTGACATTAAGGCTGTGAGCCTGGGCAGAGTCACTCCACACACCTGGGGTGAGCAAGACACCCATTTGCATGTTCTGTGAGTGCTCTGTTTGCATAAATCGAGTTCATAAAATCCTCCAGTTTCCTGTCGAGCACCAACCCGTTCCCATCACACGCAGAATGCTCCAAAGCACCATTCTCACAACCTGTTTTCTCTCTCCTCAGAACAGCCACTTTCCCTCCTTGTTTCCAAGGTGTGTTTTGGTTAAGAGAGTTTCTACTGAAAAGAGGATGGGAGCCTAAACTAAAATAGTGAAGACCCAAGTTACCAGTAACTACTCAGTACAAAAGATGAGGTGCAATCCCCAGCACTAGGACTTCACTGAATCCTGTGTCCCTGTAAGGCAGCTTTCCTCCATTCACTGATTTCACAGAACCCCAGCCTGGTTTGGGTTGAAGGGACCTCAAAGCTCCTCCAGCTCCAACCCCTGCCACGGGCAGGGACCCCTTCCACTGGAGCAGCTTGCTCCAAGCCCCTGTGTCCAACCTGGCCTTGAACACTGCCAGGGATGGGGCAGCCACAGCTTCTCTGGGCACCCTGTGCCAGCGCCTCAGCACCCTCACAGGGAAGAGCTTCTGCCTAAGAGCTCAGCTCAGTCTCCCCTCGGGCAGGTTAAAGCCATTCCCCTTGGCCTGTCCCTACATCCCTTGTCCCAAGCCCCTCTCCAGCTTTCCTGCAGCCCCTTTAGGCACTGGAGCTGCTCTCAGGTTTCCCCTTCAGGAGCCTTCCCCTTCCCATGACACAACACACTGGCTTGCAAGGCTTATCTGGAGTCCAGCAGATTTTTGCTTGTTTTTGCAAATAGTTTTGCACAAATCCTGTTTTCTGCTTTGGCCACCAGACACTGGAGCAAACCCTGCCCACCCTGGAGCCACAGGACATCTTTCCAACCCCAGTAACCATCCTGCTGCCCTCTGCAAAACACTCACACATTCCTTCAGCTCAGACCAAAGTGTTTGAGTTGCAGAGCTGTTCCAGAACACACCGACCACCTCGTGCCTTTCACTCCATGCCCACGATTGGTGCAAGTGCAGGTCACCCCAGAGCCCGAAGTCAGCAGCCGACAGCTCTGACAGGGCAACCATTCACTGCATGGGCAAGAGAGCACTTTCCCAGCAAAGACACTCCTGAGAGAGAATTGTCTTCTCTTAACCACGCCTGTGTGATATTTAGGTGATTTTTAGTGAAACAATGGCTTGTTTGCTCTCCTCCTTCCCTAAACATGAAGCCCAGCAGGTCAGGTAACTCTTCTCATAGATATCAGAGAATCAGAGAATCAAGTAGGTTGGAAAAGACCTTTAAGATCACCAAGTCCAGCCATTCCCCAGCACTGCCTAGGCCACCACTAACCCATGGCACTGAGGGCCTCAGCTACACGGTGTGTGAACACCTGCAGCAGGGACACCGATTCCACCACCTCTCACCCTCAGGCAGTATTCCCTGCCTTCAGGGACATTCAGCTTCCAACCTCAGCTTCCGTTCTACCTTATTTTTAACCATGGAAAAATAACAGAGTCTTTTGTAAAACCAGAGACATAATTCCCACACCTTCTGAAGATTTTGGTGGCCTAGAGCCTGTTCTGACCAGGGCTGCCACAAGCATCCAACTGAGCAAACGCTGTCAGCTGCCTGCACAACATACCTGCAATACGTGACTCTCTTATGCCAGAGCCTAAACTGAACCAGAAGAGCCTGCAAATCCACAACATTGAAAGTAACTGACAGTGCTACCACAGAGATTACCAAGATTCTAAATGAGCAAATGCTTTGAGGAATGAGAAGACTCAGAGATACTGCTGGCTGCCTTGCTCACATTCACTAACTACAGAATTAGCGCAGTGATGCTAAGTGGGGAGGCCGGAAGGTTATAAAAGGCAAAAACCTGGGCCAACCCTCAGCCGTATTTCAAGACAGCGAGCTCCTAAAGCTTAGCTTGTGGACATGAATTGAACACAACTCTCCAGGTCCCTACAGAACAGGTACTTCCTGGCCTCACAGAGGAAAGCTGAAAACACAGATCTGAGGAATCCCAGCGCACACAGATCACAAATTCACATACTCTGTGCTCCTTCTGAAGGTATCACTAAACAACAATAGATGCTCAGAAGACTCTACACCTTCAGGCAATCACCACTTTAGCGTGCACCAAGGCAGAGGCAGCAGCTTGGGCAGGTTAGGTCTCACCTTTGAGGTGGCCATCACATGAGCAAACGTGTTCTTCATGCACTACCTCTGGGAGGGGGACGGAGAACAGGGAGGAAAAGAGAAGCATGGGAGGAAAGCTGACATCTGTTTCTGCTTCACAGGTGATGTCAAACACACCGACTTTGAAGTTGATGCTGTATTCACAGGAGAAGGAACATGGTGCTCCTCAGTCACGTGGTGGATGTGTTTGGTGATCCCATGTTTTAATCAGGTGATGTATTTGTTGAGCATTCAGGGACAGAGGGATGGATTTTTCAGAGGCCTTCTCTCATTCCTAAGGTACCTCACTACTAGAGCACTACCAGAGATGCTGACTTTCTACTACCTCTGTTTGCAAAAGCTTGCTGGCTTCAAGCCTTCTTGTTTATCTACATGTAATGAGAACACACCACCTATGGCTGATATCACACAGCGAAGTGTTACGAAGCCCCCAGACGAACACCATGCATTCACCCATCAGATCAAATGGAAAAAGCAGAGCAGGGAGCAGGAAAAGGTGCACTATAAATTTCGCAATGGGAAACAAGTAAGTGTCCGAGATCCAGGCTGCTCTTTCCTCCTAGGAGCCTGTTGTCAGCACTGCCTCAAGGCCGCTGCTGTTCCAGTGCTACACGACATGCCTGGGAAGGGCCCCGCCAGCCCCAGCTCTGGGGAGCACGCCAAAAGCCAGTACCTATAAATATCTGAAACCGAGCTCAGCTGAACTCCTCCTTCATTTGGTTTTACTTTTCCTTGGGGGAAGAGCAGCCAGTAAGAGTGAACTGGTACAAAGCCACCCAGTATTGGATAGTTCAGTCCATTCTAAAACAACAAGTCAGCTGTCACCCAAAGCGCAGGTGCCACGTGGACAAGACCAGAGAGCAATGAATCCAAGGAAACCAGATCAGACAAACCAACATGTCTCAGCTGCATCAACTGCGCTGTCAGCAAAAGCTTTATGGGCTGCCACACTGCAAGTTGTCATTAAAAACAGCCCTGAAAGATTGTTTTAAACATTTTTCCCTCTTTGTATTTCTTGGACAAACTCTTTAATTTAACAGCATCGGATTTTCCATATTTTTCCTGTTAATAATGTAGGATATCTGCAGATCAATGGTTTAAAAATTTTAGTATGTGACATTTGGATGTTATTTTAGTCCTCCATATGCTACTGCATTCTCAGAAACACATACAGCATCTACATCAATGAAAAAGTAGAAAAATGACTTGAATTTCCACATCACAGCCATTAAAATCCCTGACTTTAATTTACCGGAACTTCAAAACAAGCCAGCAAAAAGCTCCTTCACTGATGTGCTCTTTGTTGTCCACTCAGACACCTTTCCATCCTGTGGTTAATCTCTAGAAACATTCTACTGTGTTTGCTTTCTGTGGAGGTGGTTCTGAGCGGAGCACAAGACCTGGCTCTCGCGAGCTGCACTGACACAGCGACGTGCGCAAGCTGGGCTCCTTGGGAGGATGGAAAACACTCGCGGTCTGCGGTTTCCCTGGGTTTCAGTTCACGAAGAGTCATTTTCCATCCCTCCTCGTGAGCTGCGCTTTGCAGAGGCCTTGCACAGAGCCGCCAGGACTCAAACCCTGAACTACACAGCCTGTGGAGCAGTTGTGTGTGCGGGGTGCTGCGGGGATGGGGCTGGCGCTGCTGGAGCAGCTCTTCCCAGGAGCTCTTACCAAGTTTTATTCCACTTCCTACTGCGCTGTGAGCACGTGGAACCAGCTGTCCTGCTGCTGGCTGCGGGGAGGAAAAGGGTTCAAGGCTGCTGGACAGCCCAGTTCCTCCCAGCATGCCCAGCGCTGCCCGTCAACCCCAGCAGACTCACCACCCTTTGCTTCCTTAATTCTGGTTTTCCTTTCAAATGCACCTTTCTCTGATAGCAGCGGCACACAGGGACAGTGGACACAGCAAAACCACCGCAGCTGAGGGATGGGGTCAGGTCTACTCCAGCTCCACTATCACTGGCCCAGACCACACACTTGATAGCCACATGGGAGTGTCACTGAATCATTTGCTTCCTATTTGGGCATTCATATACACAATATTAACTGCACCAAAGACAGCCCACGTCCAGTTACACACTCTGGTGCCTGCTCTAGGATACTATTGCTGCTGCTCATTTGTTTCCCCTCCTCTTCCTGTTTTCCACAAACTATTTGGAATCGTTTCCGCAGCGCTGACCCTGCTCTGTAAACAAGTGAACATATCCCAAGTCTCCCCGATAAAGATGCAGAAATAAATAACATGATGGAGAGAAATATGCAGTGACCTAAATCAAATAAAATCAAAACAGCCAAGAAAAGACCTCTATTTATTTGTATTCACAGGAGGAGTCTTCCCAGAAGATATGGAAAAGGTTTAAACCAGGACTGGCTGAGCAAGCAGCGCTTGAACATCACGTGCTTACAGCAGTAATCAATCAAGATGCATGAAGAAAAACAAACAGATGAATCATGTGTGAAGCTGACAGACAGTGAAGAACGTGAGACTGGTTCCTGCATTCCAGGCTTCTGCAAATCCTTCAATTTGCTGTATTCTGTATCATTGCAATAGAGGTCAGAGGCTGCACTAGGCTCCTGGGTTTGACTGTAAACTACTTCGTGACTTCAGCTTCACAAAGCAGAACATCTCGACATTGTTCATTATGCCAATAAACAAGTGAGCGCAGAGCTCCATGGGAAACAAAGCTTCACATTACCTGGTAAAATTCCCGGAGCCAATTCTTCTGGAGATTTTCCGGCTGAAAAACAAAACAAAAGCAAAACATGAACAACAGGAGAAATGTATTTGAATACCAACTGGAAACAGTATTTTGTAACAATATCCCATCCCTGGCAGTGTTCAGGGCCAGGTTGGACATGGGCTTGGAGCAAGCTGCTCTAGTGGAAGGTGTCCCTGCCCCTGGCAGGGGTTGGAGCTGGAGGAGCTTTAAGGTCCCTTCCAACACAAACCAGGCTGGGGTTCTGGCTTTCCTTAGTGCATTCAAGGGGGGAGTTTTTTCCACAAATAAAGAAAATAAAGCATAGACACTGGGATATTCCTCCATGAGCACCAATGACAAACCTCTGCTTTTAGTTTCTGAGTCCCCTCTCCTCAGATTTTCCCTAAGAAGGTACATTTTGTACCTGGCTTCACAACATTCACACACATACACGATTGTCAAGTAATTAAATCAACAGCCTCGATACATATTGAAGTATGTGCTTTTAGTTGTACGTGTTCATTGCCGTACATGACCTGCTGATACCATATCTTGCAATCTGAGCTTCCAGCTACACGGATTTACTTCTAATGACTTGGCCTTGAGCAAAAACCATGCTTCTGTGAGATGCTCAAGCACATCAGAGTCAAGGATAAAGTGGGAGAAGCATCTCCAGATTGCCCCAGAAGTTACGAAAACTGAAGCAGCAAAAATACACGAAGTACAAAGTTCTGCCCTTTCAGAAACACAGCCCATCCCGGATGTGGATCTGGAGGAGATAACTGATCTGCACACATTAAATGTACAGCTACAAGAGAAACATTAGTTGAGTTCTATCTTCAACAACACTGCTTCTGGACAATTTTTACATCATAGTGGGGAATAAAACCCAAATCAGGCTTTTCTCTCAGCAGCAGGAGGAAATCCAGGATCTGTGGGAGGCAGGAAAACGTATTGAACTGAAAACCAGAGCAATGCCTCAACATCCTCCCTTTAGTAACCGTCGTGACACCAGCTGCCCGTGGCAAATAGAGAGACATGGAATTCCTGCTTTGCTCTATTTGCCATCAAGTGTGTTAATTTCAAGTAGCTGGATACAACTTTAATCATTTCTACTGACTCTCGTTGCTTGGAGAATTGCCCATAGGTGGCTGCGCAGATTTGCAAAGAGTGTAAGTAAGATTTTTCTCTCCAAACCTATGGAAGTCCTGCAGCTCCTGAGCCTACAAAGTCTACAGAAGCTGTCTGGGAGGTGAGGGACCAAAAGCACCACGTTTGTCCCTTGCTCTCTGCCACCTCCCTTCTGTTGATCACTCCTTGACGATTCCAGAATTCAGATGTTACCGGTCACAGAGGTGATGTTTGCACTCCTTAGAACAATCCCTGTCCCAGTGATGAGCTCTAGCAGTATCTCCTATGGACGCTGCTGCCGGGGCAGGGGATGGGTGAGCCTGAGCAGTGGCTCCTTGCTCCATGCCTGAAGCCAGCCGGGATGGAACCTGGCTTGAGATTTGGCTTCAGTCTGGGACAAACCATCCAGGGCTCCCACCCCTCCCCTGCCCAGCCCAGCCCCCAGCCGCAACAGGGAGGCTGCAACATGGATCAAAACTGAAGGCAGCCAGGCAGCGATAAGCAGACGCTCTCAAAATGACATCCCATTAACTGCTTATTTAGCAGCTTAACTCATTTCCTACTCATTCTGAACATACCAACAAAACCCACCGGGTAACAGTAAGGACTGTTGCTTTCATAAAGCAGCAATGACAAAACAAGCAAACCAGGATTTACAGGAGACTTCTAATGTAGAGTTACAAAGACAGCACAGGATTGACTGGTTTGGGGTTTTTCTATCACTCTACAAACCAGATCTGAAATGGGAACATGATTTTGAAAGGCCAGATTCAAACTACGAATAACACAAGGTCTTGGGGATTGCGAAATCAACATTTTCTGGTAGCTACAGAAACGCAATGAGCAAGTCCTGCGTTGGGCACAAGCAGACGTGAGCAGGGCTGTGTATCTGTTCAGAACACACAGTGGGGCCTTACTCACTAAGTAACAGGCAATTTTATGTTACAAACCCCACCCCACGCACCCCTCACTTCTCTGTTTTATTTCTACCGGTTGGAAGATGCCCTGGGGTCCATCTATGCTTTAAGAATGGCAGAAGTCAGTTAGTTCTGGAAAGTCCCTGAAGACAAACAAAGCCCACTTCAGTCTCTATTTACAGACAGGAGCTAAATGACAGGGGACATGAGATCCCAAAGAATTCAAACCTGGGCTTGGGGGAATGCACCCGAGCACAGGGCTCTGCACTGAGAGCCTCAACCAGTTTCAGACAGAATCTATGTTAAACATAAGCATAAGATTTTTATTGAGCAGGTTTTCAGCTTTTCAGTTCAAGCACAGTGCAAAGCTGTGACTAAGGGTGGCACCAGCCACTGGTGATAATGTACATTGGCTGCAGCTTTTTAAGGGAGAAGGAACTGCTACCGATCAGAATATGTGAAGTTATTTATACTCGAGGAATCCCAGGGGAGAAAATAAAGCACACCCTTGCTTTTGTTTTTAAACACTACTGCAAGTGGTAGAAGTTCCCCCATTTGCTACATGACTAAATGGAAACATGAGGTTGAACAGGAAAACCACCGGTACATCAGAGGGAAGCTGACAAGAGGGCTCCAGGCCCCCAGCCCCCAGCTCCTTGGGGCTGGGTTTGAGCAATCAGATCAAGTACTGAAGAACTGGAGCCCAAAGCGAGCAGCGACAGCAGCGCTGGACCAGCAGCCTGCGGGGGCTCCTTACAGCACAGGGACCCGAGGCCATGACCCAACTCTCCTACAAGCCCCGGCCCCCTCCCAGCACAGCACCCGAAGCCAAGGCCTGTTACCAGGAGGAGCAGTGATTCCACTCCCCAGAGGGGATGGGCGGTTGCTGGATTTTGCTTCCCGGGCTCCCAGTCCTGCTGATGTCCTGGGACACTGCCTATGGGAAGTGCCAAGGGCACACAGCTGGACTTCACAGCAATACACCACCATCAGAACACCAACTGATGTGGACTCAGACTGAAGCAGCAGGAACTGGTGAACAGGAGTGCAAACCCAGATGGTCCTAGCTCTTACACTTGGAGATGTAGTGGGCATCACTGGACCATTCTCTGTCCTGTGGCCCTGCAAGAAGAGCCACAGCAGAAAGCCAACAACACGCTCGCTCTGCCTCCACTACCCAGCCTGAGACGAGATGGGCAACACTAGTGACAGGTCCCCATGACAGCTTTGAGACACTCGGATAACAGATACGTGCAGAGAGCATCACTGTCCTGATCCATACCTCCACTGGAGGAGATACGGACACTCACAGAAGACTCAGAGCTCCCTAGAAAATTCAGCATCTCAAACCTACATGAAACAAATCTACAGCACCTACATTTTGAAGGCAGACCACGAACACGTTCCCAACCACAAGCAATGATTAAACTAAAAGTTGCTAACAGCACTCCCGTTGCCACATTGAGCTATTAAGGTATCTAACTAACCCACATATTTGTCAAAAGCAGGAGCAGCATGCAAATAGATTCTTGTGGAGGAACAGTGATTTGGAGAAACAGTTGGTTTTGTTTTTAAAGGGGCTTTCTTCTCCTCCTGCTTTGGATCCCAGCAGTCACTACCTGGCAACCACAGCAGATGTTTTCTATGGAGCTGCTGCACAACGTCACCAGGTACATCAAGAACACCAGCTCAGGATGAAAGGCCACCATCCATCCCACCAGCGGCCTGGACAGCCCACACCTGATTCCTTGTGGACAAAGCTCAGCACAGCTCCATACCCTGCCCACGTAACCCCTCCCGACAGCCACTGTGTTTTAACTGTGCTGGCACAGGCCAGCGTTCAAACAAAGAGAAGTGAATTGAGGTCAGTAAGCAGAGGTTCACCCCATTTCACAGCCTGCCTGCCTGCACAGCCCCTTAAATGATCAGCCACAGAGAACAAGGTCTTGGGGGGGACAGTTATAGAAATAACTCCAGAGTTAAGCTAAGCACAACGAGGTGAACTGAGTCACCCAGAGCTGCAGGACCTTCCCTCCTTCCTGCCTCCTCATCTGGGCAGCACAACACAGACACCAGGGCAGCGCGGTCAGGAGCACGCATGGGTGAGGGATGTCTGCATGGCACCAAGGAGCGCTGTCCATTGCCTGCCCCGGGCACGGCAGCAGGGAGCAGGGCACCGGCCATGGGCCGGCAGCTCAGTGCCCAGCTCCGAGGGGGCAGTCTCAAACCAGTTGCTTCTGTCAAGGTTGCTCTATCGCAGGTGAGAAGCGAGGGGCCGATGGATCATTGCAGCCCACAACCCAGGCTTTCTGAAGGGTGACAGCAGGAGGCAGGAGCCCAGTGAAATCCGAGTGGTGCAGAATGAAGCTTCCCCGCCTACAAATTAATTCCTTCTGGGATCCCACAGGCCATGGGAAGGTTTGAAGAAGCGGTGACAGAAGCAGAGCTCGGAGCAGCAGGAGCAGCACCGGGAGATGCCAGTCAAGTCTCTTGGCAGGTAATTTTGGGAGACAAGGCGCTAATGAGGTCGCTGGGGCTGCCAACGGACTCCTCTGCACAGGGCTGGGGTTCTGCTAAGCCCCTGCGGTGACTGTGACTCCCATCACCCACAGCTCAGGGTGACCATCACCTTGCTGGCTCTGCAGGACCCAACCCTGCCATGCTCCCGGCCGCCGTGCCCTCCTTCTCCTCCTCCTCCCATGGTGCCTCCACAGCAGGACCACATCCTTCTGTTTTTACCACTCTGGTCAAACCCTGTAACCCAGCCCCCTGCCTCAAGCTCCTCCCCAGTGACCTCCCAATAAACGAGATCACTTTAAGTTATGAAGGACTGGAGATAACAACCAAGTGGAACAATAATTCATCTTCCTCTTATTTTTCCATCTAAGAATAGACACATTATATTTCATGTCTTCCAGACTCCTTGGCCTTCTTCCCATCCGTTCCCTCCACACTCTGTCCTTCATTAAATTATCTCATTCTTTTCATAATGTAACTGGAATTAATCTTTTCTTTGTCCTCGTCAATGCTAAATCCTTTTATGAGCATTCACCGATGAACCGATTTCTGCCCATTCACATTCTCCTGAGCACCAAGGGCTTCTTCCTTCACCACCCTGCCCTCACAGCCAGGTCCCCTGCGCACATCCCTGTGCTGGCGGGCACTGAGCCTGTTCCGTGCTGCTCTGTTAGAACCCTGCTGGAAATGAGACCTGAGCTGAGCAGACGGGCACCGGGCACCTCGCACCTCACACACACAGAACCTTGGGAAGTTCTTCGGGCTGCGCTCAGCATGGGTCAGAACCACAGAGTCGCAGGATGGTTTGTGTTGGAACTGGATGAGCTTTAAGGTCCCTTCCAAGCCCTGCCACGGGCAGGGACCCCTTCCACTAGAGCAGCTTGCTCCAAGCCCCTGTGTCCAACCTGGCCTTGAGCACTGCCAGGGATGGGGCAGCCACAGCTTCTCTGGGCACCCTGTGCCAGCGCCTCAGCACCCTCACAGGGAAGAGCTTTGTCCAGAAACAGCCCATAGGAGGCCACGGAGCTGCTGCGAGGGCTGGAGCAGCTCTGCTCTGGAGCCAGGCTGAGAGAGCTGGGCTGGGGCAGCCTGGAGAAGAGAAGGCTCCTGAAGGGGAGACCTGAGAGCAGCTCCAGTGCCTGAAGGGGCTGCAGGAAAGCTGGAGAGGGGCTTGGGACAAGGGATGTAGGGACAGGCCAAGGGGAATGGCTTTAACCTGCCCAAGGGGAGACTGAGATGAGCTCTTAGGCAGAAGCTCTTCCCTGTGAGGGTGCTGAGGCGCTGGCACAGGGTGCCCAGAGAAGCTGTGGCTGCCCCATCCCTGGCAGTGCTCAAGGCCAGGTTGGACACAGGGGCTTGGAGCAGCCTGCTCTAGTGGAAGGGGTCCCTGCCCGTGGCAGGGGTTGGAGCTGGAGGAGCTTTGAGGTCCCTTCCAACACAAAGCAGGCTGGGTTCTGTAATGATTCCACAGCCAGGAACAGAGAATTTCTATTCAGAAGGGGCTACAGGAAAGCTGGAGAGGGGCTTGGGACAAGGGCCTGTAGGGACAAGCCAAGGGGAATGGCTTTAACCTGCCCAAGGGGAGACTGAGATGAGCTCTTAGGAACTATCCCAAGGCCTTGAGGAGCACAGGTCTGGTTTCACTCTACCATCCCATCCAAAGCACACATCTTGACTCAACAGAGCCACAAATAGACACTCTCCTCCCGAAATAAGCATGACTTGCTTCCAGACTGCGGAGCCACGTGGGGTCCATGTTAAAATAACAGCACACGCGTCCCACTGCTCCCTTCAATTAAAAGCAATTTTCCTGGAATTCCAAATCCCACTAAAACCGTCTCTTTTCATGTCAAGTTTCCATATGAAGTCTATTTATGTCACACTGGTTACTGTACTGGTCAGGCTTATAAGGAAACATAGTTGTCCTGTGAACACATGGCTGCCACATGAGTCAGTAATATCCCCAAAACAAGTGTCTTTTCAAACTGAGCACACAAGCAGCCTCTCTTCTCCCCGGTGTTTCCATTCCTTACCAAATTACACCCAATAGCCAAGAGAAAGCTTTAAGCCTGTTGCAAAAATATGTTCAGAGAGGGAAGAAACCTTTGTAAAAAAAGGAAAAACCTGTATTTAGGGTAAGAGGCCTCCAGTCCGGAGGAACAAAGAAAAGAACAAAATGAAACCAAATTAACAGCCCAGAAAATTTCTCTTTAGTTTTGTTCAGAGGGAAATGGAGCAAAGTGGATGAATTATAGAGAGCCCGTTCTATTTGGTGAGCTTTATTTTTAGCAAAGAACAGGCTCATTTTCTAAGCTAAAAGATTCTTGACTCGCTTCGGGAACACTCACTGGCTCCACAGGGGACACCGAGGGGCCCTGCCGCTGGGCTCTGCACACCCACTTGTGCCGAGGGTACAACCAGACAACGTTTCTGTATGCCCGACTCAAACAGAGCAAGAGCCCCAAGAAGGACCCGCAGCCCCGAGCTCCAGGGGGTTCTTGGTGCTGCAGAGCAACACGTGGGCGCTGCTGAAGCCACTGCACCCCCAGGCAGTACCCAGAGCCCTGTTAACCTGCCCCCTTCAATCTACACCCAGAGGGGCTATGAAACAGAGCTGCTTCCCTCCTCTGCTACACTTGGTTTTCTCCTTATTACCCAGCTCCAGCAGAGACGGCAGCAGGAACGCCCAGAGCCTCGGCTTCTGCCAAGCACCGCCGCAAGCCGACAGAAACCCCCGAAGCATCCACCAGCCGTGCCGCAGGTCTGTGTTTCCTTAGAGCTGGAGGTGCTGCAAACCACGCTGTGCGCCTGAGAACTCAGCACCTCCAGGAGCAACAGCAACGGCCTGCACCGGGACTGTGAGAGGCACCAAGAAACAGCCCTTCCCAGGCAGGGATGGGGCAGCCAAAACCCAGGGGTGCGCTCCTCAACGCAGGAAACGCAGCCTGAACCAACTCACAGCAAAGGGAAACTTCTTACAGAGCAAATTAACTGTCCTGGCTGCATCGCAGGGAAACAGCAGGAGTGATGTAATAGAACTGAAAGTGATGAAGCAATGATCAAGTGCCTGCCTCTTCAAAGGAGCTGGATGTAAAACCATACGTACTGCAAACAGTTAACACCAAGACCAGAATCAGTCTCGCCTCTAACAACACAAGATGGGGAAAGGGAAAGAGCCACCTGCCTTTAACTCCTAAAAAGTACCAGCAGCATGTGCTGACAGGGCTCCTGTCTGAACAAGAGCCTCCAAAGCCCTGAAGACCCCAGTGACTGAACCCAGCCTGCTATGAGAAGAACCTAAAGCAAGCAGATCAAACAGAACCCCACACAAGGGTTGACAAACACCGGCTTCTGAACAGCCAAGTCAGCAACATGAGCCCCGGGATGCCAGGGGAGGTTGTGGGGACTCTTGTGTAGGGTGTGGGTCAATACATCCACAAGCAGAGAGGGCAGTGACTGCAGGCAATCTGCCATTCATAACAACAGTTAAATCTCAGGAAAAGGCTCAGGCATCACGTACAACACACAGGTTTGTAACACAGCATTTGTGACTCCCAAGCACAAAGATGAAAACTGCACCCACTGTATCGCAGCAACGCAGCTTCAGAGCGGGCACAGCACAAGGTCAGAACAGCCCTTCTGGCCAGCCTGCCCCTCACTCAACTTGTGGCTCACCATCAGTGCCATCCATGCTCCTAAAAGTCACACAAATCAGGAGAAGCCCATGACCTGGATATGCTATTACTTAGCATGACTCCGGTTCAACAACTCATTTCAGACATGTTGAGTGTTAATATCTTAGAATCACAGAACCCCAGCCTGGTTTGTGTTGAAAGGGATCCTAAAGCTCCTCCAGCTCCAACCCCTGCCACGGGCAGGGACACCTTCCACTAGAGCAGCTTGCTTCAAGCCCTGTCCAACCTGGCCTTGAACACTCACAGGGATGGGGGTGTTTTGTCTGTCCCAAGTCTATTGCTGGCTTAGCTAACCCAGTGCCAGGGAACAGAAGAAAAAGACTTCTCTCAACAGTAATGAAGCTCAGCTCTCAATTAAAAGATTCCCATGCTACAATGAATTGAAGATACACATTCTTTCATAGCTATTTTTAGTAAACTAACAGGTTCTTAAGGATTACATTACACTGAGACAGAGCAACGAGACTTTCAGACTTCCAGAACTGTTTGTGTAGAAAATAATACAGTAAATCTGACGGCAAGAAGAACAGGGTTACGCATAACCCTGAATAAAGAGAGCCATGAATCCCAACTATCCTGACCCTAGTGAGCTCCCAACCTGTTCCAAATGTAACCTCTATCATCTTATTTGAAGATTAAAGGCTCCGGGTATTTGAATAACCAGCACGTTAAGAGTATTAACAGCAAGAGTTAATCCAACACCCAGTATTAGCAGCACCACAAAATCTATAATCGTTAGCAAACAGCAGGGATTAACCACATTAATACACTCAGGTTTCCAGTGACTTGTGTCCCGAGTTTGGAAAGGCAGGAAGAAAACAGGCATTATGCTGAAAGAGAGAATAAAATTAATCTGCTCCTGCTCATGGATAGATAGAATAGAGCTCTGGCAATAGTCACCACCACCACGGTCTATCTTGTGGGGTTCCTTTGTTTGTTTGCTTTAAGTTAATCTTGAAACCCTCCTCCTGGGTTGACTATGGGGATAATGTTGTCTGTAACAATGTACACGGTCTGTACATGTACAAATGTACACGGTCTGAAAACACTTATTGTTTGGATGCAGTTCCAGAGCTGAAATCCACCCCACACTCGGGAGCCCTCCTCTCAGACGCCACAAGGAAAACCTGGGAGCTGATAAGCTATGAAAAATTACCTGAGCAAGAATATCCCCACACCCACCAACAGCGAAACCGGAACGTGTTTGTTCATCCCAGGCACTTGAGGGTGTTTCCTGCAAAGCCCTGTTCCAGACAGGAGCGGCACTGTCCTGAGTCATGTCTCCCATGGCAGGAGATGGGCACAGAATCACCACACAATCAACTTGTGAGCAATTGGTCATCACGGAATGGAACCTGGATCTGCCCACTGCAAGAAGCCTCTACTGACCTCAAAGGAGCAAAGCAAGCGGAGATCTGCCCAGCAAGGTAAGCAAGAGAACTTACACATGAATTGATAGAAGAGAGAACATCCCTGTCAGCCTCCAAGAGCGTGATACAGAATTTGGCTCTCCGAGCCAAGTGAGAGTGAGACGTGTTGAGAGTTGTGTATCTGCCCTGTAGCTGCTGCTGCTAGCACATCATTTAAGTTTTCCTATATCCAAGCTGATGCAGACATAGTTAAAAACTCAGGCAGTTTCCAGTTGCAGAACTCATGAGGCCTCAGACACAGCAGTGAAAGCAGCCACGAAAGCCGACCATCAGAACAGTTCTTTCTGCAGGCTGGGCTTTATGGAGGTGTGAAAATACCCAACATGTTCAGTTAACCCCGTTGGCTGTGGCAGGGGCAGCCCTTTTCACAGATACTCCAGGAGTAACCGCAGAGTAGGAGGCCGGGATAAAACATTGTCTTAAATGAATAAGGTAGACAGTGTTCGGGGGGGGGGGGGGGTGGACAGTAGATGCTCACTTTCATGAACTAAAGCTCGGGAGCTAAAGCGCATGAGCTCCAAGCACTGCTGTACAGCAGTGTCTATCAACCGCTCTGAGCAACGCATGCTCTTTCCTCAAGAAGAAACCCACATTTATGAGCTAAACCTTTTGACCGGGCACTGCCCTGCCAGGGATGAAAGTCCAAGGTTTTCCTAGAACCAGTTCCAGGACTAACACACCCGTGAGGTGGAGGCTGTCAGAGTGCTGGCTCCAACACAGCCTATGAGATCTTCCAAGCCAAAATACCATAGCCCTAAGAGTGGCTGCCAACTGCCTGCCAAGTGAGGCATGGGGATGCCAAGGTGCACTTCATGACACTAAAAAAAACCTGTAGTGACCTAATGTGAGTATCTGATAGCAGAGGAGGCCATGCAAAAGCTGTTTACATCCTATTCCAGCAGTAAAGCACTGAGGGAGATACCAGAAGTTCATTTCAACTTGCTCTAGAGCGGGCTTTCAGTTTTTTCTCCTTTCTGCACACGTTTCCCTAACAAGTGCATCTTCGATCCATGGCCCAACAATCCACAGAGGTGATTCGCAGCTTTCTGCAGAGCCACCACAAGGAAAAGCCAACCTTGTCTTGGCGATGCCTGAGGGAGCCCAGCAGAGGAGCTTCCCCTGGCCCCTCACAGCACCAGCTGCTCCCAGGCAAGGAGCCGCAGCAGCATGGTCAGTGTGAGCTGCACTGGATGTGATCCCGCACCATGAGCGATGCCTGCCTCACGCTGAGCTGCCTGAGCAGGGATTATGGAATCCCAGCCAGAAAACCCCAAACAACTTCCCTGCAAAAAGGAAAGCTTTCATTAGCTTTGAAGGAGAAAAGTAAAGGACAACCCACACTGCTCTCAGCCAGCCAGCTGTAAGTAAACACATCCATCAGTCTCTACACAAAGTTAACATGAGCATCATCAGGAATTCTACCTTCGTAAGGAGTTTAGAGCCCTAAAAAAACAAGCAAAAGGGCAAACATTAATTATGAAGCTGACTGTGTTATACACAACATCACAATATGTGGTCTGTGATGCCATTCAGGAGGTGCTGTGGAGCGGGGCAGGTCAGGAACTCACAGAGCCCCTGCAGCCAAGCTCTAAGAGGAATTCCACCTCCTTGAGCACAAGCCCAGCCCCAAGGATCACCTACACAGAGTGCCCTGCAGAAACAGAACAGGGGCTGCTCCTCCAGCAATGTTTGTCTCAAGAACTTGTCAGAAGTGGAACAGAACAAATGCTCTTAATACAACTGTGGGAGGTTCAGGTTAAACAGCAGGGTACTGCGCTTCGGTCTGGTTTTAAGGATTTCAGTTTACCGAGATGGGCCAGCACATGAATCAGGGGAGCAGGAACACTGTGTACAGAACGCGTTACTGGGATATTCCATGCTTTAATCACGCTCCCCAGATCAGGCCGTGACGCAAGAGGCGGCAGCTGGGAATGCCGCAGCCCCGCTCCAAGCAGCGAGCGCACAACGGAGGCTGCCCCTCGGCACTAGTGCACAGCACAGCCGCAGCACACCCCGCATCGCACCGGGACCTCAATCACACACGTGAGCACGCTCCTGCCCTTGCACTGGTGAACTGGCAGTTGGCAGTTCCCGTGTGCACTACTGAATGGAGCAACAGCCCTGCGCTGAAGAGCTCACATTTGGGTTTTTTCTTCAGAACCTCTAAAGGAGCAATCAGAGATCAGAAAACCCCAACTAAAACCAAGACGTCGTCAGTGCAGCAGCTGCTCCACCATCCCAGCACAAGGAACAGCACGAGTGTAATGAGACCTTAGAGCAGCTCCAGTGCCTAAAGGGGCTGCAGGAAAGCTGGAGAGGGGTTTGGGACAAGGGATGTAGGGACAGGCCAAGGGCAATGGCTTTAACCTGCCCGAGGGGAGACTGAGATGAGCTCTTAGGCAGAAGCTCTTCCCTGTGAGGGTGCTGAGGCACTGGCACAGGGTGCCCAGAGAAGCTGTGGCTGCCCCATCCCTGGCAGTGCTCAAGGCCAGGTTGGACACAGGGGCTTGGAGCAAGCTGCTCTAGTGGAAGGGGTCCCTGCCCGTGGCAGCGGTTGGGGCTGGAGGAGATTTAAGGTCCCTTCCAACACAAACGAGTCAGATTCCATGAAATGTACAATTCTCATGTGCCTCTGACTCAGTAACTGGGAGCAGTCACCAGGAGGTACGTGCTCGTGGGAGACCCGGAGAGGGGAGATGCTCTTTGAGGAAACAGCAGAGGCAGGCTTTCCCCTCGTGCACTGCGGTGTGTGACCACCTCCATGTGCCAGCCGTGCGCTCTGTTTGCGGCTCTGCCTTTCCCCCAGCCCTGCCTCCTGCACCCCAGTACCACTGAGAGGGGAGGAACGGTACGTGCCTGGGTGGCTTCGTTCCTGCTGGACACCAGCAACCCCGGCAGAGCCCATCGGGGCCGGCAGCTGCCTCCCCTCCTGCCCTGCTGGAGGAAGGAGGTGGCTTTGATCCTACTACAACCCAAGAGCTTCCCTATGGTTGTGAGAGCCTTGGGCACCGCAGGGCTCCTCACCCTCGGCACAGCCACACGGCTGCAGCACCTGCCCCCTCAAACTCACAGAACTCGGGGTTGGAAGGACCTTAAATATCATCCATGTTCGCCCACGCCAGGGCAGCTCGGCCCTTCAGGACTCCATCCTGACAGACAGGCTATTTTTAGAGCCTCTAATACGGGAGAGGAAAACAGATCGCATCCACCAGGGAACACATCTGCTGCTCCTGGAGCTCCTCTTACCCGCCAGTGCGCTCTGTACCGACAAAGCTGAGCTCTGCTCCTCGGCAGAGGGACTGTACAGCGTTTTCCCTGCTCTACATGGCACAAAGCAGTGTTAGGAGGGTGCTACCCTCAGCACACGCACCCCACACCAGGGACTAAACCCACACAGTGAAGTTACTTTAGTCCTGCACAAGTGTGCCCCAAAACGCGTGTCTGAAATGGTTGTGTTCCCCCCTCCTGAGAGAAGGGCCGATGTGAGCCACAGCAACGTGTCAACAAGTACAGAAGAGGTGGTTACAGGGGAGAGATACTCCTGTGTACTGGTGCAGACTGCCCAGGGTTTTCATTTCACCTTTTTCACCATGAGTTCAAAGTAAACTCAGCTCATGTGGGTGAGTTTCCACAGGAAATCCTGCCCTTCGTTCACTCTTATCCCTATAGAGAACCGTTTCCTTTCGCTTGAAAGGCAACTGCCTTGAGTCCTGTGCCACAGCGAATGCTTCGTAGCACTAAATATAGATTCTCAAGGAAGGAAACATCAGGCAGACAACAAAAGCGAGGAACGTCAGCGTGCTCCGTGTCCGATGTGCAGGCTCTCTGCAGGCGCACCCGGCACAGAGCACACGCTCGGTGAACTCACACTGCGGAGTCCTCGACAGCACACAGCGCTCCTGGGCTGCAGGAAAGCAGCCGTCACTTGAAATAAGTCCTGAAAGAGCCCAAAGCAGAGCTCAGAAACACACCCTGGGAGCACCTCGCGTGACCCCCTGCCTGCTCCTCCTCGTGTTAGGGCACTGACAAACTGCTGACACTTTAAGACCGCAGGCAGTGCAGCTCTGTAAGCCTGCACCCCTGTTGGCTTGGGAAGTGCCCCACACTGCACAGAACACCAGCATCAGTAACTGGTGTCCTCTTCTCTGCACATCTCCATCCCCAGAGCACGCACAAGTCACTTGTGAAAGAGAAACCTTGTCCATAGCAAACCATGCTCAACACAAGCAGTTTGTGTGACCAGCTCCATGGGTGACCCCACAGCATCGACAGTGCCACTGAACTTCAGTTCTGCCATTAAAATACCACACTGGCCCACGCCACACAGGACAGATGAGCAGACGCTAAACTGGAAGCTTCTGCATCTGTGTGGTTATCTCCCATCAAATGCCTGGCTGGGAAAGGAGCTTGCCCCAGAGCTCACCATGGAGCTCACCCATGTACAGCTCCTGTGCTGGGGCTGCAGCTTCCCAGTGGGTACCATGGTCCAAGCGATGCTCTGGCTCCCGCTTCGCACATCACCACTGCCCTCCCTAGAACACCCTCCTCCCTTCTAGCGGCAGAGACATCTCCTCTTGCACAAGCTTCTAGCCCATCCCTGCACAGACACCACTTATGCTCCCAGTCACCTGCCCCAAGATCCCCCAACAACAAAAACAAAGAGAAAAGAACACGTCTCCTTAGACTCAAATTGAAGATCATCACTTTCACCCAAAGAAGGCCAGTAAAAGTTATCTGCATACAATCAGAGCAAAGCAAAGCTCCATTTGTTCCCTGGTGTCCCCCCCGTACACAGTTAAAATCAGACACTTTCACAGTTGCAAACTGACAGGTCAGTGCAGGAGGCAATATTCCCACCATAGGCCTCCTCCTGGACAGCAGCAGGCTCACCACAACTGCTCTCACCCTGACCCTGCTGGCTCTGATGCCATGCTCCAAAGGCCATGTTCTCCTCCTGTCTTACAGGCTGTCATCGTATTTTCCTTTTTAAAAATATTAAATATTGGCACATATTTATCCAATTTCCATTTGTCTCCCATTAAACTCTTCAAGAACCATTACATTAAACTGGAGTTTAGCAGGACAAAGTACATCTCATTTTTGCCCTCAGATTCATTATGGATACAACAGACATTATACCTTTGCTACTGCCACCACCAGAGGGAAGTACCAAAGCTTCCATCACTCTCAGGAGCACACACAGTCTCAGCACCACCTGAATAAAGGTTTCATTTAATTCATTATCAGCCAACTTTTCAAAGAGCGATGATCAAGCTGAGAGTGCGTTCGCAGTGTGGACACATTCATCAACAAATCCGGTTATTTTCAGACAAGTGTGACAGCAGGTAATGGTCTGAAGGGTATTTAATACCTGCAGTGCTTGCAAAACCCTCCTGGCTGCAAAAGGGCTACTGAAACCCAAACCAGCACTCCACAAAAACTGTCGGTGCTGGATCACACCCCCTGCACTTCCACAGCTTTCTGACTCCATTTCCCAGAGTTTTCCATTCTTAAGGCAAGGAGCTTTTTGACTGGAACTGACCCAAGGCAGTGACAGGTGATAACACCAGCTAATGATGTGCTATTTGTGCCATTTCCAATCGAGCTCTGCAAAGCAAACCCTGGAAATGGAGCTAGAGCTTTCCCGTTTCTCCAGCTGACCTCACACATGCTCTGCAGAACCAGGGTCCAAGTCACCTTTCCCAGAGCCCACAGATGATAGGAAGGAGGACATCAACCAACAAACAGAAATTAAACCCCATGTTCACAACATACCTGCTGGCGTTAACTGACCAAGTTACAAGTGCTCTGTAACGTGTAAGTCAGAAAGCAAACCATAGAATCCTACCATGGAATGGTTTGCGTTTGTCTGACCGCCACACAGTACAGGGCAGGCAGGGAGAAGGCTGCTTCTAGGATAGAAAAACCTTTCTGCGAGTAGAGCCAACTTCTGGGACACTGAAGCAGCAAGGCATGGAACAGACAAAGTCCTTATTCCATACCCCCTGTGTTGCTCACATAACCCTCCTAGCTGTGGAATCCAGATACTACCAACTGCACGCAGAGGTGCTGCAGTGTATTCACAGGGATGACAGACACTTCTTTCAGACCAATGGACCAGAAAAACTGGAGGATTTTTTCCTCAATCTCCTTTTTTTTTTGTTAATCTCTTACTGTTAAGATCCCTTTGACATGTGTGTAATGTTATACGCACTGATTCCACGTATATGAAATCATAGAGGGTAGAAAAGGACAGTAAACTGGGTAAGGAGTAAGGCGCAGAAGTTACAGCTCCATGCTGGGGCAATGAGGAGCTTGGCTACTAGTGAAGCAGGCGGTGAGCAAGTTCTGCCACCCCACGTACTGTCCCGGACACCGCTCCCAGGGTGCGTGTGATGGGCTTCCCTCCGAGCTGATCACATCCTCCACCCGCCTCTGCTTGGGCTCAGGTTCTCATGTCACCTCTCCCAGGTAAACACTCGGCAGCTTCACCTCCACCAGTGGCTCCCCCAGCAGCACATCACCTCAGTGCACCCCCCCACGGGGAATCCTGAACTGCAATCCTGAGTGCCAGCCCTAGACCATACCCCACTATAAAGACAGCCTATGCCCAGCGAATTCTGATATATGAATATGTACGCAAACACATATATCATGTTTAATGATATGTGAACTATAAAATGTGAGACTGGAGGGAGATGAGCAGGGCGCAGGGCAGCACAGAAGGCTGCTCTCTGCAGCACAGGGGCTGTTCCACTCTTGTCGGATTTTTACAGTGCCTCCTTGGAAGATCTTCAGAACCTTTTGCAGGTTTTTACAAGGTTTCCCTTAAGAGGCATCCTGGGACAGAACAAAAACCTATCTCCCGGCGCATCCAGTGAGCGAGCAATTGAGACAGGAAAACTGCGGCCAAAACAAACAGTGAAATCCAACCAGGAGCCAACCTCCTGCTATTGCTTGCCAAAAATTGCCTTAGGAAGGCTGCAGAAAGCAAGGGAATTTTACATTAAGCCAGGCAGCTTATTCTCAAAATAATATAACGTAACATAGAAGAAGAGGAAAGAGAAGGAGTGAAACTGTCTGTGACAGACTGGGAAGATTATCTGAAAAGATGCTGTGTGAGGCAAGATCGCATTCATCACAGATAGGGAAAAGTGTTTTACAGTCATCAGGAGGCAAAGCAACCACCTGAACAAGAGTCAGGCAGCAGGAAGGACCATCAGCCTACACTGCATGCAAAGTGCTGGCAAGGCTGGGGCTGAGCCCAAACAGCACTGTCCACATTAGTGCAGAAAGAACTGCTCATGTGCGACTCCACGAGATTCAGCAGCTCCTGGGGAAGATGCTGTTGGTAGAAAGCTTCTCGGATGCAAGAATAACAAGGTCTGTATCTAGGCTGAGCTATATACAGACCCACAGATACAAGAGCAAAAAACTTACATGCAAAAGAACTAGAAATGTTTCCAAATCACAACAAGCAGAACCTCTGCTCGGATATTCCCACACGCACCCGCAAAAGAAGGGGCCCATGGCACACCAGCTACAAGATTCAGTGCTGTAAGGAAGCCTGCTCTCACTCCAGAGTTTCTTGCCTGTTTCTGTAAGGAGCTGTAGCCTCCCAAGACCACTCCTGCCAGACCCAAATACCCAGATAAACAGTTCAGTCCATGCTTTTGGTGTGAGCCGCACCAGCCCCAGCTCCCCATTTGCCATGCTTACATGGCAGCACAATGGAACATGGGAGCAGGCTGCGGGGAGCCCCTGGGGCCCCATCCCTGGGCAGAGACCCCTGAGCCCCACCAGCCCCAGCCCTCCCAGGCTCTCTGATCCATATTTATACTCTTACAGGCTTCCCCCCACAACAAAACTGAAACCTGAAGGCTGTGGAAGTGACTCAACAGGGATCACAAAGCAACCACGTGTGTTTGACCGAGCATTCATTCATCACACAGAGATAAGCAGTAGGGTTAGGGTTGTGTTTCATAGACTCACAGACAGATTCGGGCTGGAAGGGACCTTAAAGCTCATCCATTTCAACCCCTGCCATGGGCAGGGACACCTTCCACTAGAGCAGCTTGCTCCAAGCCCCTGTGTCCAACCTGGCCTTAACCTTTTGTTCATAAAATGAAAAAATTGAGCTAAACAGAAGTTCATTTTTAAGAGAGGGAAGAGAGGTCAAATTTTCCCCCCTCAGCTCATTAAGTAGCACTTTCCTTGTACACTCGTCTTCAGAATTATTCACAAGAATACTTCTCCTATGGAGCCAGGCTGAGAGAGCTGGGCTGGGGCAGCCTGGAGTAGAGAAGGCTCCTGAAGGGGAGACCTGAGAGCAGCTCCAGTGCCTGAAGGGGCTGCAGGAAAGCTGGAGAGGGGCTTTGGGCAAGGGCCCATAGGGACAGGCCAAAGGGAATGGCTTTAACCTGCCAGAGGGGAGACTGAGATGAGCTCTTAGGCAGAAGCTCTTCCCTGTGAGGGTGCTGAGGCGCTGGCACAGGGTGCCCAGAGAAGCTGTGGCTGCCCCATCCCTGGCAGTGTTCAAGGCCAGGTTGGACACAGGGGCTTGGAGCAAGCTGCTCTAGTGGAAGGGGTCCCTGCCTGTGGCAGGGGTTGGAGCTGGAGGAGCTTTGAGGTCCCTTCCAACACAAAGCAGGCTGGGTTCTGTAATGATTCCACAGCCAGGAACAGAGAATTTCTATTCAGAAATTACACCTCTGCAATGTTTTTCCTTACTGTAATGCATTTCTCACCCAAATAAGGGACATGACTGCAGCAACAGAACCTATATTTTCTCAGAATTACTGGACTCTTTCTGACCTACTGCCCATGCACAGTATGACACATTAGACTAGAACAAACACACGCTTGACAACTAAAATGCAAGTCAAGTACTGCAAGAACATGCTGGGTCCTGTTTGTCCTTTGTGTTCTAAAGAAAAAGAATCACTGTTTTGTAATGCAATATTCACCATCAACTGAATCCTGTCACTGCAAAAGCAGACTTTTTTTAATGGAGTGGAGGAAGACATCTTCAGTTTGGAAACTGGCTTTCCACCTCAAAATCCCTCCTCTAATCACAAGCAAGGGTGCATCCACCGCAGGGATGGACCCGGGGAGGTGAGCAGGACCCCAGGGGGGTGTGCTCCCCAGGGCAGTCTGAAGCTGCTATTCCCAAGGCATAAAGCAATCCAACCACACGTGTAATAAAGTAACAAAGACCAACCCCCACCAGCGCTTACTGAAGCAGTAGCCTGGTTCAACACTAAACCCCGAACGAGCAGTATCACGAGGTATCAGTGGAAGTCTCCTGACAGCCCGCCAGCAATAACACTATTACAGCCAAAAGCTATTCTGTGTCCGTGGCTCCAGAAATTCAAAGGCACCATGGAAAATGTTGTATATTTAAACCTCACTATTAAGAGATATCCTGTTTGCAGTGAGGTAACACCTCTATTTTTTCTGTCGCAAGGAAGTGCACTTCACCGAGGATCAACATTTCTGACCAGCACTGGAAGGGCTCTTTTCCTGTTTAGGAAAATGGGCTCCAGGCTCAAGTCAGACTCCAACAGAAAGTAAGGACAAAGTTTTCCTGACTTCTCCCCCCTGAAATTGTTCTCATATTTTGAAGCATTCCAAATGCCCAACAGGTCACGCTGGGAAACACCACCTCAGGTTGCCTCTGACCACTCAACGGAGGCTAAACCAAGACCAGCCCCCTGGGTACCACGGCTGGAGGATGCGCTTCAGGTGCACACTGCATGTAGTGGGACATGGGTAAACACACGGTTCTCAATCGTCTTTAAATGTGTTTTTTTTAGAGGGAAAACATTCCTGCAAGTTCGCATGAATTGTTCCAACCTGCCCAGCATTATGGAACAGCAGTCAGAAGGTAGACATGGAAAACAGAAAGCACCATCGCACTACAGCATCAGGGATTTACAACTTATTCTGCTGAATCTCTCACAACAGCTGTAGACTCCAAGACAACTTTTACAGCAACCCCACGAGAATAAAGCAGGACTGAACTGACTTCATTCACCAAAATCCAAACCCTCCCCTCCCCCCCCCCCCAAGCACGAACTCTGCCAAAATGCAGCAAACCCCTTGTGATTCCAGCTCTCAGTATCATGACTAGTTACCCCAACTGCAGCACAGCACTGACATCAACACAGCGGCTACCATAAGAAGAACACCATGAAGTCTTGAAAAGTATCCCCCAAAGTCTCCCCCTCAGATGGGCCTGGGGCTGATGGAAGGTCTCCCCTCACACACCCACAGCTTTGGGATACTCCAAGAGGACACCTTGCCTTTGTGAAGAAAACTCACCCTTGCTCATCACAAAAGACAGCCAAGGGAGCTCCCCTCCCTCCTTTGGGGCGATCCCACCCTCAGGAGGCAGGCAAAAGCCAAAGCCAGGAACCAGCAGAGGGGAGGCCACCACGTCACCACCAAGGAGTGCCAGGACAGCATTCTCAGGGAAGAAAGGTTCTACCCAGCCTGCACAGGGTAAAGAGGACACTGAGCCTGCATCGAGCCATCCCCGGCGGGACAGAGCTGCCTTCCTGTACCACAAGCAATGCTGTATCTTTCCCAACAAAGCCTACGAGGGACTTTGGGACCATCAGGCTGCATCTCGGTCCCCAGCTTATCCATGTGGACCTTAGGTCTGCCATGAAGCAGGCAGAACCTACAGCAGTGAGACAGATCCAGCATGGTACCAACAGCCAGATTCAGGTGATGGAGAGCATGAGCAAAAGCCAGTGCACATCACTGGACTACACATCCAAAATAGTTCTACCCTAATTTTCAACCACAACTTGCCTGCCAGAGATCCTCAAAAGGCACCCCACATTTCTGAACCTTCCTCTCATCCTCCAATTTCCAGTCTTGGACTAACAGAAGGGTATTGGCTACAATGATCGTTTCCCAGTATACACTGGCTAAAGTCAACAGATAGTAAATGATGAAGTTGTGACCACTCCTGAGGGCTTTGGAGGGTTCTGGAATATAGAGGCCTTCTTGATGTTGGATCTTCTCCTACAACTGATGCATGAAGCTGCAGTGTGCTACTTCAGAGGCAGCAGCAGCAGCAGCCAGCCCTGAACTAGAAATCAGGGCATCTCACCAGGCAAGGGAAAACAAGGCTCTCGTCACAGAGCAATTGATTTCCCCTTGGAGAAGTCACTTGGTTATTTCTGGCCTCCTCATTAAAGCAGCTTCTCAGGATGCACCTTCCCTCTCCCCACCCAACAGCCTTGTTTTGTTCTTGGGGGTTGGCTCAGCACCCAGAGGGACCCAGTGAGACCAGGAGCAGCCCCTTCCCTGTGCACCTGAGAACGGACCTGAGCCCTGCTCCTGCCAACTATGTGCATAGAATCCCAGCCTGGTTTGGGGTGGAAGGGACCTTAAAGCTCCTCCAGTTCCAACCCCTGCCAAGGGCAGGGACACCTTCCACGAGGGACATGAGGGGGTTCTGGGCTCAAGCGCACACTGAAGCCGGGTCATGGGGAGCTTGTCCTCAGGCTGCTCCATCCAGTCTCCCCCAGCCTGTGTTTGTGCTGGGATTGCCCCAGCCCAGGGCCAGGACCTTGCACTTGGCCTGGTTGAACTCCCTGAGGTTTGTGCTGCACCAGAAGAGCACAGCTCTGACAGGTCCCTTCAGACGTATCCGTCACATGCAGCTTTACAGCCAGAAAATAACTCGGGATGAAAACAAGAGTCTAAGCATAATACCAGTGCAGGCCCCCTGACCCTTCAAGCTGGCACACATCAGATGACACTGACAAAAAGCAGTTAAAGGAGCCAAGATCACACGAGCTCTGCTTTGCTCTACACTCCAGTTAGGATTTTTAAGCAATATATTACTTTTACAGCCCAATAAAAGGAGTGAATATAAGCAGATGATCAAAGCCTAGGCAGATTCATAGCACATGCACAAACTTAACCATGAATTCTTACCTAAAGACTGGTAGAAACTGTTCTCACGGGAGCAGTTTTATCCAACCAACCTGAATTCCAACTACAGCACACCAATTCACTCACGCAAAAGGAACAATGTGCCCATATGTTGTCTATGTGTGTATAGCTCTATCGCCTCTGAAGAGTTCAAGTCCTTAAGGTGCAGTTTCGGCCGCGGCGGGGTCCCGAATGACACTTGTTACTGTAATGGCAAGGTTCCCAACGCACTGCCAGGAGTTGGTTGTGCAGTGAGGACCCACCACGGAGACACCACACTGGTATCCAGTAAACTTGGATAACTGGGCATTACTGCCTGTGGTGCTTTAATGCTTCAGTCACAGATCCAACATCATCAGGGACAAAACCCCTTCACTTGGCAGCCTTGAAACCCAAAGTCAAGGTTCCTCACAAAATACCCTCGAATTCCAGCAGAGGTGATCCTGGAAACAGTCATACACAGAACAGAGGGATATTGTTCAACACAAGAGACTGCTGCTCACAGCTCTTCAGTGGAGCTACTAAGTAGAACAACTATTAACAGAAGGAGTAGTGAAGGAGAAAAGCATCATTGTTCCCACATTGACCAGACCTTACGTATACTGTGAACATGTTAGCAAATACTTAACACCACAAGCACTAAGAAATCACAGTCCTTGTGTCTTCTGGAGCAATGGAAACACATTATTACAGTTTTACCTCACTGTCAGAAGGCTCTCACATATAAAAAATATGTTCTTTCCTGTCAATCTTTTGTGATAAACCAACAAAATCCTGCCTATTTCCACTTGCTGTTGACAGGAGTGAGCCCACTGGATTTCCTCTGAATGAAACTAAAAGGCAAGGTCCACTCCAACCTTAAAAGAAGTTATTTAGCCCACAAGATCAACCTAGAACTACTCTGAACACTGGTGCTCAAAACAACTGGCTCTTTCCAAAACCACTTCTGCTTGCTAAGATGGTATAAAAGTGCAAAGACACGGCATTTTTAACTGAAGACTTCTTAGCATCTTGGGTGATTTAATGCATTAAATGCACATTGCCACCATAGGAAATAAAGCAATAAAAAGACTTTTTTTTAAAATAACAATAATAATAAAGACTGAGGACTTAGGCTCCAGGTCCATCCTGGTGCTTTCAAAGTGTTTAACCCTACCAACATTGCCTGGTTTAGCTTGCATTTTACTCTGCATCATCCAACAAACAATATGTTCCACAAAGACACAAAGCGCTTAATGCAGAATTTCACAGCATCCAGAGCTAAGCTAGAACAGGCACTGAACTCCCAGACCAGACTTCCAACTGCTTCTTGGGCACTTGCCATGCCCAAGCAAACAACTTTGTCAGGCTGTAAATGAGCGAAGCAGGAACAGGGACATTCCAGCACGCTTCAACCAGGAGAACAAAGAAACACAAGCTATGAAAGATCCCCAGATTTGACTTCTGCTTTTCCCTAAGGAGTATAAATCCCCAAACACTTCTCCCACTTATTTGAGATCTCACAAAATATGAAAGTTTTCTAAAAGTCCCAAACCACCCTCATTGAGCTGACACCAGGCAGATCTAACCCTTACCTGAGGCAGTTCCTCCGGGCTTGTGGGCTCCCAGGCTGGTCTGGGCTGGAAGGGACCTTAAAGCTCATCCAGTTCCAACCCCTGCCACAGGCAGGGACCCCTTCCACTAGAGCAGCTTGCTCCAAGCCCTGTGTCCAACCTGGCCTTGAGCACTGCCAGGGATGGGGCAGCCACAGCCTCTGAAGGCTCCCTGCTCTGCACACTGGTTTACACTGCTCAGCAGTGACTGCCCCATCACTAACTGTTAACTCACATCAGGTGTGATGTGGCCTCCCAGATGGCCCCACTCTGCACCTGGGGCCTTGGGAGCAGCAGCAAAGGCAGTGCTGCACCTTTCCTTTCACAACCTCGCATCCATTTGTGCTTCACCTCCTCCTGGCTTGCAGAGGCAGCCCAGGCTCATGCCATATGCCACCAGTACAGCTTTTCAGCTAGCTGAAGGGGACAACACACAGGCTGGGGCCATGAGCTGGAGAGACCTGCCCCAAACTCCCCCTTAGTTTGCCCAGTGTCTGCCTCTAGAGCTTGTCCCATTTCTGCAATGGTACTCAAAACAAAGGTCCTCAGCAGTGCATTGATCAACGAATGTGTTTGAAGGAATTCTGCCAGCAAACAGCAAAATGTATCTGCTTGGTCTTTCTGAACTGTGGAGAGACTTTCAAGTTCTCAATAAAATATTTTATAAGTGATATCAGATGATTCTGGTGTGACACTGTTTCCCAGAACACACAACGAAAAACTGTGCAAAAAAATCCACTGCTTCTCTCACGTATCACACAATGTGAATGAAGAGACTTTTTACAAGGACCTGTAACCATAATACAAGGGGAATGGCTTTAACCTGCCCAAGGGGAGACTGAGATGAGCTCTTAGGCAGAAGCTCTTCCCTGTGAGGGTGCTGAGGCGCTGGCACAGGGTGCCCAGAGAAGCTGTGGCTGCCCCATCCCTGGCAGTGCTCAAGGCCAGGTTGGACACAGGCGCTTGGAGCAAGCTGCTCTATGGAAGGGGTCCCTGCCCGTGTCAGGGGTTGCAGCTGGAGGAGGTTTAAGGTCCCTGCCACTCCAAACCATCCTGTGAGTCTGTGATTTCCCTTCTGGTACACGTAGTGGTATTTAGCTTTGGCAGAAGGCAAACTTAAGAGGTGACAGATCTGCAGTTTATAACTGCATTTAGAGTCTGAGCTTAGAACGTCTGAAGATTTGAAATCTCTTTTCCATCAGCTGTATTAACAGCAGAAAACCAGCCCTGTGATGTGAACACCCAGCATGCAGCGTATGCCCAAATGGTTTTTGATACTGCCATACATAAACCTCAGCTCTACAACAGGCAGAACCAGCAAGAAATCCAACATCCCGAACACAAAAGCGCTTGAAGAGAACTGCCCAAAGGAACTCCAGCCACTCCATTCCCAACAAACTTCACTTTTTTCATTTCCCATCTTCACATAGTGCCAGACTTACATATTTATGTCATGTCCAGACTGCCAGCTTTTGAACACAATTGCCTTATTATAATGGTATCAAATTAAACCCTAAGAGTATCAGAAGTATCCTGCCTGAAGGTGTTTGCTGGTGCATAGCTTTAGCTTCTTGAAGCATTGGACACAGACTATTCAGGTGCTATTATGAATTCTAAAAGCAATCCATCAGAGTAACCCCTGTGCTTGGGAGGCCTTTGACCTTCCTGACACCATCCCACAATAAACACCAAGCGGTGATAAACCACCAGCACACACGCAGGAGAGGAATTACTCGAAGCAGGGGCTCCCCATGCTGCACTGCTGCTCTCAGGCTCAGGTGCCAGCACAGCATCACACAGTGCTGGAGGTCCCTGTGCTCCTCAGGGTCCTGGCCACATCCTGCTCCTGTCGGCGGTTCCTCTCCTGTCAAGATGAAGAGGGCAGTACCAAGATTCACCAGCAGTTTAAGACCCTGTTTTACCCGGGGAACACACACACACGTTCCCACTGCCCTGTGCTCCTCCCACAGCTGCCGGGCCGGCTCCCGATCCCTGCGGAACCTTCGCCCTCATCCAAGGCCGGCGCTCAGCTTTCCCCAAGCAGGTGACGCTGTCTGTAAGGCACAGAAAGGCCTCCCCTCCTCTGAAGGTGCCGTGCTCCTGTGGCACCCCCAGCACAGACAGGACGGGCAGACGCGCACTTGGTGGCCGGGCTCCTCGGGGCCATGTGCAAACCCAGCACATCCCGCAGGGACCGGGGAGGGCTGCATGGCCCCTCTCCAGGACACCCGCTGGCAGAGATGGACCCATCTCTGGCACCATCTATGCCAGGAGAAGGTCCCTTCACCCCGGCATTGTGCTGAGGTGTTCCCACAGGACACAGCTCCATGGCAAGGATGCTGCCACGGCCAGCGGGAGGCACAAGCTGCTACGGGCAGAGCCACCGCTGCCGTGACCCACTATGCCAGCACACGGGCAGAGAGCCTCTGCTGATGCACGGGAAGGTGGCGGCAGGTTTGGAAACCAGCGTTCCCAAACCACAGCGGGCAACTCCCGGGAAGATCCTGGCGATGCTGCTTGCCCCCCTCCACCCCTGAGAGCTGCTGCAACCCAGGGAGCTAAAAATACTGCGCCTGCTAAAAACTGCTGTTCCGTGTAAGGCAGAGCTACGTTACCACAGAGATGTCACCATGCGCTCACCAGAGAGGGAAGTTGGCTGATGTAACCGCCACTGCATGGAGGGGCCCCGACACCCCCTGCCCAGGAGGCACTTGCTCACCAGCACACGGGCACACACGCCTTGAACTGCCAGCAAACTACATCCCCCCTGCAGCCCTGCCCCAGCTCTGGGGCAGCAGCACAAGAGGGACGTGGAGCTGTTGGAGGGAGGCCAGAGGAGGCCATGGAGATGCTGCGAGGGCTGGAGCAGCTCTGCTCTGGAGCCAGGCTGAGAGAGCTGGGCTGGGGCAGCCTGGAGAAGAGAAGGCTCCTGAAGGGGAGACCTGAGAGCAGCTCCAGTGCCTGAAGGGGCTGCAGGAGACCCGGAGAGGGGCTTGGGACAAGGGATGTAGGGACAGGCCAAGGGGAATGGCTTTAACCTGCCCGAGGGGAGACTGAGATGAGCTCTTAGGCAGAAGCTCTTCCCTGTGAGGGTGCTGAGGCGCTGGCACAGGGTGCCCAGAGAAGCTGTGGCTGCCCCATCCCTGGCAGTGTTCAAGGCCAGGTTGGACACAGGGGCTTGGAGCAAGCTGCTCTAGTGGAAGGGGTCCCTGCCCATGGCAGGGGTTGCAGCTGGAGGAGCTTTAAGGTCCCTCCAACACAAACCAGGCTGGAAGTCTAAAAATTATTATTTTTAATCAGCACATATGGATATCCCCCATTCTTCTACAGCAAACACCCACAGAAACCACTGCTTTATATAGGAAATATTCTTTATATTAGGAAGTATTCCATACACTGTTATTAAAGTGCTATTAAAAAGTAATAAACCAGCACTTATTACAGTGCTGTTATTAGTGCTATTAAAAATATATTAAAATTTATTAATATACAATCTTACTTATAAACAATTAATCCTGATTGCAAAACAACTATTCAGAATGCATTTCACTTCCTGTCTTACTGTTAAACCCGGTAACTCATAGAAGCCAGGAGCACTGCAGGTACACAGCCCTCCTGCAGTGCAGACTCACAACCATCCCAGCTGGCTTGTTCCTCACCATAGAGCTGACCCATTTTGGGTCTTTCAGAGTTCAAGAAGAAATGTCACTGGTGTGTTTCTGAAGGATTTGTTCTGGTATAGTAGGAGGGATTGAAAATGGCAGTCCCACTGCTCTAGTGCTCAGTGAACAGTGGGGAAAATGCTAACAGAAAGGGTAGAATAGTGTAAAAATGAGGACAACTACAATAAGATCCCCAGAGAAATTGAGAAAAAAAGGGGGGGAAGATCACTTCACAGAAGCCTCACAAAAATAGAGTCAGCAAAGATCAATCGAAAGGCTGCTATCAGCTCTGTCAGTGCAAGCTATCAAACACTGCAGTAGGCAGCAGAATGGGTCTGGAATAATAAACCCTTTTTCCAAAGTACATCATCAGTATAAAAGCAAATGAATACAAAGCCAGCCCCCTCTGGCCAAGCTCAGCAGCCAGCACTGCATCCAGCCAGATCCCTCTGCATTTCCTCGCACGCCCAGGTGACAGACACACAGCCTCCACCTGAGCTCTGAATTCAGAGAGGGAAGAGCATTACCTCCATTTACTGGATCTGGTCTTAAAAGACCCATTGATTTCAAGAGGCTTTTAATCAGTTGGGTTTTAAGGAGGTAATAAACAACAACAGCAGCAATGATTGTTATTCTTCCAGCATAAAAACCCCAGTATCCATTTCCTCATCCTGAGGAACAAACATGATGTGATAACCTTTTAGACTTACATGTCTAAAGGTGACTGGATAGTCTGTGGACAGAAAAAAAAAGTTTTCCCCTTGCACTTAAAAACCCATTGTAAGGAGGTCAGTGATGCTGTAGAGCCTGGTCCCACCTGCCTGTGTGCTCACTGAAACACATCAACTTTGCATGGACCAGCAGTTAATATGCCTCCATAGGGCTCATGGTTAAGTATTGGTTCTTTAGCTTGTTTCCAAATGGCTCACATGGTACCCACAGCCACAGTGCCACTTACCCCCAAATTCTGAGCATCCAGAACGGCTCATTAAAATCCACATTTCATGGAAATTTCCAGATGGATCTCGTGTGGTACCATGTATGAGACCTTCGAATATGATGCCGTGTGAAGTTTAACAGGCTGCTGGATTGCTGTAGACTCAAAATCCGGCAGCTCTGCTGGACCCTTCAATAATTCCAGCAGGCAGCCTCTCTTCTTTAAAAGAGCATTTCTCATTCCTCTTGGTATATACACATCTCCTGTGACAGCTCTTACAAAGTCCAAACGGAGCCAGGAGATCACAGCTAGCCTAAGATCCATTTCCCCACGTTCCCATATACAGGCTGCAGAATTAATACATGCAATAGTATTCCCACCAGATTAGACTGTTGAGAGAAAACAGATGCAGGAGAGCTGGAAGCACCATCACTGCCGAGGGCTCTTCCAAGGGCTGGGAATTAATTAGGTGAGATAAGAATGATCATATAAAGCAATCCACATGCTTTGCTGCAGGTAGAGTGGGGAAACGCTGGGAGCTCTGCAAGGCCACTCTGCATGCCTGAAACCAGCCTAACCCACAAGAGAGGAATAAAACGAGCTGGCTGGGCATCTGAGGAATGGTGTAGCACTGCCACCGGGAATGTCTTGTAGGACAAGTCAAACCCACTCTTGCCTTGTCAGCAAGGCTTCCCAGCAGTCTCTTCTCCATGCCTGTGTGTTTGTAAAGAGCAATCACACCACTTGCCCATTTCCCTCTCCAGAATCTTGGGAATGGCTCTGATCCTATCACCTCTGCAATCACTGGTATTTACTACCATGGAAATCTGCATCTTGGGATGAAGAGCTTGAGAGAAGCCCTGGATATCCCGCTGGACCTGTTCTGGATGTGCCACCTTGATTGCCCTGCTTTGACAGGATGCAGTTTCAAGAAAAAAAGGGAAGAATCAACTTACAAAGCCAAGCCTTAATCTGTATTTGTAAAGCTATCCAGAGAGGGGAAAAGTGGGGGGGAAAACTAGCAAAGAAAGAAGCAAAGCCTGGGGATACATTGCATTCAATCTACATGCATCCATGGACAGTGCTTGAAGAAGAGAAGCAAAATACGATAGAAATATTGCACTACCAGTGTACAATCAGGTGTACCAGCTTGTTAACAGCTGGCCACGAAGCTGGGCCAGGAAATAAACTGACAAACCCACTAACACTGCAGTTGGCTGTTAACTGTGGTCAGAACGGCTTTGATGAGGATCAACTGGAAATCCACCTTACCTGTAATAACACCATGAAGTGTATCTGAGCCCTGTATGTCATGGGAGGCTCACAAGGAGAATGGAAAGGGAATGGCAGAGTTTAAAAAACACACAGCAAGTCCTTTACCACCAGTGACATGCTGTGGCTATTTCCACAGGCCACTTTTCCCGTGACTACTATGCTTGGAGAAGAAAACCTCTTATTTCAGTGAGTATCTGAAAACAGTGTCTTAATCCCTAACACATCAAGGCCTTCTCAAAGCCTTCAAGGATTTGCTGAGCATAACTGTTAACACTGTGCATGCCTGCTTTGATTATATTTGACATAGTTTCCATATGGAAACTTACACTAGATTGCATCAAGAGCTTTACTGTGTTTAAAGCATCAATCCATCTAATGTAATAAATATTTGCAGATATAGGGAAACATCACCTTTGTGAGCTACCCTTATACAAAGCGGTAAGAGAATTCACACACAACTTCACCCAAAAGCTGCCCATTTCCTTCCTGTGTACCATACACCTTCCCACTCTCCAACCCAGTTCTGAGCTGCTTCTCTTTAAAAACAGCTGGGTTTGGCTCACTGTTCATATCTGTGGAAAGTCCTGTTTGTTTCACTCACCCTGAAAGGCTTAAGGGTTCACTAAGTTACTTCCATAGCTGAAGGCTGTAGCTTATGAACCTCTCATCCAAACAAGAACTATTTGAGGAGCCAGTGTTGGACATACTGGCTGATCAGTCCACTTGCAAAAAACAAAAGGAAAACTACTCCGCCAACTTCCTACTCCAGCCTTCCCTTGTACAGCCACCGCATTCCTGCGCTATGTAACAAAAACCCACTCAATTAGGTGAGAGATGGAAGCAACTACATTAAGGCCGAAGTTTTGGTTAATAATTTCAAGTCATTTTCATGAAGATTATCAGTAAAGTTCATATCTAACATTTAAAATACCCCCAAAGCCATCGTGCTGCCAGGAATCGGTCGTGTAAGCACCTGAACCACACCTGAAGACCACCCAGCTACACCTAGACCTGCTCTGAAAACAAGCCCTGGCACAGAAGCGGTGGTGCCTGGCACTGGACACACACCAGTTTGCCCAGCAGAATCCCAGAACAGTTTGGGTTGGAAGGGACCTTAAAGCCCATCCAGTTCCAGCCCCCTGCCATGGGCAGGGACACCTTCCACTAGAGCAGCTTGCTCCAAGCTGGCCTAGGGACACTGCCAGGGATGGGGCAGCCACAGCTTCCAACATCAGTCCCATGCCTCTTCTGCCCAGTTAGGAAACCAACGGGGAGCACAGGGAAATGTACCTCCTGTACACATGGTTCTAGCACACGCAATTGAGAGATTCCGCAGTTTCAAAACACTGAAGATCACGTTCAAAACATGACGAAAACACACATGGCGAGAAGTGAAGTGTGCTTTAAGCTGTTTGCTTACTAAATAAAAGGATGTGACGGAGTTCATCTTCCTCACTGATAGGAAGAGCTGACGTCAGCGTGAACGAGATACGCACCGCCACAACATACCGACCAGTGAAACTCCTGAAGCAGATAACCAACAGTGACTGTACTGGGGATTTGTTCTCCTCAGCTGTCTGCCAGGTTTAAAAACGAGCAGAGCATTAAACTTAAAACCAACCCATTTTGTTTTACAAATTCTGAAAGGTCTGTTTCCAGATCTGCTGGTCCTAACTGCTGCCATACTACCAAAATTAGCAGTTACTTGGTGCAAATCCAGAAACTTATGTGTTTTCATTACCATATTATCTCCAATGCTCCGGCCCACGGGAAGCCAGCTGCTCGCAGCAGCATGCAGCTCATCGTATGGCTGCTGTCAGGAATGAAGGCCCTTCTCCAGAGCGGCTGGGAATGTCTGCGCCGAGGTTAAAAAAAGAACAGCAACTTTAGACAGAAAGGGGAGAAAAAAGGAAAGAAAAGTGAATTCACAAATGGCAGCAGCGCCTCTCACACCTGGAAGGTTGAGGAGCCTTAGAATCATGGGGTGGTTTGTGTTGGAAGGGACCTCAAAGCTCCTCCAGCTCCAACCCCTGCCATGGGCAGGGACCCCTTCCACTAGAGCAGCTTGCTCCAAGCCCCTGTGTCCAACCTGGCCTTGAACACTGCCAGGGATGGGGCAGCCACAGCTTCTCTGGGCACCCTGTCCCTGCTGAAGGAAAGAGCTCACCACGCCTGCCAAAGGAAGAGGGCAGAGAGATTTTACCAACTATTCACTGAACAAAGCTAGAACAGAGCCAGCACAGCTCCTCTTTCCCCAACAGTAAGCACGGTGCTGTCAATGGCTGTGAAGAACACTCAAAGTAGTAAGCAAGCTGCAGCGATCAATTCCAGCGAGATTCCGAAGCACTATTAAATGCAGCTTTTTGCGTCCGGCTTTGGTTTCATGCTCTGAAATTATCAGAGATGAGTGAATCTCTCTGAAATAAGGCAGTCTGGATAGAGGCCACTTCAGACAACAGTGCATTTTGATCAGTACCCCTACTGAGCTGTTGAACTACGCTCCCAATAGTACAATACTCAGGGCCATGGACCAGAAACACCCGTTTTCAGAGCCCTTCAAGCAACACGGGCTTTTTAACAACTGGCTCTTGCCAGCCTTACTTTCACATGCAAAACCACCATGGGCTGGATTTCCTCTTCAGACCACGCTCATCACTAAGCAGCACCTCTGTTATCAGCACTGGGGTTATTTTGTAAGAATGCCCCAGACAGCACAAACTACCTGGGTTTGGTACTGGTGCAGGCATGGACACTCCAGCGATGGTGCAGGTCCCCACTGCACTCATCTCACTTGTATTCCCATATTGTTTAAACAAAACCCAGCACTTTAGCAGAAGAGCACAACTGTGGAACAAGCTCTATAAATACAAACCCATTTCCAAGCAGTCGGCACCTACAGCTCGCTAACCAAGCACACAGCAATTACTCACTTGTCAGGTGCACGGCAGATTTAAATGGGCTGTGTTAATGCCACATCTGTTGGCATTTGCTTTGCATTTTCCACAAGGTAAATGCTTGCTGCACTCCAGGCTCTGGATCAGGCACTGCATTTTAGAAGGTTTTATAAACACTCTGTTTTCCTATACGAAGACCTTGTCTTCTCAGCAGACCCTATCATTTACAGTGCACTTGTACTGCAAATTCTACTTGTCACTAGGCGCTCCAGGTGCCAGGAGCTTAAATAATCACAAATACTATACTTAGCTCCCTTCACTTGCTACTCCCATTTTCCATTTCTAAATAGGTAGTAGATCTTACAATATACCTCAAATATTTATGCAAGCTTCAGCCAAAAGAATTTCAATTTTATCCATCTTTGACATATAGGCAACAACAAAAGGAGAAGAAAAGGGGCAAAACGGAGACAGGAGAGCACTGCCTCAAGGAAACATACTGCCATGAAGCCTAGGTTACCCTTTCAAACCCAGCTGAGGGTAAAAAGGACTGAAGAGCTTTACCATAACACATGAAATAAAGTTCACATAGCAGCATTTAGCACCACCTCTTCACACTCTTGAAGTTCACTGTCTGAAGTCAAATCCCTTTCACAGTATTAAAAACCAAAACCCAAATCACCGCCACAAAAACCCCTCACACAACCAAGCAAGCCGCATTTCTAAACTGCGGAGATAAATCCGATCACCCTGGTCACTGATGTGCATGGTCAGCACATCACAAGAAACAGGCACTTCTGTCCATTGACACAGCCAGAGCACGTGTGCCAGGCTGCCGGGGCAGTGCCTTAGCAGAAGGTGATAAGGACACAAACAGGGCACAAATGAAGGGAGCAGTGCTGGGTTTGGGGCTGTTTCTGCACACATATTCCACACCACAACAGCCCATGTCCACTGTCGGTCCCAACATCACTCACGCCAACATGAACAGTAACCAAAACAGCTGGAATTCAGAGCTTTCTGAACGGAAAGGTCTGTAATGTTTCACTGCAGCAGTCACTCAAGATGTAAGCAGAGCAGCCGCTCCTATCTGTTCATGACTTCCCAGAGCCTACTTGGTTTATTACTTTATAAAAGGCAGGTTTGCCTGTAGATCCCTTGGCTCTGTGATCCAAGGGAAGCTGTCACAGACTCACAGCTAAAGACAACACCACAGCAGAAAAGCAGATGTACTTCCCTGCAGCACTCATGCGGCCGCCCTTCAGCTCGAAGGAAGTAAAGCAGCGCATAAACCTTCCAGGAACAGGCAAAGGACGCAGGCCTCTGAAAAGGCAAACTGCTCCACAGCGCGTTTGCCTGCGAGGACACCTTCTATTCCAAGGTCTCAGTACTCCAAATACAGCTCTCAAAACAGCATTTTCCCCTCAGATACAGAACTGAGGGCTTTGGGAGGAATGCAGGTTCTGCCATCCCTTCTCAGGGACCTGACAGCATCCATTTCCAAACGCAGTCAAGAATGCCATCTGAATTCACACATACATTCCTGGGAAAAGCACATGTCTGGCTGCTGTGCTGTCACAGCTCGTGTTCAGAGAGATGGAAAAGCCAACTCAAGTAAGTCCCCCAATCTCAACCTTGCTTTTGATGGATCTGCTCCCTCTATTTTCACACTACGATTTGCTTATTGCTCTAGAGAAAAATACTCACACAATCCCAGAGTTATCTTACAGAATACAAGATTATACTTAAAGTTATATCTGCCTCAGGTTGAGCACACAAGTGAAATGAACACTTTGTTTTGAAACACCAGGTGAATATTACAAGAAGCCCACAAACGCACCTAATCCGTTAACACTAAACTTCCTGTTCTGCAGCTGAAAAGATACAGTTAAGGGGAAGATACCCATTTTAAGCAAGGCAAAGCGTGAAGTGAGGCAGAACACACGGACTGGTCTCAAGCTGTCTGTAAGAACGTCACATTTGAGGAACAGCATTGGAAATTCCCACATTAAAAAAAAACTTCAGAAGTTTTCCCATTCTTTACATATCCCTTGGGTGAGCACCACCACCTATTGCTATTTCCATTTGCCTAACGCTTTTAAGTTCACAGACTTAATTAAGAGGGTTTGGAAGAAGAGCTGTGAAGACAAAGTAAGAGCTGAGCTCTGCCGAGATCTCGGGATAACGTCTTCACAGCTTCCAGCTAATTAAAATACCACTGAACTTCTGAAGATGCAGAGCAGCCGCGGAACTTCCCCCTCAGATGCCCACGTGCAAGGCAGCGAGGGCAGCTCTGCATTGGAGCAAACATAGCTGAAGTGCTAGCTAACATGTTCTCAGGTTAGCAAGGAAAGCTTTAAGGAACACAGTTAAGTGATCCAAGCATTTACAGCTCTTCAGCAGAGCTAGCTTTGCACCAGCGCCAGAGGGAATTCATCACAGGTTTATTCTCATATTTGGAAGAAACCCCAGTAACAATACTCCTTCCAAGTGTGAGGCTATGCAACATTCACTGGTTGGAGGGGTTGTTTGCTTGGGGGCTTGCTGCTTCTTTATTTTACAGGTCCCTTATCCAGGATACTCGTTAGGATTCCTGTCTTTGTGTGACATCCCAGTGAAAGGGCTGCGATTTTAAACAGAAATACCGTCCATCCTCCTCTGCTCCAGCCCCTGTCCCTGCTTCTGGATCCCATTGCAGGAGCCGAACCTAAAAATCACAAACCATTCAGGACAGAGCAGCCCTCCGTGCATTTACGGGGCACAGCACAGCGGGGTCCCCCCACTGCTGTGTCTTCAGCACAGACTTCCAGGATAAAGCCATGCCTGTCAACCTCGAGCAGCAGGTAACACAGCTGCAACCAAGACTTCCAGAGCTGCAAAATGCAGGCAGCTGATCACTAAGGAAAGCAGGATGAGTTTTCCTTAGGAAGGTTTTGGGGACATCCCCTCCTGTGAAAGGCCAACAAGCCTCAGAACTGCTTCTGAACGTCAAGACCACCGTCTGCTCCAGCACAGCCTGCCCCGGGAATGCCGTGCTCCAGGCTGAGCTGTGCTGGGAAGCACTGGCTGCTCCAGCCTCGGCTCACCCCGTGCAGCAGGGCCCATGCCCCTGCTCCACAGCAGCCCATCCATCACAGAGAGAAACCAGAACCAGGCCGAGGTGCAGCAGAGCCCCACGGAGCACTGTGGGGCCCCCTGAAGCACAGGAGGATCGCCCCCCCTTGTGCCTCTCCTCCCAGCACCACTGCGGCCCGCACGGCCGCGGGAAGCCCCTCCCGTGCTGCCCGCTCTCAGGGCTGAGGAGGCGCTTCGCTTTCTGTCCTGTGGCTGCCAGAGGCTGCAAAACCGGCAGGGGAATCATAGAACAAACCGGGCTGGAAAAGCCCTCCAAGCTCCTCCAGTCCAACCCTTACCCCAGCACTGCCCAGGCCACCCCAACCCATGGCACTGGGGCCTCGTCTCCACGCTGTGTGAACACTTGCAGGGACGGTGCCTGCAGCCCTGCCCTGGGCAGCCTGTTCCAATGCCTGAGCACCCTCTGGGGCAGGAATTGTTCCTCAGCTCCATCTAAACCTGCCCTGGTGCAGCTTGAGGCTGTTTCCTCTTGTCCCATCCCTTGTTCCTTGGGAGCAGAGCCCAGCCCCTCCTGGCTCCATCCTCCCGGCAGGTAGGTGCAGGGAGCCATCCAGCCCATCCAGATCCTTCTGCAGAGCCTTCCTATCTCTCGGAGCATCCAGCACAGGGCAGTTCTCCACAGCAGGAATAAGGAGACACTCAGCACCGGGACACAATGCGGATCAGGGATATCACTCGGGCACACAGCACCGGGACACAATGCGGATCAGGGATATCACTCGGGCACACAGCACCGGGACACAATGCGGATCAGGGATATCACTCGGGCACACAGCACCGGGACACAGTGCAGATCAGGGATATCACTCGGGCACACAGCACCGGGACACAGTGCGGATCAGGGATATCACTCGGGCACACAGCACCGGGACACAGTGCGGATCAGGGATATCACTCGGGCACACAGCACCGGGACACAGTGCGGATCAGGGATATCACTCAGGCACACATCAGTCAGACTTGAGCTCGGGTATGGAATCCTCCCTTGGCAGAGGGAAGGGCCTGAGCCTGCCCCACTGCTGGAGGCAATGCTGGGCAGCCCCAGTGCGCTCGGCGAGCCCGATCCTGCTGAGCTCACCCCAGCCGTGTGCTCCAGGCTCAGGAATCCCAGCTCTGCCAGCACAGCAGGCAGGGAAATGGTGCAGGGAGGTCTGAAATCCCAGCAGCAGCTTTGCTCTGCACCGTGACTATGCCAGATGAGTTACTGCAGATGGGGACAGCAGGCATCCCACCTTCCCTTACAGGTGAGTGAACAGAAATGTAGAATGGACAAGGAATACTCTATTTTTTGTTTGCTTTTTTACTATGGCAACATCTGAGCTCTCAACTCGGTTCCTTGGACTAAAGATGCTTCCAGTAACGAACTAATATTGCAAACACAGTAGTAGATAAACAGCTAAGTGAAAACCACGCAAGTGAAGCAGCTGTTCTGCTATCGCATCACTTCCCTCTGCACCTTCACTGTTAACTCTGTTTGGGGTAAACACCACATTCATCAGCTGCCAGTGAACCCTGCAGACCCCTGCTTGTCACCTCAGTCACCTCAAGCTGGCTCCTGTGCTTCTGCCACCTTCCCAGCTCTGAGGCAATCAGGATCAGCACATTTACTTGCCACTGAAATGTCAACAGGAAAGCAAACAAAAACTAAATCAGAGCTGGGCGCTGACTTGGACACTTGAGTTTTGTCACAGCAGTGAAGCACGGGAGGGAACCTTCAGAAGATTTAGAGACATTTTGAAGCTGACAGGCAACGTGCATGTTTTTCCTCAAGTTTCCAGGAAGGCGCACACATGTTCCAGCTGCTGGACCAAAATCCCTCTGCAAAGCATTTGGAAATGGCTTATGTCCACAACAGAAAAGCAGATAAAAAGGGAACAAGGATTTGCACAGAAAGATGAACTGAGAAGCAGGCAGTCACCTTCTGCAAGTGCTGGAAAGCAACAGGCAGTAGCATCAGCAACTAAAAACAAGGGGAAAAACCCAACGCGTGTAATGCCTGGCTGCATGGAACCACACAGAGCCTGGCTGGGGAAGGGAGCTCTGGAGATCACCTGGTCCAAGCCCTGCTCCAGCAAGGACACCCCACGATGGCTGCCCAGGGCCATCTCCAGGCAGCTTCCGAACACCTCCAAGGGTGGGGACTCCACCACCCCTCTGGGAACCCATGCCAGTGCTCAGCCACCCTTGCAGTAGGAAGATGCTTCCTTCTGGACCTTTCTTGCACTGCTCCGACAGTAACACAGCAAACCTTTCATGTCATCAACGTGGGCTTTCAGCAGCCGACACTGAATATTCACATGCAAATGAAAAACCAATCAGTTTGGCAAAAGGGCCTTATTTTAAGCAAGCCAAGCAAGCCTTGAACCAAAATTCCACCTGCAGAGCTGAGGAAACATCCCTTCACGTGGCTTACACAGCTTCACTAGTCCTCGCATGCAATGCATTTTCTACACACTCACTTCAGTAACACTCTTATGGCCTACGAGAACAAGTAGATCCACATGGCATCAGTTCCTTTCCCATAAATTATATTCTAGATCTTTGTTGAGATGAATAAAAGGTGCAGAGAGGCCATAAATCACAATCCTTTAATATTTAGTGAGGATAGCTGAAGGGAAAAGGCTTTGCTTCCTTTTTGCTAAAAATTGCTATCCCAGAAGACAAATGAGAACTGGCTCCATGCTCTCACCAGCAGCCAAGCCTGGATCAGGTCTGTCCTCCCGGCCCAGAACAACAACACTGCAGTTCATGAAAACAAACTTTAGGAGAAGGTTTCTGGGTCCTGTCCAGTTCTCTGGAGTGAGTGGGCTGGTCCCATCATGCTGTTCCTCCAGCTCTTCATGTGCCTGACAACATCTGCAGTAAAAATAAATCAACGTTCCCCCATTTCTCCCTGCACTAAGAAGTGACACAGGAATTCTAGAGCAACACTCGCCCGTTGCACAGCTGCTTTCACACAGCATTTTGAAAGATGAGGTCAGGCACACAGAGATGCTGCTTTTGTCGACAGGAACCGTCCTTGTGCACATCCGCTGCAATGATGGCTCCAGCCACAGCTGCTGCCCAGCATCACCCCGGTCCTCACTTCCCCGTTAGGCCAAGAAAAGCAGCAATCTGTCCCTAAACAAACAAGAATCCTGAAGAAACTGAAGCACAGCGAATGCTGGCTCAGGGTCCCTAATGAACACAGAATCCCTAAGTGATTTTTGAGCTATTTCTTCTACTGTTTGGTTGACACGTAAACAAACTCCACCGAAGAGGGTTCAGCACACATTTCCGAGAGGTTCCTACGGGAAAACAACTTTTGCTCTTCCCACTGGGATTGGTAAAGCCTCCAAAATTAGAGGTTTTGCCACACCAGGAAAAAAACAAACACAAGAAGCCTTCAAAACAAGCTCCCACACGATCACTGAAAGGCTGTAAGGCAGGAATTCAGCATCACGTCCCGCTCACAAAGCCAGCCTGCCGCTCACCCTTCATCTGCGGCACTACCAGCACCACACGCAGCCGCTCCCGAGAGCCCATCCATTCATAGGCAGTGGCTTGCTAATACATTCACTGGCAATAAAAAATCCCTTTTCAAGAACGCAATGGAAACTGGAAAACGAGGCGAGAACAAGTCGAGGCAGCTCCACCTCATGCACAGGACAACAAACGAGTTTTGGATACGCCACGTTCCCATGGTATTTAATGCCTGCGATCGGCCGCTCCTCGGCGCTGTGCTAGCGCAGCCTTTACATGAGATCAGAACTTTCTAGAGAGAAGTGACCTTACTTAACGTCCTGTAACCAGTCCCTGCAAGCCTTCCCAAAACGCAGACTGAGACAGAGCACTTTCCCCTGCTTCTGCTTACTCCTGTAAGTAAGGATAGACTTTTAAAGTCTGTCTACCAGTCTTGTCATTCACTGAGCTTGCATAAGCCAAAGGCACCTCTCACTACGCAGGAGGTTCACATAAATTGTACTAACGAAGCCTTTGTTCAGCAGCAATGTCTCCAGTAATAAAATGCGGTGCATGCCCAAACAAGCCTCCCTGAAGTCAGTATGTGGCGCTTCCCTGCTTTCCTTAAATCAAAGGGGAAAGAATGAGCCATCACCCTGGTCTCACCCATGGCCGCACTGTCTGGTTACCCCAGGAGATCTCTGTTCGGCGCAGACACAGAGCCTTGTAAGAGGGCAGCACCACGAAGACAGCTCTGGATAAGGAGCTACCCTCAGCTGCCTGCACACCACCACTGCTGTCCACCTCATCTGCAACTCCATAACCACCATGGCACCCTTCGTAAATCCTCTGAGAACTGGGACACCGCATCCGGAGCCTGTCACAAGCACAGGAATGCCTTTGGCAGCAGTTTGAGCTGCAATTGCCTGGGGGAACTGGTGCCTCCCGCCCAGGGCTGTGCAGGATGCCTGCAGCTGAACGCAAACTGAGCCCCGATTTCCATAGCCTAGACCAGCCTTCCTCCCGATGACAACTGGGCACCTTTTTGCCTGAAGCGGTTATTTTTTCTCCAGGTTGCTTTGAGGGATGGGCAGCTGCTGCACCACTTCTCTACAACACAGGTACATGGTGCCTCTTTGAACTGGGTCCCCACAGAGCAGTCTGCAGCCATGAGTTCTGTGTTCTGCTGGTTCCAAATCTGTGCTTCGTTTAACACCACGTATTTTGTGTTGCAAAGAAAAACACCCAACCAGCCTCATTCCAGTGCCATTTGGTACCCTTTACTCCTACATCCCTGAAAAGAAAACCACAAGGCTTCAGAGCATGCACCAGCAAACCATGACAAGTTAACGGGTCTGAATCCTGGCTCTCTGCAGACTGACCAAACGTGCTGCTACAGCACTATGGAGCTGTGGATGAACAGCACGCAGCTGACAGGCTCTGAAAACAGTAAGCAATTCACAGGTCTTTTTTTAGGCTCTTTACAAGCAGGTTCCCACCGAGGTCTCCTGCGTCTCCACTGATCACCCTGCCTGGGTCTGCAGGGAAGGCAAGCCCTGAGTGATGCCACGCAGTGCTCCCTACTCACATGGAAGCTCTCTCTCTGCTCCCCTCAGTGCTGCATCCCCTGGCCACCCTCAGCTATGGTCTCCTGACTGACACCAGGCTGTGGCCACCCTCCTGCCTAGGGCTGTCATGGAATCACACCGGTTTGTGTTGGAAGGACCTTAAAGCTCATGCAGTTCCAACCCCCTGCCACGGGCAGGGACATTTAAGAACAACTATTTGGCAAGGAATACAGGCAGGATGGCTTTTCATTGATGTGGAGAAAGGTGCAAGAAGAGACCAGAAAATGTTTTCATTAGGACAAACCAAAACCCAATGTGAAAATCCTTCCAGCCACAAACCACAACGTGAAATGAAAGCTTTTCCCATTGCAGCTCTGCATTTGTTGTTGCATCCCCCAGTTGTCAGTGCCACCTTGAACCAGGAACACGCAGGGTTTAAGGTGAGCTGAAGTTTGGTGAACACCTCGGTATCAGTAACAATCACACCACCTAACAGCTGGCCTGTAAGCTCCCTGTACCATGACAGAAAGCTTGCGGTGTTGTCACGGGGTTTTGAATTACTTCTCTTAGCTTTAATTTTCTGCTTTCAAGGATATTAGCGGGTAAAGCTGGCTGACTCATGAGGAGCGGTGCTTAACAACTTGAAGACATTAATGAAAACAATCAATTATATCTGACTTCGAAGTATCATCTAAAAGCAATGATCCCTGTCAATAAATCTTGAATCTCTAACAACATATGAAAAATAAAAGTGATCAAGTATCACATTTACACAAAAAAATCTGAATGATAAAACCAACTCAGAGTGCCAAGTAACTACTGTAAACCCATGGAAAAAAGGCAGTAAAAGAAACATGTCACTTTTAATACTCCCTCTTCCCCAGTCTGGCAATTACTGTGCTTAGTCTGACCTTTTCCACAACATGAGGTAACATACTTCCCTGGAATTTTCATCAGAGGAAGACTCCTTGCCACTTCGGTATCAAAGACGCAAGAAGGATGCTAAATCACTACACAGGCCATCCAAGCAGTCACCAAAGGCAGAAAGTCTTGTTTTTCTGTGACCACTTCCTATTCTCTACCAAGAGAGTGAAAAAAGGTGGTTAGAAAATAGTGAATGAAGTACTAGACCACGCTAACGTAGGCAGACACTGACAACTTCCACGTACTAACAGCGTACAACTGGTTGCAGTCAGACCTGCCTTCTTCTTTTTTCCCCAAAGGAAGGTAAGAGTTTAGGGGCAGAGGTACACGGTAAAGCTACAACCAAAGCAGCTGGTGGAGAGGAGACAACTCCTAGAGCATGTGCTTAAAGCCACCCTGTCCTCCATGGTAGCTCAGTCACTTGGTTTCTCCTTCTCACACAGATGCCAGGGAATGGCGTGTTGGTTTACCCTGGTGAAGAAACTCCACGTTTAAGCTCCTTGAATTGCCTCTTTGACAGAGCACAAGATGCGTGTTGCATCCAAGGCAGCACAATGACATTCTGAAGCCCAAGATAAAGTTCCAAGTGGAACAGTTCTGCAACACCAAGGGAGCTCATTCATAGGAAGCACTGAAGTTGCCCTGGCTCTTGATGCATGAACAAATCACATCCCTCTCAAAGGCATCCATCCCATCCCTGCTGAAGACGAACAGCTCCTGCTTCAGGGGGCAACGACAGCTGCATCCAGGGTAAGGAAATTTGCCTTCCCAATGGCTTTTGAGGCACACACAGAATTGCAAGCCAAAGCACTGCTTTTCTCAGTGCTATCCTCACTTTACACAACAGGTGAGGAATGAAGGGAGAGCTTCAAGGAGGAGGCAAGTATAAACAGTACAAGAAAGGGAAAGAAAGTGTTTGAAATACAGGAAATACATTTGCAGGGGCAGAAGCCAGCCTGATGAAATAAATGATGGGAAAAAAAAGAAGAAAAGTAGTGAACATCTCAGCCTTTCAGAAACATGATGAAATCGGAGGGCTTGGCTGCTGTTCGGTGTGCAACTCCCTTTGAAGTCAAACTCTGTGGTAAGAAAATTTATTATGAGACCTTTGAAATGGCAACAAAACCTTTAAGATTTGACCCTTGTGAAAGTGCTTGTCCAAGCTAATAAACCCACAGATTTACATGTAAAGCGTTCCTTCTATGGTATCCTGCTCCTATTGCATAACATTCAAATGCTTTGGAAATTAAATCCTCCTAAACCATCACACTGATGCACTGGCAATTTGTGGAAACCCAGCAAGTTACAAAACACTCACTCCTGCCATAAACCCACAGGAACAGAAAGCTCTAACTATACACTGCACTTTGCCACTATTACTTCCTCATGTAAACATGTGCTCTTGCTGTTAAAGATAACACTTAATCAAAAGGAGAAGAAAGATGGTCTACCACATCATCTCCTGAGCTTCTTGTTTAAGGGAAGCCAAGCACTGTACGAGCTCCTAATTCAAACTCTTCTGCTCAGAGAAATGTAAAAATTTCTGCTAAAAAGAAAAGCCGGTATTTTTTATTACAGAGAAAAGCAATTCTTTTAAGCCTACAACTGCATCTTGGAGGAAAAAACCCACCCTGTGAAGAGCCCCCTCCATCACCGCTCCAGGCTTCAGCAAGTTACAAGAGAGTGAATGCACAGTAACACATCACTGCTTTACTGCATGGGGAATGGCTTTAACCTGCCAGAGGGGAGGCTGAGATGAGCTCTTAGGCAGAAGCTCTTCCCTGTGAGGGTGCTGAGGCGCTGGCACAGGGTGCCCAGAGAAGCTGTGGCTGCCCCATCCCTGGCAGTGTTCAAGGCCAGGTTGGACACAGGGGCTTGGAGCAAGCTGCTCTAGTGGAAGGGGTCCCTGCCCGTGGCAGGGGTTGGAGCTGGAGGAGCTTTAAGGTCCTTCCCAACACAAACCAGGCTGGGATTCTACCACTCTATGACTGCTTTGGGTCTTAGATCCTCATTTATGCTGAGAAGGGGGATTGGCCCTGCCACCCACTCTCAGCTACCACAGATAATACCTTAAGGGCTGAGAACAAAGGGCTGGTTGGGAGCAGGACCTGTGCAGTTCCTGTACAAAGCCCATGGGGGAAGCGCCCCTGGACCCCAGCACCAGGCACGCGGATGCTCGAAGTGGTTGTGCTGGTTGTTACAAATAGCCCCACCAGCACACACTGGTGTGCTGTCTGTAGCCCAAGCTCAGGGTCCCAAGAGCTGAATTACCTGGGAAGCTGACACCTGGCAACCTATAAATCAGGTTGAGTATTTAGAGCTTCTTCAAGGCAGCAAGAGTTAGGACAGCCTCTGTCAAAACCAAATGCTTGCGAGCACATTGCTCTTACCATACATGTTGCTCTTACCGTACGTCACCTACCTAAAGGCTGTAAGAAGAAAGTACAAAGAATGGGTACAATCCTTCCACAGCTATCCTGCAGGTTTTTGGCAGCGTGAGTATCAACTGCAGGTTATCCTGTATACCTAGGAAAAGCACTCTAGTAACAGAGGCCAGCTCAGCACTACAGCCAGTGTAACTCCACTGTAGCCCCTGAGCTGCACATGCATGTCCCCAGGCTCATCTCCAGCCACAGAAGTAAAAGAGAGCAAAAGGTAGTGAAGGTATTTCAAATCAAAACCCCTTTTCACAGCAGCAGACTGAGAACTACACATAAAGGGATGGCAGTTCAGGGCCAGACACCATCCTGCTGGGCTGCCACTCAGCCCTGCTGCACACCTGGCCCAACAGCTGTATCCTGCTGGTAATGTGTCACCATCACTTTCATTCTGAAGACACAACAGATGCCTTAATTACTACATATATTGTTGTTTCAAATGCACAAACACTGCCCAGGGTAACAAAGCACCTTCCTCCTCCCACTGTCACTTCCACGCAGCTCAACGAGTTTTGGGCAGTACCAAATTTTGGTCTACCCCTAAAATTCATCTCCTGCAGAGGGGGTTTAGAAGTGAGTAAAAGAAAAGTCCCCTAAAACACAGCCTAAGCATGAGTAGAGCTGGAACCATGAGGAAAATATTGATTTGAGAGCCTGCCATAGAAAGCCAAACAAACAGAAGGCAGCAACAATGTTACCCATGGCACTGGCACAATAAAGAACTAAAAGGAGAAAGAAGATGAAACGAAAATACCCAGAAAACAGAAAGACAGGAGTGCAGAAATAGATAAAGAGAAAACTGAGATTACTTATTTTTAGGGTTCCCATAATAGAGAACACTGAAAATAGCTCTTCCTTGGCCTTCTACATTACCACTCAGGTATCACAGAACCCCAGCCTGGTTTGTGCTGGAAGGGACCTCAAAGCTCCTCCAGCTCCAACCCCTGCCACAGGCAGGGACCCCTTCCACTGGAGCAGCTTGCTCCAAGCCCCTGTGTCCAACCTGGCCTTGAGCACTGCCAGGGATGAGGCAGCCACAGCTTCTCTGGGCACCCTGTGCCAGCGCCTCAGCACCCTCACAGGGAAGAGCTTCTGCCTAAGCGCTCATCTCAGTCTCCCCTTGGGCAGGTTAAAGCCATTCCCCTTGGCCTGCCCCCACAGGCCCTTGTCCCAAGCCCCTCTCCAGCTTTCCTGAAGCCCCTTTAGGCACTGGAGCTGCTCTAAGGTCTCCCCTTCAGGAGCCTTCTCTTCTCCAGGCTGAAAGCACACCAGGATGTATTCCTAAAATAGAATTCCTAAGTTAGGAGCTCACAGTCCTACACATCACACAATACAGGGCAATGAACAGCCCGAGCTGAGCCCCACCACGTCAGACAGAGATATTCCCTGTGCACTCAAATACGTCATAGAAACACAGCCTTCAGCTGAGCACATTTGTTTGGTTTTCTCTTCCATTCCAGATAACAGCAACAGGGCCGGACAGAAAGGATGGAATAAGTGTTTTCTAGCAGTGAAATAATGTATTTTTTTAAGTCACAATGAGTCAAACATTATCTTTCACTCAATCCAGCAGCTATAATTTGAAGAAGAGAGAGTGCCTTGACTTGCAACATCCTTGTCTTAATACTCATTTTGAAATCAAACCCTAATTAATCCATTTTCCACCTTTCCACGTTTGAAATACTCCACAAAACTCAAATAACTGGGGGGGTGTGGGGGTGGGAGAACAGAAATATAAAAGACCCAAATGAACAACAAACCCAAAGCCAAGACCCCCTCATTGTTCTCACCCAATACCAGCCAAATCCACAGATACCTAGTATCAATATACAACTACACCCACTGTTTCAGGATCGGAAAACTAAGATCAGGGTGATAAAAAGACATGCACACTGCAGTCACCACCCATTAGAACAGCAGGCTGGTTTTAGGAGTTGTTATGGGAAGTATTTCCACTTCAAATTCAATTGATAGGCTTCAGCTCTAAACAGAGGTGAAGGATGTTCTGAGTTCATACTCGGAATCAAAGCAATCAGCATACTTATAGTACAACTACAACCAGGGCTTGGAATGAGATGTTTCATGCCTGCCCTTGGTGTGCAACGTCCAAGGGAGACTCTCACCAGATGCTGGGTGGGTTAAGGCCACTTGGGCACGTGAAAGCTCGCTGCCCATCCTGGTGCTGGCACACGCAGGCATTTTGTACATTCAGAGAAAATACAGGTAGGCCAGGAATGCTGTCAGTCACTTAAAGGTCTTGAGTGTCAGCACTTGAGCACCACCACACTCATTCCCTAACCTACTTTCTCCCTTCCTTTTTGAAGCTAACAAAATGACATGTTCTGTTTAGGTTTTCCCTTTCTTGTCGTCATTACGCTTCTATCCTGGCCTAAGCTTGTCCTGCAAATTCAAGAACTGCCTCAGCCTCCCACTACGGAGGAGCTACATGCAATCAGTGGTATGAAGACAGAAGGAAACATTTCCAGAAGCACCTACCTGACTTCAGCTCTCGTATTCCAATTTCAAAGGAAACTGGAACAAACGAGTCATTTTCAGCCAAGCAGAAGTGTCAGAACTTGTATGGCCAAGTCTGATGGGCACGTTGGAAATCTTTACCCTAGAGACTTAAACACCCTAAAGGTTTAAATACCGTGGATTGTAAACGTCACCTAAACTGACACAGAGCGAGACACAGTTTTCAAGTGTGGGCACTCAGGTGTTTCTCAGCATGTGTGACTGCACTCAGCTAAACATGCAGCAGTGCTGAGACAACGACAGAAAGTGAACTGCAAGGATCTCCATCTGCCTCCAACCAGCAGAAACAAAGCTCCCTTGCTGCACTGGCAATGAAGGGAAGATTCTCCACCCCCCATAGGGATCATTCCTGAGCCCCAGGCTGTCCCCTAAGGAGTTTTCCATGGGTCTGTTCGAGGCATTTCCCTGCCCATGTCAGCACAACCCACACACAACCCCAGGGAGGATGAGCTCTATGGGCCCCAATGTCAGCTGCTCACACCCCACTCCCAGGGGGAAAACCAAACGCTGTTGGAAAACCAAACAGCACTAAACCGTTCTCTCACTGGAGAGAAAGAAGAGCATACAGCAGACAGGAAAAAAAGGACAGCATATTAAAGTCATTAAAATCCTATGCAGTAACAGCAGTGAAGTGCCAGCCAGATTGGTTTTGGGGCCGCTACTCTGGTCAGCTCCTAGAAAGGTAAATGTGAGGTTTTAAATGTGAAAGTTCATCAGTGCAGACAGAGGAAACACAGAGAGCAAGGAATGCGTGGAGAGGGAGAAACAGAGAGAGGCTGGTGTCTCAGAGTGGGTTGGGCTGGAAAGAACCTTTAAATTCCATCCAGTCCAACACCCTGCCATAGACAGGGGCATCAGAGGAGGTGAAAAAAGAGCGACCCACCCACAGGTAACCCAAACTCCATCTTCTGCTGTTAGCAAGAGTATGCAGCGACAAAAAACAGGAAATGTTTATGCAGCAAGAATGCTTAAGTAAACAGAAATGTACCCAAAAAAATCACAGCATCCATATTCATGAGCTGCACGTGCTCATAAAACTTTGAGGAATATTTGTGGATCTAATACTGCATTAACATTTTTAATGAAGCAGCAAAAGTACTCAAGGAACGGAGCAGCGCGGCACAGCACCTCTCCACTGTACACATGTTTATTCATGAGCTCCCAGGTCAGCACTGCAGCAGGTTATTAGTGGATGTGGATGGCTGGCAGGAGCCAACCAGCCTGTTATCAGAACTTGCTTCTGGCAGTCAGAGGGGGAAGAGAGCCATTTTCTCCTCTTTGCAGAAGCGTAGCCAGGTCAGCACCACCAGGATCTAGGAAAGGCTATGCCACACAGGCAAACTGCCCACCAAAGCTATTTTAAGTCATTCTTCTCTAAAACACTGGTCTCCAAGACAGAGCATCTGCACGTACAGCACATGCCGGCCAAGTAAACAGAGCCTGCACAGAGCATCGAAGTGCAAAGCGTGCTGCTGCCCTGCTGCCACACAGTAATGTTCAGGCTGCTTTAAACACGTCAGAGAAAGATCCATCACAGAGCCAAGGCGTGAGGTTTGCTGGGGGGGGGGTGTGGGGTGTGAGGGGGAGTGGGACACAGCCCTGGAGGAGCCAGGCAGCTTCTGCAGCAGCATCCCTATCGCCAGAGCCTCCAGCCTCATCCAATCCCGAGCTGCGAACAGGGACAAACCCCAGAGGAATGCTGGCCGCAGTGGATCAATCCCTGGAGCAAGGGAAGGTGGGACTGCGTTAGTGAGGGACACTCTGACCTCACTGTCCTGTCCTCTTGGGACGCATTGTGAAAATGCATACCCTTACCCTACCTTGAGGTCCAGCAAACCTTGACTAAAGGTGGGGCGTTTAATTAAAGTATGTATCTCCAACTGAAATTTGAAATCAGAAATGAAAAATGGATTAAAGGAACTGGAAATGGTTTCCCAGTGCAGCTCAGGTGAAGTCTATCAAAGCAAGAGTTCTTGTTCATTACTGAAATCACATCAGGTCACAGCACGGAAACTTATTCCTCAGCTGAAGAGGAAGGGCCCCACCAACAGAAACAGCGGCTGACAGCTCCAACACATAACTCAAAAGCAAAGTCACAAACCGAGCTAACACCATCTTTACTGCGCCTGAACAGCACCAGTACTGCTCCAGAAACTGACCCGGCTGCCACCAGCCCTGACTCCACGAGCACCAGCACAGAGGGGAAAGCGCCGACGCGCAGAGCAGCCCCTGCACTCGCCAGCCGGCAGCGAAGCACACCCGAACAAGCCCCATTTTGCTACAGAAAGCTACATTTTATGCTATAGAAAGCTACATTTTGCATGGCAAGGGAGTCACTCGCTAGAGCAGAAGCGTTCCCCTCTCTGGTCACGCTGAACGCCCAACAACAAACACGCTCCAGGAATGCCAGCGAGTCACCAACACCAGCTAGCAGCAGCCAGGAAGCTGTCTAATCTGACAGCTCCGGATTTCGTCAGTGACAGGGCTCGAAAGTGGCTGCTTTGGGCACTCTTAGAGGGAGGAGGAGGCAGGAGAGCAGCCTGAACAGCAGCCAGCGACACAGCGGGCTCTGCTCAGAGAGGGAATCGCCTTTAGGCTTGAGCGACGGTAACGGGAGCACACGGCAGTGATAAAGGGGAGTGAGCACACAGCAGTGATGAGCTGACCAAGTCCTACCACTTCCGTCCGCTGCTTTACTCTCAGGCACTGGACAAGCCCACCACCATTACCAGGAAAATTATTACAAGCATTTGCGCAGCGTTTATTTCATACAAGCAGACACTTCATGTGTACAAGCACTGTGGTGATCATCTGCCAGAGTTTACCAAACTTGGTGAAACGACAAACTGCATCCCCTGAGTGCACACACATCAGTCACAGCGTGTGCTTCAGGCCAGCCTCCAGCAGCCACAGCAAACCCCGAGCAGGAGAACAGCACGTTTGCTGTAGGGTGCCTGGAGATGCGCACCCAGGGCTGGCGCCCGGAGCCAGCCGGTCCCGACACACAGGGCAGCAGCTCCCCGCTGGACGTGCGAACCCCGGGAAAACCTCCCTGCTCGCTCGGTTCCAGAGAGCTCCGCGGCGCCAGCCCTCACCCGCGCACAGCCGCGGGGCTTTCGGAGCCCGGCCGCTGCTCCAGGTGTCCGTACGGATCTGTCCTAACTCACACACGCACAAGCGCTCTCCCTTCGCCAGCACCAACTGTTGCACCCGCCGTGCTTACGGCGACCAGAAACATTCCACACGTTTCTCCCACCATCCTACAGCACTAAGCAGAAATTACACCGGGTTTTCACCCCACAACGCACCGAGCACCGCGGGGCACAGCCCAGCCCGGCCGCAGCGTTACCGGCGGCGGCGAGAGCAGAGCCCTCAGCAGGACCGGGTCCTCCTGCACCGAGCGCCTCGAGAGGAGCAGCCGCGAGGGGCCCGGGCCACGGCACGACCGAAACCGTGCAGTGATACGGAAAGGCTCTGTCGCGACACAAGGCGCTCCCGGAGGATCTCACCGCCGGCCGCGTACCCGGCGCCTCGCTCGGGGCTCCAGAAGCGGCGGAGCCATCCCCACCCCGGCAAACACCGCCCGGCTGCCGGGACACCCCTCCCACAGCAGCACCTGAGGCCGGCCGGGACCGGAGCGGGCGGGACGGGGCGGCCGCGAGCGCCAGGACCGTCGCTGCCCGCAGAGACCCCAGTTACCACCACCGCCCCCCCCCCCGGTCCCGGTTACCCCCGCGGGGCGCGCGCGGCCGCGGTACTTACGTCGTCGAAGAGGGACCCGACGTTGGCGGTCACCAGGAGCACCCCGGCGCCGGCCGCGGGCCCCTTCCCCGCCATGGCGCCGGCGGCGGGCGGGCGGGCGGAAGCGCTGCGGGGAGCGCGGGGGGCGGGCGCGGGGCGCTGCGGCGAGCGGGGCGCCGGGCCTGGCCCGCCCCGTCAGCGCGACTGCTCCCGGCGCGGGCAGCCCGCGGACATCCGCGCCGCGGCGGGCCGGCCGCCCTGCGGCTGCTGCGGGGCCGCGGCGCTCAGCGCTCACCCGCCGCCGCCGTCGCGCTGCTGCCGGGACGGCTCCCGCCGGCGGAGGCTGGCGCCGGGCCGCGGCGCATGGCAGGTCGGCGGGGCGGGACGGGGCCGGGCTCGGCGCTCCCGGGAGGGGCCGGGCTCGGCGGGGCGGGCACCGGGCACCGCGCGGATGCTGCTGCCGCTCCCGGCGCTGGCGGCGGGCGGGCCGGGGCTCTGCGCCCGCGACGTCACAGCGGCCCCGCGCGGCTCTTAAAGGGGCAACGCCGCGCGCGGGGAGCCCCGCGGGAGGCCGCCGGAGAGGCACGGGCGGGGCGGGGCCGCGGGAGCCGGACGCGCTGCCCTCCGCCGGCCCTGCCCGCCGAGACCCGCACCGGCAGCGCACGCGGAGCGGAGCCCGCCCGCGGTCGGTGCCGGGCTCTGCGCCTCGGAGGCGCCGGGCAGCGCCGTGAGCCGCGTGTCCACAGCGCGACCCCGAGTGAGCTTGGGAGAGCCACTGACCCCGAGCGGCAAACTCGGGCTTGGGGTGCTGGGTGAGGAGAAGCTCCCCGTGACCCGGCTTCAGTGAGCGCTTGAGCCCAGAACCCTCCCGTGTGCTGGGTGCACCCCCAGAGCGTGAGCAGCAGCTCAGGGAGGGGATCCTGCCCCTCTGCTGCGCTCTGGGGAGACCCCCCCCCCCCCCCGCAGTCCTGATCCAGCTCTGGGGCACAGCATAAAAGGGACGTGGAGCTGTTGGAGCGAGGCCAGAGGAGGCCATGGAGCTGCTGCGAGGGCTGGAGCAGCTCTGCTCTGGAGCCAGGCTGAGAGAGCTGGGCTGGGGCAGCCTGGACAAGAGAAGGCTCCTGAAGGGGAGACCTGAGAGCAGCTCCAGTGCCTGAAGGGGCTGCAGGAAAGCTGGAGAGGGGCTTGGGACAAGGGATGTAGGGACAGGCCAAGGGGAATGGCTTGAACCTGCCCGAGGGGAGACTGAGATGAGCTCTTAGGCAGAAGCTCTTCCCTGTGAGGGTGCTGAGGTGCTGGCACAGGGTGCCCAGAGAAGCTGTGGCTGTCCCATCCCTGGCAGTGTTCAAGGCCAGGTTGGACACAGGGGCTTGGAGCAAGCTGCTCTAGTGGAAGGGGTCCCTGCCTGTGGCAGGGGTTGGAGCTGGGTGGGCTTTAAGGTCCCTTCCAACACAAACCAGGCTGGGGTTCTGTGATTTGATGATAGAGGAAATCCAAAATTATTCTCAGCATTCAATAGCAAAAAAAACCCACCTGCCAAGTGCTTCTGACCCAGGGAAGCATGGACTTACCGTCTTATGGTGCTCCTCACCACAGTGTAGCAGTGCATTACATCACATCTGCAGATAGACGTGGGTCAATGAGCAGGTCAGCACCTGCAGAAGACAGCCATGTCCAGTGGTGCTGAACTTGGTGAGCCCATCCCGTGTAGTCTCCTCTTTGTGGCACATTTGCTGGTGCAGGAGTGCAAGGGGAGCGACAGAAGCTCTGCTCAGTCATGAGCGCTGCTCTTCTGCATTAGAAGGAACAAATTAAATATACAATTAAATAAAACCCATGTTGAAACTGTGGAATTCTGCCTTCTGTGCGGGATACATGCTGAGCTCCGGTGGGCTGTGGCACACAGGCAGGTGCAGTGTGGGATGTGCTCATGCCCAGAGGCACTTTACGCTGCTGGACTCCTCTGGACAATTTCTTCTAAGGCTTTATGCAACTCCCAATACATTGGTTGCACCAAGTTGCACTGTAGGCACTGTGATCCTACCAGGACGCAGCCTTTGGAGGTATCGGAAATGAGCTGGACACAGACACCGTCCTGATATATCCCGACATGTTCACACACAAAGGAAAATGAGGGCCAGCGGGAGCGTTTGTTGCTCTGTTTTTGGCACAGTCTCACAAACTGCAGCCCCCAGTGATTACATGGAAGTCAGGGTGTGCTGGAGGAAGCTGTGTCACATCACACGTGCCTGGCAGGGGATCCCAAGCCATGTGGCATCCAGGTGGAAACTTTGGCAGTGTGCAGGAGCAGGAAACTACAATAAGAAGTGCCTGCAGACCACAAGTTACTTGTAAAGAACCTGGGTGACAATCGCCACACTGCAACCCAGAGGTGCTCAGCCAGTTTCTTTGGCAGACGAAGTACTACAGCATGAACATGTCACAACCACGCTAAGTAAATCGATGTCTGACCGATGGCTGAGCTGCTGAATGTGAATCTTGTGCCTTCTTCAAGGAGAGGAGTGGATCAAACACGAGAACACAGGAACGTGAAAGACAGCATCGTCTATAAAGTGTTCCAAAAGGATTCCTGGGAGCTGACTCGCCCAGCAGTGTAGTCTGAGTATTTTCAGTCTTGGCGCCTGCCTTGAATGTTAACTTTGAGAAAAGGGCTCAAGAATCAGATTGGTTTTCACTAAGTAGGTTTGCCACAAGGAGGGAAAAGATGATCTTGAGGCTGAATATTAGCAATAAGCCTGAGGGTCAGAGAAGTGCCCAGCATCACCAGCTTCATGAATTTCCATTACACACTCTGGAAAAAACATCACTACTTGCATAGATGCCACAGAAAAGTGGTCCTTTGTGTTCGGGCTACTCCTTTTTTGACCAGTATTTTCAGAGCTTTTCTCACTGAAATAAAGCGCAAGTGAGGTAACGGAGTTGTGTGACATTATTCACTGGCAGCTTCATAGGAAATGTGGTTGAAACTGGCCCAGAGGAGGGCTGTGCAATATCCCAGAACTCCTGATGCACCTCCTGAAGGGTGCAGACCAACACAGGCACCATGTGCAGTCAGAGGGGACCCAGGCAGGCTCTTGGCACGGCTGCTGGTGGGAAGGCAGCAAATGGGGAGCAGGGCTGGGCACGCACCAAGAGTCCCATTGATCCTCCCCCCATAGCTTCCCAGAGCCGATGGCTGGGCCTGCTTTCGAGGTGGGGCTGGAGATGGCCGTTGCCTGTTGTGGAGTTTGCTACCAGGGAAAGTTTGGAAGCAAATTCATCTCTTTCAGTTGAAAAGCAGTGTGAACCCTCCCCCAGCAGCTCTGGCCAGGCTGCTCCCTGGGCAGCAGAGCTGAGGATTAACAGCAAACAGATTTCCAGTCAGCTTTTAGACAACAAGCACCACATTTGGTGTTTTTCTGCTCTGGTCCCGTCCTGCAGCCCCCAGCATGGGCCTGTGAAGCCACCATGCCTCCAGCACCATGAACGCTCCCTTTTCCACCCTGCGCTTCCCGGGGCTTGGCCTCACCAGGTCATCCTCTGCCTCATCCCGTAGGCTCAGCTGTGTCTCCTGCTACTGCAGGACAGCCCATGCTGTGTCCATGCTGCTGCAGCCCCGCCCTTTGCCATGCAGGGACATGGACTTGCTGGGCTGTGCTCATCGGTCTGGGTCAGACTCAGTTTTGGCTGGGTGCTTGGAGCTCTGGCAGCAGGACATGGGCACATTCAACCTGAACAGTAATGCAGTGCTTACCTAAATCATTCACAACTGTGATTTCCTCAGAATCACAGAATGGTTTGGGTTGAAGGGACCTTAAAGCTCCTCCAGCTCCAACCCCTGCCACGGGCTGGGACACCTTCCACTAGAGCAGCTTGCTCCAAGCCCTGTCCAGCCTGGCCTTCAGCGCTGCCAGGGATGGGGCATCTTACCTTCACTCCTATTGCTCCATTTTGTGCTGCTTTACAGCCTGAAAGTTGGACTCTCAGGAAAGACCCCCCAAGAGTCAAAAACCAATTTTCAGAATTCCAAAGTCATTCACAAATGTTCTAGAGATTATTTGAGGTGTTAAATGCATACCTGGGTCTGCAGCAGGGGCAGTGTTGTGGGGCTGGTCAGTGCCCTCAGGGTGCTGTCAGATACCATCAGCCTCAGAGACTGGCTGTGCCTCAAACCAACCACCTTGTTGCCTAATGCAGTTGCTCCTTACAGGGTCTGCAACTTTTGCTCAGAGCTCTTTGCTGAAGAACCCCCAGCATTCCAAAGACCTGAACCTGGGGGCTGCATGGCTTTTGTGAGTGTGGAACTCCACACCCTGCAGCACCATTGGTGCTTCAGGCGCTCAGCTGTGATTCTGTGCAGCTGCAGCCCATCGGGGTTAGCCCTGAAACTTCAGCTGACAAACACTGGGGCTGTTGAGGGCTCAGCCCAGGTGTGCTGTGTGTTCTGTCTCTCGATGGCACAGAGAAGTGATGTTTCCTCTGAGCTGTGAGTGAAGAACATGGGCACTTTTGTGCACCACAGCCTCCCTGGACCATTGCTTGGTGTGTGCATCGCCTGCTGCCTTGCAGGTTCATGTGCGGGCAGTGACCCTGCTCGGCCAAGTCTACCTGCAATTACAGGCAGATTTACAGGTCAAAATCACAAGCAGACTGGTTTCCTTAAGGCTGCCAAGTCCCACGTGCCGGCTGTCAGATGAGTGGTGGCTGCCTATGCATGATGGCTGTGCTGGTGCTTTTCAGTCCCTTTCCATGCACACCACTCAGCTCTACTGCAGTTGCCTGTCTTGGCAAGGAGAAGGTTACCCAGCCCAGTGAGAGCCATTCCCCAGCAACGTCGGGGCACTGCCAGGGTGCTGTTCATGCAATGGGCAGGAAGCACAGGAGTGCAGGCCGGCTCTTCCTCCCATGTGTCCCCTCTCCAGACACCAGAGGTGGCCCTTGCGAGTGCCAGCTTGTCAAGCCTCTGGAACTGGGAAGCAGTGGCACGGCTGTGAGACAGGACTCTGCTCTGCAGCCCAAAGGCAAGGGGATCTCGCCAAATGTTTGCAGCCTGGATTCAAGGTTTTGAGCCCCAAACCAAGCCGTGTCTCTCAGCAACATGCTTTTGCAGAGTAGGCGAGTAAGCCAGTGGGAGGCAAGCAGGTCCTGGTGTAACACAGAGGGGTGGCAGGTCACCACCAGCACCCTGCTCCTTCTCCGTCCTTCTCCTCTTCCTTCTCCTCCATGTCCTTGTCCTCATCCTCCTCTTTCTCCTCCTCCACCCGCCCTGGGAAGACTTTGCCCGCCACAGAGGCTTTCCTGGGATGACCGGTGCTCCGTTACCCTCTGTTCCTCAGAAGGGGTTTCAAGGAGCTGTTGGATCCAGGAGAGGCCAGTGTGTGGTGACACCTTTCCCTGCCGTGGCTGGGGGTCCTCACGCTGGCAGATGTTACAGCAGGAGCTTCTCCATGTGTTCCCACAGCTGGCAGTGGGTGATGTTCACCCTGCGGCACCATCCATCATCTCTCTGGTGGGACAAAGGAGCTCTTCCGCAGCACGAGCATCACTGCATGCCTTCAGGTACCAAATAACTGAGGGTGATGGAGGCAGCCAAGGGACTTATGGTCAGCTTATGTCTGGAGATCAGGCAACGGGACACTCGCATCCTGATTATTACAGCCCTCCACCTTGGCCTCAAGACAGCTATTTCTGCCCACCTTTGAATCAGAACCAATCGTAAGTTGTTCTGATTTGTTTTATGCTAAGCATGCCAAAGTAGGAGTAAGAACAGAAAGGATAGCACAGACTAAGATCTGCAGTGAGATTGTTTCTTTCAGCTGCTCAGGGACCGCAGAAGTTACACAGAGCCATTTTCTTTGACATAGCTGACTATCTTTAGAGTTTGCCCTTCAAAAGCCAGCACAGTTGGTGTTCAGTGTGAATGCCTGTCCCGGGTACTTCAAAATTACACTGTGAAATTTGCAGTTCCACAGTTACTGCCAACAGGGAAGCCGGGCAGCAGCAGAAACCTCAGAGCCCAGAACAGCAACTCTCCAGGCCAAGTCCTTAAAAATTTGTTTCCTTTCACAGACCTCTGTAATCACTTGCTTTTATATTTTCCCTGTGTTTTATGACCACTCCAAAAGGAAAGAAGCTTGGGGAGACACTGGCACAGGGTGCCCAGAGAAGCTGTGGCTGCCCCATCCCTGGCAGTGCTCAAGGCCAGGTTGGACACAGGGGCTTGGAGCAAGCTGCTCTAGTGGAAGGGGTCCCTGCCCGTGGAAGGGGATGGAGCTGGAGGAGCTTTGAGGTCCCTTCCAACACAAACCATCCCATGGGTCTGTGAATTCATGGTGACAGATGGAATGTGCAGTTGGAGGCTCTGTCCCACCCCAAACTGGGGCTCCCAGCCTGGGGAAGTCCCCTGAACCACTTCCACCGCTGTTCCTGCACCACTGCAGCTGCAGTGTGCACAGGGGTGCTCTGTAGGCTTCACTACTGGCTAATGAGAAAGGGCAAGAGTGAGGTTTTCATCTCCATCTTTCAGAAGGCATTTCTCACCAAGCATTCACTGGATTAGCACTGTAAGGATGACTGGCGCCGTGCTTTCCGGCTGCACGGGTATCCCACAGTGGGATCTGGATCTAAACGGTGAGGCACCGGCAGTGATAGGTCTATTACTGTATTTCCTGGAGCCTAATGGAAGGCCTTTCCCACTGCTGACTGATAATGTCTTTCATTAAAGCTTAGCCCTGCCATTAGACGGCTGGTTTTCCCTATCCAGCATTCCACAAGTGTCCTCACAGCAGGACCAGTGCCATCATCGATCTCTGGTGAGCTCTTAACCCCTGGCTGTGCTGTTATATCACACACATTTCCAAATGGAACTTAACTGACTTCCATAATAATCGAGGTGTGACTGAACCTACACATTTTGAGTTTCTTCCTTCAGTGTTTGTCACTCCCCCAGTGAAGGCTAACAGAGAATTTTGTCCTTTTTAAACAAGCTAAACTAAATATTAACATAGGAGCAGAACAACCGCTGCCCCCGGTTGTGTTTGCAACTGCTGCTTTTAACCTTCTTGCAGAATAAAAGATGGGTTTTACAGTCTTACGATCCCAGATGGGTTTGGGTTGAAGGGACCTCAAAGCTCCTCCAGCTCCAACCCCTGCCACGGGCAGGGACCCCTTCCACTAGAGCAGCTTGCTCCAAGCCCCTGTGTCCAACCTGGCCTTGAACACTGCCAGGGATGGGGCAGCCACAGCTTCTCTGGGCACCCTGTGCCAGCGCCTCAGCACCCTCCCAGGTAAGAGCTTCTGCCTAAGAGCTCATCTCAGTAGACAGACAAACAGGTAACACAGCTCAGCCTTCCCGTGCTTTTAGGGAAACGCTTGTTCTACCAGGCACAAATTTGCAATATGATAAATACAGGGGGCAGAGGGCTGGAACTGGAGGAGCTTTAAGGTCCTTCCCAACCCACACCACTCTGGGATCCTGTGATAAAGGAATTAACGACTTATGCTAAGCAATTTCCTGATGAAAATTATCAAAAAGCTCACCCAGAAGCCAGCAGTTTCATTATAAGGAGGATCACCCACCCCTGGTCATTTGAAGTGATTACACTGGGTTTGTATGGCCAAGGGGACACTGGGGATGTGGTTTGGCTGCTGTCGGTGGCAGAAGCAGGTTGGGAAGGGACCGGGGGTGGTCTCAGCCCCTCCTCAGGGTATTTCTCAGCAGCCTTTGCAGGGTAGCTGCAGCTGTCCCGGTGTTGTAAGCAACGAGTTCATCGGATCCCACACAGGGAAGTGATTCATTTATAATTTAAACCACTTAAAGTTTCTCAGAATTGGGTTTCTTTTAAGCAAGGAATGTGATGTAATTTGGGTGTGTGTCCATGTGCTAGGTCAGTTCTGCTGCCTCCGCAGGGCTCCCAACCCTTCACTGACTGAGACAAACTATCAGGTCCCTGGCACAACAAACCCTCTCCTTCTTCTGCTCCCAGGGTTTTCCAGAAACCTGGTTTTCCTCATCTCTGCTATGCCTCACTCCAACCCTGGTGGTGGAGCGTAGTGATGGGACAGCGCGGTGAGGATGCAGCAGCAGGCTCCGCATCCTCCTGGGGATATGAATTATAGCATAGTCTGGGTTGGAAGGGATGTTCAGAGGTCATCCAGACCATAGAATCATAGAATCGTTAGGGTTGGAAAGGACCTTAAGATCATCAAGTTCTAGCCCCCCTGCCATGGGCAGGGACACCTCACACTAAACCTTCTCACCCAAGGCCTCTTCCAACCTGGTCTTGAACACTGCCAGGGATGGAGCATTCACAACCTCTCTGGGCAACCCATTCCAGTGCCTCACCACCCTCACAGGAAAGAGTTTCCTCCTCATATCCAATCTAAACTTCCCCTGTTTAAGTTTTAACCAGTTACCCCTTGTCCTATCACTACAGTCCCTAATGAAGAGTCCCTCCCCAGCATCCCTATAGGCCCCCTTCAGATACTGGAAGCTGCTCTGAGGTCTCCACGCAGCCTTCTCTTCTCCAGGCTGAACAGCCCCAGCTCTCTCAGCCTGTCTCCATACAGGAGGTGCTCCAGTCCCTGATCATCCTTGTGGCCTCCTCTGGACTTGTTCCAACAGTTCCATGTCCTTTTTATGTTGAGGACACCAGAACTGCACACAATGCTCCAGGTGAGGTCTCACAAGAGCAGAGCAGAGGGGCAGGATCACCTCCATGACCTGCTGGTCACGCTCCTTTTGATGCAGCCCAGGACACGGTTGCTTTCTGGGCTGCAAGCGCACACTGAAGCTGGCTCATGTTCATTTTCTTATCAACCAACACCCCCAAACCATCCCCCCTGCAATGAGCAGGGACATCTTCAACTAGATCAGGTTGCACAGAACCACATCCAGCCCTGCCTTGGGTGCCTCCAGGAATGGTAAAACTGGCCCGAAGGCAGTCAGGTCGCAGGACGTGCTTCCCGTGGCTCCTGCAGAAACAAATGCTGGAGAAAGCCACCAATCCTGGGCCCATCCCAGCAGTGGGCTGGCAAAGTGGAAGCTGCTCCTTACGAGGCTGGTCTCTCCATCCCTGCACGGTCTGCCTGTGGGTTGGTAGAATAAGGTAAATGTCATCTGTCCCATTCAACATGGGGACTGTATTTAGTATATACCCATAGATTACACAGCCACTTCCATTCACACCCTGTTTGCTCCATATCTTGGGGCTGGGACAGGGAAGGTATCGGGGAACAGAACTTCTTTTTAACTGAATTACACAAGCAGTAATAGTGTCAATATCATTGCAAAAAAGCCTATTACCTAATCAGCTACCATTAAAGAAACAGATTAACATGGTGTCTGCTCTCACAGGACCATAGATATTTTTATGGGATGTGGCATTATAAAAAAAATTCCCTAGACTTCAGCTTAATCTAGAAAACTCATTAAATAGATTCAATACACTGTGGAATTCTATATAGAAATGTTATTGTTAAATGGACCATATTTCTCTGCTGCCTTTGCCCAATCAGTTTTATCTTGTAGCATATTTTCCACTTTGGATGAGATGGGAAAGGTTCAGAACCGATGCACACATTGACCTGGCTGATGTACCAGGTGGGAAGATGGGAGAGGAAGGGTCATAATTCATAAATGAGTTCACCACTGAAGATGAGCATAGCATGAACAGACAACCAGGACTAAACCATAACCTGCTGAGGCTTCAGATTCTCAGCCAAGGTTGCTCCAAAAGGCAAACTGAACACCAACATCTATTGCGTCTGTTGTGCTGTGGCTGAATCACCAACACTGGGGTAATCCCTCAGTTTGGAGCCATCAAAGTCACTGTGAGAGCTGATCCATGGAATGGCCAGAGGATGCTGCCTTCCTGCTGCACCCCCTAAGGGTCTTCCTCCGAGGGGTTTGGGCACAGGCCACCCCAGCACCTCCCACCCAGCCTGCAGCAACAGTCAGCAGTGTCCCATCCACCTCCGAGGGCTCAATTCTTCTGCCACAGACAGAGATACCACCATTGTACGAGTGGGTGCTGCTCCCCTGAGCTACAGCAACACAACGTACCCGAGCGCGGGGCATCAGCCTGCAGGAGAATTCTGCTGAGATGAGCCCCACGGTGTGTCTCACCTGGGCCCACCCACCCAGGATGCTGTGTGCTCTTGGAGAAGCTGCTGTCAGGCCAAGCTCAGGACCGCCGTTCTTCTTGCAAGGCCCTCTTGCTTAGAGCCTATACAACCAGCAGATTAAAGGATGTGATGTCATGAAGAGAGTGATCAGTAGCTGTGCTCCTCTGGAACAGTTAATGGTAATATGTGTAAAGCTTTAAATTAACAGCAGAAGGCACAACTGCAAGGACCGCCTTGAGACTCTTCAAAAAGTCCTGCAGGAGCTGAGGCTCATCACAAACTTCACTGTCTTTCTGCAGGAACTGCACTTACAAAGCAGTCTTGCCCACTTGGGCGTTATTATATCCCATATCCATATGGATGCTTAAGTGCCACACACAAGAAGAAAATGCTTTATAACATGTACTTTTACCACCAGAAAGCAAATGAAGTGACAGCAGTTAATTCCCTCACTAACTGCACACCAGCACCAACAGGGAATCAATCAGTCTCAAAACATTAGTGGCTGTATAGTGACAAGTCTTAGAAAGATGCTTTGATTCCACTGTTTCTAAAACTACTGCTGAAAGCAGTAGCCCAGTTAAAGGCACTGTACGTACTATGATTCAGTTGAGATGCATTTGTACTGGGAACGTTTTCGGGCTGTACCTCAGAGCGAGCACTGGCACTACCCCTGTGTAATTTCAGCAGCAGTAAGTTCACGTTGTGGCAGGTTTTTAAGGGCTGCGCCCCTGCAGAATGCTTCTGAAGGACCGCGAAGCTGCCGCATCCCCGCTCTCGGGCAGCACGGGGAAGGGACCGCTTCGGAACGGCGCCGGCAGCCAGCCAGCAGCGGCTCCCCCGGGCGCCGCGGGGCTCGCACGTCCCCGTGCCCCCGCCGGCAGCGGAGCCACCCCCGCGCCCGCTGCTCCCCGCGCAGTCATGGAAAACCCGCGTCACAGCCCCAGCGCCCGGGGACGCGAGCGCGCCCTGACCCCGCTGCCCCGGCGCGGGCAGGAGCGGGAGCCGCCGAGCCCTGCCCCGGGACCGGCGCTGCTGGGCGCCGTTAACGGGCGCGGAGGGGCGCCCCGGCCGGGCAGCGGGAGCCCTCCGCAGCAGAGCGCTGCCCCAGGGGTGGCAATAGACGGCTTCAAGCAGCACGCACAACTGCGCGCTCTAATTCTGAATGGCTGTTTCATTACTCAGCGTTGGCTTTTCCTTACTGTTCCCTGTTCGCAAATACTCGCGCCAGGGGAGTCTTACACGCGAGGGTTTTATTCATGCTGTACCGTGTGCAAAGATCAACAGTTGTGCACAGCCTGAAGTCCTGTGTATGTCACATTTTTTATAGAATCATAGAATCAACCGGTTGGGAAACACCTGTAAGATCGAGTCCAACCATCCCCCAGCACTGTGCCTGCAGCCCTGCCCTGGGCAGCCTGTTCCAATGCCTGAGCACCCTCTGGGGCAGGAATTGTTCCTCAGCTCCATCTAAACCTGCCCTGGTGCAGCTTGAGGCCGTTTCCTCTTGTCCCATCCCTTGTTCCCTGGGAGCAGAGCCCAGCCCCTCCTGGCTCCATCCTCCTGTCAGGGCACGGCTGCAGGGCTCTGCTGCACCATCACTACCCACAGCCTCACCAGTGCTGCTCATATTGCCCTGGGGCACCACAGCTTCTCCTAAAGAGGTCTCAGCACCTTCATCTATCAAGCACAACCCAAGTGAGTTTTGCCATAGACATTCCCCTCCAGCAACGTGGGCTTGAATTTTTGCTGAGGGTTTACATATTAATGCTCCAGGGTGAGAAATCAGTTTGATTTCACTTCTGGTGCATTTACATTCCATTACTGCAAAACCACTGAAGATATTTGTTTCCTGAAAGGATCTAACAAGCCATTAGGACAATTTCCTTGCTATCAGAAGGGAAAGCTCCAGTGTTCAGTGTGTCTTTTGAAAGGCTGGGAATGCTTAATTACTGCGAATTCCTACTGTGTTTTGCCTGGAGCTCCAAGCCAGAGCTTTGATGGCAGCAGCTTTGCTCCAGAGACTGCACAGAGAAGCACTACAGAGTGCTACAGCTCATGCCTGTAGTACCTGGAGTGTTCTATAGCCTTTTTCAGCTGTGAAAGATGAGTGTGCACCGCATGCTGTACATAGGGTATTGCTTTGTGACTGGAAGGCAGCAGCCTGAGGTATGGATGTCACAGCCCCTAGGGTGCTGGATGGAGTGACCTTTTGGAAGTGCCGAGACCCCTCAGTAAATGCTGCTACTTCACTGGCCATGGAGTGCCACGGCCATGGGGTCCCTCACCCATGACCAGGAGCGATCACCCTGTGACACCACCACACCAAGAAGCTGTTGCCCTTGTTCTGTGGCTTGGTTTTTAAATGCACATTTGAAAACGCCACTTATCTCCATGGCACAGAAAAAGAGACGTCTTGAACTGATGTGTCACACAGAGCACTTCCCACAGACCAGACCCTGGCACTGGCTGGTGGTTACAGAACCAGAGCGTTCTCTCAGATCACTCTATTTCACACTGTTACTGATTACAGTAATGCATTTGCACTCTGAGGAAAGCCCTCTCTAAGAGCATAGTTAATTTCATGCCATCTCGAGCTTCAAAGCTGAGTAATTCTCATTCTTAGGCTAATATAAAAATTGAGCTGTTAATAGCAACAGCCTTGCAGGCTGAAAGAGAAGAGGCTCTGCTCCCTCCTGCACTGCAGGATGAAGCCCCTGGCTGTGGGCAGCCATGTTGGGAACAATTTTTGCTTCACCTCCCTCCTACTTTTTGTCACTTGGCACAAGGAGCAGAGCTGAACAAGCAATCACCCTTTGCATCATGGCTTCCTATGTTTAAAGCAACATCTGAGCAGTAAGACCCTGGTGGAAATGTCCCTCTTGCAGGCTGGCAGGAGGAAAAGCAACGCCACTGAGATGATCTCCCTCCGTACCCAGATCCAGCAAGACACAGGGGTTCTCAATGAGGTACCAAGTGGAGACATGACTCCAGAGCATTCTGCTGCTCTCAACACTCTTCTCTTGGGATTAGTGCAACACATCACTGGCACACAAATGCTGTGATGCTCAGTATATGTTCCAAGGTGAGCATGTGCATGAGCAGTTAGGGCAGAAGAGCAGGGGCACACCTCATCATACATCTGTACATCAGTGTACCATACATGGTACACTGAAAACCAGACCAAGAGCACTTCAGCCTGGGTATGCCCTCAACCCACCCAGAGTCACCTGCCCCAGACATAAGTCACCTCCACAGGAAGCGGTCCCAGCTTTAGAAGTACAGCATCACCCAGGCTGGAAAAGCCCTCCAAGCTCCTCCAGTCCAACCCTTACCCCAGCACTGCCCAGGCCACCCCCAACCCATGGCACTGGGGCCTCGTCTCCACGCTGTGTGAACACTTGCAGGGACGGTGCCTGCAGCCCTGCCCTGGGCAGCCTGTTCCAATGCCTGAGCACCCTCTGGGGCAGGAATTGTTCCTCAGCTCCATCTAAACCTGCCCTGGTGCAGCTTGAGGCCGTTTCCTCTTGTCCCATCCCTTGTTCCTTGGGAGCAGAGCCCAGCCCCTCCTGGCTCCATCCTCCTGTCAGGCACTTGTAGGGAGCCATCAGGTCCCGCACTCACCTCCCAGCAGCTCCCTGGTACTTGTGGTGCCTCACGTGCCCCTCACCACGGGCTCCAGCTCTCCATCCCACCCAGCTTTGGCTTTAGCTCTGCTTCCATCTCCCTCTGCCCACCCTCATTTAAGCAGATGCTGTCTGTCTCAGGGCACTCTCTGCACCTGGGTTCCCTACAGCTGATCCTCAGTAAGGACCCAGGTTAACTCCTCCTGTGCCACAGCAGTTGCTCCATGCCCCCACCATGCTGGGTGGCAATGGCAGCACCACTGAGCAGTGCATCCCTTTGTTCCTTCAGCAGCTGAGCCGAACCCACCCTGAATGTCACAGTGGTACGCTCACATTTCAGCAAGGGGGTATGAGAGCTGAGTCACCATCCCATGGCAGCTCCTGGCCAGGTACACAGCATATGCAGCTACAATGCTTCCTATTAGGACTTTCCAGACAGGTTTACTGCTAGAGAACAAGGGATCACACCAAAGTGAAATGCCATCTCTGCTACTGAGTTCCCAGTCCTCCAAAGGGTTAATTTTTCATTGTCTCTCCCTGTCTGGAGCAGGTTTATGGAGAGTTTTCCCTAGGAGCAGGCGCAGTAACTGGGAGTCACACTGTCAGTAAGACAAGTCCCAGAGCAGAGTGTGTGATCCTTGCCCACAAGCACAGCCTGGCCAGGTCCATGCCGTCAGCACAGTCTGGGAGGTGCAAGTGCGAAAGCAGCTCCCTGCCAACGGGCTTTCCACCTCAGACTCCTTCAAATGCCACAGCAGCAACAAAATGAACAGGTGGAAACCTGTGTGAATCGCTTTGAGAGGCTTGCTCCTGCTCTGAAGAGGGATCTGTGCACAGCCCCTGCTCGCAAAGGGTCGGGAGGAGAACGTGGGCAGCAGAGCAGGTTCCTAAAGCTCTGCTGGCTCCAGAGCTCAGGAGGTGGCTCCTGGAAGAGGTTCAAGCGGGAGCATGGGGGGCAGGAACTGCTCTTTGCTTCCCTCTGCTCTAAGGCATGGGAGCAGGTAACTGGGAAGAACAAGGAATGGAGCCACTCCAAGGTGCAGTCTCTTTTCAAGGCGTTCTTCCTCCTCCCCTCTCTCCAGCAGCTCTCAGAAGAGACACCTCACCAGGAGTTCAGTTGCAGAGATGTATTGCTGCGGCATCAGCCTTAAACATGAGCTAGTTGCACTCATCATGTTGTGGTGGGTACCACGTTGCAGTACAGTAATGGTAAGATCTGGACGTGGTGAAGCGCAAAGAGCCTTTTTCTAAAGGAAAGTCATTTCAGGGGCACAAGTCCCTTACTGGTAACACAGGCAAGTACTTGGGAGTAACCTGGCATCTGAAATGACACAGTTATCCATCCCCTTGGGTACCCCCATGGGTGCTGGGCTCCCAGCTCTACACTGCGGTGTGACCCCGGTAGTGAGCAGCTCTGGGACCTGCTGAGGAGCCATCGGGACCCCTTTGACGTGGGAAAGCTCAGCTCTTGGGTCTCACCTCGGGGCCTGAAGTGTACGCAGTGGTTGGGCATCTGCTGCCTCTTCTCATGTGTGACCTTTTGGCCTCCTTGTAACTAATTGGGTGTTCTTCCTTCTGGAGCTGCTGGAAACCAGGAAGAGATGTGTGATAGAGACCACCTACTAGATCTCATTCTGCTCTTATGTAAGCCTGTTAAAAACAGTAATAGCCCCATTAGAGTGACTAGATTTGTATCAGAATAAAAACAGTGTGAGCAGCAGGAGAATTGGCTGCGTTTGGTATAAATTCATGAAAGTCATTTGAAGGCTCTCTGGGAGCATAATTAGAAACATCAAGTCCTGGGATGTCTTCCTTCCTTTCTAATCCAAAGCTACTTTTAAGAGCTGCTGTCAGCTTGAAAAATGGTGTTAAAAGGCAGCTCTGGACAGTTTGAGGGATAATGGAGCCCACCAAATTCCCTGGGAACTGTGGGGCTTAAGCTTGGCTTTTATTCCCCCTGTCCCTGTGCACGACTGCTGGGCAAAAGATCCATTTCACCAACAGGGAAGCAGACACAGGCTGCTTCTGGAACACAAAGGGATCTCAAAGGAGTGAAAGGGAAGTAGCCCTTTAATCTCTCATACTGATTTCATTTGAGGTGAAAGAAACTTTTGCTTTTTGGAGCAATGCTACCTGCAGGATTCTGAGGTGGAGGGATGCCTTTACAGCTCACATGATCCCTTTCAGTGCTGGCAGTGCTTCAGAGTATAGAGAGAGCCTGGCAAGGGCTTGTGCCCATTACATTGTCCAGGGACAATAAATCAAGCATAGAGAGGAAACCCAGTTCATCCAAGGCATTGTTTTCAAAGGCTTCTCTGCCTTGATAAATAATATTTCCCTTTGAGAGGAGCAACAGGGAAGGAAGTACAAAGAGCAGCTTCTGGTCGTGTGTTAGCTCACTGGAGGGTGCTCAGACAGCAGAGCCATGGACACACTGAGAGCTGTTAAAAGGTAGCTAAGGTTGATGTTTTTCCATGCCTGGGAGCCAACTTTTCCTTCCCCTTCTCCCGTGGAGCTTGCACAGGGATATGGAAGGGGACCTGACCTCCTCTTGGTGCTCTCCAAAGATAACAATTATCTTCTCTTTCCTATCCTAGAAAGGTTCATGTTGATGCTTCAGAGAAAAGCTCCAAGTTGGAGGATTTGTTTTCAGTCTGTAGCTCTGAGGTCTCACACGGTCCTGGAGATGCTGTGTTTGGCTTTGGTACAAGGTCAGAAATACTGCGTCATGGAGTTTCCCATTCAGCAGCGGTATTGACAAGGGCGGACTGATTTTGCCCTCCTGCACACAGCATAAATGCTACAGCTACGTGCTTCAACTTGAACTGAGGTTTGGTGTCAGTGTGATGAGCATGGAGCACGGCTACAGCGTCGCCTCTGAGGAGCAGCTCTTCGCTTGTGAGCTGTCAGGAATCCCTGTGGCCCGTGATCAGTCACCAAGATGCAAATCATGTGTTGTGCCAGCCATAACAGACAACATGGGAATGGGAATGGGAGAAAAGACAAGAAGAGGAGAGGAGAAAAGGTGCTGGAGCTAAAAGCCATTGCTGCTCTTACAATGCAGAGCTGTAACAAACTGAGCTGCTCCACGGCTTGCCGAAAGAAAGCAAGGCACAAGGCTCTTGGAAGCCTTTTCTGTGGCTGCCTGTTACTCTGCCACACTGCATCTTCTCAGAATGATCATCCATTCACATTTTTCTTGGAAAATAGCTAAAAAATTATGCATGAATCCTTGAAGATTTATGGGTACAAACAGTGCCTCTTTCTGTAGTACAATAGTGCCTCTGACATTTGAGTAACGTGATGTCTCTGGGGACATCAGTGTTTGTTTCAGTCCCACCAAAGGCTGGCCTGCAACGAAGGAAAAGCTAGAGCTGTGAAACGCCAGCGCAGCCAGTTCCTGCATCCAAACGTGAAGGAGGTGTGAGGCAGCATTCCAAAGCAGAGGCACAGGGATCCCCGCCACCCTGTGCCCCCTTGCACACCCTGCAGTGGCTGCTCACACACCGTTCCAGTGCCCAGAGCGGTGTAAGGGACACAGAGGCAGCGTGTGCGCACAGTTCACCACCAGGCACCAAGGGGACAGCCTGGGAGGATGGTGGGAATTCATTCTGGGATCCCTTGGGACAAAATCAGCTTCACCCAAAGCTTCACCGTCCTGTGGCCTCGGCAGGGAGTGGAGTGGAGAGAGGGCAGAGCAGAGCTGCACGCACTGCAGGGCTCAGCAATAGCAGCTCAAGGGGGGGGACGACCAGTGAATAAGGACTTTGAAAATCAGTTTAATGCTTCCCAAATGTTTGGTGATGCACATCGTGTCCCAGGGATGTGCAGTGGCTTTGGGAGCAGAGCTGAGGCTTTGTAGCCTCTCCCTGGGATGCAGAGGGAACGTCGAGCTGTCCTTGGCTTAGAAGTGGGAAGGTTACGCTGCATTAGGGAGCCAGCGCTGCCTGAATGGCTTTTTCTCCCTCTTAGGTCCAGTCCCTCCTGGCCGGTGGCTGAGCTGGAATGGAGCTTGGGCACCCTGCGCCATGCTCCCGCGGGAGGAGCGGCTGGGAGCCCGCGCTTTGGTCTCTGCCTCCAGCTGATAAATAGGGAACGTAACCGAAGGGAGCAGTCAGAGGAGAGCCAAAGGAAATAACGATCACGACTTGGCAGCTGGGAAGGTGCCATCCGAGCCCTGTGCTGCCCTGCGGAACCGGTGCCAACGTGGGCTCCTTCCCCTGGGAGCTACAGCCTGGCGGCGGGGCACCACACGGAGCCGGGAGGGAGAAGGATGTGGTTGGACACGGCTGGGTGAAACACAGGCCCGAGGCCATGCTGGAACATCTTCCATTCTCTGCATGTACTGCAGGCTGTCACTGCTTGCTGCGGTCGAGGGTGATTTCAGCTCTACTGTGATTTCTAGTAAGGCAGAATGGAACCCCAGGCTCTGGTCACCTGGCTGGGTGACCTGGTGTTGGCTTTGTGGAACTGCTCGATTGGAGACTGGCACCAGACTGTATCCCTGTGTGAAGTCTAACAAAACACTTTTTCCTGGGTGTATTAAACCACCACAGAGCTGTCAGGAAACAGGATAAACTGTCCCCACATCAGGGTGTGAAGTGAAACCCTGACACACCATACCTGTGCGCCCGCGGTAGCGGCAGCAGCACCCTGCAGCCACAGACCACACCAGTGCTGAGAGCTACCACAAGGGTCTCTGCTCTTTAACACAAACAGTCTTCAGTGACAAATATTTTTAAATTCAGAAAAAGATATTCCCAGTGTAACTATAATTTCTTTTTGACTTTTTTTCTATAATTGAGGTGAATTAAGTGCAATTGGAAGCATCTGCTCCTATTTTGGCGCCCAATATAGCGTGGTTTTCTGCATCTCCTGGAAGACGCTCTCCTCCTCCAACTCCCACCAGATCCAGCTAAAAATAGTTAATCTAAATCACATTCTCCCAGGCAAAAGTTCTCTTCAGCTCTCGGGACCTGCCCCTCTGTGCTAAGCAAGAGCTGCCGGCTCCCCTGTCCTGGCAGGAGCAGGGAGGCTCCATGGCCCCGGGACAAGCCCCGCTTTGCCAGAGCAGAGGTGCTGCCACCAGCGCCTCGCCTGGGAGCGCCTGTGGTGGATGGGGAGCAGAGCCCCGGCACGGGACAGTGCCTGGTCCTGCTGCGACCAGCGGTGTCCCAGCTCCTCCAGCGCCACACTGCTGCTGTGAGGCAGGCAGGGACCAGCCTGAGACAGCTCCCCCAGAGCAACGTCACCTCCCGCTCAGCAAAGGGCACCTTGGTCTGGTTTGATCCTCTCCCACCATGAGCATGTGACAGGGGCCACGTCCCCTCTGGCACTGTGCAACAGCAGGTGTGCTCCGCGCGCTGATTGACAGTAGTGAATTTACTTGCAGTTACCCATCCTTGGTGTAAATATGCCAGTGTGGGGGCTTTCCTCGTGTCTGAGTGAAGCTAAACAAGCCTGCCAGTCTTGGGACAGAAAACAGAGGAAACTTGGAAAAGGAAAACTTGAAAACAACTTTGGTTGAGTTCGGCAGATGCCCGTGTTGGAAAGGCCATTGCCTGGTACAGGAAACCTGGAGAGGGGCTTTGGACAAGGGCCTGTAGGGATAGGACAAGGGGTGATGGGTTCGAACTGAAACAGGGGAAGTTCAGTTAGGGTATCAGGCAGAAGCTCTTCCCTGTGAGGGTGCTGAGGCGCTGGCACAGGGTGCCCAGAGAAGCTGTGGCTGCCCCATCCCTGGCAGTGCTCAAGGCCAGGTTGGACACAGGGGCTTGGAGCAAGCTGCTCTAGTGGAAGGGGTCCCTGCCCGTGGCAGGGGTTGGAGCTGGAGGAGCTTTGAGGTCCCTTCCAACACAAACCAGGCCGGAATTCTGTGATTCTAAGACTGATACGAGATGGAGAAATGAAGATGAATACCCTGTGAGTATGGTGCAGTTACATTAGACCAACGATTGGAAACCCAGAGAATTCAATTAAACCTGAAAACTCAACAGGAATTTGAAGCTGTGAGGGAAGTCAGGTGTTTACTCAGGTTTCTTTGTCTAATCCCATGCTAATGCCAACGGTCCTTGACTGTGAAAAGTAAGATTCCCAAATAAATCCCTTTCAGAAGGTGCTCCACGGTACGAAACACTTAAACCACAAAATACCCATCAAGAAATGGCATCGTCTGAGGATGTGGGATATGATGATAGCCCAGATCTCAAGGGCATTTTTTGTTTCCTAGCAGGAATGACACAGCTTTAACATTGTGCCTTTTGCCTCTCTCTTCTAAGGGCAACTTGCCCTGGTTGGGCATGGCTGGGGGGCTGCAGCTCCCTCATTGCTGGGCCATGGTGGTCTGAGCCACCTCCTGCAGGGCCCTGTCACCCCTCCTCACTCTCTCCATCCCTTCCCCAGCCCCCAGGGAGCACAGACAGCGTTTCCTACAGGCTGTATTTAGAAGTAGGAGGGGGAAAGGCTGGGAAACTTGTGCTGGAGGCTCCTGAGTAAACAGAGGGATGGGAGGTGGGGTGGGACCATCTTAACATTTGTCCCTGTGGGAAGCAGCAGTTCTGCCCCATCAGCACGGACACCCCATCCCCCTGTGCTGCTGACGTGCCCGCACAGCATTCCAGGCTGTTTCCATGCCCTGCTCCATGGCACTGCTGCTCTGCGGGGAGCACAGGGCTCCTTGGGTCCATGGCAGGAGGGTGCTCAGGGGCCATCCCACCCTCACACCAGCTGTGGCACATGTGCTGATGCTGGAGCTCAGGCTGACCACCCTCCTCCTCCTGTCCCTCTGCTCACCTCACCCTGAGGCCTCTCCGGGTGCCTGCTCCAGGCACACATGGAGCTGATGGACAATTCCCATTCCCCGGCCCCACCATGGGCACATCCCACCTGCAGCTGGGCCTCTGCTCCCCAGGTCCTGCTGTGGCTGCTGCAGAGGCAGAGAGCTGCAAGAATACGGGGTGAGGAAGGACTGCACCCGGCAGTGCCACAGTCTTTTGGGTACCCAAGGTTCAGGGCACTCTCCTCAAGTCCTACGCAGCATCGTGTTGTATACTCGGGGTATGAGGCACGCAATGGACACAGCATCAGCCCCAGGTGCAAGCACAGCTCTAGAGGGGCAGTTCTATAAACTGCTTCTCCTGTGACACTGGCTCTGCACTGCCTGTGGGACTCGACCCGCTGAGCAGCAGGAGGACCTGAAGGGGAGAAGCCTGATAGAGCTCCTGCCCCCCAGGCCCCTCTGAAACTGCCGCTGAGATCACCCAGTGCTCCTGCCCAGAAAACCCGCTTTCTCTCGGCTCACATCCATCTTGTATTCATAAGGGCTATAAATATATCTTGTGTTCTATACAAATAAGGCAAGCACTGAAAGTATTTATGCATTGCATGCACTCGCAGTGCTCTGGATTCCAGCCTCGGCAGCAGTAAAACCATCATTACCCCATCGCCTGGACGGGAGACAGCTCTGGTGTGAAAGTCAGTTTATCCTGGGGGGACTTTGAGGAGATCTTGCTTCTGCAAAGACTCCAGCTAAACCTGCCCCTTTAAGGCAATGTCCTCTAAAAGAAGGCAAGGTTTCTTGGGGTTTATGCTGCCGCACTTTTAGACTGTTCACAACTCTCCCAGGAATCCTTTTAATATTAGCATCAAATTGAAATATGAGTTATGTAATTATAATTAGAGCACCGTACTCTTGGTAACTCTCACTTCGTTTCTCTCAAGGCTGTTTGCTTCCTAACTTGTACCTAGAAGAGATTTTATCCCCCCCAACAAACAGTTCCCTCCTCCCCCATTAAAGCACAAAGCAAACACCTCACTGCTCAAAACTGATGAGAGCAGTTCTTACAGCAGCTGTGTTTCCATAGAGCTGCTTCTGCAGCCGATGGGAAGGTTTGTCCTGCCCTGTCAGTGGCACCCCTGTGGCAAGAGGAGCTAAAAGCCATGAGGAAACGTGGCATTGTTCTCTGTCAAAGCAGGACACGTGGAATGTGGCCAGGGCTGGACAGGGCAGCCCTCCTGGGAATGCCACAAACACCTCAAGCAAGCAACCCTCCCCGCAGAGGGTGCCCATGGACACTGGGCCGTGCTCAGCCAGGCTGCTCCGGGATCTCATGAGGTCCCTTCCCACCTGAGCTGCCCTGTGGTCCCAGTGCTGATCCAGTGTCAGCTGAGGTGTCAGTGGCACAACTTGGCTTGGAGGTTTTCTGTTTTGTGATTTATGGTCTCCCTGCAAGGCACTCATTGAGGTGTCAGTGCTCCGATTAACGGCGCAGCACGCACTGCCGTGCGCCCTGCTGCCAGCCCCAGGGAGAGAAATGCCAAGTCACGACCTGAAAGCACTCTGACAGCACGGAAGTCAAAGGGCTTTTTAAAACAAGCCCTTAAAAAAGGGCAGTGCTGTGAACTGTAAGCAGCTTTGCATGGTCTTTGAGGACTTGGCTGAACTGGTGCTGACTTACCATGAGCCATGAGTGTCTCACCTCCTTGTGTAATGGCTGGTGGCCTTGAGAAAGGGTTTGTGGCGATGAGATGTCATGAAGTGTCTTAACTCAATGAAAGGCATGTAATAAATGCCTAGGCATCCTGTTATTTACTATTTCAGTTTCATTCTGAAAGTAGAAATTACAGATTAATCTCTTTATGCTGAGGTTTGACATCTGTTAGAGCCAAATAAATGCATTACCAAGTAATTTCCCTTGCTTCCCTTTGACTTTAGCACTCTTGGCACTAGTTTGTGCTGCCACCTTTCATTATTAAGCAGCAATATCCGCAGTGTAATCAGCAGAACCTAAACTCTTCAAGCTACTGGGAAGCACAGGCCTTATTTCATTCTAGAGGAGTTCACATAGGTATTCATCCTTCACATAAGAGACAATGCGGCTGTTAGACGACCAGCCCTTCAGACAGCACCTCTGAATTCCAGCATCTCAAGCATCCAGGGTGATCACGGCCCCGGTCAGTGTTCGGTGGCTGCGGTCCCACCTCTGTGATGCCCCCCTTTCGCTGTGAAGGTCCGGCTGCGTTCACATCCCTTTCCCACGCAGGCACTCTTCCTCCAGGCCTCCCCTGTCCCCGTTTCCCTCACGCTGTGGTCAGGACAGGAGCCCCGTGTGTGCCCGTGCCCTGTGCCAGCCCCAGCCCCGCTCTGCTCCTGTGCTGCTGCGCTGGGAGCCGGCAGCGCGGGGCTGCGCCAGGGATGCGGGGCAGGTCAAACAGCCTGAAGGAGCCCGGCTCTGAGGCTGAGGAAAGCCTCGTCCTCCCAGCAGGCAGCGCGGGGTGCTCGCAGCCAGGAGCCTGCCCGGCACAGATGGAGCGGGCCTCTGGTTCTGGCACATCCAGTTTCTGGATCCCGCAGCAATGCACTCCACGTGCTCCCGACTCGCCCTGGGAGCTCCGCTGGTGCAAACGGAGCTGCTCCCCCTTCCCCTGTGCACGGCATCAGCCTGGGGCAGGCACCGGGTCTGCCTGGTCCCCTTGGCATCAGGAGCCGTCCCAGCCCCACTGGCATCAAAAGACTGGATTCTGCTGGCTGACGGTCCCGCTTGCAGGCTCTGCCAGAGCCATCCTCCGCAGAGGGCCCCCGGAGCACCTCAGAGCACCGTGCCCAGCAGCCATAGCACCATTTCCAAATGAAAATGCTTAACTACACTAATTGCTCCAAGCTTTAAAATGATGCTCACCCTGAGCACTGCTGGCCTCCCTCTGCACGCATGCTCAGAAGGCTCCTGCAGGTCTTTGCCAACAGCTACAATATTCAATCAAAACAACCCCCAAATGTAAGCAAATCATGAACTGAATGTGAGTGTCCAATATAAACTGTAGGGCTCAGGAGCCAGTGGTGGCCAAGCTGGGACCTGCACCGCGCCAGGGCCCTCATCACCATCCCCATCTCCTGCCCTTTCCCAAACAGCCAGGAGCAGCACAACAAATGTGTTCTTAACCTTTGCAAGGGAAGCGGGAGCACTGGGAAGGGTGCTGGCATTTCAAAGCTGCAATCAAGCCCATCCTCAGAGAAAGGGTAACACAGAAGTGTGACAATTTGGCACATAAATGTTCTTCACATCATGCACTGTCAAATGAAAAGATTGTTAACATTCTGCTGGCTTGCCCGAAGGTGAGGGCCATTGTTATGGGTAATATTGAAGCTCAGATAGTGAGTGTCACCCAAAGATAACAGCGGCCAGCATGAAGAGCTCCAGCAAAGCGAGGCAGTTCTCTGCTGGCTGCAGAGAGCAGAGGAAGCCCGGGCAGGGGCACCGGACGTGCCACAGCCCAGCCAAAACCCGGTTTGTGCAGTGGGGACGGGGCTGGGACACGAGCACCCCTCACCGAGCTCTGCCACGGCCCCTGCACCCGCTGCAGCGTCCTCCCAGCCACCCCCAGGGGGTGAACCCCAGCTGTGGCCGTCAGAAGGGGATGTGGTGGGGCTGATACCAGGACACACAGGTTAGAGCAGACAACCACTGTGGGGGCTGTGAAGCCCACCTCGAGGCACTGCCCGTGTGCCGGGGCCCTGGTGAGCCCCACGCTGAGGTGGCTCATTTGGGATAGGATCACAGAACCCCAGCCTGGTTTGGGCTGGAAGGGACCTCAAAGCTCCTCCAGCTCCAACCCCTGCCATGGGCAGGGACCCCTTCCACTAGAGCAGCTTGCTCCAAGCCCCTGTGTCCAACCTGGCCTTGAACACTGCCAGGGATGGGGCAGCCACAGCTTCTCTGGGCACCCTGTGCTAGAGCCTCAGCACCCTCACAGGGAAGAGCTTCTGCCTAATATCTGATCTGAACTTCCCCTGTTTGTTTTAACCCGTTACCCCTTGTCCTGTCACTGCAGTCCCTAATGAAGAGTCCCTCCCCAGCATCCCTATAGGCCCCCTTCAGATACTGGAAGGCTGCTATGAGGTCTCCACGCAGCCTTCTCTTCTCCAGGCTGAACAGCCCCAACTTCCTCAGCCTGTCTCCATACAGGAGGTGCTCCAGTCCCTGATCATCCTTGTGGCCTCCTCTGGACTTGCTCCAACAGTTCCATGTCCTTTTTATGCTGAGGACACCAGAACTGCACCCAATGCTGCAAGAGGGGTCTCGGAGACCAGAGCAGAGGGGCAGGATCACCTCCATGACCTGCTGGGGTACTGAAGAGCTGTGCAGGGGCCCAATGCATGGCTGAGCCCATGCAGTCAGCGTGGCCAGAAAGGGGTCATGGGAGAGCTGTGCTGGTGGGACTGGAGGGAGAGAAGGGCTCCATCAGCCACGTCCCAATGGTGCAGGGAGAGAAGGGATGCCCGGCCTTCCTTCCCAGGGCTGCCTTGAACCAGTTTCCTGAAAACCCCCAAAAGGAGGCTGACACTTGACATGAGCTCTAATAGACTTGGAAAAGCAGAGGAGCAGGCACTTCAACAGGAGCCACTGCTGGTGGGTACTAGATAAGATTTGAAAAATGGTTTCATCCTGACTTGACCTAAATGGAGTGGAAAATTACCATGACTACATTTATCTGAAATCACCAAGTGCATTCTGATTAGTCCATGATAAAAAGGATGATATAAATTGATCCAAAGATAAAGAGAGGGCAAGGAAAATGAGATGAGATTAAGAAAAGCAGCAGATCTAAAAAGGAAGGATAATACAGTGAGTCTCTGAAGCTGTATCAAAAATAGCCGTAGGAACTGGAACATACGTACTTTGGTGCTTCTCTTTCTGCTGGTCGGGCTGAGGCTCGGCCACAGCTCTTGGGAGTCCAAATTGTCCCTTGTTAATCCCAAGCCCTTCAGCAGAGCGCTCATCTTTGGCAGACTCCGTCCCTGGCAGTGATCAAGGCCAGGTTGGACACAGGGGTTTGGAGCAAGCTGCTCCAGTGGAAGGGGTCCCTGCCCATGGCAGGGGTTGGAGCTGGGGGAGCTTTAAGGTCCCTTCCAACCCAAACCAGGCTGGGGTTCTTACTCCTCAGACGGGGCGCACACCTCAGAGAACAGTGGGGTGAGTGGTCCATGGAGCACACTTGCTGCTGGTTTAAGCTCACACTGTGCACCAGCAGGGCCCCGGGTGCTGACGTGGAGCTGGAGCTCCCTTGGGCAGTGCCACACAGCTCAGTGGGGCCGCTTGGCACAGCCCCTGATTCGCTCCTCATGAGCTCCCCTGACCTCGCAGCTGTGGTTTTCTTCCCTGTCCAGTCTGGGGGTGATGCTGCAGACAGGAGTGCTCAGACACAGCCCCGCCGGGGCAGGAAGGAAACCATAATCCTTCATTTCATGTTTTATTTGTTTCTGGGAATCCGAAGGCAATTTCTATCCAAGAGAAAGTTGTGTCCATGACCATGGAGGTTTCTGCCACAGGCAGGGACACTTTCCACTAGAGCAGACTGCTCCGAGCCCCGTCCAACCTGGCCTTGGTGGAACTGATGTTTCCTCAAGGAAATGATACTCGCAGTAATTTGGTCTTCAGATCGTCTTTCTCAGAAAACACATTCTTGATAGCCTAGAAATGGTGTTGCTACCCGTGAACCTGGATCAGACATGGAGAAAGGACTGACAGCCTTCCTTTTTAGCTGCTTTTCTCCCTCTTCAGCCTAATGGCTGGAAGGCGCAGCCTCTCTCCTAAGCAGGAAAGCAGTTTATTTATCTAACCCCTGATGACTGATCTCAATCAGTTTTATCTAAGTGCAGCACTGAAATCCTCAACGTCCTGTGGCACGGTTGCTCCTCTCTGCCAGACCCTGCTGGATGGCCAAGCATGCCTGGTTCATTTAGATAAAGCTCAGAAACAGCCTATTTGGAAAACTGCTCTTCCCATTTAGTATAAACTTCCCTTTCCATGCTCTGTTTATGTCAATGCAGACGTATGCAAATCCTTCCACCAGAGATTTCCCTCAAGGAGCAAGTCAAGGCATGGAGCAGGAGGAAGCCCCATTCCCACCACACTGTGGGGATGGGATTGGTGTGGAGGGGATGCCTGGTGTCCCCTCCTCGTGGCCCTGTGGGGTGGCTCTGTTGGCACAGCCAGCTGCTTTCCTACAGGACACTGGGAACAACTTGAGGCTTTTCTGTTGAAAATCAGTTTTCTGCTGCTTCTTTTCCTTCTGACTCACATAAACCACATATTCTTTAGCAATTTAATTCCTTGCTGCCCTGGTCAGTACCACAATGCACAGCACCATGGATCTCCTTTCACTGGAGAGCTTCCTGCAATATCATCAATCAGGCAAAGATGATTTTGTTTCCCTCTGTTTGGTACTGTTTCAATCAATGTCCACAGGCTCAGCTGTGCCTCGGGGTGTCAGCTCCAGCTGTAGGCATTTTGTCTTTGGAAGGAGGATGCAGTGCAATGTCCAGCCTGGCCCTGCACTCCATGGCTGGGAACATTCAGAGCTGTGGGCTTAGAGTGACCCCTTTTATCACTGCTGGTGTAAAGTTACTCCTGTATCACAGTCTTCAGACACCTCATGATGTTTAACCATGCCAAGTACAAGGTCCTACACCTGGGTTGGAGCAATCCCAGGCACAGCTACAGGTTGGGCAGAGAAGAGATTCAGAGCAGCCCAAGGAGAAGGACTTGGGGGTGTTGGTCGATGAGAAAATGGACATGAGCTGGCTTCAGTGTGCGCTTGCAGCCCAGAAAGCAACCGTACCCTGGGCTGCATCAAAAGGAGCGTGACCAGCAGGTCGAAGGAGGTGATCCTGCCCCTCTGCTCTGCTCCTGTGAGACCTCACCTGGAGCACTGTGTGCAGTTCTGGTGTCCTCAACATAAAAATGACATGGAACTGTTGGAACAAGTCCAGAGAAGGGCCACGAGGATGATCAGGGGCTGGAGCACCTCCTGTATGAAGACAGGCTGAGAAAGTTGGGGCTGTTCAGCCTGGAGAAGAGAAGCTGCGGGGAGACCTCAGAGCAGCTTCCAGTATCTGAAGGGGGCCTATAGGGATGCTGGGGAGGGACTCTTCATTAGGGACTGTAGTGACAGGACAAGGGATAACGGGTTAAAACTTAAACAGGGGAAGTTTAGATCAGATATTAGGCAGAAGCTCTTCCCTGTGAGGGTGCTGAGGCGCTGGCACAGGGTGCCCAGAGAAGCTGTGGCTGCCCCATCCCTGGCAGTGTTCAAGGCCAGGTTGGACGAGGCCTTGGGTGCCATGGTTTAGTGTGAGGTGTCCCTGCCCATGGCAGGGGGTTTGGAACTGGATGATCTTAAGGTCCTTTCCAACCCTAACTATTCTATGATTCTATGATTCTAAGTTACACCAGGAGGTCTTTGTAGTTACAAAGGACATTTCTTCTATATTAAATCTCTATCTCCCATGCTGACCAGCCAGAGAGGGCTATGAGGGCTGCAGAAGTACCGTGCAATAATAAAAGTAAGGTAGACAGTGAGGCAGAGGAGGCCCTGTGCACCACAGCTTTACAGCTTGGGCCTAGCCCTTGTTGGAGGAACTCAGTCTCTTGGGAGCTGGTGGATCCAAGACCACCATCCAGCTACTCTCCAGTCTCACCTTGCTAAAGTCTATTTTCATTCATGTGAGTCTGCCATTGCTGCCATGGTGACCAACTTAGAAATTAATTATATAGAGGCATTAAAGACATTTAAATATGAAAGTTCAACCCACAGCTCTGGCAAAAAAGATTCAAGTATTCCTACATTGCACCCCTCCTCCTTTGTCCCTTGGTGCCTTGGATACCATGGCTTAGACTCACAGCCTGGTTTGTGTTGCAAGGGACCTTAAAGCTCATCCAGCTCCAGCCTCCTGCCATGGGCAGGGACCCCTTCCACTAGAGCAGCTTGCTCCAAGCCCCTGTGTCCAACCTGGCCCTGAATTTCTTTCCTGCACCTACTTCTATGCCAATGTTCACAAATACAATGAGTTTTCTGATGCTTCTTTTCCTTCTGACTCACACAAACCAGGTATTCGGTAACAACTTGGGGTCTCACTGCAGAAAAGCTCTGTCACTCTTTTCGGCAAGTCAGCCCTGCTGCTGACAGGCTTGGCAGGTGAGAGGTACCACAGTGCTCACCCAAACCATTCTGTCCTTCTTGGCCATATCCCATTTTTCACATGCAGCAGCAGCAGCCACGGGTGTCAGTGACTGCCCCACGTGCTGCAGCTTCCAGGGACACAGCACCACCGAGCTCCTGCCCGGCTGGAGGCTGTGCAATGCCTGGTGCCCATGTTGCAGTGAGCCCCATCGCAGTCCTTGTGCAGTGTATGAGGCTGGGGATTAAGCTGTTGCCTTCAGAACGGTGAAACACTGAGACGAGCACCCAGGAGAGCACAGGCGCCCCATAACACATCCTGGGCTCTTGCGTTTTATGCACTGCTTTTTCCATGGGAGGCATGCAAGTACCGAGCAGCGCATCACCATCACCGAGTCTTGTCACGGCTGTGCAGAGGTGGCAAGGGAAGTTTGCAGGGACTGACTTGCTCTTTAATCCAAGTGCAGGTCTGCTTTCCCTGACAAAAGGTGAAGCGAGTTGTTCTCTTGCTGCAGCACTTTCCCAAGTAGATGGGGCTTTTCACTCAGAGCCAACTCCCCACGTGCTGTGACTGAGCTCTCCTGCCTCCTCTCCTCTCCTCTCCTCTCCTCTCCTCTCCTCTCCTCTCCCTCCTCTCCTCTCCTCTCCTCTCCTCTCCTCTCCTCTCCTCTCCTCTCCTCTCCTCTCCTCTCCTCTCCTCTCCTCTCCTCTCCTCTCCTCTCCTCTCCTCTCCTCTCCTCTCCTCTCCTCAATCCCCAGGTGAGCTTTTATCTGTGTCTGACTACGCTTTCAGTGACCTCCCTCCCCACGTGCTGCCTTTGATGCTGGCTGTCATGCAGATTATTTCCGTGCCCTTTTCCACAACAACCATTGACTCGCGCTGCCCCTATTTTCTGTGTGTGTTTTTAATGCATAAGCACGTACCCACCCTCACCTCAATTCCTGTCTGTTCAGCCGTGTGTTCTCCCAGGAGGTGGCCGACTGATGGCGATTCACCCCAGCATCAGGGGTTTCCTGTATCACATCATCCAAAGGAGTGAACAGACACAAACCGCAGGCTGCAGTGAAAGGCTTCACGGAGGGAAGGGATACCCCCGGTACCAGCCCTGTGCTTTCCCACTGCACGAGGCCATTTGCTCTGGCAGCGGTGCTCCGCAGGGGCCAGTTTACATCCCCCTGCTCTGACCCACTCCAGTGGGAACGACTCCTGACCTAACTCTGCAGATGCCTTCATTTGCTCTACTGAGGAGGACATGAAAGCCCCCTGTGTGGCAGATGCCTTTCGCCTGCAATGCCTGGTGGGACGAGGGCAGATGTCCGGATGCTACAGATAATGAAGGTAAGGTTCTCTGTACCTTATTTCAGAGACAGCCCAGCCCTTCCACCAGCTGTTGCTCAGGGACTGATTGCTTTTTAGCTTTATCAGCCTTTGCTGACCACAAATAACAACGGAAGCAAACAGAAAACAAAATCAAGAAATGTACTTAAAGAAGAGAACTGTAAGCATGCAGCTTGCCGGACAAGCCTGTAACGATGACTGCTGTATTTCACATGCAGATAGAGCTTGTGAAGAGATGAGCTAAACCTGCTGACTGGTAGTAAATTCTCACAGACATTTAGTCACAACTACCCATGTAAAGGTTTAAATCTGCTCTTCCAACACAGCCTTTCTGGGAGAGGAACAGAGCGGATGGAGGGAAATGGTTAAAGGTGAAAGAAGGTAACAGGGGATGGCAGAGAGCAGAGAAAAGCTGCTCAGATTAGCACTTGTTGAGGGTTATCAAGGCAGACAGATCACTGGATTTCTAAAGATCAGTGCTGCACCGTCTTTCACCTAGAGGCATCCCAGAAGCTGTTTTGTAGTTATAAAAGGAAATGTTGCACCTCTCCAGTCACTAACATCTCAATTAGAAGTCTCTTAACGATCAGCCTGTTCAAGAGCAAGGCCTAATCCTGATTAATTTGACAGGTTCTTGGGCTGACTGGTGGGGCTGGAGATGTCAGAAGAGAGGGCTGATGCAGGCAGCAGGCAGAGGCATCGACCTTGTCTCTTTGAAGCAGAGATCCCATCGGGATGGAAAGTGCAGGTGACCCATAGGGGCTGAGCACCAGGATCCTTCTGGCTCTCTGGTGAGAAGCAGCTGGGTCCTCAGGAAAGCGGGTGTTTGGTGGCCAGAAGGACTGGGTTAAGCAAGGCAGAACCATCCCTTGTGTGATTTTGTTGGCTTTAGGGAACATCAGACAGGAGGAGGGCAAAGCGAATGTGTGGAAGGTGGGCACAGAGGAGCAGTACCAAAGAAACAAGAAATACTGGCATGGAGTAAAGAAAAAAATCAGCTTGGTACGGGCAGCTCTCGGGGTGAGCAGGACGGGGCTGTACCTCCTGCACCCACCACATGCACCACTGCTGTCCCTGGCGTTCAGCTGGGGGCCAGGAATGCACCTTGAGCGTCTCATCTGAACCCCTCTCACAAGCCCCACACTGACAGGCAGAAGAGAACGTGGCAAAGTGACGTGTGGCACCCAGCGTGCTCCTCTGCTTTGGGAAACTCGGATGTGTTCTCACCGCAAAGCTGCGCATTCTTCTCTCAACATCAGCAGAACAAAGCGGGTTTCTTTGACAAGATGCCGTGTTGATGGTTAAACAACATTATCACTTTGTAAAGCACATGGAAGTGAAAGGAAGCTCTCGGCACAGTCTGTGAGCAGAGGTTGTTGCTTTGTTTGCTGGACAAAGCGTTCTCATTTGTCCTGGATGTCAACCCAGATGCAAAGCAGTGTCCAGGGGTGCTTGAAGGGGAAAGGATTAAGAAAGTGAGCAAGCGTCCTCCCTTTGGGTGTGTGAGTCAAGAGACAAGGGATTTTCTTGTGTCGCCAATGACTCCAGATCCTCCAATCTTGTACCTTCACACAACAAAGCAAAGGAGGCTTCTCTGTGCAATTATACCATATAAATCATTAACCCCAGACAAGCTGCAGCAGTCCAGGGAGTTCTCACTCATGGCAATGATCTTGCTGATTTCAATGTGCTGTCAGGGTGGTCAGAGATTGTCGATGTCAATTTTAGCTTTAGTATAGAAACCGTGGATGTTAAAAGCAAATTATCACCAGTATCTCCAGCCAGCCGATGCTCAGACTCACAGTGTGTCATGGGTTTAAGCCTCAGCCATTGTTGTTCTTTTTTAACCACAGGAAGCCTCAAGGAGTTGAGCTGTGCAAAAAAAATCTGATGTTTTTACACATCAGTGTAGGTCTGTAGAGAACTGGCAATGGGTCACCAAGAAATTAAACAGTAGATAGAAATGACTCTATGTCATAGAATCACAGCATCAACCAGGTTGGAAAAGAGCTTCAAGCTCCAGTCCAACCATTCCCAGCACTGCCCAGGCCACCCCCAACCCATGGCACTGGGGCCTCGTCTCCACGCTGTGTGAACACTTGCAGGGACGGTGCCTGCAGCCCTGCCCTGGGCAGCCTGTTCCAATGCCTGAGCACGCTCTGGGGCAGGAATTGTTCCTCAGCTCCATCTAAACCTGCCCTGGTGCAGCTTGAGGCCGTTTCCTCTTGTCCCATTCCTTGTTCCTTGGGAGCAGAGCCCAGCCCCTCCTGGCTCCATCCCCTGTCAGGCAGGTGTAGGGAGCCATCAGGTCCCCCCTGAGCTTTCTCTTCTCCACTGAACCCCCCAGGTCCCTCAGCCCTTCCCCATCACACTTGGGCTCCAGGCCCTGCACCAGCTCCATTGCCCTTCCCTGGCCCTGCTCCAGCACCTCAAGGGCTCTCTTGTAGTGAGGGGCACAGGATTGGAGGTGCAGCCTCACCAATGCCCAGCGCTGGTCATGCCTCTAACTCACACGTACCAAGGTTCAGAGGTTAATCTCACATTCAGTGCCCTTCTCACCAATTCAGCCTTTGCAGCCCTGCCCCACGCTCAGGCACTGCAGCTCCATCCCCACCAAGCCCCGCAGGGTCTGGCTGTCAGGGGCTCGGGGCACACCAGCACCTGCACAGCACCCCTCCTCCGGTGGAAAGGCCCATGAGGCAGGGCAGGGACCCGCTCACAGGAGTTAACCCTCTTCACCACTCGGCACGTTTTCCAGGGAGTGACATTGACCACAAAGCGATGTTCAAAGCGGCACCATCTCACTGGGACTTACCTCTTCCGAGTACCTTTTCATCACGTGGGATGCTTGGTCTGAAGCATTTCTCCAGGGAGAGGTGGGGATACCCAAGTGGGAAAGCTGAGTTCTCAGGTTGTATTATTGTTATTGCTTTAATGAAAACTTCCACTTTCATAGAGATGTAACTTCGTGTCACCTCCCAGCAAAGGCAAATGCTAATCTTAATGGTCGCCATGAAACAGAACAGAACCACCCTGGTACAAGTGAGGAGTTGGAGATAAATTTGAGTTATTGCCCTCTCCTGATAGAGATGTTTTTCCTTTAAACCAGAGACGTGCGTGTACCACAGGCCCTGAGCAGCAGTAAGGAACCTCCTGTTGAGACAAATGGGCATGCCGTTTCTTGGCATCAGTTCCTGAGCTGCCCAACAAGCTTCATTGCTTTCTGCAGTGAAGACTGCTCTCCAGCTGAAGCCCTGCTGCAGGCCTTGGGCTTGGCAACGTGCAGATTCAGGCATTGTTTTGACTACAACCTAAAGACCTTGTAGAAAAGTTGAAAGATTTCCAAGGTGCTGCCAGTGGTTTTGCTGGGGACAAGACTGACGTTTGCTGTATTTGCTGCATCCTTTTAACTGCTGCTTTTCAGCTCCTTCCAGTAACTAAATCTGCCTCTTACTTAAACAAACTGACTCTGATAGAAACCATATTAACAATAATCCACTGTTCTTAAAATAGGAAGGCAATAGTAAAGCAAGCCCTTGGACTCTGGCTTACTTCTGGACACTGCTTGTGAGTGCTATTGGCTTCAACACCCGTAATGAAGAAATACAGGCTACAGAGCAAAAAAAGAGTCAAAGCAGTACCTGTGTGTTGGAGTGTTTCAGCTAAACCCCCATCATTCCATCGGGCTGCTGCTGCAGAGGAGGGACAGGCTCAGTCCTGTAACACGTGTGGTCTGAACTGACAAGAGAGCTGAGGGAGAAGGGAGGAATGAAGTGATTTACTGCGTGATCCAGGCTTCGGTCATGAGCTTGGTCACCGATCAGTGTGGGCCCATTTACTTTTAATTGTGTGCGCACTGGGGTGCTGTGCAATGTTGTGGGTACACAGGGAGCAGCAGGGCTGTGCTGGAGACGTGGCACCAGCACAGGCTTTTCTGGAGAGAAAAAAAGGGGGTTTCCCAAAGTACCGATTTTTTGTTGCTGGGAACAGCCAGGAAAACCCAGCAAAGTGGGTTCTGCACGTGGGTACCTGCTCAGCAGCAGACCTGCTCCAGAGGGATGTGCAGGGGGGCTGGAGGCTGGGACACCCCACAGGGCGCCATGCCCTGCATGCAGGGTGGATGTGCCTGCGGCACAAAGCCCGCTCACAGCTGGACACCCTTTCTCGTTGTCAGTTTCCAACAAGCAAAAGCAGCAGGTTCTGGGAAGCCCTTGGGAACCCCTCCTGCCCTCAGCACCCAGAGCTGACAGGGCCCCCGCCACCAGGCTCCTCCCAGCCTCCCCCAGGCCCCTGCTTTTAGCTCCATCGTGCTGTGATAACCGATGGTTTGCACTGACTTTTACTTCAGGCTGAAGCACCTTGCTCTGAACCATCCTCCAGAGGACATTTCCCCAGCCCCACGCACGCTGGCATCGGCTGCCATGGCCATGGTGCTCCCTCCATCCACGCTCCTTCCTTCCCGCAGCAACCTCTGGGCAAGCAGTGACCTGACAGCTCTCATCTCCCTGTTTTGGCTCCATCGATAGTCAGCAACGTGCAGAAACCACCCTCAGACACAGAGGGAGCTGGGGCCCTCACCCCAGCACATGAGCTGCAGGGTGACGTTCAGGCTCTGACCCCTCGCGCTGCCATAGGGCTCATTTCCCAGCCCGGGGCTGGTCCCTCCCAGTGCCCCGTGCAGGGACCATCCTGCCCGCAGCCCGTTCTGGCCTTTTTAGGAAGAGCCGGGCCTGGCGTGGCGGCGCCGGGGGCTCGCAGGCGCTGGGAGCCGGCTCCTCCGCCCCGCATTCCAGGCTAATTTTAACCAGGTCCCTGGAGCAGCCCGGAGCAGCACGGTCCTGATTCATCGTCTCTCCCTTCTGGAAACTGCCGCTGAAGTGGCCTGGGACACGAGTAAAACCAGAGTGGGATTCTCAGCCCGGGTCCTCGGAGGAATTCATCTGCATGGAAGGGTTGCAAGTTCCTTGCGGCATCAGCAGGTCTTCCCCCAAAGACATCCCAGCTCCGAGGTGCTGGGAAGCAGGGCTGGCTGCAGAGCCATGGGGGAAGATGTGCTGGTAGAATGGGACCGGTTTGGGACATGGCTGGTGCCACCTTTCAGGCACCATCATGGTCCCACCGTGTCCTCGCTCCAGGTGTCTGTGCTCAGCAGTGGGGCTGGCAGTGTCCTTGCTCTGGGTGACCCCCCTGGGGTGGCCCAGTGGACAGGGAAAGGCAGGGAAGCAGAGCTCAAAATCCCAGTGACAAGGCAGAGAATGACCACAAGCCACAGCCTAGGAGGCAGAACAGGGAGATGGGGTCGCTGAGGCTGTAGCAGGGATGACCACAGACAGCACGGCCATCCTCAAGCACTTACAGACATTGTAAAGGGCCAGGGACACTTTACTCCCTGCAGCAAATAGAAGCAGTAACTGCAAGCTTCACATGAGGCACAGCGGGTTTGGTTTAGCACAAGGGAACTTCAGGAGCCACAGCAGGAGTCAGAGCAGCAGGAAATTCACCAGCCCTGCTGTTTGTGCAGAAAACATCCCAAAGGGAAACAGCAAACTGTCTTCCCACCATCTCTTGCTTATATCACGTTTCTGTTTGTACACGTAGAGGCTTGACACCTATAGCCAAATGATACATTGGAGAATGGGGATTAATGCTCTCATTGTGCTTCTTCCTTTCCTGTCTTGCCCATGTTATTAACACAGAGAGAAAGGACGGGCAGTGCTTCCACTCAGCACCCAGCTCCTACCAGGTACCACGGGGCACACAGTGCGGCTCCTTGGCTCTGCTGTCAGTGCTGTGGACACAGCAACAGCCACCACAAAACCCATGCCTGTGGCTGGGCAGTGAAATGACTCTTGCCTCATTGCTCCCACAGAGCTAACGGTTTCTCCAAGGTGCTCTGTACTGAAGTCTGAAGAATTAAGCAATGCTGTGGGGTTTAAGGGTTTCTTTGTTTGTTTTACGTTTTCCTTTCCAGCCGCCAAACACTTTCTGGCTCAGCCTTCAAAACTAATTCTGCTACAATCAGCCCATTTAAATAAATACTGGTTGAGCATCTGAGGTACGAGCCAGCTGGGGAAGCAGGGCTGGAAAACCTCCAACCGCCCATTCGCTCCCGTGTCGGAGCCCTGAGGGGCTGCGAGAGGGAGGGATGGGGAAGGGAGATGGTGCGAGCTGAGCGCCGAGCATCACCAAACCAGCACGGCTCACCTGGGCACGTTCCTGCTGGCAAGTGACTCAACCCATCATCTGCAGGGTGCTCCCAGTTCCTCGATATTCCAGTGGGAGAGCCCGGGCGCTGCACCGAGTGCTCCTAAGTGGCCATTCTGGAACATTCCTTGGCTCGAGGTGCTCCTGCCAGGGCAGGTCACTGCTGCGGTTCGGGTGGCAGTGCTGACTAGAGCTGGAGTTTCTCCAGGTTTGCCTGGGCTTCCTTCCTGGCCCATGGGATAGCCCCCTGTCTGCATTGCTGGAAGCTATAAACAAAGCTTGGAAGCTGCAAAGCAGAAACTAGGAGAAAAGGAAAATCCTGATTAGCCCTCATTGTCACTGCCAATATTGCTACTGCTTAATCGAGAGCTTCAACTTGGACATACACAGCTGTTGGAGCAGGGGTCTAAAATATCCATGTGTCAACATCTGGCCTTGACAGAAGTGCCCCTGCAGCCTCCCGTGATGCCCATGTGAAGGTGATGGTTCTGTTTGGGCTTTGTCTCCCTCCCTGCTTTTCCCACTGGGAACTGAAACGCTGCTCTCCCTGCTGATGCTCTCCACACCCCTCAAACAGGACCATCAGGATGCTGAATCCTGAGTGCTGCTGGTGTAACACTTCAGTCCCCATCACCTGCTTATTTCAGGATATAAGGATGTTCATTGCTTCCCTGTGCTGCTCTTTGTGCGCCAAGACAAACCATCAGCTGGAGGCCTCCTTCAAACCATAGTAGACCCTGAGGACCGCTGCAGAGAGGAGCAGTGCTCAGGGAGGATGCTGACAGCCAGAACTCTGCCCACTCTCCAGGTATTTCAGTCCCTTTTCCTGCAGGCAGTGATTCGAGGGCTGGCTCACTGCTTGCTGAGCCCTTTCACTCGCCTCAGATGGGCATTTTAATGACCATTGCAATGCCTTGTCCTGCTTTCCGTATTCCTGTTGAGCCTTCCTTGTCTCTCACAGTGGGCTCCAACTGTCACCGACACGATGCCTTCATTGTAGAGTTGGAAAAAAGCAGAATAAAGTTTGTTCTTGTGCTCATTTCCCTGTAGGAAGGACGTACCTCTGCTCTAAAAGAGGCTGTATTTTGCGTTGTTCCTTTCATTTCCTGCAGGGCTTCTGTACAAGAACACCTTTATTCCATCCCCACTTCCCGGTTCCCTCTGTTGGGCTGCACTGTTGTGGTTAATATCCAGCTCCATGGAGTTTACGAGCACTGTGGGCTCCCAGGCAACTCTCCATGCAGGAAACAAGCTCCTGTCACCACTCAGTGAAAAATGTAATTGAGTTCTTTAAAGCACCCTCGAGTCCAGCTCAAGTTTGCTCATTTTTCCCATTACATTTTAATACTTTTATTAAGCAATTCCAGTTTTCTTAAGGAATTTCCATTATCTGGAAAGCTTTAAACAGGAATAAGGTTTGTGGACTGCCTGGGATGGGAGCCCACCTGACAGCCCTGCAGCCACCAAGAGCCCCAGGATCCATTCAGCAGAACCCAGAACAGCCCCGAGCAGTCTGGGAAGAGAAATGATTCCACAAATCTCTGTGACGTGTCTCTTTCTGTGATTTGATTTATCGCATGCTCTGCATCTCCCCAAAACAGTAAAAATAAAGTTGTATCTGGGTAGGAGCAGGCAACAAGGAAAACTGATTTAAGGAGACAAGGAGCTGAGCCTGATGCTCTTCACATCAGCCCACTGAACTGCTCCTACAAGTCTCCGAACCATTAGACTTTGGAACTATAAACTGGAATTCCTAATCTTTCCTGCTTTGCCACAACCTTAAAGCTTTAACCGGCCTTGTTGTCTCCCCCAGCCACTTCTCTCCAGGTCACAGTGAAACCTGGTTAAAAGCAGTTGAAAACAAGCAGGCAGGGAAGAAGGAATCAGAACATCCCAGGGAGAGGCAATTTCAGAAAATGGGATTACATTAAAAAAGGCTTCACGCGTTTCACTGGAGTGACAGTCCCACCAGCTCGGGAAATGGAGAATGGATTTACTCTGCTCAGGATAAATTGATGCTGTTTCTCCACAACGTGAGTCATCATCTTCTGCTGTTATGAAGATGGAACAAGGCAACCGTGAAAGATAACGCACTACACAAACAGATCTCACATTCATGACTTCAATATTGTTGTCAATATAACTAACTTAGCTCAAACATTTCTATATGTCTATATGCATTTATAAATATAACAATAAATATTGATGTCAATGTAGCTACCTTAGCCCAAACATTTAAAAATACCATTTTAAAACATTAACAGCATACCTGCTTTTCTCCTTGACAGCTGATGCTTTAGGTCGCTTGAAGAACCCTCCACGAATACCTGCTGGTGACCTGGAGTGGCTGTTGCGGCCATGGGGAGCAGACAGCCCATGGGGAGCAGACAGCCCATGGGGACAGATGAGCATGGGGAAGGCTGGCAGCAGCCAGAGTGAGACAGAGCTGGCTGAGGGGAAGATGCTCCGGGCTGAGTTTAGACCATGGGCTTTACCCACCTGAGCTCCTTGGTGAGGCCAGCCTGGCAGACACCCAGCCTTGCTGAATAGAGTGGGGAAGACCACGGGACATGGAGCTGCTGTGAGGGCTGGAGCAGCTCTGCTCTGGAGCCAGGCTGAGAGAGCTGGGCTGGGGCAGCCTGGAGAAGGGAAGGCTCCTGAAGGGGAGACCTGAGAGCAGCTCCAGTGCCTGAAGGGGCTGCAGGAAACCGGGAGAGGGGCTTGGGACAAGGGATGTAGGGACAGGCCAAGGGGAATGGCTTTAACCTGCCCGAGGGGAGACTGAGATGAGCTCTCAGGCAGAAGCTCTTCCCTGTGAGGGTGCTGAGGCGCTGGCACAGGGTGCCCAGAGAAGCTGTGGCTGCCCCATCCCTGGCAGTGTTCAAGGCCAGGTTGGACACAGGGGCTTGGAGCAAGCTGCTCTAGTGGAAGGGGTCCCTGCCCGTGGGAGGGGTTGGAGCTGGAGGAGCTTTGAGGTCCCTTCCAGCACAAACCAGGCTGTGGCTTTATGAAGCACTGAGGAGGATGCTGAGTGTGATTCCAGGATTCTGGGATTATTTTGCAATTTGTCAAACTATTTATGAGCATCATCGTTCGTTGTTCAACTCAAGGCAGCCCTTTGGTGCATGGTTACATCACCACATCCCCCAGGAAGCAGCAATTAAGCACCAGGCCTATCGCTGAGCGCTTGTTTTCTCCTCTCCATGTAGAAAAATCAATTAGAGGTTCTTGCTGTGCAGTAAATGTCAATGTGCTAACATTACAGAATCAGAAACATCTGTAGCTATGGAAACTCTCGAGGCAAGACTCATTTTGAGAATAAATTATGACAAGAAGCTTTTTATGGCTGTTTTTAAACAACAAATATAAACTAAAGCAGCTTAATTTCTTAGACGCAAGTTAATTCTTGTTTTTAAGCTTTAGTACTATAGAGATGTGTAAATGTTCTCAAGGAACATTTATCAATATTGACATAGAGGAAAATGGTATTTTATCAATGTTTGCATCCAAGGAATCAGCATTGTTATTTGTATCACTTGAATGTTTTCTGCTGAGACAATCCCCACTGGACTGCAACAGGAGCATACTTTTCAGATGAGTAATGACCCGTCCTTGTAGCTTGCCATGCTGTGATTTATGCTTTGTGCTACACTTCACAGTGATGCAAAAAGCATTCAGTGTTTGAAAGGAAAACTCAGGCAAAGCTTCCCTCAAGTCACTGGGGAGTCAGAGAAGCAAACATAAGGTCTGTGCTCAGCCCCAGGTTTGGGGAGAGAGCTGGGAATTGTTCTCCCACTCCATTTGTTCCCAGTTCACAGCCAGAGGGAGATGCCACAGCGTGGTCCGAGCCCCACGAGTTAGAGCTGAGCTCAGTACTGCACACTGTGGTGTGGCTGACATGATGGGCACCTTACTGCCAGGTCCCCCTTGGTACCACCCAGCTCTGTTTATCCTCTGCCCTTTGTGAGCTTGTGTGTGCCCAGAGCACTATTGCACAAACACTGCATTTCAGGGTCCCGTTGAAGGAGACCAGCACTGCTCAGAGCTCGCTGCTGGCAGTCAGCAGTGTCCGTGCTCCACCTGGGAAAATCCTTGGATAAGCTTTGATGTCATGGCCACGTCAGGCTGAGCCTGGGGGAACCGGGGGCAGAGAGGACAGTGGGGGCACTGCAGGAGGTGAGCACAGGAAGCACAGGTGAGCACCAGAGCTGCCTGGAAGTGAGCACACAGCACTGGGGCCTCACTGGGTTCTGTTTCTGCAACCCTCCTCTGCCTCCCGCATGAGCCTGTGAAAAGCAGCACAAAGCAGCGAGGCCAGCATGAGCTCGGGGGGCTGTGGCTGCCCAGCCCTGGACTCCCTCTGCCCGCAGAAAGCAATCAAATCCGCATGGAAAAGATCATTTCACCCCCGGCATCCCTGAGCAATGCCCATTATCAGCAGCTCTGCAGCTGGGACTGTCTGATGCTGCAGGGGAAAACACTGTCCCCTCGCAGATATCTTCACAGAGTGTCTCTGTAAACCAGAGCAACACGGTCCCCAAACCCTCGGCTTGGATCAGACAAATGTTGTTGTAAGGCTTTGGCCTCATCCTCCAGGCTTTTAAGGAGTGAAGGACTTGAGACTCATTACACAGTAGCAAACTTATCATTAAGAGCCTGATAAAGTTTCTAATGGCTAAAAACAATTATGCAAATGGAGTATGTTGGTGATTCTGGCAGAAACACTCAGCACAAGCACAGCAGGAGAGATGATACTTAAATACTCACAGCCAAAAGCTTCCTGCTTTAGATAGTGCATCCCTATGTAAAGGGATTATAGTTGAGTGGTGCATCTTGAGCCACGGATGCTGCTCCAGAAGAGGAGCCTCAGACCAGAGGGCTGGGGGCTCCCAAGGTGGGAGGCAGAGCACAGGGGATTGTCCCCTGCACTATAAAGGAAGGGACAGGGGAGCTACAGCCCATGGACCCCCCTGGGCTCCTGGCCAGGGTCTCCCCAGGCACCTCTGGCAGTCGTGTCCAAAAGGTGTCAGACTGGATGAAATCATGGTAGATGCCCCATCCATCTGACCAGGCTGGATGTGGTTCCGAGCAACCTCATCTAGTTGGGAATGCCCCTGCTCATGGCAGGAGGGTTAGATTATATAAGCTTTGAAGGTCTCCCAACTCAAACTATTCTATGTGAACTGTGGATGAAATAAGCTCCCTATTAGCTGATTACATTTACAAAGTAATGACAGAGAATCAGCTCCAAGCACCAGCTACAGAGATTTTATGTAAAATGACAAGATTTACTGACACACACGTTTTACATCTTAAAATGAAGCAATGGACAACAGGAAAGAAACTTTTGCTTCATAAAGCACTGCAGTCTAAAACCAGCCCTGTGATCTGACTAAATTAATGAGCCTGGAGCCCAGAGCAAAACGCCCCACACGCAGAAAGTGAACAGTGCATGTTGAACGTGGTGTCCCACCAGATGTATTAATAACATCTCCATAACTGGAACTCAGTTCTATAAACAAGAGACACCAATGTGCTCAAACGCCTGCTTCAAATCACTGCAAGAGTGGGGTAGGGATGGCTGAATAAACCACTTCAATGCACATAAGTCTGCACATGCCGTTCAGCCCCCTTCCCCACAGCAGGATGCTGAGTACACTTCACACAGTGCTCCTGGCTCCCAGACCAGTGCACAGGATTGGAGCAGGCAGCTTGGGAAGCTGTGAGCAGCATCTCCCTGTGCATATAGGCATGCAGACCCAAACTCTCCAGCCCCCCACCTGCTTCCCCACACCACGAATACCCCAGAGCAGTCATCTGCCTGCACCTTGAGGGATCTGTTCCAATAGCAAACATCAGTAATTTCCCATTTTATTAAATAACATGTGGCAGACAGTTTTCTGCCACATAGACAAGAGCCGAATGGGCAGAGACAGCATCCCCCAGGGTGTGCCCCAGGGAGGAATGCAGCTCTCAGTGCTGGACAAAGGCATGTGTGTGGATGGACCTCACCAGGATTCCTGGGTTTCCCATCTCTGCTCCTGTACTCCAAGCAGAGGTTTTACCCATGAGAGGGCCCTGCTGCCGTGCCTTTTCCTTCCTCCAGCCCACTGAAACTCTGCTTCTGCCCACTGCACCCTTCAGAAAGCCATTGAGGGACTGGTAAGGATTCAGCTGCCAAAGGGACAGGCAGGAGCTGAGGGATGACAAACAGCTCTCTGCTTGGCTCCTACTTAATCTGAGCAAGCAGCCCATGACAGTGATAACCCGGACACTGGGTGGAGTGATGGATGGACACTGCTCTGGTGACGGGATTGTGGTGCTCAGAGACATTACAGCTGCCAACGGAAGTGTAACAGCACCTATGAATGGCACAAAGCCACAGGTGGGGCACAAGACAGAGAGCTGTGCCCTCAGGACTGATGCTTTGGGATGAGATACGGCATTTTGAGGGTTCACAGAGAAAATCCTAGACCTCCACTGGGACTCTGGATGGCTGGGAGCACATCCCATACACCTGGTACCTCACCTTCCCTGTGCAGGTTCTGCTCCACTGCTGGAACCCTCTGCTGCACTTGGAAGGAAATGGGCACCCCAGCATCCTGTGCTGTTCTGAGTGCAACAGGCACACAAGACAGCGCTGACCCAAACACTGGCTTTTCAGATCCAATGCAATTTTCACCTTTCCTGCTATGGGAACGACACTGTCAGGACCTGTGGCACTTGTGGTTTCCATGAGCAGTGCAGGACACGTGTCTTCCCCCAGCAAAAAGCATGAGAGACGCTATGACATCCTCCAGAGAGATTGCTGGGGAAATGGAAAGGATGAACTGGAGGTGGCTGCAGGTAGACACGCTTTCAGCAGTTGTGCAAAGAAATGTCACAGTGCAAGCAGAGCCCTTCCTGCTGCAGTTATCCTGTGCCCATTGTGGTCCTGCCAGGGAGGGTAGAAATTCAAGCAAGGAAGAGGAAGAATCTGAGCATCTCACTGGGTTTGCAAAACCATGAAGCTGCATTTTAAGGCAGCATTCAAGGAGCCAGCTAAATAATTCTGCAGTGAAAGATTAAAGGTACTCCAGAAATCCAGGCTGTTCAAAGCCAGCAGGTAAAGGCTGACAATAATAATTAGGGAGCTGGGTAGGAAACCTCTAAATACTACTACTGATTTCAGCTATTCAACAGGGGCTGGTCACCAGCAGGAGAGCACAAGCAGGACATCAGCTGCAGTTATAGGGAATGCACTGGAAAATCATAGAGTCACAGAATGGTGTGGGTTGGAAAGGATTCAGAGATCATCTACTTCCATCCCCTGCCGTGTCCTCCTCCATGCTGCTACAAAGTGACTTTTGCCTTCACATGCAGGATGAACAAGTTGCTGGAAAGAAAGTATCTGAGCATAAACTTAACACAGCTTAAGAAATCCCAGAGAATAAGGCATGAGGATGTGTACTAGCATGTCATGTACGTCAGGGTTACTGGAAATCGAGAGAAAGGAACAGTAAATACTGATGGAGACTGGTTATAGCCATGAGACAACTGAATCGTTTCCTTCTCATAGTTTGAAACAGAGTTTGTCATTAAAGAGCAAACAGCAAAGTACATCTGAAGAACAGGTTCCTTAACACACCTTCTGTGATTATCCAGGCAAAATAATCCTGCCTAGTCAGAGGTTAAATCTTCGCTCCCAGTACAACAGCATTGCATCAGCTGCAGACTGTGTCATTTGCCTTTGTTTCAATGCTTTTCTTTTAATACATTGGAAAAGTTTTAGACAGACTAAGCTAAGGATGAGAACTGAAATGGATGTGGTGGTGCCTGGGCTCCCAGGCACACAGAACACCTTGAGGTGCTGTCACCTACCAAAATGAGGAGAAAATAAACACAAGCAAACCAGAAAAACCTCAAACCAGCCAAACCCAGCCCAATACACAGAGTCCACCGAGACGGAAAGTGTAACATGGAGGTGACCATGGAGGACACTGTAAATGTTTCTTCAGCCACCTCTTGCCCAGAGCAGTGGCAGGTGCTCCGCACACAGTCTCAATTCCTGTCACACATTAGTCCCCATGTAACCTGCTGGCCTCTTTGCCCACCCTCAGCGGTTTGTCAGGGACCCTTTTACCTGCATTACCACACTGGTTCAGCAGCCGCTGCCCCTCACTCTCCACCCTTTCACAATTGGATGTGCGGTTTTCATTAACACAAACTCTCTTTTCCCGTGGTGAGGCTGGGAACTGAACTCAGCTCCAAGCACTGGCTGGAGGACCTGAAACCCTGAGTGCTCACCACTGACCAGACCTCCCCATCTCCCTCAGAGACCCTGAGTGGATTTACAAGGAACTGCTTCCTTCTACAAACCTGCGCTGCTGCCTTCCATCCATCACCCACCTGCGTCTCTGCCAATGCCCCTGTCTGCTGGTTGGAGGAACAGAGCCCTGCTCAGCAAGTAATTGCTTCCTCCCTGTGAGTTCCATCAAGTGCTGGATAACCACAGGCACTATTAGAGGGGATCAATAGGAATACACTGCAGATTAGAAGTAGCAGCTGGGTGTTTCAGTGCTAAGCCTGCTTTTATTACTTACTTGCTGTGTCCCTATTATGGGGACCAGTGGGTACAAGCCCCACTGGCCTAGTCCCCTCCAGACAGGCAGCTCCTTCTTGGGCTGAAGAACACAGCAAGAAATTCAAGGTCTTTTCTAAATCTAGGTCTTCCCCAGGGGGCTGCCATGTACCAAGCTCTCAAATCCAAGCCAATAAGGCATTTTTCAGGATAAAAGGCGTATTTGTGTTGCAAAGTGCACCATCATTGCAGCTTTCACATAGAAGTTTTGAAGTGTTACTGAAATTGGACAAATGACAGCTGTTTGCAGAGTGCCCCAAAGAACACAGCCCCCATGCAAAGCAAATCTCAGCAGCATCAGTTCTCGGGACAGCCAGGAGCACTGTTACAAATGGCAGATGACAACAGGATCCCCCTCCTTTCAAACAAGCAGACTCCCCCTTGGCACCCCCACATCTCCAGCCTCCTCCAGTACCGTGACAGAACAGCTCTCAAGACCCTCCAACACTTCTCATTCTGGCAGGCACCCTGGAGGCAGAGCTGTGGGAGGGGCAAAGCAAGCTCTGAAGGCGGCGCAGAAACCCTGCCTGCTTTCCAAAGGAGCTTCACTTTGATGTTGTGCAGAAGCTGGGACCAAGGGTTGTGCTGCCCAGGCCACTTCTAGCCTCAGTTAACCTCAGAAGAGAATCCCAGAGTAGAACTACTGTGGCAGAAGCAGGCTCTTCTGTGCAATTTAGGGTGAAACAAACCCATATGATAACATTTATCAGAAAAGGAGCCCAGCTGTACACAAGGCTCTCCTTACGGCATCTATACAATCCTGGGTGTTCACATGGTGGCCTTGATGTTTTCCCAAGGGTTATGGTACAATTGCACCACTTTTGTTTCCTTTAAAATCTCATTTACTCTAAGAGAATAGCCTTGGAAGGAATACAATGTACAACCAACCTTCCATACTGTGGTCAATTGGAAAACCTAATTAGCGTCTATGATCTCCAGCAGCATCCCGATGGATGCAGCACCAGGTGTACTACAGCAGCTTGGTTTGAGCTCGGCATTATCACACAGCACTTCCCAGCTCAAGTTTCCCTGCAGTACCACCAGGTAACTCAGAGCCTCTTGCCATGCGCATACACCCAGCAAGCAGACACGTTCCCTCTCAGAGCTGTGCACGGGGACCCAGACAGGACCCTGAGTTCAGCAGAGACCCAGCCCATGTGGCTGCCCTCCGAGGCAAACAGCAGTGTGAGCCGGCAGAGACAGGTTGTTACGCCTATGCTCCTGGCAGGAAGCACATCACCAGCACTCATGCTCTGATCACACAGCTCACAGCGCTGCGCTGTAACACCATGGGAATACTTGTGAGCGTAGAAAGTAAAGTCACAGCTCTTGGGCCATGGAGAGAACTGGAAAAGGTGACCCAAATCCGTCCCTGTTAAGCTACAGCAAACTCTAAACAGAAACAAATGCATTCTTTAATGACCTTAAAGCATTAGATGGATTCTGTGGTCTGAGTCACTTTTCATCCTTTTAGCATGGGCAAAACCTGAATCAACGCACCTGTTACCTTACACCACCATCACACCTTTCTCTTAGTTCTCATAGCTCTAAACCAGGTGTTATTCAGATGCCACATCTTCTCAATAACCCAGGGCTTCCAAACGCAGACCTCAGACTGAAGGCAGGTATTTAAGCCCCTTGCACTGCGATTTCTATGGGTTTCTCCTCTGATTCAGCCACCCTCTTTTCCACCTTCCTTTCTGCAATTTATAGGACTAGATGGAAGCTGAAGAAAGGAAGAGGAGACTGAGGGTTTATTTGGGGTTTGAGCGTGTGCTTATTTTTAGCACAGAAGCACTGAAATAATCTTCAGTGTCAAGTTCTGAGGTTGCTCACCATGCCCCATCACACTGCCTCTGTAACCTGCCAAAGCAGCCTCATTTTGCCAGTACATAAAGTTGTCAAAATCTAGTGCAAATCACCATAACTTTTCAATATCAACTTTCACTCTCTTGTTTTCATTTCAAAGCAGATGCAACAAGAAAGGGAACACTCCATCTCCAGGCAAAGCAGCTGGGTCAGCAAGGGAAGCCTGAGCAGCAGTGCCAGGTCTTCATCCTGTCTGCTGGGAACGCTGGAGCTCCTGGCCAGGTGGCTTTTACAGCGCTCAGCTACCAGTACTGCACCCCCCGAAAGGGAAACCTCGGCGGCAGCTCGGGATTACTGACACGGGGTGAGCTGCACATCACTCCCGTTGGGAAGGGGGATACATAGGCAGAGGCTGCCATTGGGATGCCTCAGCAGGCATCCGCCTCTGCCGTGAGGATTCTCCAAGCTGTGCGGCAGTGGGCAGCATCCTCCCACGACGGCTGCGCTATTTGCGCTTTGCCACCTCACTGCTGAGTAATTACCGGAGCAACAAGCAGTTGTCAGCCCCCAGCAGTGCCCGGCATGGGAAGCCCTCGCTGCTGGCATGAGGAGGAGTGCGCAGTGCGGCTCTGCCTCCGGAGCAGCAGCCAGCACCGCCTCCGGAGCAGCAGCCAGCACCGCCTCCGCACGGTCGTTCCCCCTGCCTCCAGCAGAGAGCAGCTACGGCTCGAACAGCTTCTCTGTCCCGTCGTTAAACGCCCGTTTGCGCTGCTCGGGGCAGAAATGAAGCGCGCTGGTTGCGCAGGCAGCGGGTGTGCGCTAACACAGCCATGGAGAGCCAGGGACTGCAGCGTCTCCACTGCTTGTACGTGCCCTACCCAAATCTGGCAGGGTTCCCTGCCAGCTCCGAGGCTCCAGCTTTTCCATCTAACGCCGCTGTACCTTTGCTCAGGCAAAACCGCATTCACATCAACCACCTTGCTTTGGACAAGGGCCTGTGGGGACAGGTCAAGGGGAATGGCTTTAACCTGCCAAGAGGGGAGACTGAGATGAGCTCTTAGGCAGAAGCTCTTCCCTGTGAGGGTGCTGAGGCGCTGGCACAGGGTGCCCAGAGAAGCTGTGGCTGCCCCATCCCTGGCAGTGTTCAAGGCCAGGTTGGACACAGGGGCTTGGAGCAAGCTGCTCTAGTGGAAGGGGTCCCTGCCCGTGGCAGGGGTTGGAGCTGGAGGAGCTTTAAGGTCCCTTCCAACACAAAAACCATTCTAGGATTTCTCTTTTCACCTCCAGCCAGGCAAACTGGAAGTAGATCCAAATGTCCCAGACCCAGACGTGCCTGCAGGAGGGCTCTGTGGCTCTCTGTGGTGGTGCAGAGGAAATACTATTCATTCCTCAAATGCTGAATTAATCCAAGCTGTCAGCTGCTTTTTACACAGCATTTACAGGGTAGAGATTACATTACAGAATAGCTGCTTATCGTAAATCTCCCAACCAGTGCTCGCTGTCAATCCCTGCTTACACAGCACTGAGACATGAGCTGTTGCATGGCCCAGAGACAGGATGGTTGTGGTACCCCTGGCCATGCTGCAACATCCCTGCCACACCCCTCACACATACAAGATGAGTGCTAGCTCTCCAAAAGCAGAAGAGGGCTCTGGCTGCTGCCAGAGGGGCAGGCAGCTCCTCTCATCTGGGCAATGTTTCTGCTAGTGCCCAGCAGCTCCTTCTGCAGAGAAAAGGGTGGCTTTTAAATAGGGTCATTTACTAAGTAATGAGAGCCCTATAATTCACACTTGCACCAGACTGCTCTCCCAGTGAGAGCGCCTGTTTCACCTCATTATATGGATTGGACCCTGTTGTACACAATTTCACTAAGAAGATTAGAACAGTCGCAGAATCAGTGCTAAATATAAAAGCACATTAAGCTCCCAATATCAAGTATATCCATCAGGACTTCTAAATTAAACTACTCCATATCTAATGCCCATTGCCAGTATGACTTCCCAGTTCACCCGCTTAAACCACAAATGAACAGAGACACCAAGAGGTGAAGGGGAATCGAACATCATAAAGGACCGGCTGCAGAGCTGGAAGAGGAGCCCAGGGGGTAACATGATCACAACCTACAAGTACCCACACCAGATATATCAGATCATAGAATCATGGGATGGTTTGTGTTGCAAGGGACCTCAAAGCTCCTCCAGCTCCAACCCCTGCCACGGGCAGGGACCCCTTCCACTAGAGCAGCTTGCTCCAAGCCCCTGTGTCCAACCTGGCCTTGAACACTGCCAGGGATGGGGCAGCCACAGCTTCCCTGGGCACCCTGTGCCAGTGCCTCAGCACCCTCACAGGGAAGAGCTTCTGCCTAAGAGCTCAGCTCAGTCTCCCCTCTTGGCAGGTTAAAGCCATTCCCCTTGGCCTGTCCCTTCAGGCCCTTGTCCAAAGCCCCTCTCCAGGTTTCTTGTCAGCCACCTTTATGTCACAGCCAGCTAAGGCAATCCTGTGGGAGACCATGCTGACCCCTAGGGTGCTTCACCCAAAACAGAGGTGAGCTGCAGTTGACCTTCTGAACTGCTTCACTACCTGAAAACACCTATGTGAGACCACAGCTCAGCTGTGCTTGCAGTGCATGGTGACCATGACTTTAAAACGAAACCTGCTCTAGTGGAAGGTGTCTCTGCCCATGGTAGGGGTTGGACCTGGGTGAGCTTTAAGGTCCCTTCCAATAGAATCATAAAACCACAGAATGGTTTCTATGAAAAACCCTTGAAAAACAAACACGGAATGCTGCTCCAGTGCTGGTTTTACGCACAATAAATTTGCAAACAGAAGACTTGGTGAAGGGGAGCTAAAATGGGATAGTTCTTTGGCACCTACACTGTAGCCAATTTAAATTGGGTAACTGAATCTATAAATTGTCTAATTAGGTCAGGTTCCATTGCAGCCTCAGCCTGAAATGCCCCAGCAGCTCAGCTCTCTCCAGAGAAGGTCTTCTACACCCCTTGCTCCCTCACAGTTCTTCAAATGGTAACAACTCACTTGATCCTCATAAGTGAGCTGAGGTTTTCCAGAGGATGCTGTGGCTTCAAACTCACACATTTCTCTGGAATGCAAGCCTATGGATGGAAGATTTGTTCTCAAAACCATAAGAGCAGAGCTCTGCAACACAGCTGCAGTGATATAAACAGTGGCTCCAAAAGGGCACTTGTGTTTGCTTTCCATAAAGCTCTGAAATAACAGAATTTAGCTAAGAAAACCCAAATTTTGTTAAAATAAACCTGCCTTCTCAAGCAGAAGTTAGGGCAGGGCCATTTGTTGCTGAGGACTTTGCCATTGCTCTTATGAGGCTTCAACACTGCAATTCTTACTAAGAATAAGGGCAAGCCCAGGCACCACAGTGACCTTTGCTTGTAGGTGCAAGCAGCTCACCCTGACACCATCCCATCATGTCCAGCACAGCCAAGCCAGGTGTCCTCTCCTCTGCCTCTTACCCTTCCCATCTCTCCCCCTCACACTCCACCCCAGCTCTCCCAGGCTCCTCAGCTCATCCCCCAGGAGCATCCCTGGCTTCCAGGCATGTGTCCCCATCCCTGCCCCAGGCTATGGTCACTGCTGCATCCCTGCTCCCACCACCCTTCCCAGGCCACACACAGGGCGGAACAGGGAACTGTGCTAACAGAAGAGTGACAAACCCAACAACAACCAACCTCCTCGCCTTTCCTTAGGCTGAGTCACTCCCCAGGTACAGCTGGCACATCCCTTGTACTGTCAGGAGCTGAAGGGCACGGGTAAGCAGCCAGGGACAAGAAGGTTGAGGAGTATTTTAACTGGCAGCAGCCTGGCCAAATGAGTGACTGAAATACAGAAGCTGAGCTCCCAGCAACAACAGATGTGGGGTTTTCCTTGTGAATCCTGAAGCACTCCTGGGGATGTCTGGGTCTTGCCTGAATTCATCACCATTGCTTCAGCTCACGTGCTTTTGCTTCCAGAGAACTCCCTACAGGTACTCTATCTCCATAATCCCTGCCTATCAGCAGCCTGCTTGAGCACTGCTTGGCCGTTCTGCTCCTTGCAATATCTCCCAGCCCCACAAGTCATCTCCTGGCAGAGCACATTCTCAGTGGAGCATGATCCTGGCAGAGCAGCTCTCATGGGTGAGACCATTCCTATGTGAAGGCTTCACATCTGGGCAGCACTCCAGTGGTGGATGCTGCCCGGCCTCATCGCGATGAAGCAGAAAGTGAAAACGTCTTCCTGTAACAGATCCCTGATGTTTCCCACAGTGAGTTCCCACCTCTCCTCTTCAGTTTGATGCCAAGAAGAGTCCCACGGTGAAAAATCCTCCTCACTGTCAGAGCCACGCTGCAGCCAGCACTGCTTCTTCAGCTTCTGGAGATGTTCATCATCAGTGCGGGGGACCAGCAGTGCTCCCCCAGCCCCACCCATGGGGGCTCACACAGGATGCAACAAAGAGGGGGGATTTTGAAAACTCAGTTTAAGGGATGATGAAGCCTTTCAGCCACCTCCAAGAGCACACGGCTTCTCCCTTGTGAGGATGCTCCCATTGGCGTGATCAGCACCAGCCCTGGCCATGCTGGGCTGGTCATGGGAACAATGCACATGGTGGCCACCTTTGCAAAGGAGGAGGATGGGAGGAAGGGGACAGCAAGACATGCCCAGGAGAAGGAGACGGAAGATCCTAACGCACACAGATAAGGACAACATCCCCAGCACCTCTCATAGGGACAGTACTCCCATAAGGACAGGGCACTGGGGACCACTGAGACAGATCCATGAGGCAAAGCCCATGTCAGGGAAGCAGGTTTCCAGTATCTGGGAGGAGGAAATGACACCTGCTCCAAGACAGACACTGAGCAAAACCTCACTGAAATCAATGCTCTGGAGGACACTTCTGCATGGTGGGATGAGCCAACTGATTCTCCTGTGCACTCTGAAATCCTGCTGCAATCACGACTGTCTCCCCCATGCTCAGGCTCCCACTCCTCCCTACTTTGCCTTTGTAGCAGTGTTAAAACAGGAATTAAAAGCACCTACATGCAAAGGTCACTGCGGTGCCTGGGCCTGCCCTCCTTAGTTAGAACTGCAGTGTTGAAACCTCGCAAGAGCAATGCCCATAGTGCCAGTGCGGGAGAGCCCAGCCATGCAAACCCGCTCCCGCACACGTTATCACTGTGCCTGGTTACAACACGTTACCCTGGGGAGATGTAATGGGGGCGAAAACCAATGTTTGGTGCTGGCATGCTACAAGGAATGGTCACTAGCAACAGAAACTGAGAAACAGGGACAAACAAGAGACAAAGAACTCGAACTGAAAAGACATAGCTGCAGGGTCCACCACCCCACTCAATACCAGCACATAACACACATCCAACACCGTCCAGCTCAGGGCGAAAACCGGTTTTGCTCTACAACATGAAAATCTGAAGTAGCAAGTTCATAAATGAACTAACTTGAACACAGAATCTGCAAAAGGCACAAAGAGGAAAAGAGATTCCTTCCAGCATTGTTTTCTGTACTGCTTGGCTAGTCATGCTCCATTTGCACTTTCCTCTATTCTATATGCCATTTCTCTCGATTTCTGTTACTGAACAGCATTGATTTCTTTGTCTGAACAGCAGCTACAGGGCCCCTCTGCAGGTAAGTCACCAGCCGTAAGCACCACAACACTGCAGGGATAGCAGCAGAAATCACAGCCTTATGAAGGTGGCAGCAAGAGCTCTGTCCAAGTGCACAGCACACCTAACACATGGTGCAGGGCCTCACAGCTGTATGGCATCACTGGGGTGGATGGATGTGATTTGTGCAGAGGGAAAGCTTTCACTTGAGAGGTTTGAGATTGTACATAGCAGAAGAAGCCTTGGAAGAGCAGCAGTTAAAGCAATAGGCAACTGAAGTTTGCAGAACTGGTTAAGCACAGGGCGAGAGTCTTGCTCTTGACACAGTGGGGCAGGATCCACAAAAGCTCAGTTCTGCCCACATCCTGGGCAGCGATGACTGTTGTGTTCTCTCTGCAGCTCAGCTATCTACCAGCTTGAATAGCTGTGCAGGGGGAAAACTCTGCTGTCCTGCTGGGGTCTGGTACAGCTGAATTCACCTCGTTTTCTCCATGAGCAGCATGGAAAACCCAGTAAATAAATGCAAGGAAAGACAGGGCTTGTGCTTGCAGACAAGTATCCTGTGCATTCTGGTTGGTACCTGCCCAGATGCTGCTTGGGTTGATGCTTGGGCATCACTTGGTTTATTGTTTGCTTCCCCCATTAATTTTACATTCCCTCGTCAGCAGCACTATACCGTACTTCCCTCTGCTCTCATCTCAACCCGCGGCCTTTGCACTCTGCCGGTTCTCCGCCGCATCCCGCCCGGGAAGGGGTGAGCGAGGTCCCTGGCTACGGGCTGGGGCCGACCCTGGCACCGAGCCTGCGAACGCCCGGGAGCTAAAGCACGAGGCCGCACGGCGGGGACGCGGCCTCCCTCGGCTGCTGAAGCGCCTCGGCCCTGCCCGCGCTCACCGCGAGCCCCGGCGCCTCCCCCGGCCGCGGCATCCCCGGAGCCGAGGGCTCCCCCTGCCGCCCGGCGCCCGGCAGCGCAGCCCGGACCGGCTCCGCCGCTCGCCCGCGCCCAGAGCAGCCTCCACCGGCGGCGCTGGGGCCCAGGCCGCGGGGCTGAGCAGCGCCCATGGACCCGCCGAGCGCTGGGCACGGCCCTACCGCGTCCCGCTGGGTCCACGTCCTGCCCGCCCGCGCCGCGGCCGAGGCACCGGGCCGCTAACTCCGGGCACCCGCGAGCGCCCTCCTCTGCGGGCGGCCCTACCTGCTGCCGCCCGCCGGGGCCGAGCCCGCAGCACACAGGAGCAACGGCGGCGCTCGTGAATCCTGCCGAGAACTCCGGCTGTTTTTCTCTCACACCTGGGTCTCAGCGTACCCCTGCTGCAGTTCCCATCTCCGAGCCGTGTCTGCAGATGGTGGGGTGTTGAGCCGTTTCCTCCCCCCGGGTGTTCTGTATCTCACTGCTGTCCTCAGGGGCACCAGGACTTAGAGGAGCCGCAAGCACCATAGTAAGAAATGTCAAAAAGCACAGCCCAGGAGGTGACACAGGGATCACGAGCACAAATGGGTGCATTTTCTGCAGCTTGCGCACCCTCAGGGGAAGCTTCACTTGCACCGCAGTGTGAGGAGCTGCTGCTACACTTGCAGCCCCCCGCACAGGCAGCCCAGGACTCCACCGCCAGACTCATGGGGTGCTGGGGCAGCCCCACACCAAACCTCACCTCCTACTGGATCAGTGGGGACCCAGCTGCTGTGACCCAGTGAGCAGCAGCGGAAATACCTGTCTTAGGTGGCTAAATCAGGCTGCACTTCAGGAGTCTGTTAGCAAAGTAAAGCAGCACCCAAAGGCATCCAAGCTACCTCAAAGTCTTGGTTTTAACCCATTGCCCCACAGGAACAAGCACACAAGGAGCTGCAGGGCTGGGGCTCTGCAGACCGTCCATGCCCAGGAGATAACAGCACTTTGAATCTCATATAACAGAGGATGAAGTTAAACCCAGCTCACTGCACAGACAGCCCCCACTGCTTGCTTCATGGGATAGACTGGAAACCGACCAGATTTCCTACCTGGGTTCACAGCTCCCAGAACAGCAGAGTCCTACCTCCAGCCCAGCCCCTCTGGGGCAGGTTTTAAGGCTCCTGTCAACTGGGGGTCGTTACTGGCTAAGGGAGGTCATTATTGGTAAGGGTGTGCAGCTGCTGGCTGGGGCAGCTGCTGGAGAGCTTGGGGTCTCTGTACCCTGTGGACAGGCACTGGGGTCTGTTACATCCCTCCCGACGCAAGGATCAACTCGTTGCCTTTGTTTACTTGTTCAAAACCAGCTCAGGGCCTCCTAAAGCAGGGCAACCCTTCAATTAGTCCTTAATTGGTTTCATTTGTTCCTGCCTTTCAAACTAATCAGAGGTCCCTGGCAGTGCCTCTCACTGGCTCTAGTGACTGGTTTGGTGTAGGGACATGGAGCAGGCACCAGGGCCTGGCTCCATGCATGTCTGACGCACCCCGGGGCTTGAGCAGCTTCCACCTCCACCTTCTCTTCTCCAGACTGAACCCCCCAGGTCCCTCAGCCCTTCCTCATCACACTTGGGCTCCAGGCCCTGCATCAGCTCTGGTGCCCTTCTCTGGCCCCACTCCAGCACCTCAATGTCTCTCTTGTGGTGAGGGCCCCAGAGCTGATGAACATCCATGCCTCCCATGTCAGCCATGCCTCCCACAGCATCAATACCACACATGCCCCATACACTGCCCACACTGCCCATCCATCCCCTTCTTTCCCGTGTGCAGGACACCTCTTTTTGGCAGATCAGTACCCCATGGCTACCCTGAAGCTCTGCAGTGCAGTTCAGTGGGGGGCATCCCCAGCCACAGTGTGGGCAAGGTCCCGCAGGTACTGACCAAAATGGACCTTCAGGAAACCAAAACGCACCTTCTGCAGAGGAAGGGGGAGGTAGAAAGGCAGAGACTCATGGTGGGGGTCACAGAGATTGGGGGGTCAGGTCACAAAGGGCTGAAGTGGGGGCTTGGTGCCAAGCCAAGAGCTGGGGCCAGACATGCTGCTCCTCTCAAAGGAGCTGAGCAGGAAAAGTGTGGGCCCAGTGCTTGTTTCTGCTCTTCCCAACACCAGAAACCTTCATTGTTAAAAACCAATGCAGTGAAAAAAGGGAGGAAAGGCTGCTCCTCGTGTGTTCCACAGGGCTGGTGGGACGCAGGGACCACTTGCATTAACCTGCACTGGTGATGTGCCCCTCAGGAACCCCAGCTTCCCTCCACCCTGTGTCTCAGCTCACTGACATCATGGTTACCAGATAGATCATTTTTATGGATTATGTCTCACAAGGGCAACATTTTAATGAATCATAGAATTAAATGTTTGCCAGGATTCCTTTACAGAAGAGCTCCATCACAGCGGGCACATCCATCACCTTCATTAGCCACCTTCCAGAAACAGCCTCTGTAACCTGCACATTGAAATGAGCTGGAAGGGGAATCTTATTTCTTCATTTGCCATTAGTAAATGCAGCACTTACTTGTAAATCACTGAGAGCACTGGGGTTTGTGTAAGCCTTTTCATGACACTGAGTACATTCTGCGCAGAACAGTGAGAAATACGTTAACTAAAGTTAACAAAAACATGGATTTCTTCTTGCAAAATGCCTGGAGATCTGTAACCGGTCAGACAAGATTTCAGACTCATTTTCAAGGTCACCATGAGACTACCGAATGCGCATTTACTATTAATAACGTCTAACTACAAGGTTAGGTTGAACACTGAGTTTTTGTCATGTCGCACATGGTATCACTGCTGTAGCTTTAGCAAAACACAATCAGAAATGCTATATATGTAATTTTCCTAATATCAGAAAATCAGCTTTATATGATATATTATATGTAAAATACAAATGGTGGTATCCTCTGTACAGTTAAAGGCAGACAACGTTTATGGAACTTTTGTTTTTAAGGCCAGGTGGACACAGGGGCTTGGAGCAAGCTGCCCTAGTGGAAGGTGTCCCTGCCTGTGGCAGGGGTTGGAGCTTTAAGGCCCCTTCCAAACCAAACCAGGCTGTGAGTCTATGAAGAGACCCTGAAAAATCAGAATGGGTGTTCATGGGTGGTTTGGAGCCAGGTACGACGCTCATCGAGATGGGGACCACTGCTGAGCACCAGGCAGCACCCACACTGCACTGGCAGCACTGGTCCCCATGGCATGGGCTGCCCCACTGCTGGCATGCTGAGGAGCACTTGCATCCCATCCCTCTTGCTTGCTCTTGAGCAAGGGGCAGGTTACTCTGCTGGCAGAGCCGGGTGGTTGTTGGGGGGGGGAAGGAGCCGTGGGTGCTTCACATACAGAGGTGAGCAGGGTCTGAGGAGCGGCTGGCACCCATCCCAGGAGCAGGAGGAATGGATGTGAACCGCAGCCCCTGAACTGCTCCGGAGGCAATAAAGCAGCAGGAAATTGCCGGGAATCTGCTCTTCTTACAGTTCCCTCTCCCCTGAGCCAGGCCTGCCAGGGGCCACAGAGGGGGAGCCTGAAACAAGGGCTTGTGTGGCATAAAAGGACAGCTTGTGTGGCAATGGGGAGACACACGTTAGGAGGAGCTATCCCCCGTGTCTCCTGGCGCTGCAATAGAGAATACCTGCTTGTCAGCTTGAAAACTTTGTTGGCGAGTTTGTTCCTGGAGTTTTCTCCGTATCAAGCCTGACCCATCTCCAGCGCTGCCTCTGGGGCAGGAGCTGTGCAGAAGCTTGTTGAGCTGGACCAATCCTTCCAGTCTGGTGACTGCTGCATCCCCAACATCCACACATGTGGAAAGATCCTTGTTCCTGTCATGAGTGCATGAACTTCCTTCAGATGGCATTTGTTTCCTTTTTTTTTCAAACTTTGAAGTCCAAACTACTCGAGAGGTTCAATTTCTCACTCCTCCTTAAAAAAGCCTTGTAGAACCCTTTGAGTACATCCCAGCCTCCTCTCTATCCCCCAGAGAAAATACAACGAAACTAAAGACATACTTGCTCACAGGAATAGACCATCTCCCCCTGCTGCCGCTTAAGTGGGGCTTTAGGATGCTGTAGGCAGCAGTGGCTGAAGCACTCACATGGAGTCACTGCTGAGGGCGACTGGCACAGCTCCACTCCTTCACTGGGGCAGGAGCGTGTCTGTGTGCAGTGAGGATGAATGGAAAGGGAGATCTGGCTTGTGACTGAGGGTCTGAGCTGGCGGGAAAACTAAATATTACAGCCATAAAAGAAAAGGAGAGGGTGCAACTGGGGACAAACTCCTGCTCCCAGGGATGTCAAACCCCAGGTGTCTGTAGGAAAGGGTCTTACCGCCAATTCTGATTGATCTGGGGCTTATTTGCCCCTGAATTGATGGAGAATCCAATGACTGTGTATTCATTTGATCTTTTCTCTGCTGCACTTGGAGCCCTGGTCCCACCTTCACACAGGTTTCAGAAAGCCCTTATAAAGAAGAAAACAATGTGAGGTTTGAATTCGGACCTGCCTCTCAAGGCAGCTTTTCCAAAGTTTGACTTGTGTTCTGAATATGTCCCGCTCCGGTACTTGTGTACCTGTGAATGTTGCCCAGTGTGGACCAGGAAACCCTACCCATCTGTGTTTGAATCCACGCTTTCCACATCCAAGCTTAACTTCCTCATGCTCCGAATCTTTTCCCAGTCTGCACCAAAGCCTTTCCTAAATAGCTTTCCTCTTAGTAGTGGAAAATTCCAGTTTTCAGGAGGGGCAGCAGGGGATGTGAGCTCTCCTGGCGGGCCCTGGGAGGTGTCGCAATGTTACTGGAAATTTTAGAGACAGAAATGACACCGCTGTGAGTCAGTGAAGTGCGGTCAGCGGGGCACTGCCCTGCGCGGTGCCTGCCTGCGCTGCTCTGAGCCCCGAGCCGGCGCTCGCCTGCTCCCTGCCCTCTGCTGCCTGAGCTCCGCGGTTAAAAACCCGGGTTTCAGTCTCCAGCTGATCCCTGCGGAGGGGGACGGCCCTTCTCCCATCGCCCCATCCCGTGCCCAGCTTCCTGCCCGGCTGCACCCCTTGTCCCACGGCAGAGCTCCCCCTCACCGTGCCTGCCCCGGTCCAACCTGCGCCGGCTCTCCCTGATGGTGACACACGCTCCACCAGGACCCGGCTGTGTGCTCACTCACAGAACGTACTTTAGGGGGTCTCATTTCACGGGAGTTACTTTTCCAGCCTCCCACACTGCCCCACACGCTCTGGTGGGCAAAGGAATGGGTTTCATTAGTCCATGTCAATAAATCACAATGGACTCTTATAGTGCTACGTACATAAAACTATATATAGAAATGCAGCACATCCCAGCTGGGTAAGGAGCTACTTTGCTCCTGATTTAGTAGGCTGTTCACAGGCTCTGGCAAGTCTGTCCGTTCCAGCTGCACTTGCAGCTCTTTCAGGACATGGTATATTTAACTTGCAGCATTGTGTGGCTGCCCAGGCACATGCACGCTCTGTATGGGGGTGAGAGCTCCGCACTTCTGCCATCGTCCTGCATCCATCCAGACACCAGCCTTCAACAGGAGCACGTTTCCTGGGAAGGTTCTGAGACATTCAGGTTCACATCTTTGTTACCACATGCTACTGACAGACATCTGCGTTCTGTAATCACCTAGGTGAGAAATAACACGTAACGGATGGAGGAGATCACAGCTACTGGAGACCGGAGGTGATGTTTCTCAGATAGATGGTTCCAAATTGATTGCTGTGGAAGGAGATTAAAGGAAAAGTCATTCCAACAGCGCAATAAATTATTTCTGAAATAGGGTAGTCAACAATGATGATGTAAAACATGGCTCACAAGCATGCAGCTCCATCCCAAAGCTGTTCCCTAATGTGCAAGGAGCTGCCATGTCAGTCACAAGAGTCATGTGTTGAACAGGAGGGAGCCAGCAGCTAGCAGGCAGATGGTTCCCTCAGGGCTGAGCTCTGCAGCAGGGGGAAACCGGGGGGCTCTGAAGGGCCAAGCTGCAGCTCTGGTTTGCTGAGTGTTAGCTCTGCTCATGGGAAGCAGCAGTCAGGGTTTGGGGCTGTGCTACAGGAGCATGCAGGCTCACAGCCAACACTGGCCCCTGCGGGCTGCTGGAGCTAGCACTGCGCAGTGGTGGGGAATTGTCTCCTTCCCGGTTTATATGTGAGAAACAGGCAATTAAATAAATGTGCAATCTAGAATTAAGTGGGAGGGGTTTGGCCACACAACTTTATGCAGGTATTTTGAGTCCCAACCCGGATATTTTTATACCAGATAATTTTGTCTCATGTGAGATGGAGCCGTTTCCGTGAGGAAGGTTTCACCGTGTGTACAGATCGGTTTAGCACTCACACTTAGCACACGCAGGGATCATTCTTCACTGGGTGAACAGACGCTGGCTCTGCAGCAGCTCCTGCCCCCATGACACATCACTGGGGCTGTTGGGAAGCACCATGAGGGATGCTGCTGAAGTGAGCACAGGCTGGAGAAGGGTGATGCGCACTGCGCTGCAGGGAGGGATTTTCCATCGCTGGAAAGGCTCCAGCTCCTGAAAGAGGGACAAACAGCAGAGGACAAAGAGCCAGGGAGAAAACCCTGAGTTCTGCTGCTTCTCTTCCAAATCTGCTGAGACACTGCACGAGCCTCCCGCATCCCTCTCCCAGGACCCAGGTTCCATGTTCTGCACCTTTGTTTGCTCACCTCCTTTGGCACAACACCTGAGCAGTGCTGGCTGTTCCCAGCTGTGGACTTGTCCTTGCTATATTGGTCTGTAATGGGAGTGTTACTGCAATAAATAACCTTTCTGTGCAATTAGACCTTCCTGGAAGGCTGTGCCCTGATCAGCACCTTGCAGCCAGCTGATTCCTGCAAGAGACCTTAGAGCTCACCCAGCCCCAACCCCTGCCACGGGCAGGGACCCCTTCCACTAGAGCAGCTTGCTCCAAGCCCCTGTGTCCAACCTGGCCTTGAACACTGCCAGGGATGGGGCAGCCACAGCTTCTCTGGGCACCCTGTGCCAGCGCCTCAGCACCCTCACAGGAAAGAGCTTCTGCCTAAGAGCTCATCTCAGTCTCCCCTCGGGCAGGTTAAAGCCATTGCCCTTGGCCTGTCCCTACATCCCTTGTCCCAAGCCCCTCTCCAGCTTTCCTGCAGCCCCTTCAGGCACTGGAGCTGCTCTCAGGTCTCCCCTTCAGGAGCCTTCTCTTCTCCAGGCTGCCCCAGCCCAGCTCTCTCAGCCTGGCTCCAGAGCAGAGCTGCTCCAGCCCTTGCAGCATCTCCATGGCCTCCTCTGCCCTCGCTCCAACAGCTCCACGTCCCTCTTGTGCTGCTGCCCCAGAGCTGGGGCAGGGCTGCAGCCACTTTCAAGGACGGGGTTTTGGAGACATTTGAGATTATTCTGGCAGTGGTAGCACCACTGCAGAGGGTGCATTTAGCGGTGTTTTAATTCACACGATAAACAAAAGTCTTATCTGAACAAAAAGAGAATTCCTCATAAGCTAGAATGGAGGTCAGGGACAGGAGCTGGTCCCAGGACTCTGCTTCCCAAAGGAAGCAGCACCACAGCCCAGGAGCTCTCATGTGGTGGCAGGAATCCCCCTCAGTCCCCTCCAGCACTAGCGGCCACAGCGCTGTGCCCTGGCTAGTGGGTACCGGCTGCTGGGTGACTCCCATCCGGCCACAAGTGGGGTCCCTCCAACCATGCAGGAGCTGCTGGTGTCGGTGTCTGTGTGGCTGCTGTCAGTGAGCTCCCCTTTGAACCCAGCGTGAGCCCCACTGCCCACACAAAGGCTGCTGTTCCAGCTAAAAAAGCCCTTTGAGAACTTCCAAACCTGGTATGGGGCATGAGCTGCATTGTTGCTTTTGTTCAAAATCCTGCCTGAACTTTACTGAAGTCCTGCGTGTCACAGGAACACCAAACAACACACACGCTCTTGAATCAAAGGCAGAGTGATGAGAAGGTGAGGAGCACGTGCCGTGCTGCCCGGGGACAACAGCACCCATGCACTACGCCAGCCTCTTCCCCAGCAGTGTCCCCACAGCAGAAACTGCTGCGTTCACACCACTGTGGCTTTAAGCTGCTGTGGGTTTAAGCCTCATCATTCCTGCTCTCCAGTGCTTTGAAGTATATTTTCATCTCTCTGGGTTTCCCAAAACAGGACACACCAACTATAATGGTAGCTGTGGGGATATGGGCAGGGAAGGGGTCTGTGCAGCCCAGCGTGGTTGTCCTGAACTGCTTTGAGCTGAGTGGTGGTGGCTTGGGTGGAGATCCATAATGAGCAGGTTTCCAGTCCCTCATCCTCCTGCAGAAGCTGTTTTAATTGTCTGCTGCACCGTGCTCCTGCTGGACTCATGCCTGAAGCAAACGGGGTCTCCTGAGGGGCTTCACAGACCAGAGCAGACAAAATCGTGGTGACAACACTCATGTAAAATCCAGTTTTACCTCCAGGCCCAGACTGGATGCTCTGGATCTGCCGCAGCCTCCAGAAGCGCTGGTGAACTCCTGCATGGGGGAAGCACTGAGCTGGTAAATGCAGCTCAGGCACCGCTTTCAGCACGTTTCAGACGTTGGTAACTGGTAACCACCTTCTGGTGCTGGGTAAAGTCACATCAGGCAGAGCCGAGGCAAATCCCAGCCTTGAGCAGGATGAGCACCGGAGCCATCGCTGCCGGCCCCCAGCTGCTCCCTGCACAGGTCCCCCAAGCGCCCCCAGCCTGCTGAGCAGTGACAGACGATGACCGTGACCATTCACCCCATCACAGACAGTGGCTGTGACCCTGCTCTGAGCCGGTGGAGGGTCCCCAGGCCCACCACGGGGACTGCTTCCTGTGGAGGTGATGGGTAACACGGTGCTGCTGTCCTGGTCCCGCTCCGATCCCAGTGCTCCTCTTCCCTCCCGCCCAGCACTAACGGCCATTCCTTGCTGAAGCAGGAGGATGCCGCTGCCTGCAGCATCACTAAATTTAGTCTGCTGGGAGACAGAAGCAGCATTTTGCTGCTCTGACTTCAGAAGCATCTTGCTTCATCGCAGGCTCTCAGGAGGCCGGTAGAACCCAACCACAGGGAGCTATATTCTGGTGCAATGAACCACCTCTTGTCTGGCCAGTCACCCTCAGCTGCTGTGGAATGTGTTGCCAGCAATTCTGAAATGAGAACATACCAGGAAAAAGGAGTTGGGAGCTTTGCTTCTCTGAGGGATTTAGGCTCTGCTGGCCAAACACACCAGTGACAGCCCAGAGGTGCAGAAAGAGAGCTGGGAAGAGAGCAAGGAGGAAAGGCAGGGATGCAGCAGGGAAGGAGGGCCTGTTAGAAGCAGGAGCCTGGCTCTCCAGTTGGGAAGAAGCTTCATTCTCGCTACTACAAACCTATGGCTTATGGGCAACCTGCACCATGCTCCCAAGGGAGCAGGACCCAGACCAACCACGGGGTGGGCAGCACGGACCTGCTGGTTCCTGCAAATGGCAAGGGATGAAGTCACCCTCCTCATTCACCCCTCACCTCAGGATGCCCTCAGCTGGGTACACAGGGTGAACCTGTCAGTCCCTTGTCTCTGCTTTCCACCCTTTGGCTGTGCTCTGAAAGAGGGGGATAATGTTTTTAAGACCTGTGGGTGAGCCACAGCCTGGAACTTGTAATTTAAAGGTCACAGATAACTGTGTCCCAATTTCCAAACAGCCGTTCCCTGGAGGGAATGTCATTGGGACTCCTCAGAAAGACGGTGGTACAAATACATCATGTTTGTTCTGGCCTTGAAACCAGTGCGCTGCTGTGCAGGTGAGCACCAGCATCCCCAGTCCATCATGAGGTGCATGGCAGGCTTTATCCCTCCCTGGCTCAGTTGCTTACATAGTTCTAGGATGTGGAGTAGGAAACAGACTATTTTGGGCACTGCCAAGCAATTGTGTTTTATTACATGGTAAAAGGCTATTTTGGGACTATTATGAAAACATTAAAAGCCCAGACTAGCCTGTGCTTGTCTCTTCATCTCTGCTGGAAAAGACAGCTTCACAGAATCCCAGCCTGGTTTGTGTTGGAAGGGACCTCAAAGCTCACCCAGCTCCAACCCCTGCCATGGGCAGGGACCCCTTCCACCAGAGCAGCTTGCTCCAAGCCCCTGTGTCCAACCTGGCCTTGAGCACTGCCAGGGATGGGGCAGCCACAGCTTCTCTGGGCACCCTGTGCCAGCGCCTCAGCACCCTCCCAGGGAAGAGCTTCTGCCTAAGAGCTCATCTCAGTCTCCCCTCGGGCAGGTTAAAGCCATTCCTCCTCCAGTCAGCAGAGCTGCTCAGCAATGCCCATCCCAGCATCATGTGCCCGGGGAGCAGCCCTGTCCTTCGCATACGTGTGCTGGTGCCAAAGCAGCCGGATCATGGGTGCAGAACAGTCTGTCCCAGTATTTAATGCATGTTTTGGAGGTGCAGAGCCAGGGGTGCAGCCTCCACCATGATCATGCCACGGGCAGGAGCTCCTGTGCTGCCAAGCAAGAGGGCTCAGTGCTGCTTGTGCAGCTGGTGTGCAGATGGTGAGAGATGCTCACTCTGCTGGTGAGCAGAGTGCTGCAGGTCAAGGTGTGCCCACCTAGATAGCACCACTGCCCCTTTGTGCATGCTCTACTGTGCTTTACAAAGCCCTGCAACATTCATCTTGGACTATGCCAGCACAGCACTGCACACTGTGTGTCCCCATCCATGCAGCACTGCACACCGTGTGTTCACATCCATGCAGCACTTCACACTGTGTGTTCACATCCATGCAGCACTGCACACTGCGTGTTCACATCCATGCAGCACTGCACACTGTGTGTTCACATCCATGCAGCACTGCACACTGTGTTCACATCCATGCAGCACTGCACACTGTGGGTCCCCGTCCATGCAGCACTGCACACCGTGTGTTCACACCCATGCAGCACTGCACACTGTGTGTCCCCGTCCATGCAACACTGCACACCGTGTGTTCACATCCATGCAGCATGGGTGGCTGCGCTGCAGCACTGCACACTGCATGTCCCCATCCCTGCAGCACTGCACACTGCGTGTCCCCATCCATGCAGCACTGCACACTGTGTGTTCACATCCATGCAGCACTGCATTGTGTGTTCACATCCATGCAGCACTGCACACTGTGTGTTCGCATCCATGCAGCACTGCACACTCTGTGTCCCCATTCATGCAGCACTGCACACTGTGGGTCCACATCCATGCAGCACTGCACACTGCGTGTTCACATCCATGCAGCACTGCACACTGTGGGTACACATCCATGCAGCACTGCACACTGCGTGTTCACATCCATGCAGCACTGCACACTGTGGGTCCACATCCATGCAGCACTGCACACTGCGTGTTCACATCCATGCAGCACAGGTGGCAGTGCTGCAGCATGCTCCATGCCACTCACTGCAGGGATCACTGCCCATGGCCTCTATTCCCAGCTTTTTCCTTCTGCTAGAAGCGTCTGTTGGCTCCGTGCACCATGACCTGCTCCAGAGAGGGATGTCCATCTGATTGCTAAATGCGTCATCTCTAGCTCAGTCCTTTGGGCATGTTACTCACCAAGCACATCAGGCTTTGAGTGGCTGATGCGGTGTGCTGTAGAGAAGCCGCCAGCTGGTAACTGCCAAGGAATGGCAGCCAGAGGGGTTTGGTTTGGAACAGTGGATCTCCAGAAGGAGCTGGCACGTCAGGGCTGTGGGTACGGAGCCTCCGCTGCACTGGTGCTGCTCTGGGCAGCACCCCTCACGTCCCACGCAGGCACCGAGGCTGGTCCTTACTTTCAGCTGAGCGCTCGCACGTGGTGGCTGACAAGGTGCAGAAGAGCCGGAGATGCCGGCAAGAGGCAGTGCTGCTGCTGTGAGGGAAACCCCAGCCTCTGAGCAGCTCAGGGGTGTTTGATGGTTCCCTGGTGCCCGCGCGTGGCTGCCTCTCCCATGGGTACGTGCAGTATTTCCTGTTACCCTCCTGTGTAACGATTCCAACAGCCCTTTGCTTCATGTTTTCTGAATGAAAGCAGGTGCATCCGCTAAAAGCTCTTCACCCAACAGACCTGCAGGGAATACAGGGCATTGAGGCGGGGAGTGTCCTCGGAGTTATCACAGTGGGCAGGAAGAAGGTGCCTCATGCATGGTGGGGCTTTGCAGCACCACTGCTGCTGCCCTGCAAGGCAGAAGATGCCCTTGTGCCCCCAGAACCCCTCAGGGATAATGCTTCGTTCTGGGCTGGTTTCCCTCTTGCCCTGCTGTGCTGGGATGGAGCCCACGCTTGGATTTCAGCTGGAGTTTGGTTCAGTCTAAGGAATTCTCCAGGCCAGGAATCATTGTGAAATGCATTGGCTGAGCTTTTCAACTCCGAAAAGGCCAAAGGAAATGTTTGTTCCGCTTTCAAGGTCTTCCTCAAAACCTCTGAGTCAGAAGATGAAGCGAAGCTGCCCTTTCCTCTCGCAGCATTCCAGCTTTGGGAAACTGGTGTTTGCCAAAGCAATAACATGATGTGCAAATAAAAGGCACAATAAGGAAGTGGAAGCTGCTTTCCTGCAGGGTTGCTGCTGTGGCTATGAGGTTCTGACATGCAGCAGGATAGGGTACAGGGAGCTCCCCTTGGGGACACCCCAGGCCTGTGAACCTGGAGGCTGTGATGAGTTTGGGGAGCCTCAGCCTCCAGCCCAGTGACCAGCAGCAGCTTTCCAGTCATTGCTTGAGTTAGTCACTTGTTTTAGGAATGCTGAAGAGGATGCTGGGCTTCAGACTGAAAGCAGATCCCAGCCTGCTCTATGGAAGGTGCCCCTGCCTGTGGCAGGGGTTGGAACTGAAGGAGCTTTGAGGTCCCCTCCAACACAAACCAGGCTGGGATCCTGTGATCCCCAGCTGAGGTTTCGCACAGCTCCGTCTGCTTGAGGCTGGTTTTGATTACTGGGGAGGAAACAAGGGGTGTAGCAGCTCTAACACACCCCCTCCAGCCCCCGGGAAGCTCTTTCCAGGGTTTCCAGAAGACCTCCTCCAAGCTTCTGTCCCTGCCCAGTTCCCCCCCAGTTCCAGCAGCTGGGGCTGTCACCTCAGGCTTTACATAAGGCCCCAGTGCTGCAGCACAGCAGCACTGCTGCAGGCACACACACTGCGGCTGCAGGAGCTGCAGGATGCTCTGCATGGGCCCTGTCACTGTCCCCACCACCACTGACCCCATCACAGGGCTCCCCGCACTGTCCCTGCTCCCAGCTGTCACCTGGACTCATGCACTTCAAGCACAAATGGCAATCTGATTGTCTGTGCTTTGATGCCACACAGCCAGCACTGATGTCCTGGCTCCTCTTTGCTTGTGTGTTTAATTTCACAAGGGAGATCCAAGTCCCCGACAGCCAGTGCAGGTTGGGCTCCAAATGCCCAGCGGTCGTTTGGGAGAAATGTTACCTAATTTGAAGTTTTCAGCCCACAGCTGCAATTTAATTGCTTCATACCCACAGCAAGCAGCTTCCTCACAAATTAAGAGCATGAAATATATTAGGGAATTAAACCAGCTTCTTTGGCACTTATGTCTTTGTGCCTTCTTCCCTTCTTGGTATATTTTTAGAACAGATGTTACTGCTCAGAATCTCATAAAAAGGATTTATAATAGTTAATAATTAGTGTATTAATGCAGCAGGCTGCAGCAAGATTAATACAAGCTTTCTTCGCCTGGGCTTGATTCATCACCATGCAGTGAAGCGGCAGCAAATCCAGGCCTGAAAGCTGTGATTGATGTCCCTGGGTACAACTGCCCCATGGGGGAAAAGCCTCTGTGCTCTGCTCCATCCCCAGCCTGGAGCCTCACCAGCAGGGTTCAACAAGGTTAAACAGAAGTTACTTGGATAAATCCATTGGGCTGCAACACAGCAGGACCAGGGGATGGGGCATGGCACTGGTGGGGCATCACCAGCACCCATCCTGCTGGGTGTCCACGGGGACTCCCACCCTTCTCCTGCCTGCTTGCCCAGGGGGTGCTCCGAGCCGTGAGTTATTACTGGTTTAGCTGGGATTACAACTGCTGTGATGAATCCTGCCACTGCCTGGGAGGAGGCTGCAGGGCACAGCCTCCTGTCCCGCCACACAGATGTCTCCAGATGTGATGGGTGCCTCACAGCAGCTGCAGCCCCAGCTTGTCCCCAGGGAGTCACCATCAAGGTGCTGGCACCCATTCCCTGTGCTGTGCTCCAGCTCTGCCCACACAGCACTTGTCAGGAAGGGGGAACAAAGCAGAGGGCTCAACACAAGAGGGACGTGGAGCTGTTGGAGCGAGTCCAGAGGAGGCCACGGAGATGCTGCGAGGGCTGGAGCAGCTCTGCTCTGGAAAGGGCAGGCTGGAAACCCTCTATTGATCAGTCTGAAAGGAACAACAGGATGTTTTCCTGCACCAGAACCCTCTTACTGACCCAGATCAGCTCTGGAAAACCATAACAGCGATGGACTGGAGGAGTTTGTAACGCATTTCATGATAAAGGGCCTGTTGATACATATTTAGCATTTTACTATGCCAAAACACAGAGAGCACAGTTTGATCCAGGCTTTCATCCCAAGGACTGACCCTTCCTGCCCCTGGCACAGTGCAGCCAGTTCAGGAAGACAAGCTCTCCCTCTGCAGATGTTTTTTTGAGGCCCCCTCAACAACCAGCCTTGCTACCCTGTCACAGTTACGTGATTCCAGATGTCTTCACAAGGTGAAGAGCAGCAGAAAGCACAGGAGAGATGCAGGGCTCCTCACGCTGCTGTGCAAGCACAGCCTGGTGCTGCTCCCTTGCTCTCCTTACAGGATCTGGCATGCAAGATACCAGCACTAATTTACCAGCAGCTGCTCATAGATCTGGGGGCTTTTGGGTTTCCTGTGTTTGATTGTGGGGCTTTTCCTCCCCCCAGCACATCTCCATACCTTGATGAGAGCTAAAATACCAGGATCCCATCCACAATCAGGACACAGGCAGATGCAATTAGCCACTGAGTGGGAATATTCAGTGGACATAGAATAGGAACCATGTGCTTAAAAGCCAATGATCTGTGTTTCAGGAGGGTATCCCTGAAACCCAGGAAGAGTTTTACCCATCCATGGGCACTGTCACTATTTCAGTGGCCTCCTCTGGCCTCACTCCAGCAGCTCCACATCCCTCTTGTGCTGCTGCCCCAGAGCTGGATCAGGACTGCGGGGGGGGGGGGTCTCCCCTTCATGCAGCAGAGGGGCAGGATCCCCTCCCTGAGCTGCTGCTCACGCTCTGGGGGTGCACCCAGCACACGGTTGGGGGGGGGGGGGTTCTGGGCTCAAGCACTCACTGAAGTTGGGTCATGGGGAGTTTCTCCTCACCCAACTCCCCCAGTCCTCCTCCTCAGGCTGCTCCATCCAGTCTCCCCCAGCCTGTGTTTGTGCTGGGATTGCCCTGACCCAGGGGTAGGACCTTGTCCTTGGCCTGGTTGAGCTCCAAGAGGTTCACACGGTCCCACCTCTCCCATGTGCCCAGGTCCCTCTGGATCCCATCCCTTCCAGCCTGTGCACTGCTTCTGCCCTGCCCTGGGCTATGTCCCCAGGCAATAGGCACAGTCCTCAGAGCAAATAGTGCTGGTCTGAGCCGGCCGGACCAGCCCCACAGGGTGGCATCACCCAGACCTGGCAGCCTGGCCTCTGATGTGACAGAGGAGGACAAGGGGTGCACCACAGAGACTGGTCATGACTGTGCGTCACCACCGACATGAGGGTGGCACGATGCCCAGGACAAAGCTTATGGATCACTGACCTCTTCAGCAGCTCGCACTGAGTAGATGAGCTCTCCAGCCTCGTGTCCATCAAAGGCTCCTGTGCAGCACGGCTGCTCCGACACCTCCGGGTGTTCATTCTGCAGCTACACAGTGGACAGGGCGCAAAGGGGACCCTGCTTGTCCTCAAGGAGCTGACACTGAGCACTGACACTGGGAGCCACTAGCACGGCTTTGCTGGAGCTGAAGAAAAGTAGTTCCTGGGTAAAGCCAGTCTTCCAGTGGAAAACCCGAAGCACAGAAACAAAGCTGAAGTGAACACAGCCACAGAAGCTGCAGAGCTCAGCACCTGCCTCTTTGCTCTTCTATTTTAGGACATAGTTTCAGTGTCATTAAGCCATTTTCAGGGATCAGTGTTAAACACACAGGTTCAGCGTTAAGAAACAAGCCAGACAGAGGAGACCCAGCAACAACCCTCCCCAAGTCATGAATTCACCTCACGAGTCACAGTTCATCCAAACCACAGCACACACAGACACTTTATAACTTAAGTTTTAAGAGCTGCTTCAATTCCTGGGGCACTGAGGTGTCGCATGGGAAGCCTCCACTGTTCTGAAGCAGAAGCACGGTACACAAGGCCTCCCTTAGGACCTTCAGCCCTTTCAAAAGGTACCTGCCCCCATCACATCCTGAAAGATAAAGGGGATTTTTATTGTATGGGTTTGCAGAACATGCAAGCCCTGCACCTTGTATGCTCAGATTTGTTATTGTTACTGAGTTAACTCAGTAACGGGTAAAGAAGGACCTGGCAGTTCAGTCACTGAAAGCATCAAACCCAGGTTTACAGCACAAGAATTGAGCAGTGCTCCAAGTCCCATAGGCCTTATGTGCAGTGACCTACATTGAAAGCAAGGAGCCACTCTCCCAGCAGCAAACTCTGCCTGTCTTTATGCATGCAATAGCAACAGCACGGGACAAACCAGCTTGGAAACACTGGGATTCCCAGATGAGAACAGCAGGATGCAGACTACAGACCCAGCAGGATGCAGACTACAGACCCAGAAGGGCTGCACTTGCCATACCTGGGTGACAGGGAGGGGCACAGAGCTCCTTGCAGTTACCCTCTACGGCTGGGGGCTGACAGCCTGGGTCAGTCCCACCTTCCATGGGCATTAGGCACAACTGGAGCTCATGAGCAGAGCCCAGCACCCTGCAGCAGCCCTGGGCTGGGCTGAAATGGGGTCTTGGGCATGGGTGGAGGGGGTGGCCCAGGTGGGGCTGGTCAGGGACCTTGGTGCTGCTCTGCAGGGGAGCTGATGCCGTTCCCCAGCCAGGTCCTCTGCACATGGGTTCACGTGCTGCTTGTGAGTGCAGCAGCTGCTCTCAGAGAGCACTGGGCACGTGCATGGCCGCCCCATGCATTGTATTGTACCTGCAGCAGTCATCACCGCCGGGCACTGAGGGCAGCTCCACCACATGGGCGAGGGCCTGCCCGGGGCTCCCTGTGCCCAGGGAGGGGCAAGAGGGATTCTGCTGAGCCCTGTGCCTGGTGCCGGGCTGTGCTCCCTCCATGGGTGCATCCCTCCGGCCCCACTCTGCAGCCACGAGCATCCTGGTCAGGGCCAGGCACAAACCCAGAGCTGGCAAAACAGCTTAAAGGTACGCATGAACTTCATAACAACATCATATTCCATGCACATCCTTTACCTGTGCTCTGGTGAGCTTTGGGATCCCCCGTCTCAGACTTGGTGAGCAGTTACCAGCCCAAATCAGGAAGGTCTTTTGTGATGGCTGTGTGTTACTGTGATGGCATGACCAACTGCACCCACGGGTTCCATTTCCCTCCTCTGTGTAAAGCACCTGGGGAAGCTGAGCCCTTTTAAATGCCATCCTTATCTTCCAGTTTCACTGTTCACAGTTCACTAATATTGTAGGGAAAGATCCTTGCAGAGTTTAGCAGCTTTGTATTCCATGGAATCCTAGAATGGCTGCAGTTGGGAGGGACCTTAAGGATCATCGCTGCTCAGGTTATGCATCACACATCATTCAAGCTGCAGATGCACTGCCCATGGGTCATGCTGCAGAGCAGTCCATGGCTGTACACTCTGGAATGGTCAGGAAGCAAGGCGAGATGCTTTTGGACCCTCAGCACAGGCACATGGAAGGAGCTGGGCTCTCTTTCTGCCTCTCCCCAGTCCCATCAGGCCACCCTGGCCATGTCCTGATTGGCCTCTTGTGAGCCCAGGCCAGGCCCTTGGCTTGCTCCTGCTGCTGAACAGAAACCTGTCTTCAAATGGGGTGCTCAACCCCTACCCTGCTCCTGAAGGCGCCTCTCATCCCCTCGCCAACATGTGGGGTGAGCGGGGTGTCTATGCCCCCAGCCTCAGCACCCTGCTGGCCACTGAGCCAGCTCTGCACTGGAGGCACTGGAGCTGATGGAAGCACTGGAGGTGCTGGAGGCACTGGAGGCATTGGAGGTGATGGAGGTACTGGAGGCACTGGGCACCGCCGTGGCCAGCACAATGCACTAACCGCACCGCCCTGCTCCTGCCTCAGTTTCCCATCTGGAGCTGCACCAGCCCAGGCAGGATCCCTGTTACTTCTCCGCTGCATGTGGTGACCTGCCTTCAGCAGCAGATGAACATGGCAGGGGATGAATGCAGGCAGACAGAGGAATTCGCTGCAGGAAATGCTGCTGTTCTGACACCTGATTTTATCCCAGCTCCGGGGGAGCAGTGGAGCCATGGGGTGATTTCACAAGTGCCAAATGATCTGTCCCGGTGCTCGGAAACCTCAGCCTGAAACTCCCCTTTGAACTCTTCCATTTCAAAATGCCATTTTAGCAGCACAGTTCAGGGAAAGCTGCAGCCTCCTGCTGAAACGACTGCAGGGAGACGCGTTCCAACCCACTTCAGTGCTGAATGTGCAGGAGCTTAACCCATAATAGCCAATTTGCCTATGCACCGTGCGCTGTTTGCAGCCGAGGAGCAGCTCGTTCTCGTCTCTCTCCCACGAAGTCCTGTGCAGGGAAAGTCAGTTTCAGGGAAATACGGGTGGATGCCAGCAGGGAAACCGCAGCTGCGGCTCAGCTGGGTGCTCCCAGCGCTGTGTCCTGTGTAACCGCCTCCCACTGCCAGCTTCCTTGGGATTGATCAGGAGCGCCCGAAGCTGGACACTGACCCCAGGCAGGGACCACCCTCCGCACTGCTCCTGTTTGCAAACAGCTGCTTCCCCTTACCCACCGGTGGGGGTCATGTTCCCGAGGGTGCGCTGGGGGGAACCTGCCTGTCCCACGGGGTTTGGGTGCCAGCAGTGACAGCCTCGTGCGAGGGGACGGCACCCCTGAGCTGTGCAGCAATGACCTCGGGTGCGAGTCCCCTTCCTGCGTGGGAGGAAGCTTTGCTCCGAGAACCTCCCCCAGAGCACCCTGCGCCCCATCCCTGGCAGTGCTCAAGGCCAGGTTGGACACAGGGCTTGGAGCAAGCTGCTCTAGTGGAAGGGGTCCCTGCACGTGGCAGGGGTTGGAGCTGGATGGGCTTTAAGGTCCCTCCAACAGAAACGAGCCTGTGGCAGGATTCTCTGAGAGCCGCAGGAGCCGGTGGGCTTGCAGCAAGTGCCCGCCCCAGCACCCAGCTCACACTCAGAGAAGGTTTTCCATGGTTTCCAGCTCGGGTTTGCTGCTTGGTTTTCCTCCCCCTTGCACAGTGCTCCTGTCCTCCCTGCACCCCCCGTAGCTTTCTTTGAGAGCACCAAGAATGCGTTTACTGGTGTTTTCAATCACTCCTGTTTGCAGCTAGTACAGCAGGGAAGCAAAACCCCCTCACATCACCTCTTGTACCGCTTCATGAAGACCCTGGTGACAAACCTGTGCCGCAGGCTCCCCTGCCTGTCAGCCAGAGCATGCCCAGCGGGTGACACAGCCCTGGGGAGCGCCCCGGCCGGGCTGGGGGCCCGTGTGGGGCGATGCCGGTGTGGGAGCACATGGAGCTGCTGCTCCCGGCCCCCCGGCCCCGCTGCAGCCGCGCTCGGGCAAGCAGGGGCCTGGCTCTCCCCACCCGACGGGTTTGCAACCAGCGCGGTGAGACGAGCGCTGCAGTGAGCTCACCCGGCTGCCCGTGGGTAAACACCACGGAGCGCGGTTGATGGCTCTGCTCACACACTCTGCTCTGCTCGCTTCAGGCTCAACCCAAAGAAACACAGAAACCGGGCAGAAAAACGTGCCAGGACAAACCGGCCTCCACAGCCTGTGCTGTGCTCACAGCAACGACCAGAGCCCCTCACCCCCAGCCCTCTCTTTGTAGGGGGCTCCGTGGGGGGCGCAGCCTTTGCCCAACCCCGATCCATGGGCACATTGCTGGGACTGAATCGCTTTTCGCAGGCAGAAGCGCTGCAGCTCCAGCCAGGAGCTCGTGGCACGGTCCCAGCCCTGGAATGCGGCAGGATGCAGGATGCAGGTAGGTGGCTGCAGAAAGCCAGCTCTGCCAGCCGGTGTCAGGCCAGCTCCTCGCCCAGCGCGGGGCACGGCCCGTGCCATGGGCACGCTCCAGTGCAGGGCCACCAGTGGTGTTTCGCCTCTCCTGGGACAGGGCACAGGCTGTGCAGTGCCCTGCTCATGCAATAGAGGTGAATCCGCGCCCCCCCCCCCCGGGTGTGATGGTGTGGGTGAACAGGGACATTTTACATCCCCATGACCCGGCTTCAGGGTGAGCTTGAGCCCAGAGCCCCCCCGTGTGCTGGGCTGCACCCCCAGAGCGTGAGCAGCAGCTCAGGGAGGGGATCCTGCCCCTCTGCTGTGCTCTGGGGAGTCCCCCCCTGCAGCCCTGATCCAGCTCTGGGGCAGCAGCACAAGAGGGACTTGGAGCTGCTGGAGTGAGGCCAGAGGAGGCTCAGTGCCTCTGGCAGCCCCTGGTGCAGGCACCGGACCACACCACCTTGATCTCCAAAGGGCTCCGCACAGGGAGACACAAGCAGCCACCTCTGTAAACACATCTCATAGCTGTGCACAGAGCGACAGGGGAGGGGAGGGGAGGCTCTGAGATGCCACTGAACACAAGGAATTCCTGCAGAACGCTGCGCTTTATCTTGCCATTAATTCCATCACTGCATCAGTAAAACATGGCGTTTACCTGCAGGGCTTTGTGCTTTGGGTCAGAAATCGTCCCTGCAGCCTGCACACGTTACAATGGGCAGCAGACAGGAATCAAAGCTGTTGTGATATGCGACTATCCTACTAATAAGGGGATTTCCACAGTCTATTAGCTGCACAGTAGGACGAGAACAACCCATCTGGAACACGGTGCTACAAGAATACTTGGGCTCCATGTAAGAAACCACAGCAAACCAGCACAGGTGGGTCCAGGTGCCTGACCCCCCCTGTTCTACTGCCTGCCATGAGGTAAGCTGGCAGCAGTGCTGATGCTCAGCACAGGGATGGGCTTTGGCAGGGCTGACGGGCAGGGATTGCCAGAGCTCTGCTCCACCATCCTCTGGTTTCCAGCACAATCAGTAGGAAGTCAGGTCCGTACAGACCAAGGTTCATCACTTACAGGCACCCACTTATAAATATTCATTAGAAGATCAAGAGCTGCTAACGAGGGAACTGCTGAGGAGCACCTATGAACAGTCTCCACAAGCGGTGGGATTTGCATTTCCATGTGGAAGTCCCCTCTGTAGATGGCACCTTCTGCAACAATAACACCTGATGGGAAGGCAAGAAACACCCGCTTCCGACACGGCACCGAGCAGCCTCTTCGTGGAGCCGCCAAAGAACACTCCTGCGGCCAGACTCGCTCATCCTGCCCACGCCCCGACCCAGCTCTCCCCACAGAAACCTGTCCCTTCGCTAGCCCTGATTCATCCCCATTTGCATAGCACAGCCTCCACATTTCCTTTAATTAACTCCCGGAAAGACGCTTCCCTGCCCTGTGTGTCACCAATTGGGGTTCTATGCCCCACAGCTCCGTGTCCCCACGGCGCTGCCCCCAGGGGCAGCTCCCCCTGCATCAGCACAGGCAGCGAGGGAGGGGATGGGCATTTGCACACGCAGACATCGCTCTGCACTTGGGGGCTTTGCACCTGGGGGCTCCGCACTTGCTCTCCTGGTGCACTCAGGGGCTTTTATGATCATCTTATACCCGGACCCAGACTGGTTTCGGTTGGAAGGGACCTCAAAGCTCCTCCAGTTCCAACCCCTGCCACGGGCAGGGACCCCTTCCACTAGAGCAGCTTGCTCCAAGCCCCTGAGTCCAACCTGGACTTGAACACTGCCAGGGATGGAGGCTGTGTTAGATGCAGAGAGCACAATCTCATCAGCAGTGCTTGTGGTCCCCTGAGACACCCATAGGAGAGGGGTAGGAGCTCCGTGGGGTTTGTCTAAGGAAACCAGGCAAGGCTGGGGCTTGAAGGGGAGCAGAAGGAAAAGGACCATTCTGGGCCCAGTGAAAGCGAATGCACTGAGGGCTCTGCCACCGAGGGCTGCAGCAAGAGCTCCCGATGTGGATTTGACACTGGCAAGACAAACCGCCCTGCTGTGAAGCCGGGAATTTTCCTACAGCTGCAGCAAATGGAATGCACAAGGGAATCCCAGGGGAGGATTTGTCACATGAAGCAATTATTGCTCAGCCTGAAAGGCAAGGCAGTGATCGCATCCTCTAATGTTCTCATAAGCGTAATTCACAGAATCATAGAATCATGGAATGGCTTGTGCTGGAGGGACCTTAAAGCTCCTCCAGCTCCAACCCCTGCCACGGGCAGGGACCCCTTCCACTAGAGCAGCTTGCTCCAAGCCCCTATGTCCAACCTGGCCTTGAACACTGCCAGGGATGGGGCAGCCACAGCTTCTTGGGCAACCCATTCCAGTGCCTCACCACCCTAACAGGAAAGAATTTCCTCATATCCAATCTAAACTTCCCCTGTTTAAGTTTTAACCCGTTACCCCTTGTCCTGTCGCTACAGTCCCTAATGAGGAGTCCCTCCCCAGCATCCCTATAGGCCCCCTTCAGATACTGGAAGCTGCTCTGAGGTCTCCACGCAGCCTTCTCTTCTCCAGGCTGAACAGCCCCAACTTCCTCAGCCTGTCTTCATACAGGAGGTGCTCCAGTCCCTGATCATCCTCGTGGCCTCCTCTGGACTTGCTCCAACAGTTCCATGTCCTTTTTATGCTGAGGACACCAGAACTGCACCCAGTGCTGCAAGTGGGGTCTCAGGAGAGCAGAGCGGAGGGGCAGGATCACTTCCATGACCTGCTGGTCACACTGCTTTAACGCAGCCCGGCATTCAATAATTGTGTTTGTTCTTCAGCATTTGGAAAATAACAGCCCCTGGAGGCAGGGAACCCTGAGCAGCCCCAGGCTCCCCTCCGCTGGGATCATGCACAATATGAAAGCTGTTACCCAACAGGTCCGTAGCCACTGTATTTTGTCCTAGGATTCCCAGACCCCTGCGGGTCCAAGGGGTCCACAAAATGCACCCAGAACACCCAGGAGCGCTCTCAGCAGCCTGGAGCTCACTCGACTCCGATGGGGAACTTCTGGGGATGTGCCTGAGGACAGAAGTAATAAAAACCAGCATAGGAGGGGTGCCTTTGCTTTAGGGTGATTTCATAGAATCATAGAACAGTTAAGGTTGGAAAGGACCTTAAGATCCTCAAGTTCCAAGCCCCCTGCCATGGGCTGCCATTTGGTGCTGCAGACCGTTGCCTTGGCAAGGGGAGAGACACGGGGTCAGGGCAGAAGTTCCCATGAGTGATTTCTCTTTCCAGGGACTGAATAACTGCACTGGGCCACTGCTGGAGGGAGGAAAGATCCGCTGAGCACTGCCTGACTGCTGAAGACCTGCAGTGAACTGAAGTCCCATTCTGCTGCCGCCAAAGTCAAGTTATTTCCTCCAGGCTCTGAGTAGGTGCATTTAAACCTGCAAAATAACCACGGCCAAGAACTCTCATACTTCTCTGTAAAACCACAGCAAGTTACAAATGCAAATGTAGGAACATGCAGGCACACACAAACCTGCTGTAATAAAGAAAGGCTGCTGCTGCTGTGCAGCACGGGCTCTGCCAGTGCTTCCAAAACTCCTCCAAACACAGGGCGTGGGCAGATGGAGAGGCAGTGACCCCATGTGTGACTGTGAGCCCAGTGCAAGAGGGACCTGGAGCTGCTGGAGCGAGGGCAGAGGAGGCCACGGAGCTGCTGCGAGGGCTGGAGCAGCTCTGCTCTGGAGCCAGGCTGAGAGAGCTGGGCTGGGGCAGCCTGGAGAAGAGAAGGCTCCTGAAGGGGAGACCTGAGAGCAGCTCCAGTGCCTGAAGGGGCTGCAGGAAAGCTGGAGAGGGGCTTGGGACAAGGGATGTAGGGACAGGCCAAGGGGAATGGCTTTAACCTGGCAGAGGGGAGACTGAGATGAGCTCTTAGGCAGAAGCTCTTCCCTGTGAGGGTGCTGAGGCGCTGGCACAGGGTGCCCAGAGAAGCTGTGGCTGCCCCATCCCTGGCAGTGCTCAAGGCCAGGTTGGACACAGGGGCTTGGAGCAAGCTGCTCTAGTGGAAGGGGTTCCTGCCCGTGGCAGGGGTTGGAGCTGGAGGAGCTTTGAGGTCCCTTCCAACACAAACCAATGGGATTTTATGATTCTTCCTTCTCACGAGTGTCAGAGAAGCATCAATACACAGACATTTGCTCAAATATGTGTCTTTTTATTCAGTGTTTTCAAAGTCAAGTCTCAAGCCCACATGCTTGTGGGATAAACTTCCCTAATGGATGAGTAAGTTCAATCCACAGCACAAAGCCAGCAGCAAGCAGGATGCTGAGAGCTTACCTGAAGTCTTGAAATTCTGAAACATTTTCTGACTTTGGGAAACAATTTGTGATCTTTACATTTTGGGGCAGACTTTGGTCAGTCACCAGCAGGTTTCAGGGGCAGAATCAGCTCTCGGAGCCTTTGCCTCCCAGTTCTACCTGTAGACTTTGAGACTTCATCCCTGAATTATCCCTGTGACCTCTGGAGCTCTGTTGGTTTGTCCATCTCTGAAGGTGAGGTGAATCTCTGCCTGGTTCCAGCAGCAGAACAACCCAAGGGAGGCTTGTGGTGATGCTCTCATCCATCCCGAGGCACTGCCAGGGGCTCTGCTGGGATGCCACTGGGATGCTCTGGCAGGACAGAGACGTGGCCCCTGCTGCAGGACATTGCACGGTTCCTCCAGGCATTGCACTGGCTCCTTTACTGCAGCAACTGGAACACAGACACAGGGGTTACACTGAACCACAGCGAGGTGACACTGAGCTACCTTCAGTGAACAGAACGTTTTGAAGCAATATGCACCAAGGACATCGAAACTGAGCAGTCAGTGTTTTCCAAATGCACACCCCAATTCCCCCAGTCAGCAACAGCGACACCGGGAACTGGAGGCCCCCAGTGCTTGATGGATGCAGCAGTGGCATTGGAGCAGGCTCGGGTGCTGGGGAATGCTGACGCTCACCGCTCCCTGTGTGTGCGAAGGGTTCATTTTGGATCAGGACACTTCCCCACTAACACCCTGGCAGAGCAGCGGGTCCCTGGTACTTTGTCATGTGGAAATGGGGCACTGCCATTAGGATTCCTGTGCTGCACTGGGAGTTGTGGTGTTCACAGGGATTTAATCTGTTCTTTGATGCCACAGGGATGATGCCACAGGTAACTCACACTTTGAAGCAGAGCGTGTCTGAGTTGGTTGTGAGCAGAAATTTGGCAGCTCTGAAGGTGTAGTTTAAATTGTTAAAGGACAACTCAAGGTGTCCCCAAACAATACAAGAGATCCACGCCAGGCCAGACACCGAGATCCGCAGTAGGGCAATGGATTTAAAACACAACCCCTGCAGGTGAAGGTGTCTGTGGTCTGTTCCCGTGCGGCCGTGGCGCTACTGTACAGGACCGCGTGCCTCTGCTGTGAGCATCAGAGAGGCCGAGGTACAGGCGGAGGGCAAGAGCCACCGAGGGCTGCAGCAGGAGAACACCAGCCACCTCCCCTGGGCAGTGCTCGTCTGCTCCTTCACACCACACAGCGGAGGTGAAGGGATTGAGGAGCATTTTATTCCTATTTAAACAAGAGATCTCATCGCCTGCTTCTAATGGGGTTCTGTTAATAACTGCAATTTGGAGTGGAAATAGAGACTCATTAAAATGTGCTAGAACGAAAAACCTGAGAACTTTCACATGGGGCTGCAGTGAGCAGCTCACTTGGGGTGAGCGGCGCCCCCGGGCCCGGCCCTGCATGGGGTCTGTCCCTGCAGGGTCTGCTGACTCTTCCTGTCCTCTCTCCTCCTCCACCACCGGCTGCAGCCGCGTCCTGGGGCGAGGGATGGTGCCCGTGGGACTCGGTGCCTGCAGAGCATCTCACCCGCCTCTGCCAGGGACCTGCAGGATGCAGAGCGGGAGGTGCGGGCCCGGGATGAGCTCCTGCTGGGACCAGCCCCGCACACAGACCAGCAGCACTCTTCCCAGCGCCGCTTTTCCCAGGCAGCTCCACTGAGTGCCTAAGTCAGGGCATCCCCCAGCAGGCTGGGAGAGGGATGGGGGTCCCTGCTGCGGGTCTGATCACCGCTGCTAATGCAAGTCTACCTGCTCGCGGGTAACACCCATCGACAAAGGGGACTCCTTCTGGGGATGGATGGGTGCTGGGTTTGCTTTTAATAGGATTTAATACCCACTCTTCCCCTTTTCCTTGAAGTAACACACAGCATCAGCCCCAAAGCATGTAAGTGACAGTATAAAGCCAAGTCAGCCCATCTATAACGTCTGGAAAACCAGACATTATGGAGAAAGCTGGAGGGTTTCACACCAGAGCTGGGCAAATCTCGTCACTCTCAGCTTGTCACTCACACAGAATCGGGTTTTACACATCAGACACGGCTCGTGTCACACAAACGTGCAATTCCCTTTGGGGCCGCTCCCCCGAGCTGACAGCGGGTGCTCCAGGAGAGCACACACATGCTGGTGTGCTGTGGTTACATGATTTCTGAGCACAGCTCCTGATGGGTGTGAAAGCTGGTAGCAAGGGGAACAGTTCAGATGACAACGCGCTGGCTTAGACTCCCCAGCCCCGGAACACAGCCAGGAAACGCTGCCTTAGTTTCCCTAAGAGTTGCTACACTTGCAGTCTCATTTCCCCACATGGTACACTTTGTCCCTGAATGTCAGTAAATACCGATAGCCTTTGTTTGGGACAGATGTACGCAGAGCCTGCAGCAAACCAGTCACTGCTTTTGCTGGAAGCAGATGTGGGAACTGGAAGCTTTCCACAGTGACTAATGGCAAGTGTGCTTGAGGCTGCACGTTAAACACAGCACACAGGAGCCTGTGGGCTCTCCTGTGCCTCCTCCCTTCTGCTGCTGGGATGTGCAAAACCAGTTTTTGACTTCCAGAAGCAGGGAGGAGCTGGCAGTGAAGCAGTTAAAGCGCTGGGACACACATGCCCAGCAAGTGCATGTCTATTCTCACAAGAGAGAGGCAATGCAAATACACCAGCACTGTTTACACAATAGAGAAGGGAGGGGAATATCTCTACTATCAGCCAGTGGGGTTTCCAGACAAAGAGGTCTTTTCTGTGGCAGTAATCCTCTTATGGCCCAGCCGTATAATTGACACTTCCCAATTACACGGGAGCTCAGGGCTGTTTCTTGTTGAGCTGGTTTTCAAGCCAGCGTGCCAGCTTTCCCCATTTTCCATTACTCCACACCTTACGTATTGCGAACAGCCCGTAGGAAATTACACACACTGCAATCAGGGCCTGTCCCCGCGGCTCCCCCCGCCCCGAGAATTCCTCTGCACTACTGAGGCATGAGCTCCTGCTCCGGGATCGGCTCTGGGCTCCCTGAGCCGGGATTTTCCACTTCCTCCCCGGCAGCTCTTGCTCAGTGACCTCGTTCTCCATGGTGTTCTCACCATCCCAGCCCTTCCAGGTGCTCCCAGGCAAACGCAGAGCCCTTGGAGCTGAGCATCCTCCCTGAGCATCCTCCCTGAGCATCCTCCCCGAGCATCCTCCCCGGCTGCACCAGGAGCAGGCAGTGTCCCAGGCTGGAGATGTTCTGGCAGGGCAGGGCACCGGTGGTGGCATCGGGTCCTGCCTCAGCCCCAGCCTCACTGACCAGCAAGGCAGGAAACAGATCAGAAACCACAAAAGCAACAACATGGGGATTTCTAAGGGGCAGCAGCTTCCAAAACCCTGCTTGTAGGGGTTGCATAGAACCGTAGAATCCCAGCCTGGTTTGTGTTGGAAGGGACCTCAAAGCTCATCCAGTCTCAACCCCTGCCACGGGCAGGGACCCCTTCCACTGGAGCAGCTTGCTCCAAGCCCCTGTGTCCAACCTGGCCTTGAGCACTGTCAGGGATGGGGCAGCCACAGCTTCTCTGGGCACCCTGTGCCAGCGCCTCAGCACCCTCACTCTTGCATGCGAAAGGGGTTAAAGCCAGTCAGGAACTGTGCACTGCAGGACTGCCAGGGGACAGCACCCTCCCTAACCCGTGTGTCTCAGGGAGCCCACAGTGATGGGCCAGCAGCATCCCAGGCCTGTGGCTGCAGGAGGCTGCAGTGCAAGGCGCTGCCCCGCAGCCGTGCGGTGCCCAAGTGAAGGAACCAGGCTTTGTGTCCCCCTGGCAATGTCCTGCTTCAGAAACAGAGACCGGGTTACAATGACCGGGGCAAAGGTGCAGCTCTGCCCCTGCCCTCCTGCTCCCGGGAGCTCACCCAGAGACCCGCACCCCTGCCCGGGTGCCTGCGCTGAGCACAGGGTGCTGCACGTGGCCATGCTGTGGGTGCTACGCTTGTGGCTTTGGGCTTTTCCAGTGTTTCAGGTGCACTTCTGTACTCCAAGAGGATGAAACAAGCAGATACGAAGGTATAAGCCTTTTTGCACTGTGTTAGGAGAGGGGTGCATCAGTGAGGGGGAAGCAGGGGACCCACCACACCTTTGGCTCTGCTGCTGCTCGTGTCCTGGTCTCGGTTGTTTCCCCAGCCTCTGGGGCAGTTGGAATGCAGAGGTCTGGACCCCGGGGATACAGGGCAGTGCACAGGCAGCTGCACCCTGCTCCTGCCCCAGCAAAGGGAGACCGTGCTCTGAGAGGGTGGAAACGCGCTTGTATCTGTGTGTGATACTGGTGGGTTAAACGCAGTCAATGCACTGAACTGAGAGAGAGCCCTCACAGATGTGCTGGGCTGAGAGCGGGCTGGAAACGAGCTCAGAATTGGCAAAAGCCACTGAAATGGCTGATTCACCCCGTTCCCAGCCCTGCACATGGAGCTGAGCTCTGCTTCACCAGGCACCGACACATGTTCCTCTATCAGCAGCAGGAATCAAGGGGCTGGTTCCTGCCGAAGGCACTGCGCTGCTCTGTGTGCAACAGGCCCCTGCTGCCTTAAGGAGCACGGGTTTATTTTTAGACCCATTTATAAACCTCTCAATTTAACCTCTCCTTGTTTAATCTGGTTTTCGCTCCCTTCTGACACTAGCAACAGGCAAAATAAAACTCAGGTTTAAAACCCAAACCCCAGTGGCTGTTACTGAGCGCAGCCAGAGCAAAGGCAGGCGCGGGGGGCACTATTTATAGCTCAGATAAACAGGGCAGAGGTTTTGCTTAATGAAAGGAAATGGAAAAACAGAGCTGAGGCACAGACCTTGGACACGTCGCCCCTTCCTGGGCTAGGGAATGCTGCAGGTTCCTGCTGACCCTGTCAGCCCTGGGATGGGGAGAGGGACCGGGTCCTTGCAGTGTGGCTGGGATGGGGATGTGGACCAGATGCTGCAGCCAGCGCTGGGCACCAGTTGGGGTCTCAGCTGTCGAGGACGTTTCTGGCTGCACACAAATGCTGATGTGAAGTTTGTTTCTGCCCTGCAGCCGGACGGGACAGGAACAGCGCGTCCTGCCCCAGCCTGCAGAGATTGCTGCTGCCTGACTCACGGGGCTCTCACCGGCACTGGGCAGGATGCTGGGGGCACTGTTTGGCCAGACCAGCAGGAACAAAGGTGCTGATTCAGAAAACAAAGCACAGCTCTGCTACCTCAACTCTGAACAGCCCTCAGTGCATCCGGCAGAACTGTTCCCGCTGAGCTTTCCAGGGAGAAGGAATACACAGCAAACACATCTTAGTCAGGGCTGAACCTCAGGCTCTCAGCCTCTCAAACAAGGGAGTCGGCACAGCATGGCATGCACAGCATGGCATAGCATGATACAGCACAGCACAGCATGGCACAGAACAGCATAGCATGGCACAGCATGGCACAGCACGGCACAGCATGGCACAGCACGGCACAGCATGGCACAGCACGGCACAGCATGGCACAGCACGGCACAGCACGGCTCCGGGCAGGGAACAGCTCTAGCTGACAATAAGCCATTTTCCCAGCCCACCTGAAGCCAGCATGAATGGAACCGCAGGGTTAATTCCTGAATTCCAGGCCCTGGGCGGTGCTAGTTCTTTCCTGCAGGTTTCTAATTTGACTTTTCTCTGCCTGAGACATCAAAGCTGAACCTCCAGAGTAGAACTTCCTCATCAGCAGAGAGGAAAGGAAATAACTTACTTAGTGGGAAGGATGCAGACGTACCAAGGGGAAACATTTCCATATTCTTTTTATAGCTACGAAAAACAACTTTAAAGAGAGTCCTCTAAGATCTATTTTTATTGCAAAGAAATGGAACTTTGGGGCCCTTCCTTGCAGTCCTCTTGTTATCTGTACCTATAGATGAGAACACCGAGGAGATGAGCTGAACTGCAGCATCTTTTCCATGTTCACAATACTTTACATTATTGATTGGAAGAGGAGGAAGGAAGCCAGGAAGAAACAAAGTGCTCATGAAGAGCACAAAGCCAACCCTTGGGTTTAACCTCCTGAGCACTGAGTCAGCCCTGCAGCTTCTATGGGGTCTGTGAACAGTTCTTGGCCTCCCAAATTCCAAAGCAATCCAGGTTCTGACCCCCAGGTTCCCATCGCTGTACACAGAACCCAGCCTGCAGAACCCAGCACAGTGTCGGCCAGAGGAGTCTCTGGTGGACACCACAACTGAATTGTACCATAAATGGTTCAAAGTGTGCACGCAGCAGATCTGTGTGAGACTGTTCCCTGCTCACCACCATCTGCCTCTCGCTGTGGACGTAGCAGTCCAGCCACTTGTTCCTGGGGCTTTCCACAGTTATCCAACAGCTCCTGCCTGCAGGAACAGCGGCTCCGGCGCCTGCCAGGACATTTCGGATGTGCTCCAGAACCTGAACTTTAGCACCAAGTAAAGCTCTCAACAGAACCACAGGAAAGACAAAATAAAAAGCCCTGGGGCTTACCCGAGGACAGAAGTGGAGCCAAGCAGCTCATTACTGCATTACCTCGCACCGGGGCCAGGCCGGATGCTGGAGCAGCATTCCCGTGGCTCCTTCCCCAGCTGGCCAGGGCACAAAGCAGTAAAATCCATCAAATCTGCTTCCATTTGCGAGAGGTCAGAGCGAGCCCGTTTTCCGCAGCTTTCTGCCCTGCTCTGCAGCCTCACAGTTTATCCAACCCATTTAAAAGGCTGCTGCTGCTTCAGAAGCTGTCCTGCTGCTGGGGCAGCCCTGGTGCGTTGGGCACTGTCTGGCACAGGGCTGTGGCTGTGCCGCCCTGCGGTGCCCATCCCCTAGAATCACAGCATCACCCAGGCTGGAAAAGCCCTCCAAGCTCCTCCAGTCCAACCCTTACCCCAGCACTGCCCAGGCCACCCCCAACCCATGGCACTGGGGCCTCGTCTCCACGCTGTGTGAACCCTTGCAGGGACGGTGCCTGCAGCCCTGCCCTGGGCAGCCTGTTCCAATGCCTGAGCACCCTCTGGGGCAGGAATTGTTCCTCAGCTCCATCTAAACCTGCCCTGGTGCAGCTCGAGGCCGTTTCCTCTTGTCCCATTCCTTGTTCCTTGGGAGCAGAGCCCAGCCCCTCCTGGCTCCATCCTCCTGTCAGGCACTTGCAGGGAGCCATCAGGTCCCCCCTGAGCCTTCTCTTCTCCAGACTGAACCCCCCAGGTCCCTCAGCCCTTCCCCATCAGACTCACAGATCCAGGATGATGCTCACAGGAAAGTCACACCATATTTAATAGAGAATAACACCATTTCCTCAGCAGGAGGTTTTCCTGCATAGCACTAGGTAGCTGAGCACAAAAAGGTGACTCCCATTCCTGCTTTTCTCCAGCAGTATCATCTCTGCTGCTTTTAATGGGCTTTGAGACCAATTTCTCCAAGAACCCTAAGCTTCCTTTGCTCTGCTGGCCAGGCTGGATGCTAATTCCAACCACCAAATGCAGCTGTATAAATTACACATTATTTAGTGACGCATAAGAATTGTTAATGGCGAGGGGTGGCTGAGGAAAAACTACACCTGAAAGCCTGCCAACTGGGAATGTCACAGGACACTCCCAGCACAAATCCGGAGGCCTGGAATGAATCCCAGCACCCTGGCTATGGCTGAGGGTGGGTGGCAGCGGGCTCAGGCCGAGTGCTGGGTGCAGGGTCCATCCATTCCATGGGGCAAATGCAGCAGCAACAGGGACCCTGCAGGGACTCCCAGGCTCCGTCCCTCCCACAGTCCCTGAGCACCGGGAGCACTCTTGGCTGGAGGCACAAGGAACGTGTCCCTGTTTATCTTAGGGAGGTTCATGACTCTCACCCTGACCTGCAGCAGTTACAGCGCTCGGTAACATGTCGGGGTGTCACCAAGTGCAAGGACTCGGTGCCACGTGGCTGCATGAGCTCAGTCTGTTTGATTTAGGGGCAGGCAGGGCAGGGCAGGGCTGGCTGGGAGGTTCTTGAATTCCCAACCCTCCCTTTTATTGACCAAAGCTTCCCAAAGGATCGCAGAGCTGGAACTTCCCACGTGTCCCTGGGTGTCCCTCACCATGGCACCGGGCAGCAGCAGCACAGCGCTGACGTAACCCAAGAAGCCGAAGAGCAGAGGGGCTGTGAGGTGCCCATTCAAACACCACCCCCTAAATTACTGTCTTTAAAGCGAGTGTCTCCACTGAGGTGACAAGGCTTGCTAAGGAACCCTTCCTTACAGGGTCTTACAATGCGCTTCCCTCCACAGCTCCTGCCCGGCTCGGAGCGAGCCCCGCGCAGTTCACTGGCTCCTGGGAAGGCATTTCCTAGGGAATGGGAAGCCAAACCTCTGTCCCAGCACTGCAAACAGCCCTGAGCTGCTGGAGCCACTGGGCCAGCCATGGCTGAGCATCACCAGGGGACAGGCCACGGGAGGCAGTGATGATAGCTGGGGATGCTGCAGAGGCCGTGCAAAGTGAGCAGCTGTGTTTGCATGGGGTGGGAGCACTCACTAACACAATTCTGCACTTTAACATCTGCTTCAAGCTCAGAAATGCTCTGACCCTGTAGCCTTGCCCCGTTTTCTCCTCTAGGAGAATGCTCTTCTCCTCTGGGACATGACATCCCACGCTCAATGGATTAGAAGGAAAGCAGCAGCCACACCATGGACCAGAAGAGCACATTTGCTTTGGTTTCACCTCAGCCTCACTTCCCAAAAGGAGTTTTGAAGCATCACAGGGATTTTTGGACATAACAAGCTATAATTTCCTATGTGCAGGTTGGGAATCTTTATAGCTGCTCAGGGAATAGGCTGCACTGCGGACAGAATAGGAGAGCAAATCCATGCTTTTTTGGTAACAAAACCAATGACTTCACTGGAGCTGCAGCACACCATCGCTTCCTCTGCTGGGAAAGCACTGCTCAGGCTCCAGCTACTTCCTGAGTAAGCAAAAATAAGCGTGTCCAGCACAGGAGCAGGCTCAGGACACGGGGAGGATGTTTCCTCCGTGTGGGTGCAGAGCCTGCTCCGGGATGCATTCAGCAGCACAGCAGCTCCCAGACAGTAAATACCCGGAGCTGAGTGACCAGGAATAACCAAGTTGGGGTTTCTCCTTCTTCTCTCTTCACTCACACCCAAAAGCAGGATTCCAGCTGTTCCCCCTGCTCTTTAACCTATGCTTTCACCAGGGATCAGCTGCATTTTCCAAGTGAGCCTGAGATCTGAGCTGCCTGGGCAAGAGATGACAATGAGCCCCAGCTCCTCCCATCCTGTCCTGCTCCCATCCCCTGCCTGTGCTGCTCCCATCCCCTGCTCATCATTTGAGCAAAGCCCCTGTGTCCAACCTGGCCTTGAACACTGCCAGGGATGGGGCAGCCACAGCTTCTCTGGGCACCCTGTGCCAGCGCCTCAGCACCCTCACAGGGAAGAGCTTCTGCCTAAGAGCTCATCTGCATCCACCCTCTGGCAGGTTAAAGCCATTAACAACTGGCTGGAGTCCGATAACCACAGATGCTATAAATGGACACAACATGATCCAGCCAAAGCTTCTCCTTTCATTCTAGCCACCCTATTTGTTTAAATCTTCCACATAAGTGAACTCCAGAGGGATGCGATATGCTGTGAGAAGAACATTTCTTCTCTCGGTTCTACATGTACCGACCTTCCCATTTGTACTTGGCCTCTTGAAAAACACAGCTGTTAATTACCATTATTATCACTGGCTCGTAGACAAAGTCCTCCGATTCAAGCACTGAATTTAACTGAGGCAGAGGAACTCAAAACCTTGGAAAACTACATGGAGGGTCTGCAGTGTGACTCGTCGTGACTTACACGAAAAATCTACCTAAAACCACGTTATATTCTCTTAGCTTCTTTTGATCTTTCAATCCAGTTGGCTTGTCCTCGGAATCAGCACCCCACAAAGACCACACAGTTTATTCTCTGTGTCCTAATGAAGAGTCTGTGAATAAAAATAGTTATCAAGACCTCCATCCAGGTGGAGAATTCTGTTCACGTTGTGTCTGCAGTGAAAGGTGAAGTACCACACACGTGCACATACACCAGAAATTCACCTCTGCAACGGTTAATCCTGTTCAGTGGTGGATTTACGCGCAAGGGAACTACAGGGGTGCTGTTGGTGTTATTGCCCAGTGCCGGCCCCAAGGACACAAAGCACATTTTTTGCCTATATTGTATTTGCAGCGCAGTAACAAAACCTGCCCTTGGGGTCTATCGTCAGTGAATGTTTGGCAGCACAAGTACTTTAGGTATCAAGGCCAGGTTGGACACAGGGGCTTGGAGCAAGCTGCTCTAGTGGGAGGTGTCCCTGCTTGCGGCAGGGGCTGGAACTCGAGGAGCTTCAAGGTCCCTTCCAGGGCCCAGGGTGGATTTGAGCGTGGGTCTGACGCTGGAATCACGAGGCTGGTGGTGGTGGTGCGGTCTGAGCCGCAGCTCAAGCCAGAGGGAGCCAGGAGGAGACGGCTGGGCTGGAGCCTGGAGCTCCCCTCTGCCGGGACCCTGGCACTCACCCCTCCGCTGTTCATGGGCTCCTCTTCCATGTGAGCTGCATTCAGAGCTCAGCACACAGGGGCTCCCCGCAGAGCGCGTCCCAACACACGAGTCCCGAAGGGAGCCTGGGGCGGTCACGCACGCTGCAGCGTATGGGACCTGCTGCCTTTCCCATCTGCTTCCACCATTTACCAGTACAGAAAACTCGCCATAAGGAAAGCAAGCACTGCAGCTCACATTGCCTGCGCTGCTGAGCGCGAGGGCTCCTCTGCCTTTTAGTGATAGAAAATCCCTTCTTTTGATGTCCTTTGAAAGTACGTGCTTTGAACTGCCGAGTTTTCCCTAACAGCGCTGCTGGGATCACGCTCCCACCAGCTGAGAAACAGCAGCTTTAGTTTCAGGCTGCAAGGGAAGCTTTCACTGCAAATCGATGAGCTTTAAGCAAGACATACCTGGAAACTATCTGGTAAAGATCAAGGTCTGCAGTCCCCTGAGGCTCCCCCCAAGCTTTCAGTGCTATCGTACACTTCAGATCTGCAGCATTTAGAAATAGCTGTTGCTGCCACTGAAAATACAAACCACAGCATTTGGGCATCATATCCACACAGCTAAATATAACACCTGATGGAAAACAGCAGCAAGGAAGGTGGTTATGGTGTGGGATAAAACCAGGAGACAAATAAACCCTGCCTGTGAATACACGAACAAGTAAACAGAAGGCGGCCCCTCTCCTTTCCCAGCTCTCCCAGGCTGATTCAGAACAGGTATTTCTGTGTGTGGCTGCGGAGCCTGCAGGGAAAACAAAGCCGCTCCCAAGCCAGTGCCTCTGCGGCGGGGACTGAGCCAGGCCCTGTGCCTGCCGTGCTGCCCCATCACTCGCTGCTGCTCCAGTCTCCATCGTGCGGCTCTGCTGATGGCGAAAGCAAACACATGGGACAAGGGGCTCTGAGTGACCCCCAGGGCCATGCCTAAGAGCTCATCTCAGTCTCCCCTCGGGCAGGTTAAAGCCATTCCCCTTGGCCTGTCCCTCCATCCCTTGTCCCAAGCCCCTCTCCAGCTTTCCTGCAGCCCCTTCAGGCACTGGAGCTGCTCTCAGGTCTCCCCTTCAGGAGCCTTCTCTTCTCCAGGCTGCCCCAGCCCAGCTCTCTCAGCCTGGCTCCAGAGCAGAGCTGCTCCAGCCCTCCCAACAGCTCCGTGGCCCCCTCTGGCCTCTCTCCACCAGGAATGGTGACTTTGTCACCCCCCTCTTGCTGAGCACAGACGGAGCAGGGCTCCAAAGCAGGAGCTGTTTCTCCTTGGGCTGCACTTTCAGAGCTGTCAAACCCTGCACAAAACCTTGCTCCTCCCAGCTGGTTTTAAGGCACCGCAGCACAATGGGTGCTAACAAAAGGCAAAGTGATCAAACAATGTGGCTATATATCCCTTCTGCTCAGCCTTCACCCCCTGTCACAATTACGGATGTGTTCTTGCACCGAGCTCCTGGGCAGACGAAACCTCAACGTTAATGGAAAAAAACAAGCTGGGAAGAAAGAAAAACAAAAGAAAGTAAAGAAACCCCGAACCCTGGAGATGCACCATCCAGAAGCCAAACAAGCACGTGCCCATTTCCATCCCAGTGTCAGCGCACTGCTCACACCCAAGCAGTGACAGCCCCAGGCCCCCAGACACAGCACACTGCAGCTCTGCTCGCTAGGAAAGGAAAACCACCTCCCTTGCAGAGCGGATGATAAGCCGCTGCTTGGCTTCATTCACACTAAGTGTTTAGGTTGCTGATGTGTAGAATTGTCTTTGGTTCCCCCACGGTTCCTTTTCTTAAGCCCAAGAAATGTGCTTATCAGTGCTGACACAGAGGACACCCAATGCACCAATTGCCAGGCCTGCATCACCTACCAGATCCAGTCCAATGGAGATCAACCCTTACAGCGGTTCTAATCTTCATGAAATTCTCCTTTAGTGACTCAAGGAACTAAAGAGAGTGGAATTCTCCCTTGGACACATCCCGACAAAGGTTTCCAGATTTCCAGGCCGAGCCAAAGCAGAAGCACAGGCCTTAATAGACAGCATGTTCCTGCTGGAAGGAAGCATTCAATGCAGTTGAGTTATCAGAGAATCTCACATCAGCTCTGATTTTAAATGTTAGCCATAAATTACAACCATATTTTCAAGCACAGTTTCCTTTTCTATCTAGATGTATCTCTACAGTGTATGAAGTCCATCACACCAGCTCACTCTGCTTACAAACACAGCACCAGTAAAGCACCTGCTCCTGGGAGATGCTGCTCTGTGTCTGATGGTTTCAAGGTGGGTGCTGCTGGCAGACCCCTTGTTTCACAGTAACTGTGCTATAGAGGCAGCACAAGGGTTCTGCTGGGGCCAACTCCTGCTCTCGGCAAGCTGTTACTGAAGTCAGGAGTGTGTGTGGGGAAACATCTCTCCTGTCACCTCACACCATAAAACACCTGAGCTCCTCCAGCGAGCCAGGAACCCGGGCTGATGCATGCCCAGGGGGTCTCTGCTGCACACCCCGGGATGCATCTTCCCAACCAGAGAGGTGCAAGAACCCAGCGCCCCATTCACATGGGCACCACTTGACCCCCACCAGCCACCCACCCTTCCCTTCCCTCCTCACACTGCCTGTGCCAAAGCAAGATCAGCACCATGGCCAAAACTGAGAGCAGAGACAGTGCCCATAGGGCAGGTAACAGCCATCCCCATTGCTGGCCGAGTCCATCAGTGCAGCTCAGAGCAGCCCTTGGGAGCTCACAGAGCCAGATTACACCAAAGCAAGAGGATTTCCAGCCGAGGCACCTCATGAGGATGTCCTGGCAGCAGCTTATGTGCCTTAATCTGCCTCACTTGTCAGCACAGCCCACCTCACCGCAGGCAGAGCAATCCTGAGGCGGGCAGGAGCTGGAAGGGAACATTTCCTCCCTGTTTAACTGTGACACCTTTGCATCAGCTGGCACCGCCTGTGGCCACTGAGTCCATCACAGTGCCCCTGCATCAGTACTCTGGCCATGCCAGCTAGAAATGCAGTACACAGACCAGAACCACAGCACTGCACTGTGTGCTGGGGAAAGGAGGGGACAAAAGGGGTGGCAGAAATAGCATTGTGCTCCAGGTAACAGAGTTTTCTGATTGGGACCTCCACAGTTTGGGGACTGAGGTAAAGCTTCAGCTGCCACAGACACAGTTTTGAACTGACACTACACATACATGTATATTGTCCATGAGTATCTCCAGGTTACTGGAAAACCACCCTAAACCAGCCCACCCTCCCCATGCCAGCCCACCCTCCCCATGCACCAGTGAATCACTGCGGATGACTGTGTCCAAGCCTGCCCCAGGGCAGCTCTGGCAGCCGGGAAGCAGGCAGCCTCCAGCCCGTTTCTCGCCGTGATTTACTGGAGGTGACGGCTCTTTTCAGGAGCCGTGACTTAACCCCTGTGATTTATGGCAGCTCCATCGTGCTCCGGTCACCCACGGATGGCGTCCGGCGGGGCTTGGCTGCTGGCCCTGCGCGAGAGCCGGCGGCACGAGATCTGCTCCGGGGTAGGGCTGCACGTGGAGAGCAGCAGCCTGCAGCATCACTTACACACTGACCAAGCAACAGCACCTATATTTAGTTCTCCCCCCGTGCCCTGTGCTGCCATGGGCTGACTGCGATCAACTGACCCCGACAGTGCTCGGGTTTGTCACATCCCATCTGCAGCCCTGCGGGAAGAGGGCTCCTCGTGCAGCTGCTCTGGTGCCACGCTAAAACCAGGCCTGCAACGAGAACCCCCTCAGCCCTCCCTGCGAGCAGCAGCTTCCACAGCAAACCACGGCTGGTCCCTGCATCGCTGCACCAAGGGGGGGGCTCCCTCTGCTCACCCCTCAGAACACGTCCTGGCAACGGCACTGCTGCTGCTGCTTGTTTCAACATCCCCCTGCGTTCTGCCCCAGCACCCAGGGCAGAGCCGTCCCGCAGAAACGTCTGCTTCAGAAAGAGACCTTCACGTTGCTCTCTGACGGAAGGGAGCTCTCAGAGCACAAGGGGCACTTCACAGCCTAGCTCCTGCTCAGGACTTCAAAGACAAAAGCACCCTGAATCACACCCGGAGCGCAGGCAGGAACGAAGCCTCCACACGAGCCTCTCCCATCGCCACTGTTTGTGGCACCTGCAGAGCCAGCGCTCTGCTTGCCACGGGAATCCTCATGGAAGTAACCCCTCAGCGCGGGCAGGGCTGACCCAGAGGAGGGGGCACACAGAGCTCGGCTAACATGAGCAGCCCCAGCCCCAGGACACCCCTCCTGCGCTGGAACACGGGCTCAGCTACTGCAGCGGGGCTGGCGAGGGGTGAGGTGGTCAGACTGACCCTGCAGAGACGAGGAGCTTCATCTGCCAGGTGTCCTGCTGGCACCGACACTGCCCAGACACCGCAGCAGCAGCTAAAAGGGTGTCCCGTTAAAACCTCTGGGCTGCAGCAGCTGGGATTGGTGCTCTGGGCCTGGCCCATTGATCCCCAGCACCCACAGGGTCCCCTCTGCATCGCCTGGGCTTGGTTTGCCCTTCAACAGGAAGGTCTGGAGCATCCAGCCATCTGCAAGGGATCCAGTTTGTTTGTTCAAACTGGAAAAGCAGAGAGCATCACCTGCCTCCTGAGCAAGGCAGCTCTTCACAGAGCCAGCCTGGCCCCTCCACGTGGAGAGGATGAACACACATGGAGAGCTTCTGAAGGGCTCTTCTGAGAGGGCTGGGCCTAAGAACGTGATTTATTTCGAAAGGTCTTCAGTGTAATGCATTGATTTGCTGTTCTCCTTCAGTCCTGTCCTTATCGTGTAAGGAGCCTCGAACAGATTACAAATTGCTGCCCAATAAATACATTGAATCACAGAATCCCAGCCTCGTTTGGGTTGGAAGGGACTTCAAAGCTCCTCCAGCTCCAACCCCTGCCATGGGCAGGGACCCCTTCCACTAGAGCAGCTTGCTCCAAGCCCCTGTGTCCAACCTGGCCTTGAGCACTGCCAGGGATGGGGCAGCCACAGCTTCTCTGGGCACCCTGTGCCAGCGCCTCAGCACCCTCACAGGGAAGAGCTTCTGCCTAAGAGCTCATCTCAGTCTCCCCTCGGGCAGGTTAAAGCCATTCCCCTGTGTCCTGTCCCTACAGGCCCTTGTCCAAAGGCCCTCCCCTTCGTGTGCTGGGATCTGCTCTTGGGATGCTCAGCACCCGCAGGGACGCACCAGGCAAATGAGTGGAGGCAGAGAAGGGTGAAATCACCCAGGTACAGTGAGATCAGCTCCACGTGTCCCACCTCAAGCAGCCATGCCAGCCCCATCTGGGATGCTCTGGCCAAGACAACTGCAGGTAATGGGGATCAAGCTATTGCTGGTGTTTGCAACTGAGCTAGCAAGAGCTAAGAAATGCAATTAGAAAGCCAAAACAAAATGCCTGAAACCCAAATTTCTGGTAGGTAAATGTCCTGGGTTCAGCAGTAGCAGTCATTTTTCCCCTTCTTGGTAGCTGGTGTAGTGCAGTGTTTTGACTTTCAGCTCGGGAACAGAGCTGATAGCGATGTTTTGGTTTGGCCAAGGACTTTGTGAGCCTCATGCTCTGCCAGGGAGGAGGGGAAGCCAGGAGGAAGCAGAGACAGGACACCTGACCCAAACTGACCAAAGAGGTATTCCATACCACAGCACGTCATGCCCAGGAGGTAACTGGGAGTTAGCCGGAAGGGCTGGGAGACTGCAGGGTTGGAGGAGGTATCGGTCGGAGCTTGGTCGGGCTGGGGGGGCGAGTTATCGGTCGGCTGGTGGTGAGATGATGTATTCTCTTCCCTTGTTATTTCCTTTATCATTATTATCACTGGTGGTAGCAGTAGTGATTTGTGTTATACCTTAGTTACTAAACTGTTCTTATCTCAACCCGTGGGAGTTGCATTCTTTTCGATTCTCCTCTCTGTCCCTCTGGGAGTAGGGGGAGGGAAAGAAAGGGGGGCAGTGAGTGAACGAGTTACCTGACTGGGTTTAAACCACGACAGTTCTTTTTGGCGCCCAACGTGGGGCACGAAGGGTTGAGATAACAACAGATTTGACTGGATTAATAGTCACTCGTCACAATGCTGATTTATTGGCTCTCAGAGTTGTTCTTGTTGATCTCACAGCTTCAGAATGTTGTAACTTACTTAGAGCTGGTATTTGCTGTGTTAGTGTTTATCAAGTGTGGGGCTTGGGCTAAGGTTCTTGTCTCACTGTGCTTTATGGCAATGGCTTGTAATACGGGCGGGCTCCAGCAGCACGGCGGGACAGACGTGGCCGTGGACTTGTACCTGGCCGTCCGGCTGCTCTTCACCGTCCTGGCCCTCACCCTACTCTCCATCTTCGTGAGGCTGCGGGGAGCTGAGGGGGAGCGGCCCCGGGAGCCGGCGGCAGCCGAAGCGGCCCGGGAGAGCGGCCCCGGGGACCGAGCGGCGGCGGGAGCGGGGCCGGTGGCCGCGCGGGGACGGCTGCCGGTGGAGGAGGCCGGGGCGGTCGAGGAGAGGAAGGAGGCGGCTGCCGAGCAGCGGGAGAAGGCGGCGGAGGAGCCGAGCCCCGCTGCCGAGCCCAGCCCCGCGGCCGAGCCGAGCCCCGCGGCCGAGCCCAGCCCCGCGACGGCCGAGAGCATTTCCCGGAAGCCGCCCGCCGAGCCCCAGGAGGATGCAGGAGACCACGCAGCATTTCCCAGCAAGGCAGAGGACGAAGAGCTGGACTCAGGAAAAGAGAAGCTGGCGGTGGGAGAGCCGGCAAGCACAGCAGCTACACCAGCCCCAGTGACAAGTACAGCAGCATCGTGTGAGAGTTCTGAAGGTTTTAAATGGCCTTTGGGTATCCTTGGGACCTGCCTGCTGGTTGTGATGGAGATCAGCATGTTGGCACACACACAGGCTGTGTTCTACCCACAACCATTTTGTCTGATCTCAAAAGTTAAGCAGAGTCAGGTTTGGGTCTTGTCTGGGGTTAGACGACAATGCTGGGGGACCAAGAGGTTTTCCCCAAGGCTGGAGAGTCATGAGTGGCAGGGTGTGTGGGACAGTATGGGCAAGTATCTAGTCCACTGGGCCCCTCCAGTGCTTTGGAAGCATCGGAGATGGAAGGCAGCTGTATGGAGTCCCCAGCAACAAGCTGTAGAAACTGCTGAAGGGAACAGTGAATTATTTTGAGCCTGGTGGGCCCATGGCACTTTAGGCCATCAGAGGAGAGATGCAACACAGAGATGGACTCATGATCGAGGGGTGGACTTAGCAATGGACACTATTGCCCAGGTTATTCACGAGTGTGAACACTGCACACAGTCTCTCCTGCTCTGGCTGTTACAAGAGATGGAGCCTGACGTCATGGACCAGATGGACTCAGCAGCTTTATAGGGACTGGTCCATGCACTAAGATAAGAGTATATTGAAAATGGGGGATCTGAGCATGACGTGAATGGTATGGAATAAGGGGTGGATAATGTCCTGGGTTCAGCAGTAGCAGTCATTTTTCCCCTTCTTGGTAGCTGGTGTAGTGCAGTGTTTTGACTTTCAGCTCGGGAACAGAGCTGATAACAAGCGATGTTTTGGTTTGGCCAAGGACTTTGTGAGCCTCATGCTCTGCCAGGGAGGAGGGGAAGCCAGGAGGAAGCAGAGACAGGACACCTGACCCAAACTGACCAAAGAGGTATTCCATACCACAGCACGTCATGCCCAGGAGGTAACTGGGAGTTAGCCGGAAGGGCTGGGAGACTGCAGGGTTGGAGGAGGTATCGGTCGGAGCTTGGTCGGGCTGGGGGGGCGAGTTATCGGTCGGCTGGTGGTGAGATGATGTATTCTCTTCCCTTGTTATTTCCTTTATCATTATTATCACTGGTGGTAGCAGTAGTGATTTGTGTTATACCTTAGTTACTAAACTGTTCTTATCTCAACCCGTGGGAGTTGCATTCTTTTCGATTCTCCTCTCTGTCCCTCTGGGAGTAGGGGGAGGGAAAGAAAGGGGGGCAGTGAGTGAACGAGTTACCTGACTGGGTTTAAACCACGACAGTAAACAATTCATTTATCTCCTTTAAGTAGCGGGTCTGAACTGCTGCAGGAACGGGCTCTCTGGGTCTGTCTGGCTTTCAAGTTGCTGCGAACTATCGACATCAGTGGCACTTTCTACTTCCTCAAGCATTTCTGCAGTGGTGCATTAGTGATTTGATTACCCAGTGCTGTACTTGGAGTCAATCGAGTGAGACGGGAGGTGAGCTGCTGCCGCAGGCACTAACAGCATTCCTGCAAGGCTGCAGGAGCGCTCCCCATCGCGCAGGGCCAGGTCACGCACCGGGAGGTAACACGGAGCTGGCAGCGCAGCGCTGCAGGCGTGAGCACAGCCAGCCCTGCCGGGGCTGCTCTGGTACGAGGAGCAGGGCCCGGCGCTGAGCCAGCACGGGCACCAGCGGCAGTGCTCCTTCAGGCGGGCAGCGGATGTGAGCCGCAGAGCTGCGGCTGGGCAGGAAGAGGACACAACCGGTCAGGAACGTGCTCCTTGGGCTGTTCCCGCTGCACGGCCCCACTTCGGTTTCTCCAGAGTCCACACCTTGGGTTACTGCAGGTCAACAGCCTTCCCCTTCCCTTTCCCTCTCCCTTTCCTTTCCCCTATCCCTTGCCCTTCCCTGCCATTCCCCCCTTCCCTTCCTTTCCTTCCTCCCTTCCCTTCCTTTCCCATTCCCATGCACATGGGTGCATGACTTCACAGCCTCTACTTTGTCCCTGCTGATCTCTTCCTCTCTGGGCTCTCCATCCACCACCACCACGGCCTTCCCTTAACAGGCAGGTGCTGGTGGGGTCGGTGAGGTTCATCGGAGCTGTAGAAGGGGGACATGGTCTCATCCACTGCTCTGGGAGCACTTCCCACAGCACCCTCCAGGCCCAACTTCACTCAAGACCATCAGACACAGGAGTCGGGGAAGTGTTCAAGGCCAGGTTGGACACAGGGCTTGGAGCAAGCTGCTCTAGTGGAAGGGGTCCCTGCCCATGGCAGGGGTTGGAGCTGGAGGAGCTTTAAGGTCCCTTCAACCCAACCCAAGCTGGGATTCTGTGATTCCACAATTTCAGGGTGAAACAGGTCTGGACTCTTCTTCTGTACCGAAGTACCTCTAAAATGAAGTATCATTGTACCCATAAATTCCCAAAGACTGGAAGTCCTGACTGCTGGCCACAACCACTCATTCTCTCCCACAGAGAACCAGAGGTCCCATTTTGCAGTGCTGGATGCTGTGTACGAGCAGTGCTGGCAAACAGCAGCTCTGTTTGCTGACTTGTAGCAAAGGCAAAAACCCAAAGCCCTGCACAAAAAATGCTTTTCTCAACAGAACGCTTTTCCATGCTTCCCAGGGAGGTTCACAGTAAAGGGAACACTGGTGATGCCACCCATAAAAGAGCATCCATCACTGCTGTGCAAGCAACTGATCTACCTGCCTGATTGTAACTAAATCCCATCTGTAATTGGGTGGGGAAACACATTGATTACAACTAATAATTAATATCTGTGATGGGAGGAACAGTTTAACCTTGAATAAGGGTGAATTTTGAGGCAGGAAGCTGCCCCCGGTGAGAGCAGCGGCAGGTCCCCGCCACAGACCCTTCCAAGGAGGTGGGGTTGGGACCGGCAGAGCCAACAGCAAAGCTGAGCGCATTGAGGAGCAGCGTGACTTCAGCCAAGCTTTAGCCTTCCCCTGCAGCCTGTACGAGCAGGGGACACCACCTCCATGTCAGCTGCTCTTGCTGCAGACACGGTGCTGCTGGTGCAGCATCTCCACAGCCCGAGCAGGAGCAGGACGGGTGTCCCCATGCAGGGACTGGGTGTCCCACGTCCCACCAGCCTCTGCACTGCACTGCACGGCACAGCCAAACCCGGCTCCTCTGGGAAGTCTGATCCTGCTCCTGCCCGCACAGCCTGATGCAGAGCCAGTGAAGGCTGCAGGCAGCAGCGCCGCGGAAGGTCTGAGCCAGGCCTCACAAAGAGCCATCCCCGAGGGGAGTCAGGATCTTCATCTCTGAATCACCAAATCACAGAATCAGCTGGGCTGGAAAAGCCCTCCAAGCCCACCCAGTCCAACCCTTACCCCAGCACTGCCCAGGCCACCACTGCCCCACGGCGCTGGGGCCTCGTCTCCACGCTGCGTGAGCACTTGCAGGGACGGTGACTCCTGCCCCTCCACCTCACCGCCTCAGTGCGCTCCCCATCGCCCCCAGCCATGGCACCCATGCCCCACACAGACCACACGGGAGGGCCGCATCTCACCCGATCCCAGCCACGGCCCCGAGCTCTGCCCCACGGGGCAGGGGATGCCCAGGGGAGGGGCAGTCCCCAGCGCTGGTCCCATCAACACGGCGCTGCCACTGTGTCTGCAGCATCCCCCTGCTCTGAGGTGCTGAAGAGCTGCTGGCTCATGGCACCCAACCCGCAATCCCCCGCACATGCTGGTGCCCGGGGCCTGCTATGGGGGGACCCCAACCTGGAGGCACAGGCGGGATCAGAGGAGATCAAACTGGAGCTACAAATCCCATTTGCTGAGAGGTTTGCACACGGGGGCTGTGGAGTTTCCTTCCCACCAGGTATCCATGTGTGAGGGTGAAGCTGTGTTAGCGCAGCTCCTACGGCCGGTTGTAAGCCTCTCCAGGGACTGTGTTACATTGAACAGCCTTTCTCCCCTTAATTTAAAGGATGTTTCCAAGCAGGAGGCCCTGGACAGAAATGTGAACCAGATGTTTCCAAAGGCAATCCCTGCCCAGGCCCCGCTCCTGTTCCTTGGGCTGCACTTGTCACACCAAGAAACGTCCGTGCAGGACGGGGCTGGGGGTGCCCAGGGCAGGGAACCCACCGGGATCCAGGGCAAGCCCAGGGGCCCCTCATACACCGGTGAACACATGGATACAGGAGGAGCTGCCAGCTCACGTGTGTGTCAACAACATCTCACAGAGTCCCTCCCATGAACCCACCGAGCAACTACAGTCAGAAACCAGCCAAGAGACAAGAACCAACGTGATGATCACCCGGTTTTCATGTGGAGAAAGATGGAGAACGGGAATGCAACACTTAAATACTGAAATGGGAGGAAACCAGGCCAGTAAAGTGATCCTCAAACGGGTTCGGTGTCATGAACTCCACATCACAAGGTGAGGCGCTGGCACAGGGTGCCCAGAGAAGCTGTGGCTGCCCCATCCCTGGCAGTGCTCAAGGCCAGGTTGGACACAGGGGCTTGGAGCAAGCTGCTCTAGTGGAAGGGGTCCCTGCCCGTGGCAGGGGTTGGAGCTGGAGGAGCTTTGAGGTCCCTTCCAACACAAACCAGGCTGGGATTCTGTGATTAACATTGCCATATAAACACCATTTTCCTCAAAACCCTCTCACCAGGGCGTCACCCTCACTACATACCCCATCTAATCCAATGCACACTTACACTGAGGGATTCCTGGATCTAAAAGCACCGTCAGGTAACTGATGTTCACCCATGGATCTGTCTTGAGGAAGCAGCACGGGCTCCTCACTTGGTCTTTCTGCTGTAAAACTGGCTCAGGGGAGCGGCACACACGGACACAGGCGGCTCTGCCCCTCCCTGCTGGGACAGACCCAAATCCTATCATTTTCCACTCAACAGGAGCACTTTGGGAGCCCGCTTTGCATCAGCAGCCACTGAGGAGCTCCAGGATTAGCTGCTGAAGCTGCCTGGCCCCAGCCAGGCCTCCACGCTCTGGGAAAACTCTGGGTTCCTCCAGCAGCAGAGCTTCAGTTGGGGACAGCACCAGTAAATGTGGTTTGAGAGGCTACAGCAACATGAGGATCCTTAGTTAAAGCTCCCTGATACAGGTACTGGTGCCTGTGATACCCAAGCACCAACTGCATCACTGATCACTTGCACATGCTCGTGTCCAGGACTTTCTGCAGTAAATCCATGGGATAGGGTTCAACTTAGCTGGAGCACACAGTGCCTTGCTCCGACCAGCAAAGCCTGATTTCCAGCCACGCATTAGCTCACACCCATGAGCAAATTCAAACCGTGCAGAACCATTCCAGGTTTCTGCAGACAACCTTGTTTAGCACAAGGATGGGGCAGAGGAAAGCCATCAACAGAATCAATGCCAAAAGCACCCCCATCCGCACCCCAGCAGCCAGACATCAAACAAGACCAGTTTGGGTCCATCAGCAACAGCTCGGCCCCATCCCAGCCATCACCCATGGCAGGGGCCATGCACACCGCATCCTTTGGGATGCTGGCCAAGGCTGCTGCCATTCCCCACTGCAGCTCCTGCACTGTCAGTCTGAGCCCTCCACCTGGCTCCACCAAAGCTCCATCTCCACCAGTGCCTCAGTGTCCCACGCTGAGTGCCACAATTCCATGCTAGCTCAGCAGAGCACCCTTCCCCTTGGCTCAGCTCAGGGACCCTGCCTGGGCACTGCTACACAGCACGGCTGGGCAACCTCTGTCTACCTGGTGCTTCCTGCAGGGCACTGGGTGCAGGGACACCTACTGCAGGCACCAGCCCGGATGTCATCCAAAGGGATGGGTGCACACCATGGTACTGAGCACGGGCAGGGCAGTGCTCAAGGGGCATTGGATGAGGACAGCGGGGAGCAGAGGGGCTGGGGGGGCTGAAAACCTGTTCAAGGCACATGAGACATGAGGCCAAGGGGGAGGAACGTGCATCAAGCACACATTTCATCTACAGACTCACTGCATTAGCAAAATGCCCCATTACGAAAGTACCAACGGGGTCAGTCCTGCTTTGGGTAACATCAGAATGAAATAACAAACACCCTGGGCTCCTGCAGGGCTTCACTGCGGGACCCAGCTCTGCGGGCTGAAGGAACATTATCTAGGTGTTCCTGCTCCGGCAGGGGGATTGGACTAGATGATCTTTTGAGGTCCCTTCCAATCTCTAACATATTCTGTGTGTGTGTGTTTGTGTGTGTGTGAACCAGGAGGAAACCCCCAAACCCACAGTGCGGAGCAGCGGAGGCTGTAATGAACCTGGAGTGCAACGGGAATGGAGATGGGCTGGGGCAGGCCCCACCACCCAGAGCCAAGCACATGGGCCGGAGCGGAGGGAGAAAATATCCTTCACAATCAGTCAGAAAGAGCAATGTCCCAGCACACATCCAGCACAGCCCCCGCTGCAGAGAGCACCGGCTCTTCCCCAGCATCGCCAGGTAGGTTTTCCTCTGGCAGCATGAAAGCCTGCAGAAAGCCATTCAAACTTCCCCTTATAGAAACGGGCATCTAGAAACTTCTACATCAGCTCTGTAAAACCAGGTCAGAAGGGAAGCATCGCCCCGCTCTTGGCTTGAGCTCTGGAATCTGCTGAGGAATTATTCTCATCCATCTGAATAACGGCTGAGGCAGAAAGAAAGCAATTTGCTGGAGATCTTGGCTTTAAGCCTTGCCAAAATTGAGGAATCACCTTTTCACGGAGGTGAAGGGAGCCGCTGCTTCAGCTCCCGCACACAGACCCACAGCTGTGCCTCCTGTTGGGATGCTGCGCACGGCTGGTGCTTAAACCACCATGAGCCGCTGGTTCAGAGCAGGACCCACGCTCATGCCTCCTAAGCACTGTTTCTGCTGTTCTTCATAGAATCACAGAATCCCAGCCTGGTTGGGGTTGGAAGGGACCTCAAAGCTCCTCCAGCTCCAACCCCTGCCACGGGCAGGGACCCCTTCCACTAGAGCAGCTTGCTCCAAGCCCCTGTGTCCAACCTGGCCTTGAACACTGCCAGGGATGGGGCAGCCACAGCTTCTCTGGGCACCCTGTGCCAGCGCCTCAGCACCCTCACAGGGAAGAGCTTCTGCCTAAGAGCTCATCTCAGTCTCCCCTCGGGCAGCTGAAGCTCTGCAGTGGTTCTCAGTGAAGCAGCAGAACCTGGGGGCTCATGGGCTGTGTGAATCCCACTCTGGTGCTGCACTGCCACAGCTGCTGTTAACAGACACGCGTGTGCCAGGCCACAGGGCACAGGGGTGAGGCAGAACAGGGGGCCCAGCACAGCCACCTCCATTCCTCTTTGGTCTGTGCCCAGCACTGGCAGCAAACCAGTTCTGACCTTCCCCTGCAGACACAGGCACTGCCCAGGGGCACCGCTCACATTTTTCCCTTACCTCTGCACTGGCACGGAGCCCCAGGCAGTGCAAGCCCATTGTTTGCTTTCTCCAGGGCCCAGCTATGCCAGGAATGTCACACATCCGGGGGTAAGGACAGCTGGCAGAGCACATTTATGTGCCCGGGGCTGGGGGGGCGTGTGGGGTGTGTTACACTGCACAGCCAAGCTACCATGCAAGACAAAGCTCTTGGGCATCCCCTCTTAAACAGCTCCATCCTAGGACCACATCCAGCCTCAGAGGACAGATGCTGGGCTGGAGCTCACCTTCTCCATCCATTTCATGTCATAGAATGGCTTGGGTTGGAAGGGCCTCAAAGATCATCCAGGCACTGGAGCTGCTCTCAGGTCTCCCCTTCAGGAGCCTTCTCCAGGCTGCCCCAGCCCAGCTCTCTCAGCCTGGCTCCAGAGCAGAGCTGCTCCAGCCCTCGCAGCAGCTCCATGGCCTCCTCTGGCCTCGCTCCAACAGCTCCACGTCCCTCTTGTGCTGCTGCCCCAGAGCTGGGGCAGGGCTGCAGGGGGTCTCACAGAGCACAGCAGAGGGTCAGGTCAGCAGCTGTGGGTGTGAGGTATCACAGCTCCCTCCTGCACCAGCACTGACCTCAGGGGTGCTACTGCCTGTTGATGGGACTGCAGTGACACCCATGAGCCTTCTCAGGAGAGCACAGGATGCACCTGTAGCTCCTGGCACCTCCTTCAACCATGAGCAGCCCTTCCACAGGCAGGCAGGATCCTTCCCTAGAGCCGGGAGCAGACAAGTGCTTTTCCTGAGCACAGGGCTCAGTTATTCCCTCTTTGCCTTTGAATTTTGTTTCTGAAATGGACAGAGGGCTGCTCATAGCCCCTCACACAGGTGACTGCCGCAAGGCTACAGCCAGAGAGCTTGGCAACGCCTTTGGGCAGGGGTTGCGTACAATAAAGAACTGTGTGAGCAGAAACCCCATAAACCTCCGTGGCCACCAGGTAACCCTGGGCCTGGCTCAAGAAGATGCTAGAAACAAGCCCCAAAGGAACTCCTGAAGACAGACGGGCCGGGCTGAGAAAGGCCGAGCTGTTTGCTGCGGGAGCACTCCGTGCGCAGAGCAGCCTGGCCCGCGGAGCTGGGGATGGGCAGCGCCATGCCCAGGTAAACAACGGCTGCACAGAGCCCTTACACAAGGTGCAGAGCACATTCCTGCCCGCACACTGCCGCCTTTTACACTTGGGTTTGGAGAACAGGAAGCTTATTGATTTGTTTGCAGAGGTGGCCAAAGCCGGACCTGGGAGACTGATGTCCTGCTTCAGCCCTGCGCTGCAGCCTGCGGGCCTTACACCGCAGCCAACTGGGTACCAACTGAGGGAAGCAGCTCTGACTCGCTGTGTGCCCGTACTGAGACTCAGCAGAAGGGGTTTGGTGCTGCACTCTTGTTAAACTCTGCTGTTGTTAAACAGAAAAGGGAAGCTCTGACCTCTGCTGCTGACACGCAAAAGACCACAACATGAACCAGTATGAACCAGGAAAACACGAGCTTGGATGTCCGCCCGCCTGCTCGCCCTTTAACTGGACAAGAGCTCAGCACAGTGTTTGCCGTAGCAGAGGAAGAACAATCAGGAACCTGCACAATGACCCTGGCAGCTCGAAGGCAACATCTGACACGCAGGCAAGCTGTCACCCAGCAGGGACAACTCGGAGCTGCTTTCTCCAGCATCAGAAAGAGCAGATTACCACACACTAATGCTTTTAGACCGAGGGAACCGAAGGCAAAACTAACGCAAACCCCCCAGATGAGCTGAGACAGTTTCAAAAGCTTGTCCAAGCCCCAGAAATTAACTGACAAGAGTTTCAAAAGCCTGTCCATAGCTCACTTCAGTCTGTCAGCCATTCCTGCTCTAAAGCTGCTACCAAACCTGCAGGCTGCTTTCTGGTTTATAAAGCCTGCTAACCATCTCCAGTCATGTGTAAGGATGAAAATCCTTCCTATCCAACACCACGTGCTCAAGGGGCCTGGTGTGAACACAAGTGAGTTCAGAACATCAATTCACTCTCCAACCGGAGCCACGAGAGCGAGCTGAGGCTCCAGCCTGTGGTTCCAGGTGACTGAAAGCACACGCTGGGACACATCATCCAAGGTACCTGGTGACAGCTGGATTCACCTACCTGACAATACCCGTTCCCTCAGCTCTGCAGTGAACGACACGAAGCAGCTTTAACACACGCAATGACAGCCACATAGTTCCGTGTTGCACATCTTCCAAGGTTTAATAGACACAAAAGTGAGTCCATGGTACTTAAGACACTACAATGATTTCATTCTATTGCATGTCCTGCTCCAATTACACTTCTTGGAGTACAGTATTGAGGAAAAGTTTGGTAGCTTTAAAATGAACGAGTGTGTGAAATCTGTAAGTAAAATAAGCAGCAGCAGCAATAATCTGGGGGGTTTATCAAGAATAGCTAACTTTGACGTAATAAATACATTCCGGGTTGTCGGTTTTGCTGTTCTCCCAGTTCACTGCTGTGTGACTGGTCAAATCCTCATGCTAGGGTGAGACATCCTCCAGACCTTCCCGCCAGCCTCGCACCAGAAGAGCCTCCTGCCGGGGCCCGTCCCCGGTGCAAAGCAGCGTGTGACAGGGAATGCGCCGCGTCCTCCTGCTGCGCGCGGACCCTCCGGCCTCTCCCGGCTCCCTGCAGACTGGTGGCCCTCTGGAGAACAGCTGGGCTCTGTCTTCTGACACCTTGAAGAAAGCGAGAGGGAGAGGTTAGGGAGCGCAGGGCCGGCAGCCGCGGCCGGGCTCGTGCCCCGCTGGCCTCCGCACACAGGCAGGAATGCTCCGGCTCCCGGCTGGCAGCACCAGCGGCACCCACAGCTTCAGGACAAGCTTTGCCAAGGGAACAAACCCGGAGCGAGAGCGGGCATTTTCTCCAAGACAGCCACGATATGCAGCTCAGCGACGATAAGGAATCCTCGGCCTCTGCCTTGAAGACTAAGCGCTGCTCGGGGTGGGTTACCGCAGGTTAATCTGCCACGCGGCCCTGCACAACACACCACGTGAAGAACATCTGCCTCTGCTTTTCTAAGGCTACCTACGAAATAGGATTATTCTCCCCTTGAGAACAAACTGCACAGAAGCTGTTCCAAGTACCTGCGGTGGCTGAAGACATCTATTGCTGCTGCGGTGCCTGGATCAGGGGAGGCTTTAGAACAGTGTTCAGCGCCTAAAGGAGCCACAAGAAACCTGGAGAGGGGCTTTGGACAAGGGCCTGTAGGGACAGGCCAAGGGCAATGGCTTTAACCTGCCCGAGGGGAGATGGAGATGAGCTCTTAGGCTGAGTTCTTAGGCAAAGAACTTCTTGCTAATTTCTCATCTAAAACAGTTTGAGCTAGTTCAAAAGCCTGACCAGCCCTAACCCACCTCCCTGCCAAACCAGCCACAGGACACTCAGGCTCAAACCCATGTTCCTGACAAACAGGATTACTGCTATGAAGCAAAAGATCAAAGACCTTTAAAAAACCCTCACTTACAAATACAGAGCACAATAAAAGCCAAGAACACAACAGCAAACACAGGAAGATGATCACATTCCCAGCGCTGCTGAAACTGCAGCAGCAGCTCTGCTGTGGGCATGGAACCAAAGCAACACTGATCTGCCCAGACTCAGCATCCAGAAGGATCTGCAGTATCACCATACAGCTGAGACCTAAAGAGCTGATGCACTGCACCACAAATGCCCTAACTCCTACATTCCAGAGGAGGACTGCAACCAGATTTCATGCACTTGAACCATCCTGCTCCTAGGAATCTGGGATAACTCCCAACAAGGCTCTGTCACCTGTAGTGGATGGAGTATAAATTTATACCTGATCTTGCAGAAGAATCTATTCACTTGCCTTCCAATGGACGCTGAGGTTTTCAAGAGCACACAACAGACTCGCAGCTTATTACCTGGCACCTACCTAAACCTCAGTGAGGTCCATGGGCAGAATGGCTCTCCCGTGGTTTTTGCAGAAAGCTGACCCTTTAGAGCCAGGTTACAGCTTGGGAATGTTTGGTCTAACCAGGAAAAGGTGCATTTCCCTGCTGAGGAGCAGCAAGCCCTCAGGCAGGTTTTATTCTCCGGGATTGTCACACTTGGAGGAAGGAAGCAGCACAAGAGCAGGATGCCAAACCACCCCCCAGTGAAGGCTTCTGCCTGTGCCAGGGCAGATGCTGTCCTTCCTGGGCAGAGGGATGGGATGGGGATCTGGGACAGGAATGCGGCTGAACCATGGCTGCCCACTGAGATGACCTGGGGACAAAGATCAGGGATTCTCTTCCCTGGGAGCAGAAAGCTGGTGCTAATGGCAAAACCCCACACTGCTTTAGAACAACGGATGTGCCACATCCCGCAGTGTCAAACCTCCTGCCCTCCTCTGTGCCTGTGGATGCATGGGTGCGTGTCCTGGACACACAGAGCTCTGCAGCCCCAGAGGCCACCCCTGCAAGAGTTCAGGGTCTGTTCTAAACAACCAGGAGCAGAAGCAGGAGTTTCCAGCACGCACCCAGGAGAAGCAACACAGCACGGGCTGCTCCGGCACTCCCACCTCACTGCTGGAAAACCTGGGGGATTTGTTAAATAAACCTGCAAAAGCCGCTGCTCCCTGCTGGAGATAAAACACGACACTGCTGCAGTATCGATACATGTATGAGTAACCAACACACAGCAGGCCCACTGACTCAAGACAACGGCATGATCCAGCAGCCCATGTGCTGAGCTGGATGTCAGAAGGAAAGCCAAGGAAGCTCTGCTGAAGCCAAGTGCTTATTCATGATAGAACCCCAAAGTTTTGGATCAAATAAAGCCATTCACAAGTTCTGATTTAACAGCTGTGGCAGAGTGCAGAAAACTGATTTATCTGCTGAGATTACTGCCCCATCCCTGGCAGTGTTCAAGGCCAGGTTGGACACAGGGGCTTGGAGCAAGCTGCTCTAGTGGGAGGGGTCCCTGCCTGTGGCAGGGGTTGGAGCTGGAGGAGCTTTAAGGTCCCTTCCAACCCAAACCAGGCTGAAACGCCCAGCAATGATGATGGAGATGGGGCTTAATACCTTGACTTTCTGGAGTGCAGTCCCCATACCCCAAATCTCCAGCTCTCCAGTCAGTTTTGGGATGCTCTCTTGCTTCTCCTGGTGCCATCTGTACCCTGGATTGGGAGCAAGGTGGGATCCTGACACCTGTCCCTTGTCAGGGCTGTGTCTCTTCCCTGTGCTAGGGCTGCCGGGCTGGTCCTGGTGCCCATGGGCAGCAGGAGGCTCTTTGTGCTGCTGTCTCTATGGGTGCAGCATGGAGCAAAGGTCCACGTGTGGCTCCTCCACCTGCATGAGTGAATGTGACTCCCCTGGCCTGAGCGGGGGGGTCACAAATGCTCCCCTGAGCCTTCCCACATGGGCTCCATCAGCTGCCTGCAGTACCTGTGTAACCTCTCTGGGGATCCTGTCTCTGAAAGGGAGGAGCTGGGCAGAGTTTTAATGAAGGCTTTTTTCCAACAAGTTGATTAATTTCTGCAGGAGTTACTGCTTTTAACTGCCAGGGCAGGTCCTGTTGAACCTGTGTGAGGTTCATGCTATTGTAGGATCAGACAGAATTGTGTTCTTTATAAAGCGTGTTTCCTGTGTGCTCTCTGCAGCACAAGGAGTGGACTGTAGCAGGATTACTGGCTTGACTTCCTCATGAATGATGACTTGCTCTGTGTTGACTCATGCCAAAACCCTGAGCCTTTTTCCATGCAGAAAGCAGAAACCCCTTGAACCCGATGCTGGATTTTCACAGAGAGGTGCTCAGGTGATGGAGTGGAACACAGGAGAGCGCAGCTGCAGCTTGGCTGAAGTCACCCATGCCCTGATGCCTGGGGGGCCAGAGGTGGTTCCAGCACACCATCAATGGGTCAGGGATGGGGTCCCGGCCCTCCTCCTGCAGGAGGGCACCACGGGAAGGAGGGATGGGTTTCCTCAGGCTGCTGCCTGTCAGAGCTCCTCGGGGTGCCCTGGCCCCATCCCTCCGCTGCAGGGCTTGCTCCCCCTGAGCTTGCGCTGGGGCTGCTTCACTGCCCTTCCTGAGGGGAGATGTCTGCAGGAAGAGTGACTGGCAGTGCTGTCAATGGCATATGAGCAGGAAATACCCCTCAAAGCAAGCTGCTTGGGTGGAGGAGATGAGGAGGCTTCATGGGGCTGTCACTTGCCAGCCTGCCAGGACATGCAGGGTAACCAGGGCTTGCTTGCTCACAGGGCTGTGGTAGCAGAGGGCTCCATGGCACGGCACTCCAGCTTCCCAGAGGAACCATGTGCAGGAGGTGGGTCCCTGACTCCAGCATGTGTCCTGGTCTTCACCTGGAGCTGGTCTGGGAGCGCTGGTGGTGGCGGTGCAGCCCTGGATCGCCGGCACATGCAGGAACCCTCTCAGTGCTGTGCTCATGAAGGCAAAAGGCCCAGGCCTGGGGTGCAACCTGTGCCATGGAGGGGTGCTAAGTATGTCCTGTGCCTTGTCCTGAAGTATCCAGGCACGAGTTTCCTGAGCAGGGCAGAGCTGGAGCGAGCAGGGTCCCCATGCACCAGCATGCTTGGGATGCTGTAATCCCAGACTGGTTTGTGTTGGAAGGGACCTTAAAGCTCCTCCAGCTCCAACCCCTGCCACGGGCAGGGACCCCTTCCACTGGAGCAGCTTGCTCCAAGCCCCTGTGTCCAACCTGGCCTTGAACACTGCCAGGGATGGGGCAGCCACAGCTTCTCTGGGCACCCTGTGCCAGCGCCTCAGCACCCTCCCAGGGAAGAGCTTCTGCCTAAGAGCTCATCTCAGTCTCCCCTCGGGCAGGTTAAAGCCATTCCCCTTGGCCTGTCCCTACAGGCCCTTGGCCCAAGCCCTCTCCAGCTTTCCTGCAGCCCCTTTAGGCACTGGAGCTGCTCTCAGGTCTCCCCTTAAGGAGCCTTCTCCAGGTTGCTTAACCGCAACAGAATTAGGACAAACTTTAGAGCCTGACCCACTGACAAGAGGACTCCTGCAGCAAGGGCTTCCCCAGCCCCTGCCCAAGGTCCCTCCCTGCCCAACTTCCATGCTCAGTGAGCACACGTGGCTTGCGGCTGCAGTAAGCACCTCCATCTGAGTTGAAACCCCAAACAAGTAAATAAACACAATCCCAGGAAAGCTGGGAACTCCATTTTGATATTCATTTCTAAAGCTCTGAAGAAAAGTTTCCAGGCTCTTTACCCAGAGCTCTCTCCTCCTCATGGAATCAGCCAGTGCTGTGGATGGGGCTGCTCTGCAGGGCCTGGCCCCCTGCACACTCCTCTGTACCCCAAGATCCAGCACAGCCCCTGCTCCTGCACAGATCCAACGGGCACCAAGCAGGGTGGTGGCACTATGGAGGGACAGGCACCCCCCTGCTGCCCACGGGCACCGCACAGCCCACGTTGCCTCCAGCTCCCCATGGGCTCGGACACCCTCTGCCCAGAGCACAGCCTCCAGGGGAGCTGCTAAGCCCTGTGGCTGATGCACATCTCCCTGGGCAGCTGCAGCTCACATAAACAGAGCCCATTCCTGGGCATCTGCACAGCCCCTGTGCAGTCAGAAATAGCAGTGGATGGCCCGTGGCACCGGGCCTGGAATGGGTCTGGGGCAGGGAGCGGAGGCACAGAGGGGCAGCAGATGGCAGAGGCAGGAGCAGCACCACAGCACAGACCCATGTGTCTCCAAACACAGCCACAGCAGTCACAAGGCAAAGGGACGAGTGCTTTTGGGAAGAGGCAGAGCAGTGGGATGCCACCAGCGGCGCAGCTCAGACACCCAAGCACGCAGCGCAGGCTATTTCAGACTTGTTCTCCTGCTTTGCATTAGTACGCAGAGACGCTGACTCCCAGTGTTTGGAGGAAGACTGAGAAGCAGTAATTAAGTTGGATGCTTGGTGTGAGTTGACTGAACCATCCAGAAACCAGGCCAAGAAACATCTCAAGCATCCATCTTCGGGCTGAAGCACCCCACGTGAGCAGGAAGGTGTTTTTACAACCTGAGCTACCACAGCAACCACTGTGTGAAGCCAGGCACCACTTGTGCCCCTGGTAGAGCAGAAGAGAAGAGGTAGGGGAAAAAGCAGAGGGGTTTATGTTGCTTCATAAACTGCTGGCAAGCAGCACTGGCTACATGCACATACAGAGCCCTGAACAACTTTGGAGGTGAAGTCATAACCCGGCGTTCCAAATTTTACGTTAGAGCTTACTATATATAGCAAGTATGCAGTAGGCTTTGGTTTTACTGTACATAGTAGCTTTTGGTGCTGAAAGGCTAAAGGAACCAAGGCTCTGTTAAGCTACAAGCAGCAAAATCAAAACCTTCCAATGGTTCTGTTACAGGTTACAGTTCCACAGCTCGGGGGTAAAATGGATAAAGAAAGGGAGGAGGAATAAAAGATCTTCCAGGCTGCAAAAGCAAATGCATGCACAGATTGCAGGCTTGATTCATGCAGAGATGTGCAGGAGAATCCACAAGCAGATTTGCCACAAGGTTTTAGTGCATGACAGGGCTGTGGGCAGGGAGAGCTGGTGAGGAGCCATTCAGGGAGCACAGAGCACAGCCTTGCAGTGCTGCAGGGTTTGCTCGGCCTCCTGAGTGCCCCATCCCTGCTGGACCAGCACTGTCACCAGCATGCAGCACCGGCAGCGTGCGGCTCTCAGCACCACACATGAGCACAGGCTGCAGGCAGCACCAGGGGATGCTCAGTGGCATTCTGGTCCTGGCACTGCTCTAACCAGGAGTCAGTCTGAGTTCCAGGCCGCTGGTCTGCCTGCTGCTCCTGCAGAGGCCTTGTTTTACCCATCAGTGACAGGGCCATGATAAAAGTATTTTATGTGCAAAAAAACTGTAAGGACAAAATACTAAACCCATAACACGACCATACCAGCTCTGGCTGCTTCCACTTGTGCACATCCATGAATTACCTGGATCGTTTGTATGTTTTTCTAGTAACTGTGCGCTTGGTCTGGCTCTGTGCTAACAGTAACAAGCCCTGGTGCTGCCAGCAAAGGCACAGCACCATGGATTTTACAGCAGCAATGTGCATTACCAGTCTGATGCCTGCTCTGAGAAACCATGTTAACAGCTACGAGGCTGGACATGCAGCCCAAGTGACACGGTGCTCCTGGGACCTGGGAATTGCAAGCCTTAGTGAAAACTGAAGCTGTACCCTTCAGGAAAGAGCAGCTGATGAGCAACTGAAGGGAACATACCAGTTCTGCTTAGGGAAATTCAAGGAAAGCGATGAAATTCAGTCTTCCTGAATGGAGAGAATTAGGTACAGGGCAGGACTCTGAAATAATGAGTTGATGTGTAAGTGATGCACTGAACACTGGCCACCTTGGTCTCACCAGGAACCCATGTACATGTGGCACATGCAGCACAGAAGTTTTGTTCTGCTGCTCTAGTTCTGAGCAACTGCAGTTGTTTCTCAAGCTACCACATCACCTCCAGACCGGTGGCAGCTTCCCTCAGACACTCGTAAAGCAGAACATCACCTGTGGAAAGCCAGCTGAAGGAGGCCACTGCAATGGTGACATGTGTTAAATGTACTTATATGGACAGCAGAGGTTTGGCTGAAGAGTACGGAGGGAAGGAAGGGTCTGGTCTAGTGCAGGCCATCCCAGCAGCTTCTTGTCATTCTCAACACGTTCTTCTTTCCCCCAGTTTACAGACCTGCTTCACCCCTTCTCTGTACCAATAGCTCAGATACCCACCGTGCCTGCTCTAACCCAGCTCTACTCCTTCTTGAGGCCCTGCCCAACAGCCTTCCACCCTGCATCTCATGCCCAGGTCTCACCATCAGCACCACATCTGCACTGGTCCTACAGGTAAGAACAGGCAGTGTTTTCCTTAGGCTAAAACATGTGACTGGGCAAACATCCTCCCATTTCCACTGATGGTCTGGACTCTGGGCTCCTCTTGGCCACACGCTTTCCTACTCCACACAGACTGATTGACACGGCCAATCTGACTGCTGAGCACGAGCTGCTGCTCCCCCCTGCCCTCCGCAGAGGCCACCAGATGTGGCACACCAGCCCAGCAGAGCCATCAGTAACAGCGACAGCGTCCTCTCTGCTTCCCAAACTGAACGGACACACAGCCAAGACAGTTAGGGAGAAGGATGAGGCTCTGCTGCTCCTTTAAATAGAGCACTGTCCATAAAGGAGCGATAGATTTTGACCATGATTCTCCCACTGGCAAGGACAGCACATTCTGGGCATCAGGTTTATTTATACTCCAGATCTAGCTAATAGGAATTTGGGTGCAATCCAAATGCTCTTGATATAATGAAGTCTTTACCCAGAGTTAAGCTGCATTCGAAGGGCCAAGATTAAGGATGAAGCTTAAATGCTGCTGCTGCAGTTACATTTTTACTCGCTTGAATGTCCAGCTTTCCAGACACCTTGAGCACACAGGATGAATATACCACACTTACATCCAGACGTGCTGAGTTGGAGCAGTAACTCGAGCAAGGCAAGTCCTTCATTACACTCAAGCAAGTGGTGAAGTCCCATGACAGAAGGTACAAAAAAAGTCCTTTTTCCCCTCCAGGATTACATGAGCACTGACCATCACAGTCCCACCGCTTAGATGAAGAACAGCCTATATAGGAGCAGTGCTGGCTTGGGTACACACAGCCCTTCAAACATGAAAAAGAGCAGAAAGATTTGGGGGACAACATAACAAACCCCCTGTATAAAACAAGACCTCTGAGAACAAGACTCCTCCTAATGATTAGTTACGGTTTTCAGAAAGGCGTTAATCCTTCCCCTTTTCCAGCAGTATCACAGATGAGGTCTTGTCCAGACAGTGATGGCTGGAAGGTTGTGAAATGCTTCCAGCTCCCATTCGAGCTGCTGGATTTCCCACATGGACTTCACCAAGAGCACTGCTGTAGGGGCAGCATCACCTGGAACTCCAGATGTGTTTCTATTCCCGCTCACACCACATCCTGTGTGTTTAGGTACCAAGTTTTCACCCTGGGCAAAGTTTTGACTGTTTGATGAGAGGGAGCCCCATCCCCCCTCCATGCCTGCAGCAAACGTGGAAGCACTCACAAAGAACCAGCTCCCACGTCTGTCTGTCCTTACACAAAGAGGTGAAGCCCAAATGGATTTAATTTGATGATCCAGGCTGTTCCCCAGCAACACATGGACACTTCAGACACAAAACCTCAAGTGCTGGGAGAACACTGAATAATGGTTCCTCAGTCAAGGCTGGGTTCTGATATGACCATTCTGGAGAGCCATAAAATGCATTCCTAAGAAATCCATATCATAGACTCACAGCCATTGCTTGTGTTGGAAGGGACCTTAAAGCTCCTCCAGCTCCAACCCCTGCCACGGGCAGGGACCCCTTCCACTAGAGCAGCTTGCTCCAAGCCCCTGTGTCCAACCTGGCCTTGAACACTGCCAGGGATGGGGCAGCCACAGCTTCTCTGGGCACCCTGTGCCAGCGCCTCAGCACCCTCACAGGGAAGAACTTGTGCCTTAGATCCAGCCTGAACTTCCCCTGTTTCAGTTTAAACCCATTACCTCTTGTCCCTTCACTACATATGGTCATATTGGAGGGTCAGAGAAACTGCAGTGGAGCAAAGGGCTTTCAAGGGCCTCAACTGCTATGGGTAATTGCTGGGACCAGTACCTAAGGATGATAAACATCACCTCAGCTCCAGGAAGAGCTTTAGTTCTTTGAACCAAAAGCTATTTCCCAGAAATTTAAAGTCCGGCAGCTCTTTGCCCTCCAGGCACACATGATTAGTTCTGACCCATACAAAACACCCTCAATACTTGCTACATCCACCTGTAAATGGCACTGATACATCACTACGGCTCTATTAGCTCTTTGATGCTTGCTTCCTCGCGTGTCCACTTCTTTCTGCACCCTCTGGGTTCCAACTCCCACGGTCCCCCCACAGGTTTTGAATTAAAGCTTCTTACCCCCTCTGCAATCACCAGCACCAACCAACAGCCAGGCATTTAATAACTGCCAACCTCAGGATTTACGGAAAAGTGAATGCAAACAAACAGTGCAATGCAGATTAAAACACACGAGGAGGTTTTCCATGGGGAGCATTAGCTCCGAAGCACTCACCTGATACTGGAGGCAAAGTTATGTCTCAAACTGTGTTAAGAGATCTCTGATTTCTGGAGTCAGATGCTCCACTGCCTTGGCAGCCTCTGTGATAGCTTTCCGATACATCCCTTTCTTCTTGCGGTTAAACCTCAGTTTGAAAAACTCCGAGAAAGGAGAGAGTTTTGAGACAGACAAGAACGAAGTCGTTGGAGAACCAAACCAGGACACTTTAGCTTCTCGCCACGAGGGCTCCCCGTTCTCCTTCTGGCTGAGGTTTATGTCAAGAACACGCGCTGGCCACCACGGAAACCCATGAATCTTACCCCAAACTATATCCCCCACGGAAACAGTTCTTCCGTCCTCTGTGACGCACCTGGACACGCTCTGGGTGTGCAGCCGGACCGTCAGCGGCGGCACAATTTTACGCTCATCTTTTGAAGATGAGGAGACGGATGCATCATCCCCAGGCAGAAAGTCACACATCTCCGGCGATGTTACCTCAGAACTGGAAGACTTGGACTCGTCCAGACTGTCATTACTACACACTGATAAGCTAGAAGAGTCTGCTTTTCTTTTACGATAATTCATAAGGAAAGCCAAGTTATCGTGTCCATCTTTACCTTGGGGAAACCTTTTAAAGTCCTCATCTTCACCTGAACTCCCTGAAGACACCTCAGCTAAACTTCTGTCTGTGGACTCGTCATTGTAGAAGGCGCCGGGGTTGGACTCCCCGCTGTTCTGAAGGACATTGATTTCATCAATAAGCTCTGCCTTGTAGATTGAAACACTCTGACCGTCATTGATGCGATGGGGCTTGAGCCGGATCTTCGGGGGTGGGACATCCGCGCTGGAATGCACTGGCCGTGTGAGCTTCAGCTTTGGAATGGAAGCAAGCTGGCTGCCTGCTGACTTGTCCAGGAAACACTTGGTTTCTCGACACCGTTCGGAGTCCCTGGTCTCCTCTTGGTCCTCCCCTCCGTTCTGCACCGTCCGCTCTGCACAAAAGGGTTTCACTGAGCCGTGCACCCGGGAAGGGATTTTGACAACCTCGCCCTTCCCCTGTGGAGTGCTGTAGGATATTTTGATGACGGGTGTTCGATGCACTAGCTCCCCAGAGAACTTGTCATCCTCTCTCTTCTCCCTTTTGTTCCTTTTCTCCATGTAGTCAGCGTCGCCGTGCTTCTTCTGCTCCTTGTCCTGGATGCTCAGCTTCCTCCTGGTTTTGACGGTCTGCCTGCTGGCGCTGGCGTCCTCCGGGTTCAAGGTGTTCTTGCACTTCTCGCACAGGACCTGCCGCGGCCGCAGCCTGATGGTGCTCATGATGAGCCTGCCCGGGTCCCTGTTCCGCGACAGCCGCCGCCTCGTCCTCTTGATGGTGCGCGGCGGCGGCTGCGGGACCCACTGGTGGTACGTGTGCCGCAGCCACAGCGGCCGCGGGAACGGGGCGCCCTCGAAGTACGGGGGGTACGGCGGGAGGCTGGGGGGGGGCAGCAGCGGCGGCACTTGCTCATCACCGGCTCCTGGGGGCGGCTTCTCTGCAGCAGGCAGCGGCTCCGGCACCCCCGCAACCGCGGCTCCAGCAGCGACCCCGTTAGCACAGGCGTCCGCAGGAGGGTCCTCGGGCTTGGGGAAAGAGGATGGGAGGCAGAACAAGCCAGACCTGGAATGGGTGAGAAGGACAGGGAGGGAAAGAGACACGGAGTCAGATGTTTGAAAGGTGTTTCTCTGGGAACACTGCACACAGCAAACATGCTGCTGTCAAACCAACCGATAACCCTCCCACAGCTGCAGCATACTGAGAACACACGCTTCATAGAACCCCAGCCTGGATGGGGTTGGAAGAGACCTTAAAGCTCCTCCAGCTCCAACCCCTGCCACGGGCAGCTTGCTCCAAGCCCCTGTGTCCAACCTGGCCTTGAACACTGCCAGGGATGGGGCAGCCACAGCTTCTCTGGGCACCCTGTGCCAGCGCCTCAGCACCCTCACAGGGAAGAGCTTCTGCCTAAGAGCTCATCTCAGTCTCCCCTCGGGCAGGTTAAAGCCATTCCCCTTGGCCTGTCCCTGCTATTTCCCTTCACTTCTAAGACAAGGCAGCAGATTCTGCCACTGATAAAGTCACAGCATTTCAAATTGAGGAAAGGGTTCTACTCTCCAGCCCGAAGTGTGGAGATCAAAATCTCTGCTTCCATGAGCACCCTGCACAAAGTTCTGCTCTAAGACGTCTACTTTGTCAGCGGGCTGGTGAAGCAGGAGGAGCGCTGTGATGCTGATCATGCAAACCTTCCGGGAGCTATGGAACTGCCTTCCCTGATTTTCCAGCTTCTCATTTGAAACCTGAACATCTCAGCTCGGGTGGGTAACCTGCACTTTGGAGCCACAGGCTCAGCAGTCCACAGCGCTGCTGCTCTGCCCTGGCCTCGCCACACAGCACCTCATTTGTTAACATAAGGGATACACGCTGCTGGCTCAGAACAGCAGGACTAAGGATGAGGTGCTACTATTCAACACCAAGGCTCATCAGAGCCTGGCCAGGCCTGGATACAGCGCCTTGCACAGACATTGCCGACAGCAAACCCTTTGAAACTCACAGCTGTGACTCGTGTCTCTGGGGTGCTGCACCAGAATTTACGCCCTTGGCCCGACACCAGAGACACTGTGCTCACACAGCACTTGGACAAATATTTGCCCTGAAACACTGACTCAGGACAGCAGCGCTTGGCTGCCCAGAGAGCTCTGCACAGAGCACACGGCCAGGGAGGTGCCTCAGCATTTTTAGTAACAAAAACCACTGTACGGGTGAGCCACCAAGAAGCCACAGAGATGGAGAACAGGCACGGACCGAACACGCGTTTCCATTTCGGATACTTCATTCCCATTGCCCTCCTCACAGGACATCGTTTTCTTTCCAACCCTTAGGAAGGGCCTTTCCTCCAGCAAGGGAGGGGTTTCTTGGGGCTGTTGCAGAGAGGACTCTGGCAGCCATTGAAGCAGAAGGGTGCTGAAGGCTCCCCCTCACTCACACATCCCCTCAGCAAGAGGGGCACAAGTCACTGCTGCAGGTTTGCTGATGGAGAGGAAGAGGATGGAGAGGAGCCTCCTCCCTCCACACCAGCACCCAGCTCTGCCTCAGGCTGCGCTGCTTTCTGGTGGGAAGGACCCTAAAAATCACAGCATCCCAGCCTGAGGTTTGTGTTGGAAGGGACCTTACAGCTCCTCCAGCTCCAACCCCTGCCACAGGCAGGGACACCTTCCACTAGAGCAGCTTGCTCCAAGCCCGTGTCCAACCTGGCCAGGCACAAGCAAGGAAGTGCCTCCACCCCAGCAGCATGCATGCGAGACCAGACACAAAACAGAGCAGGGCTTTTTAAGCAGATCACAGGAGAACGGGGATCATGGATCCCACTCACTGTGGCTCTGATCACCAGCTTCACCCTCCTTTTCTCAGTCGAACACAGACTGCATCTCTCTCACCTGATCTCCATGAAGACACCCACCAAGTTTAAAAATAGATGTGCACAAACCAAGCAAGCAGCAATGAGCCTGATGCTGGTACCAAGTCATGGCCCTTCTCTGAAATAAGACCCAGCACAGTTACCTGTGCTCTGCAAAGCCCTGCGCCATCACTCAGAGAGCAAGAGCGCAGGACCTGCTGCTCAGGTGCCAGGTCAGTTGAACTGGGAAGCTCCAAGTTTGAGTGGAGAGGATTAAACTGCTGAAACCACAGAATTTGGAACAAAACTCTTTTGTTCCCAGAGGGTTTTTTAAACAGAGACAACCGAGAGTGTAGGTGTCTTTCAAATGACAATCAATGAAGCAAGCACAGTTTGTACAGCCAGAGATGTCAGCATCATTCATAAAACAACTGAAAGTGGTGTCATTTCCGAAGCTCTGGATATGAATTCTGGTCACTTTATGGATTTGGCCACACCAGGATTCATTTTCGGCAGCAGCAGCTTCCTCAGGAGCAGGCAGTGGCTCTGTCCTGGAGGACCATGGCTAAGCAGGGACAAGGGTCTCCACAAATCCTGCTCATCACGTTGGAGCAGCAGGACTGCTCACACTGGTGGCCCAGCCCTACATCCTGCATCCCACCGCAGCATCCATCAGGAGATTGCCATGGCACAGGGTGCTGGGATGGTGGGACATGCAGCCGGGTGTGCTGACCATGCAGCCAAACCCTGCCCTCTGTGGCTTGCGACCCCCACAGCAGGAGCTCACAGCTCCCTCCTCGCTGCCTCAGGACCCCAGCAGCACCCAGAACCACTGCAGCCACGCTGCCTGAACTGGGCGCTCCTACAGGCACAGCCAGGGCAGGCAGGGTAAGCTACACCCCTGCAGCTCCTGCTCCAGCCAGCACACCAGGAACCTGTGCCAGGTGCCACACGGGTGCCCCAGCACTCTGCACATGGCCACGGGTTACCTGCTGTGCTGGGATGTTGATGGGTGCACATGGGCGATGGACACTTGCTGCCCGGGAGTCTCTAGTTCTTTCCCTTCCTACTGGAAGGGCCTCCAAAGGCTAGAAAAGCAGTTCTGCTGAGCAACCATTCCATTTCGAGCCTGCCTGCCTACCTACCAAGCCACTTCTGCACAGAGGTAAGAGGAGTTCTGCCCTCTCTCCTGCCTCCCCACCAGCCCGGGTGCACCCTGGCCCTGTTCTCAGGCGCAGGGGGAAGAACAGCTCCAGGGAAGTCACCAACAGATACCTCTCCTCTTGTCCCTGCAGCACTCACAGCACCCTGTGAACAAGCACCATCACCCACGGCTGCTTTTGGTTCCTCTGCGCCTCCTCACTACCTGCTCCTGGTGGGGATGCAGCACTAAAACCCTCCTGAGCAGCAGCTGCCCACCCCTGCGGGCACAGCTCCCGGTAAAAGGATTGAGCTCTGGAGCCTTCCCACCCCCTGCGGAGCATGAAACACTTCAGCTGACACCCACCACCTCCAGGAGCAGCACAGGGAGAAGCACCAGCTCCACACCACCTCCAGGAGCAGCACATCGGCTTCACCAGCCTCCCTACACCCCCCAGATGTTTCTGCACACATCTGGATGCAGTTCACGTGTTTCTTCCACTTACTGTCACTATTGATTGTGCAGATCTAAACCCATCTAGCTAAGATGAAGGTGCTTGAGCTGGTGGATCAGAGGCACTGCTGCATGTACAGATACGATGAGGAGCAGGAAATACTGTGGGATGAGATTTCATCCTCTTTGTACACCCCTTTCTGGAGCAGCCATAGCCAAATGGACAAAGTTACCTGAGCCTAAGCTCTGTCTAGAGCAGAAGAAACCATCCTTGGATTTGTACTCGTATAAAAAATAGCTAAAAATAGCTAATTTAAGTTGCAACAAAACTGCCACATCTTGTTACCAAAAACGCTGTAACTGTGGTCAAAATGCATTTAAATCTCCTGGTGAGCAGGAGTGCTGTGCAGCTCTGGAGGAACAGGAGAGGGCTGCAGGCAGCAGGAGCAGGGCTACAGAATCACAGCATCACCCAGGCTGGAAAAGCCCTCCAAGCTCATCCACTCCAACCCTTACCCCAGCACTGCCCAGGCCACCCCCAACCCATGGCACTGGGGCCTCATCTCCATGGGGTGTGAACACTTGCAGGGACGGTGCCTGCAGCCCTGCCCTGGGCAGCCTGTTCCAATGCCTGAGCACCCTCTGGGGCAGGAATTGTTCCTCAGCTCCATCTAAACCTGCCCTGGTGCAGCTCGAGGCCGTTTCCTCTTGTCCCATCCCTTGTTCCTTGGGAGCAGAGCCCAGCCCCTCCTGGCTCCCTCCTCCTGTCAGGCACTTGTAGGGAGCCATCAGGTCCCCCCTGAGCCTTCTCTTCTCCAGACTGAACCCCCCAGGTCCCTCAGCCCTTCCCCATCACACTTGGGCTCCAGGCCCTGCTCCAGCCCCTCAATGTCTCTCTTGCAGTGAGGGGCCCAGAACTGAACACAGGATTTGAGGTGCAGCCTCACCAGTGCCAGTGCAGGGGCACAATCCCTGCCCTGGCCCTGCTGCTGCACTGGTGCTGATACAGGCCAGGATGCTGGTGGTGGTTACCTGGCTGCCAGGGCACAAGCAGCTCATGTACAGCCAACCAACACCCCAGGTCCTCTCCCACCAGGCAGCTTTCAGCCACTCTGCCCTGAGCCTGCATTAATGATAAAACCAGCTTAAAACACAGAATAAAGACAGAGAGACACCATACAGGCCCCCACTGCCCTCTCTTTAAGGGCTCTCTCCTCTTTTTGGACTGGTAAAACAACACGCTCTGGTTGCTCCTCTCCTGTCAGTCCCACACAGCCCCAGCTCTCCAGTGGGACAGCACTATCACATGGCATTGACTGCTGCTTGGCAGGTACAGGCAGAGCACATGGCAACCTCCACATAGGGCACAGGCCATCGAGGGTCACAGCTCTATCAGCAGGACAACAGGGAGGAGTAGGGAAAACGTCTCTGCCAAACCTCTGTTCTGAACTAGTTTGGGGGCCTTCAAGGTTCAGCACCAAGCTGACAAATTCCTACTGCCTTTGGGACACAGCTCGACCTTTACACAACAACCACGAGCAGACAGACTCCTGTGTCCTGCTGTTCATGGGATGAGATTCCTTCTTCCCTGCACATTCCAAATGCAGGGCTGCAGAAGGGGAGAAGGTAGCTTTCAGCCTGCTCCTCATGCTCACCCAGACTCACTATGCTCCCAGCAGCCAGACCTCACCTCACACACAACGCTACCTGTTGACAGCCACAAGCAGAGGCCACAGCTCTGCAGCCAGGTCTTGGCCACCACATCACAGGCTCACGGGAGGGATGTGGCCCCAGCAGTTGGTCTGCAGAACACCCAGAGAGGCGAGAGGCTCCCCCAGTGCTGCGAGAGGCTCGTGGAAGCAGAGCTGTCCCCCTTCCTGGGGCTCTGAAGAGCGGGATGTGTCGAAGAGAGGATTAAAACACAGCCCTGAGGAGCCCATTCCATGGTGACAACCTGAGTCGAGGCTGCTCTCCTGTCCCTGTGCAGTGCTGCTGCACCGATGGGCTGTGGAACACCACCCAAAGGTGTCGGCTGCCGTTAAGGTGACAAGAGGGAGCAGCATCAATCGTGATGCTGCGTGACCTTGGGGCTCACCTCTGCCACAGAGGAATCTGACCAGTACAGACCACAGTTACTGGGGCAGGAGGGAGGCGATGGGGCAGCTCTCCTGCCCCTGAGCCAAACCACATCAACACCTCCTCGTTCTGCCCACCCTGACCCACTACATGTCTGCGGGCAGGATGCTGCTGCAGCATCCCCACTGTGGGTCCAGGCAGCCTCCAGCTGAGCTGCAGGTCCCCTGGTTGATGGGATGACAGCAGAACAAGAACCAAACCTCAGACAATCCCACTGTCCCGACATGGCAGCCATGGGCCATCTCCTGTCCCTGCAGAGACCAGTAATCCAGGGGTCCAGAAGCATCTTAAAGCCTGGGAGGAAATACCCATTGGGTCATTCTTGGGATTCACAGGGGGAAGAAAGAAGGAAAAAGAAATCATGGAGAAAGGTTAGGGAGGAAAAAGATCAGGTATGAGAAGTGCGCGCTGGCAGCAGGGAGGAAGACAACCGGAATGCTGGAAGGCAGAAGCAGCTGGAACCGGCCGAGGAGATGCCTCGTGCCGCTGCGTTGGCTGGAACTGGACGCCAGGCCGGGTTTAGAGGCTCTAACGGAGCTCGCTGCCTGAGCGTTGCTGAGGATCTGGCTCCAGTTTTCGGGGGAGGCACGTGAAGCTACACAAGCCCTGTAAATGAGGCTGGGAAGCCTTGCTTCGCGCTGCTGCTGAAGGGAAGCACAGAGCCACGTCGGAGGGACCCCCATCAGCACCGACCCGGCAGTGCGGCCCCCGAGCAGACAGGAACCGAGCTCTGAGCCCCAGCGCGGGCAAGCGCGGTGCCCCCGGTCCGGTGTCAGTCCTGGGGCGGCTGCACCTACCAGCGAGGTGCGTTAGAGGTCGGGGCGTTCTGAGATGAAGCGTTCACGTGTGGGTGCTCCCCGTCCTTCTGAAGGACGGGCCCTGCCGGGGGACCTCGGCACCGGCCATGGCACCGGCCCGGGGCTACTGCAGTCGCTGCCGGACGGGAAGCGGGGCCAAGAGACCCCCCCCAGACCCCCGGGAGCTGCGGCCACGGCACCGGCGCAGTGACCTGGCGGGCAGTGCCAGCCCCAGCGCGGTGACCAGGCCGCAGGGACCCCGGGACGGACCCGCGGGGCCGCTCAGGGCGCCGGAGTCGGCGGGGCCAGCGCTGGCCGGGCCGCAGCCTCCTCCCAAGGGCGCGGGGCGGCCGCGGCACAAGGTTGGCGGGGGCCCGCAGCGAGGGGACGGGGCGGCCGCGGGGGCACGGACACGGTCACCCGGTCCCCGCCGGCCCAGCGGCCACGCCGGGCTCCAGGCTCGCAGCGCCCCGGCCCCGCCGGCAGCGGGACAGCCCCGGCAGCCGCACCGGCCCCGCTCAGCCCGGGGCGCTTTGTTCCCGGCCGGGCGCACAAAGGGCGAGGCACGGGACCCCGCTCCGCTCCGGTCCGCCCCGGTGCCGCCGCGCTCCCGCCGCCCCCCGCTCCCGGCGCGTACTTCTTGCCGCAGTCGATGAGGACGCCGGTGAAGCGGCGCTCGCCGAGGCTCAGCGTCACCACCAGGGTGTCGTTCACCACCTGCTCCACCACCACCGGCACGCTCGCTCCCGCCCGCGGCACCTCGGCCATGCCGCCGCTCCCCCCCCGCCGCGGGGTCCGCCGGGGCCGCGCCGCGCGATGACCTCACGGAGGGCCCCGCCGCCGTGCGTGCGTGACGTCAGGGCACCGCCCCCGCGCCGCAGGGCGGGGCCGCGAGCGCGTGTGCGGGAGGGGCGGGGCTAAAGCGCGGCGGCAGTGCGCCCCCTGGCGGCGCGCGGCAAGCATGAACGGGCCCGGAGGGTGGGCGGGGTCAGAGGGGGCGGAGCAAACAGGCCACGCCCCTTCTCTGGCCTCGTCACGTGGCCCGGAGCGCGGCGCGGGTTGGGGGTGCGGGTGCCGGTAGCGGGGGCCGTGCACCGGGACCGGGAGGACCCCATGGACCCGGCCGGACCTCAGAGCGCCTCCAGCCCCAACCCCTGCTCCCACGGGCAGGGACCCCTTCCACTGGAGCAGCTTGCTCCAAGCCCCTGTGTCCAACCTGCCCTTGAGCACTGCCAGGGATGGGGCAGCGAGAGCTGTGCAGCCCTTGCCGGCCGTTTCCACTTTGGACTTCAGCGCTGTGAAGACCAAACCCATGTGAAAAGCGGCCAAATCCTCTTAAATGTAACTCAGAGAGAGAAAGAAGGGAGAGAAAGTTCTTCCTTTAACCTTGCCTTTGCTGGTCACGTGCACAGTGCAGCCAGTGCTGGCCCTGTGTCCCTCAGGGGCTATGCAGGGCAGCATTCTCAGGGAGCACCTCTCAGTTCCTGGTGTCTGAAAGGTGACTTTTTGGTAGATCTCATCCGCTTCACTTTGATAACGAGCTCATCAGATAACGTGACCTTAAAACAGCTCCAGCACCTAAAGGGGCTGCAGGAAAGCTGGAGAGGGGCTTGGGACAAGGGTCTGTAGGGGCAGGCCAAGGGGAATGGCTTTAACCTGCCCGAGGGGAGACTGAGATGAGCTCTTAGGCAGAAGCTCTTCCCTGAGAGGGTGCTGAGGCGCTGGCACAGGGTGCCCAGAGAAGCTGTGGCTGCCCCATCCCTGGCAGTGTTCAAGGCCAGGTTGGACACAGGGGCTTGGAGCAAGCTGCTCTAGTGGAAGGGGTCCCTGCCCGTGGCAGGGGTTGGAGCTGGAGGAGCCTTGAGGTCCCTTCCAGCACAAACCAGGCTGGGGTTCTGTGGTTTTCACTGATCACAGAAGGATCCTGTTGTTACCCGGGGGCTGAACAGGCTCGAGTACACTGGATTGGTACAGAATTAATAAAGTATCTTTGCTGTCAGCTGAAGCTGAATTCTCACTGCACACAAAGGACGGAAACGCAGACATGAAGCGTTGAAGCCTTATGAAGGTTTCAAGCACAGGCTTGCCAAAAAAAGGCCAATAAACTCAGATGAAGAGCGCAATGTGTTATTTTCTCTGTTGCTCTAAACAGCAAAATAAGAACAGAAATCCTCCACACTTAGGTATTATTTATTATGGAATCTTTCCAATGTTGCAGCATCTGGAGGACAGGACAAGCTGTAGCCCTGAGGCAGCCTTGACTTGCTGCAGACCCTTGCAAACATGCTGAGAACAGCACGCAGGCATAGAGAGTTCCAGGGTCACCAAGGACAGGGAATTCTGTGCTGGTTATCGAAGGGAAAGGGATTTTTTGAAGCATCCTCCACAACATGGTGATACAGAAAATCTGCCTCTGAATCCATTCTACAGTGACTAAGGCAGTTTCCATCGTTGCAGCACCCATTAAATCCAATGGTGCTGAACATACCTTGGGCCAGACACAGCCCAACCATGGCAGGGGATAACAGAGAGAGTGGGGACAGAGGGAGAACACAGCATTAGGGAGGGAGGAAGAGCTCTGGTACTGGTGAAGCTCAGCACAGGGACCCCTTCCCGGGACCCTGCAGTACCGAAGGTCACTAAGCAGGGGTTCAGCTCCTGTTGCATCTGAAGAGTAGCTCTAAAGCCAGTTATGATTCAACATTGAACACAGCACTCATGATGAAATCCAGGCTATCTGACATGGCTTGGACTGGGACATCCGGTGCAAGGCTGGAGCTGTGTTACTCATGAGATGAGCTAGCTCAGAGTACAGTTCCTCATATCAGCACAGTTACAAATGGGTGCTCCAAAACTTGGGGGTGACTTCGGCATCTTGTTTTCACAGGATTTGTGTCTCCTGTAGAAGCGAGCTTGCAGAGAGGCTGAGGAGACTGTACCACACCTACCACACATCTGCTGCAGGGACAAACCTCACTACTGATTAGAGCACATGGAATGTCAGTGTGCTTTAACATTGTCAAGGTCAAGGGAAGACTGAATGGGAGGAGAGGAACCACTGCAGGCTTTCACAATTCCAGGCAATCAGAACAGAACGTGTGACTGGAGAAACTCTTTGGAATTTGCCCTTGGTGAGTCAGGATAATCTCCTGGGAAGGCTGGGAGACGACTCCCAGAGAGTAGCTCCTCCTGTTGGGTTTGCTGGCTTGGTTTGTGGATCTTCAACCTTGGATTTAAGCAAAGCAAAACCCAGAGGATGGACATGTAAGTGTGTATAACAAAGAGCAGAAATCAGTGCATATGTCTGATGTTGCACAGGTTGGTTTGTGGGAATACAGAAGCTGCTGCTGATGAAAGAGCTGGAAGTATTAAAGCTCAACAGATTTTGAAAGCAGTAAACAGTCAGTACATGTATTACTAAACTTATCAGTACTAAATATATCTGTGAATACTCTCAGCTCCATATTGGTGTGTAATGTACTTTTTACCACATTTAGAGTCATGTTCATTCACTCAGAAGTTTCCCAAAATTGTAGCAAACTTGATGGAAACTGTAAAGCTCTTATCAGCCCTCATGACAATATGCTGCTTTATGGAAATGCAACCAGAGATTTTAAAGCATCGTTTCTTTTGCCATGCAGTGGGTTATGAGTGCTCCGGGGTACAAATGGTCACCTTCAAGGGCTGGAAATCCCTCTGCTATGGTGAATGGACTCAAATCCCCAACTGCCACCCAGTGACGGATGCTTTTTGGGCAGAAATCCCTCCGCTATGGTGAAAGGACTCAAATCCCCAACTGCCACCCAGTGACTGATGCTTTTTGGGCAGAAATCCCTCCGCTATGGTGAATGGACTCAAATCCCCAACTGCCACCCGGTGACGGATGCTTTTCGGGCAGAAATCCCTCCACTATGGTGAATGGACTCAAATCCCCAACTGCCACCCAGTGACTGATGCTTTTCGGGCAGAAATCCCTCCACTATGGTGAATGGACTCAAATCCCCAACTGCCACCCAGTGACGGATGCTTTTCGGGGTAAGGACCCCTCTGAACACCTTAACAGGCCATTAACAGCTCCTCTGCTCTGCGGCTCCCTCGAGTGCACAGCAGCCTGTGCAGGTGTACTTGGCACTGCAGCTGCCAGTGGCTGAGCCCCTGGGGGCAGCCGCCGAGGAAGGGGCCCTGCTGAGCAGCGCCAGGACTCAGGGGTACGAACCCCAAGGGCAGGTTGTTCATGGGGACAGGAAAGGAACCAAACCGCAGCCCTGTGCCACCCATGAGAGCAGGGGGACGCTCCCTGTGCCAGGTGTGGGGCACTGGGGCCCTGCGGAGTGCACTCCCTCATGCCACGGTGCTGATGGCATAGGTGGCTCTGACAGCTCCCTTGAGAACTCCTGTGTGCGACGCCGGGGTAAGTTTAGAGCAGTGTCACCGTGTCCTGGCGTGGGGACAGACGGTGCCCTGCGTGTGGCGAGTTCGCCCCGTCGGGTACAGCAGGGAGGCTCTGCCTTCCTTGCATGGGAGCGCTTTGGCTGGGAGGCCAAATGGAAACCAGAACATAAAATAACGGCAATAATATCAGAGATTCTTCTCCCCACAAGCGCAGGGGCTGTGCAGTGGTGCAGACCCTGCAAGCCTGAGGCTCTGGAACCCAGGACTCCGTGTCACCATCCCACTGTTTCTGCTCAGGGAGTGCCAGGACTCCCCGGGACCTGGAAGCCCATGTGCCAGTGAAAGGTTCAGACCTGGGTGAGCCCAGGCAGGCTCAGGTTCTCATTGCTGCCTGAGAAGGAGCTGCAATGGAACAGGCTCTGATGGACTGCTGCTCCTCTTCGGAGCACGTAAAGCCTGGGAGCACTATAGAAAGGGTCTGTTTATTACCACGATGCAGTTCTTTACTGGGTAGAGGCTTTGTCACGTTTAGTACCACCAACACTACCCCTACGCGCTAATGAAAGGGATTCTGTTCTTGATTGGAATGCACAATAGGTACACCATGTGCCATGGCATTAGATATAAGGCAGAAGCTCTTCCCTGTGAGGGTGCTGAGGCGCTGGCACAGGGTGCCCAGAGAAGCTGTGGCTGCCCCATCCCTGGCAGTGTTCAAGGCCAGGTTGGACACAGGGGCTTGGAGCAAGCTGCTCTAGTGGAAGGGGTCCCTGCCCGTGGCAGGGGTTGGAGCTGGGTGATCCCTAAGATCCCCTCAGCGCACACCACTGTGATTCCATGATTTGTACTTGCTCTGCCCACAGGAAGTGTATTTCTAGGGCAGTTTGCTTGTTTGAATGTGGCGAAATCATCAGCTGGGAGTGTTCCACAGAGGGAGCGGCCCAGGAAGCAGAAGGGACAGGGGATGGGGCAGCCAACAAAGAAGAGGCAAAGCACTGACTCACGTTACTGACAGAGAAGTGACTTCACTCACACTGGCCACGCAGCTTCGGTCCAGACAATAGAATTCTGACTAATGTTGCAATAAGCAGATAAATTATACAGCTACAGCTGGGAGGACAGCTCTGGTTCTCTGTTCCCAGCCAGGACACTGACTGACGGCTCAAGGTACAGATTTGAGAGTGCTCTTCCCAACTGTAAATGGGTAACTGTGAATTTCAGCTCATTGCTGTATTAACCACTTGCACTGACTGCCTTGGGCACCCCGTGGTTAATATCAACACCCTCATCCACTGAGTGCTGTAACAATCCTTGGCCACCCCTTATGTTTTCCTTGGGTTTTGTCTTCTACCTTAGAATCTCGGCTTTGCTTTTGAAAGACTCGAGTGCTGCAGGTGTTCACATGTGTTCACGCAGTGCCCGTGGGTACAGGCACACCACAGACGCACTTCTGGCAGCAGCAAAAATACGCGGTTTAATTCTTAATGGTTTAAAGTATTTGGTGCCAGGGATTTTTGTGAGGTTAAGGAAATGTCAAGCCAACAACGTCCATCAGCACAGAGCCCTGGGGCCGCTGTCCTGCCTCCAAAGAGCAGATACTCACTGCCTCAGCGTCTTGTTTTGCTTTCTTCATTTCCGGTTGGGAAGCTCCTTTTAACTCCTGCCCCCCGTGCTTTCACCACTGCTGTGTGCTCTTTGATGTGCTGCTCCAGCTTCTTTTCCCAGCGGGATCTAAGTAAACACGGTAACATTATTCCAGTTGCTTTGTATTCATTGGCCCTTCTGTGCCCAGTTTCAAGTGTTATAGCTCGTTTCTGCCAGAAAGAATTACAGACACAGGGAGCAAAATGAGGACATGCTGTGGCCTTGCCTTTGCTAATGTGCACCCGGTGGGGCACGTGCCGCGTGGGGCTCTGGCACTGTCCCACGCTGGCTCGCACGCTTGCAGGGATCTATGGAATTGGTGCGTTATTGATGTCACACCACATCCCGCACCTCGCTCAGTGCAGAAGCTCGATGGTGCTCTGGGGAGAGCTGAGGGTTTGGCAGCGCCACAGGCTGGATTTGGTGGGTCCTCGGCACGGCTGCTATGGGAGCTGGAAGGCTTTGAGGGAAGGAGGCAGCACAATGGCAAAGGACAAAAGGAGAGCAGTGCAGTGATTCACGGGGGAATGCTGAGTGGGTTCAGCACAAACAGTGAGTGAGATGGAAGCATGTTGACAAAACAGGAATCTGAAGGGCCTGAGCTGCCCCAGGGCAGGAGGCTGAGCCTGCTTGACTGTCTTGCTTTGTAGGTAAGATCATGTTGGGCAGCAGAAATACAAAAGGAGTGCTGTGGAGCACTGCTCTCCAGTGCAGAGGCACATCCACACAGGAGGAGAGCCAGTGCAACAGCAGGGCTGGAGTACCAGTGGCTGCTGAATAATGGATATACTGCACTTGTACTTGACCTGTCTGGCCATAGCCCTGGTACCTGCAACCGCCTCTCTTCCATGTTACAAGACAGTGTAATATAGTGTATTTTTCCTTAAAGCTGATTAAATTTTTCCTTGACTTACAGACATCTGTTATGAGCTATGTTCTGAGATTACAGCTTGAACATGCTTGTAGAGTTGGTTCAGTTACAGCCTCATACAAAGACAGTGCAAAGTGGAGCAAACCAGCACAGCTTGCACTCACAAACCAGAACATTTCCAGCTTTCCCCATAGATGTTAAAACTAAAGAGAAAAAAGCCCTGAAACTCAATTTGAATACATTCTAAAACCAGCACCAGCCCCATTTTACAGGCTCTAAAACCTGGGCCCATGTTCATACATAAACTCTCAGAAAGAGGAATGACTTCAAGCGTTTTCAGGTATTTTCCAGCCCTGCTGACAGACTCGAACAACTGAGACAAGCGTGAATTCAGGCTCTGCGCTGAGCCTGTCAGGGTGAGGCTATCAGGACCAGAGGTGCTGAGTTTCTGGCCAGCCCCTGGCTCACGCTCCCTGTGTTCAGATGATACAGAGGTACAATAACATCATTGGTTTATTATTAAAACTAATTATTACTAATACATTAGGAACTGCTTTAGGAGCATGCTTGGAGGCTGGATGTTGCACTATACATGAAGGAGCCAATGCATGTAGCTCAGGGACAAGTCTTGAAGCACTAGTGAGTCTCCTTTAAAAGGTTTTGGGTTTTGTTTAATAAGCCTGGAATTAAGTTGCTCTCTTATTTCTCCTTTAACCACAATGCTTCTTTACAGGGGTGCAAGATTTCTTTACTTGATAGGATAGCAAAAATGAAATGAATACTTTCATAAAGACAAAATAAATGGACATTATCAATTGCATTATATAGCAACAGTTTCAGCACTCACCTTGAAGCTTCACCCTTTACTTCCAGCATCCATTCTTCCACTATCTGAGGTGTAGGGTCCTGTTTCTCAGCTCTCTTGTTCATGGTGTGGTAACTGATGTTATCAGGTGCATATGGTGCATTTTTGGGTAGCTACAGCAAAATAGAACGGTAACACATTATCTGGCGATGGCAGTGATTAAAACCTGGTTGCACATTGAATTCAAAGCACGGTGAAGGCTGCAGTGATGGCTGGTGGACAGTGACCACTGGAAGCACTGTGGCTGGCGCTAGGCTACTGGGCTCTGGGGACACACATGTGGCAAGACACTTCCCATGTGTTTTCCCAGTTGCCACACAGCAGGAACAGGCTTTGATTTCTGTACAAAGGTTTAATATGGAGCCCAGAAAATCAGACCCCAAAGCTGCGAGAAGGCTGGGCTGGAGCACCTTGAGTTTTAGTACAGTAATACTGGTGCTGTGGAGCACAGTGACTGTGCTCATGAGCTCTGCTGCGGCTACACTGGCTGTAAGTCAGAATCCTACAACTCAGTTCTGTGTCTTGTACTTCTATGTGTTACTGCTTTAAATCAAGCTGCGACTTGGTGCTACGCTGGTCAAGTGTTAACCAGGTTAAGTGTCACCTGGGGCAAGCTGCTCTGGTGGAAGGTGTCCCTGCCCATGGCAGGGGGCTGGAACTGGAGGAGCTTTAAGGTCCCTTCCAAAGCATTCTCTACGATTCACAGATGAAATGCAGTATGTATTTTGTTTTTACTTACAAGAGTATTGCTTCCCTCAGATCTGGGAATAAAAACCAGATAACCCAAATCCTTTGAAATGATTTAAATACAGATCAATGGTGATGCTTTACACAAGCTCCTGCCATAAAGTGAGAAACTTAAAAATGCCTCTTTGCCTCTTAATGCCTTAAGAACAACCCACACAGCCCAGAGCAGCACCCACTCTCCTGGGGGGGGGCAGGAACGTGCCAGAATGTATAGCTATATGTTCAACATAGAATACTGCATTAGCAGTAACTGTGAATGCAGCACAGTCTATCATCCAGCTTCTGTCCTGGCACTTTTTTCTCAGTAGATATGTGTTTGCCTTGAGAGCTTGATCTCATATTTCTGAAAACAGGAAATGACCATTCCAACATGAACAATGTGAAAACGAGTTTTTTTTTACTGGAGTAAAAAGTCTCTCTCCATCTTTCTTACAGGCCCCTTTTAAGTATTGAAAGGCTGTAATAAGGTCTCCCCAGAGCCTTCTCTTCTCCAGGCAGAACAAACCCAACCCCTATTTATTTATCTGGGAACATGGAAGCAAAATATGTAAATGCATCAGGTAAAAGCATACTTGTTCCTTCTCTTGCCACTCAAAATTCAGTTCTGTTCTATGCCAACTGGATTTCTGTGGTCCTAAAAATAACCAGTTGGGTTGGCAAAACAAAGCCCTTCCTGCACAGAGAAAGCAGAGTGCAAAGCCTCAGCGGGAGAAGAGAACACCCCGGGAGCTGTTATCCATTGGGAGGGTTCTCAGGGCTTCAGCAGGAGCGCAGGGAGCCAGTTTGCAGTGAAAACCAATCCAGTCGGACCCCGTATTCAGATGTGACCCTGGCTGATCGTAGCAGAAAGAGACATTTCTCTCACAACCTGCTCCCTCAGCCCGCACGCATAAAACCCACCCTGCAAACCTCTTCCTGCACCACAGAGAACCTTTGCTTTGGCTTTGCTTCTGTGGCAAGACTGGCCAAGATGTTGTCACAAGTGGAGTCATTACATTGATGTATCTCTCTTAACTTCAGGGCAATAAGGGCAGCAGTGAACATTCACAGGCTAGAATCAAGTTAAAATGTGTGGTAACCTGGACCTGGGTTACAGCTCCATTGAAGATCACAGAATCCCAGCCTGGTTTGTGCTGGAAGGGACCTTACAGCTCCTCCAGCTCCAACCCCTGCCACGGGCAGGGACCCCTTCCACTAGAGCAGCTTGCTCCAAGCCCCTGTGTCCAACCTGGCCTTGAGCACTGCCAGGGATGGGGCAGCCACAGCTTCTCTGGGCACCCTGTGCCAGCGCCTCAGCACCCTCACAGGGAAGAACCAATGAACTGTGACACTGAACCTGTACAAATTCCTTGTTACCACTGAGCGATGGAATGCGTTTTCATTTTAAACCTGCTGACATCTCACAGAAGACTGGGAATCTTCCTACGCTTCCAGGGTTAGAAGGAGCACGTTCAGCAGCCATGAAGCTGAGACGCAAGAATTCCTCCCAGCAAGAGAAACACCACCCGAGCATCCCCGGCTCCCTCAGTGATCATCTCGAGCTGCCTTACTCACTGTCTTTGCTACAGCTCATTTTCACACCACAGCATTGGAAGAATCGTGTGCATCCATTTTTAGCACCTCATCTCTTGCAGTTTTGCATTATGAGGAATGAGTCTAATGGCAAAGCCAACAGGACAGCAGGGTTTGGATTAAATTTAGATTTAATATTTTGTTACTCTGGAGAGAAAACTTCTCAGGCCTTTCACACAGGCTCGGGAAGAACCAGAAGCGAGGTCCCCCCCTCCCGTGTGCCCTTCCATACCCATATGTTTACAAATCCCTGGAGGAACCAGCAAATCCAGCCGGCTTCCAAGTCACTTTGGCAGCGGCTGCATTGCAGTGGAGGCGTTCAGTGATTTCAGACTCCCATCTCTACACACGCACTTCTGTTCCAACGCCTCCGAGCGCCGCTTGCTGGAGCCACCACAAATTTCCAAGAGCATCGTGAAGGATCTGGCGACTCCCACACTGCACAGGGGGCTCCTGCAGGAGCCACAGTCCACGCAGGAGTCTGCGCTAGGGTCAGCAAAGCCATCGCTGAGGGCATGCTGCTTCGAGTCCTGGGGTTCTCTTTTTAGGTTTTAAATTTGAATGTATGGACTATGTGGAAAATAAATCAGAGGCTACCACTGGTGGACTGGGGGTTCCCATGTCCTGCCCTGCTGGTCTCTATGACATACCATATCTGCCTTTGTAGGTGAGAATCTAAACGCTTCTTTCTTTCCTCGGCTTTGCCTGGCTGCACCATTCCCAAAGCATTTCTTTACTGCTGAAAAGGGGAATTTGTGTCAGACTTTTAAAGCCATCACTTTAAGAGGTCGATGTTGTTACTCTTGAGATGATACTTATTAGACATATTGATTCCTAACAAAGAGAAACAAAACACCAGGGGCCTCTTCATGAAGCATTAACTTACCCAAGGAAGATGGCAACTGTGAAGACCCACCCTCACTTCCCAGTTCAGTGGAGGAAAACAGCAGGACAGAGCAGAACATAGATCCAAATTAGAGCCATGCAGAGCAATGAAATGACTGGTAACAAGCACTCTTGGCTATAGATTAAATTGGTAAGCTTCAATAACGAGTAGAGCTGAGTGAACATAAAGAAGTAGCAGACAGTTGTACCACAAGTAGTTCTACTGGATCACATAATCTGACCCATCATATTTTTAGGGTGCATCAGTTAAGGTCTCATTAATACCTACTCATTATAGAATCATAGAATAGTTAGGGTTGGAAAGGACCTTAAGATCATCCAGTTCCAATCCCCCTGCCATGGACAGGGACACCTCACACTAAACCATGGCACCCAAGGCCTCATCCAAACTGACCTTGAACACTGCCAGGGATGGAGCATTCACAACCTCCCTGGGCAACCCATTCCAGTGCCTCACCACCCTCACAGGAAAGAAGTTCCTTCTTATATCCAATCTAAACTTCCCCTGTTTAAGTTTTAACCCGTTAGCCCTTGTCCTGTCACTACAGTCCCTAATGAAGGGTCCCTCCCCAGCATCCCTATTCATTAATATCTACTCTCATTCTGAATGTCCTCAGTGATTCTCCTGCATTTCAGTACCAAGTTTCAGGATACTCCTCCTTGTACTGCCACTCTCTGGCACATAAACAGGTCAATCCCCTTCATTTCCATTGTTATGGACACTGTCCTTAAGTATTCCCAGTATCTGCCCCTTGACCTCTATATTCTGTCTGGAACTGCCCATAAAGCTAAGGAACGCTCACATTGGAGGCCAACGAGAAGCTGAACGAACACCACCTTTGTGTCCGCATCTCACCTGGGAGTGGGCAAGGGTCAGAATAAAAGAGCCACACTTCAGAGGAAGGGCAGGTTGTGGCAGATACAGCTCAGCCCTGTTCCCGGTGGTCACTCTATGCTGTGCACACACTGGATAAGGAACTGGCAGGAGAAGCCTGCTCATTTCCACTAGCCCTGGCCCAAATGACTGCTCACTGCCCTGTCACCAGCACCTAGGTACACGTTTCTTAGGACCAGCAGCATTCCCTGCCTGGCTGGAAGGGAAAAGGAGACAAGAATTCCCTGGCTCTGCTCCTCTCCTGGTGCCAGGATGCCCAGGAAGAACCACAGCTCACCAGATGTAACCCAAATCACTGTAACACAGAGGTCCAGCTCCTGTGCCCCCAGATCAAGGGCATCAGCCTTGCACAACACAACTAGCTGGTGCTTCCAGAGTGCCACCGAGGGGCACTTGTTCTGTAACAGGAATTCCAGAGCTCCAGATAGAAAAGAAAAAAGGTGTTAAGGTGCTACAAATGAGGGCTATCACTGCCTCATTTCTTGGGTCTCCTCTGCAGTAAGTGGACCGGTGTCTGAAGAGCAGTCCAAGTGTAGGCACAAAGTGGGGAAGCACGCAGAGATGAACAAGTGCTCGTAGCAAAATGCGTTCAATCCACACACTTTTTATACCTTGGATGTCTCACATCTTTATGTCATAGGCAGAGTTTGCCCTCTAGCTGCCGCCTTCTGTCAGTAAACCTGAAGTTAAATTTAAGCTTCCATGGAATGTATCGTGTGAATTAACTGGAATGGATTTATTTTCTCTCAGACAGAATAGGAATTCATGGAGTTCCATGGCTGAGCAGGTAAGAAGCCTGGTCAGTCACCTTTCCTGCTGCCTTGGAGCACTGCACTCTGAAAGGAAAGGCACTCTGTATTTCCACTTACAGTGAAAGATACTTGGAATTACTTCTTTCCTTATGGACAGTAGAGGAGGGGGCTATTAAGCAGCAAAGTCACAACTTTTAGGACAGTGACGCTGTGATACTTGCTTTTTCCTTTGGTCAAATAGAGCTCGTTCCTTCTTCACCTCCTCTGCTGCTGACCTGCACTTCCCTGCTCACTTCACCTGCAGAGTCCCGTCAGAGGGCAGAGGCTCAGTAAATGCATCTCTTTGGGTGGCTCGTGCTCCTTTTAAAACAAGCACTTTGGTGTTGCTCACTGAATGCTACAAAGGAAAGCGGGCACAGTTAATGATGGGGATATACACAGCCACAAGGCTGGGTTTATCTCCTGGTGATCCTGCTTACGAGCAGCACTGTTCTATTTCCATACAACAATTAAAGTATTGAAAGTAAAAGCCATTTTTAAGTTATTTACCAAATGAATTACTTCATAACCCCACTGCACGCCTGAGGCTGCCTTGTGAGGGGAAATACTAAGCACAAACCACAAATTCGGCAAGGTTTTCCATGCTGTTGATACTTCAACCCCTCCAAACCCCTAAACTGTGAGCCCTTGAGGTGTGGGGCACACAGCCAGACAGACTGTACCCCCCGTCCTTGTCACAGGCCCAGCAGGGAGCACGGAGCACACAAGTAGGAGGTGAGAAGCTCCCGCATCAGTCGATCTGATGCCTTGAGCGCTCCCCTGCCTCTGCCCCACGAATTCAGCACCTGGCTTCTGCTACTACTGACTTAGAGTGCTTTGTGTTCCTGGGAGACATCAGAGAGGTGGAGCAGGGAACACAAAAGAATGAAGAGGAAAGAGGGAAAGCAAGAAAGCAAACTCCGAGTAAATGTCAACCCCCCTTTTCTGTTCCTGTCTGAAAGGAGAAACCTCCTCAAGTCATTGATACTTCAATAAAATCAGGCAGCTCCAGCTTAGTAAAAACTGGTGAGAGAAATGATTTGTAAGTACCAGTAAAAATATTCGTGAACACTGGGGGACACAAATCCTTGCCATGACAGGAAATATTGATCAAATAAAGTTACGAACATTTCCTGCGTGTTTATGCTCTCCTTTACACAAAAGTTACTTCCCAAAGAGGGTTTGCACTATTGCAAAATGTGACAAGGAAAGCATCTGTTAAATGCTTTGTATGCAAACGTAAAGAAATTGAATGGATTACCTTGTATTTACACATAGTTATTTATCACACTGCATATACTAGAAATGAAGGATCCTGCAGCCCTTTGTTATTCTGTGTTATGAAATTCTGTATTTCAGTGGAATGAATCCGGACATTCAAGGGGCCAATTATCAAAATCGAAAACCAAGTAAAAGAGAAAATTTAAAAAAGTCTGATAGTGGGTTTTAATATTTTAAATACCAGAAAATACAAAAGTTGGGTCTGCATTCCCGGGAATCGCGTGTAGCCCTCACACACTGACAGCGCGTGTAACGGTGCACGTGAACCGCTTCTGCATTTCCCAGTGAGCCTGCAGCGCTCGCGGGACCCTCACTGCGCTCCTCGGCACGGGGGGCAGAGCCGGGCCTTCTGCCGGCACCTGCCCTGGGCTGCTCCGGCACGAGCAGCTCCTCCTTCCCCTGCCCGCAGCGCCGGGAACCGGCGCCTCTGCTCCTGGCTCGGCCGCTCCTGGGGCAGATCCAGGCTGCGCCGCAGCAGCTCAGTGGGGTTCGGCTCCGCGGCCGGCGGCGTTCCGGCAGGGATTGAGGGGAGCGGGCTGCAGTCCCACATAGCCCGTCACGGGGTTAAGCACAGCGCAGTGCCCCGGTGGTGCCGGTCAGTCAGCCCAACACAAGTGGGATTCCTTGGCCTTTTATTCCTTTAAAACGTACTTCATGCTCAAGGATTTTTCCCAAAGTCTGAAGCCATCTGTGTTCTGGAAGACGCCAGCAGGCTGCGGATGGACGTGAGCAGAGCAGGGGCCTCCTTTGCACTGGTAATTCATGTACCTCGTACCTCGGGAAACTTCAGCCAGCTTCTTGCCGGTTCTACCCTGCAGAAGCTGATCCAGTTTATCATCAGTTTTGTTAAGTGCCCAGTCCTTGACCTGAGGTTTCTGGAGAGGGGTTTGGGACAAGGGCCTGTAGGGACAGGCCAAGGGGAATGGCTTTAACCTGCCCGAGGGGAGACTGAGATGAGCTCTTAGGCAGAAGCTCTTCCCTGTGAGGGTGCTGAGGCGCTGGCACAGGGTGCCCAGAGAAGCTGTGGCTGCCCCATCCCTGGCAGTGTTCAAGGCCAGGTTGGACACAGGGGCTTGGAGCAAGCTGCTCTAGTGGAAGGGGTCCCTGCCCGTGGCAGGGGTTGGAGCTGGAGGAGCTTTGAGGTCCCTTCCAACACAAACCAGGCTGGGAGTCTGTGACTTACACTGGGCTTAAGAGCCACTTGTCCTCGACACCCTGCACAAATCACAGCAGCATCCACAGCCTGATTCCATGAAGGTCCCTTGTTGTCTTTCTATTGTCTGCTGCCTCATCTGGGGCTGGCCCAGTATCCATCTGGAGCCTACCACAGACATCAGCAAGGGTTAGATGTGGCCTGTCATTTACACTGTGTGAATGACAGGGAATTCTGAACCAGAGTAGGACACCAAAGGGGAAAATCCCAGCTTTGCACTGGGATCTCTGCACCGAGGGTAAAAATAGACTCCCACAATGCATGTGCATACAGGACTGAGTTTGGGCTGCATACAGCCCTCACTTTTTCTCTCACTTTGTTTTTCTGGAGCATTTATAGGCTGCCAATGTAGATTTGGGTATAAATAAGTATTACATGAACTGTGTATGACTGAATTAAAGACAAGAGTACTCTGCATGATGAATAGGAGTTAAAAATATGTTCCATGTATCAGAGGAAGTGAAAATGCAAAGCAAACAGATACAATAATCATTACCATACTACAAGTGCCCAAATGCAATCTGTGAGTCAAAACAGGAAATGGCTCTTAACATAATCAATTGAAATATGTAATGTGATGTAATGGCAACAACCAAAGTAGTGATGAAAGCTCCAGCACACCCTGCATTTCATGCCAGCTGGCATCTCAGCTTAGACAAATCTACCTTTATTACACCGTTAGAGGTATTAATTTTCACACACAACTGAACTTACTCAGTGATCTTTCATATTTACATGACAATGATCAATTCTAGGGTGTACCTACACTGCATACAAAGTGTGACTTCTACTTACTGGTTATGGAGGCTTGTGTCTAAGTCATTCAAGCACCCACAGCAGAGCCAAGCTCAGCAACAGGTGACTGGCATAGAGCTCCTGCACCTTTTGGGGCAGGTCTGCACCTACATCTGTACCTATGCAACAGCTACATCTGTCACAGCTCCTCACCTCCACTGCAGTGCTGGGAGATGCTGAGTTGCACAAAGGTTTGGTTCCATAGACTCAGGAGGTTCCCTGAATCCTAGAGAAGAAACACCCTGGATTTCATCTTCCTCTCACATTTTAGAGAGAAATCATTCTTGCAAGGCACATTCTGTTATCTCCTCTGCATGAAGTATGTATATACTACTTCTTACACACTGCCCGCATCCAACATGAACAGATGGGCCATGTGGGAGGGAGCAAAAAACTCCTGCATATCACAGAAGGTTCCCAAACTTCATGTGCATGCCCCCAGATTCTAACTATTAAAGTCCATGGGATTATTTTTCTTTAAATATACCACTATCTAAGCTAACATTAAACAAAACAACACAAGTTACAATGCTATTCCAGAGCAGCATTATACTTGTTTTGTCATTCCAATCCACTGTGTTGGAGCCATGCAGAACAGAACAGAGCACAGTCCCACATCCTTATGCAGACATAAATCAGCAGGGAAAACGCTTTTGATTTGCTATTTTGAGGGCTCCTAACCAAGCCCTGGTGATGTTCAAGACTGCACCGCTGAAGGGGAGTTAAAAACCAAACCAAACCACTGGTGTGTTCCAGTACACTATGTGGTTGGCTGGAAAGGAAGCGGGTGACAAGCACGAGTGACCTCGGAAAACCAGCTGTGCCCACAGGAGCCCACAGCCCTGTCACACAGCCCTCTGCTGCTTGCCAAGCCAAGCTCTCACCTCACCACTACCTGAGGAGAGATCAGCTGTAACTAGTGCTGAATTGCTTGGCCAGGAGAAAGTGAGCTCTAAAAGCTACCACTGCCTCCCCTCCCACAGAGGGAGAAAGGGAGAAGAGCAGACAGGTGATCATCAGAGTGCACATCTTCAGAAGCAAAATCCAGAGCTCTTCCATTGAATCAGCCAACATCTGGTGTTGGGAGGGACCTCAAAGCTCCTCCAGCTCCAACCCCTGCCACGGGCAGGGACCCCTTCCACTAGAGCAGCTTGCTCCAAGCCCCTGTGTCCAACCTGGCCTTGAACACTGCCAGGGATGGGGCAGCCACAGCTTCTCTGGGCACCCTGTGCCAGCGCCTCAGCACCCTCACAGGGAAGAGCTTCTGCCTAAGAGCTCATCTCAGTCTCCCCTCGGGCAGGTTAAAGCCATTCCCCTTGGCCTGTCCCTACAAAAGTCCACTAATACGGAAGAAAAGATACAAATATTGAGCACAAATGATGCAGACAAAACTTACCTATACAGAAAAATGCAGTGCTGGTTCTCAAGTCATGCTCACGTGGTGAAATCTGAAGGTAAACAGTGCGAATGAAGCCACACGACTGGGATATCATTTGTCCCAAACTAAGACTTACAAACAAGGCCTTAAAACCCTGACAATAATCATGAGAGGTTCTGGAACTGCTCATGGTTCCCTTCCATGACACCATGCATGAACTTGAGATTAATCAAAACATATATAGTCATTATCTTTACATCAGTATTTTGACTTCATTTCAGTGTCACGGTATTTGGAGCTGACATTTTTCTATCTTACCACATTACTTAGCACTTCAAGTGGCTCATTCATGCCCTGAATTTACTGCTTCCCTTTAATGATATCACATTTTATCACCACTAATTCCAGTCCGATGCTAATGGTACCCAGGGTAATTAGCCTTCATTACAGGAAAGCTTAAGTATGAGAAGCGGTCTTCCGTGGGAACATGCCCAGTATTTCTATTATTAATGACTTCTGGAATCTATCAGACCATAAATAATGCAAATTATGTTGCATCTTTTCCTCCCTTCTGACAACTTCTTAATTTTACCCTCCTGATGTGAATTTATAACTGTGATACTGGGACAGAAAAAGGAGGAAGTGTGATAAAGGGCAGGTTGTGTCCTTGAGGAACATGGGCTCAAACCCAGGACCAAAGAACAGAAAACACTGTCAGCCCCCTGCAGTGTGGATGAACCTTTATTCTGTAAGCCAGGTATTGGCAGTGCTCAAGGCCAGGTTGGACACAGGGGCTTGGAGCAAGCTGCTCCAGTGGAAGGAGTCCCTGCCCGTGGCAGGGGTTGGGGCTGGAGGAGCTTTGAGGTCCCTTTAACCCAAACCAGGCTGGGATTCTGTGACACCCATTAGTGAAGAGCCACCAGGAAAGCACCCCTTTGTTCACACTGTTCTCAAAACAAATCACAGTAAGTGCACACAGACACCTCCAACATACCTGAAGCAGCTGGCTCCATCCAGGGTAGGTTTCCATTCCCAGAATCCCGAAGAAAGGACAGGATGGATTTAAATCCCTTTTGTTGACCTCTTTAGGAGGAAATTCAAGGGGACAGTGTTTCAGATTCAAGGCTGTCAGCACAGTCAAGTGTCCTGTGGAAAAGCAGTGGTTTAGCAAACACAGAACCATGGAACAGCCCAGGTTGGAAAGAACCCTGAAGATCATCAGGCCCAACCCTTCATCATTTGGCAAGATGGGTGAGTTTGCAGTGTTCAAGGCCAGGCTGGACACAGGGGCTTGGAGCAAGCTGTTCCAGTGGAAGGGGTCCCTGCCCGTGGCAGGGGTTGGAGCTGGGGGAGCTTTGAGGTCCCTTCCAACCCAAACCATTCTATGACCATGATGATGGACCGCAGTGACAGACAGTCACGGCAGATGAGTCAAAGGGAATGACTGGTAAGCACTGTGCCTGTGATTGCTATGATAACGACACTTATTACACATGCAGACACTATATACCACCTTAAATTATGTATTTGGCCAAGTACAGTGATTTTTATTTTCCTGGTTTTATTGCTACAATAACCAATGTTTTTATATATGCATAGTGCCACTGATAATGCCATACCTAAGATTATTCCTGAATTGCACTTTCTAGTGCACTGTTCTGATTTTCCTCTTCTGAAATCACTGGGTCTACCTCACTTCTCACCCCCAGCCACCATCTCTGCGTGACAATGGACAGGGGGACATAAATCTCTGGCCTCCCGAGGCCACACACACCTCATCAACTGCCCAGCCTCCTGCTTAGCTCACAGAATCCTAGAATCACGGGGTAGGTTGGGCTGGAAGGGACCCACATGCTCGTCCAGTCCAAGCCCATGAGCAAGGCATGTGCAGCACCAGTGACGCGTGTGACGAGGAGCTGCCGGGTGGTGGGAGCCACCCCTCCCGTTCCACCTGCTGCCGAGGGAACACCAAACGCACACAGTCCTTCCAGGATCAGTCGTGCTCACGAGTTGTGTTTGTACATATTTGTCAGTTCTGTTTCCCAGATGTAAACCAGAATTTGCCGTTTTCCCTCCCTATCGCGGCTGGCAGAATTAAGCAATACTTTCACTCAATCCTGCTTCAGCCGAGAACGCAACCGGTGAAATCTGTTAAATCCCTCCAGCAGCAACGTGCCGCTCTCCAGAAGGAAGGTAAGAACCACATTTCGGCCTGACATTTTAGCATGACACACGGTTTATAATGACGGATTTAGGGAGTGCAGCACCGAAACCGCACCGAGATACGGGATTTCATAATGGTTTCACACTGTATTACTGGAGCCACACTTCAGATCCGCATTCACAGCCTGATCCGCTCGCTCTCTACTGGCTGGCTGCTTCACGTTCTGCCTGTGCCGATGCGATTCGCTCATTACGGCACGAAACAGTGTGTTTGCTCTTTTAAACTGCTCCTGGAAAACCTGACTTGCGGAAATGACAAATACATTACTAAGCACAGCCATCTGATTGTAAATTAGCAGCAATTAAAGCTGAAAGGAGTGTTACAAAACAAAAGTTCCAGTGTGATTAACAACCCTTTGACGTTCCTGCTCTGGAAATGTCAGCTCCTGCAACACTCACAGAGTGCACCTGGGAAAATCCAACCCAGCCTGAGCCAACGGAGCAGCTGGGGGGCTCCGGGGAGCACAAAGCAGTTTTCCAGGCACCAGGATGGGGACAGTGCTGGATCCTTCTGGGTCCGTTCCCTTGGAAGGGAGCCTTGAAGCTCAGGCACAAATGGATTCTTCACATCAAGGAGCTGCCAGGTACAACCTGCTCCATGCAAAGCTACACCACAGCTACACAGAGAACTCACAGCGCCATCCTGCTACCACCACGGGATGCAGATTTTTCCAGTTCCACTGGAATGGAGAACACACACACCTAAAACTGACTTCTTTTCAACTACATCGTGATTTCCCATTGTTGATCTGGATTTTTGATCAGCCACAGGCCAAGACCTGACCCGTAACTTACCAGCAGTGCAAGAAAACCTGCATTTTGCCATCCCACACCAACAGAGTTCCTTACTGGAGAGGTAAGGCAATCTCAGCTCCGATCTCGAGACCACTCAACACTTTTCTTCACAGACCAGAGCTAGAACTGCAACTCTCACATTTTAAGCAAGATTATTACTTTGAAGTCTGCTAAAGCTGAACTCCAACTGAGGACCAATGAACACCAGAACAGCCTGAATGGTTACTCTGGAATTGTGCTCAAACTGCAGCTGAGCTGAGATAGAGAAACTGAGTGGGACTGAAGACATCATTTGTTGCAATCCCTGGGGAAAGACTGATGGCAGTTTGCCTGCCCCACACACACACCACACGTTAGGTGCGAACCAGACATACCGCTTTACTGTGAGCTAAGGTTCTGAGGGAGCAATGCGGAATGGGCCTGCCAATGTCTGATGGAAGGGCGAGAGTTCTGGAGAGAGGCTGGAAAAGAGGAATTACCTGGTGCCACAGAGCAAGGCAGCTCCTACACCAAGGAATGTCCCAGGCAGGCAGACTGGCCAAGAGAAACAAGCAAAAGGCATAAAGGAGGAAATACCTGACTACAAACTAAAGTACAACAGCCCAGCAGCGCTGTGTGCCTGAATCATGTTACAGGGTAACGGCAGGGCTTGTAAGCGAAAATCCATGTTTGTTGCACAGACAGGAAACACGCTGTTGTGTAATTATTGCTGTTGGGTTTGTAAAGAAATATACCCACAGAGCTCATATATGGCCCTGGGGGTATTTACAAGCTGTGTAGATGTGGCACTTAATGACGTGGGTTAGTGGTGGCCTTGGCAGCGCTGGGGAACGGTTGGACTGGATGAGCTTAAAGGTCTTTTCCAACCTAAATGCTTCTACGGTTGTACAAACAAGCATTCCTAGGGCTCTCCACAATGAGACTTGACTGTTGTGAACCTGGCACCAGTGACAAGGAGTGCTGAGCTTTGGAGGGTTAGCAAAGGGACTGTGTTCTAAGAGTCTCCGTGCAGAAGTCTGCTAAGTGAGCTACAATTACCAGGATGCCTTCTCATACAGCCGTGATTCACAGATTAGAAAATTACTTCAAATAACCGTAAACCACAAACACAGCAACGGAAGAGCTCCGTTACTAACAAGTAGGAATGGCTTTGAAAATGCACCTTGTAAAGAACTCTTTGGGAATACAATTAGATTTGAAGTCATTTAGCATGAAGAAACCAAATCTATTTTTAAACAGAAATGATCAAAATGAATCACGCAGATGACTTCAGGGCTGGAAAAACGACTTCTCTGTTTTATCTTGCTGAAAATCACTCGGGTTTGAAGATGATTTGACTGCAGTGGGGGAGCTGCATGGGCCATGCAGTCACAGCTCGTGCTTCACTCGCACGGATGGTGGACGGGCAACGCTCCCTTTCCACAGCCTTTTCATCATTTACTCACCTTTGAAACTGCATCACCTGCTGAGATCTTCTCGCTGTAGAATCGTTCCTAGCTCCTGCTAAAGAACTCTCAGGTAGGTGCAACCATCAAATCACGCAGCTCCTGTGCAATGCTGTCTTTAGCAGCTTGGAGAGTTTTGTAACGCTTCTCATGCCCATTTTACAGCAGGGGAAACTGAGGCATGGGCAGCCCTGTGATGTGTCCAAAGCCAGGTAACGCTCCCGACTTCTCCAGCAAGCCACCGGCAGTCCTGGCAATAGAAGGGATGTATCCCAAGCCCCCACAGCACTGCCCAGCAGTGCGCAGTACATGAGTTTGAGATCATTTTCTGAACCGCGTTGTCTGACAATGAAATTTTCACCTTTGCTGATTAAATTCAGGCCACGTGATAAGCAGGAGAGCCAGAATAAAGGCTCCAGGAACAGCCACAGGTGAATCAAAGCTGGTTTGTGCCATTCAGGCTTCTGGTCCCCTTGCAAAGCCCTTTCATTCCTTGAACAGGTGGCTTTGAACAACAGGTTCCCTGAAGAAAGGCAAGCGCTGCAGATTCATTCCAGATCTCAATGAAAAGCAGACCCCTAGGCATGCAGACTAACAGCTGAGACAGTGATCATGGACCATCCTCCCGGCTCACCTGGGTTTACACTGCAACCTTTCTGTTTGGTATTGATGATACCAGCATCACGGGTATCAACGGGTGTTCTACTGGCAACAAGAGAAGGGACCACGGAGCAGGTGCTGCAGGCCAGAGACTCTAATTTAAGCCAGGGCTGACGCTGCCAGCGTCGGCTCCTACTCTGTTTCTTATAGAGGAGGTTACGATGGCAAGTGTGCAGACAAGAAGGCAATAGCAAGGGTAGGAGGACGAGTGGGCTGGGAATTAGCTCATGAAACACGATTTTGTCAGAAGGAGCAATCCTGTCAAAACACGGGTGTTGTGTAAAAACACAGGAGATCCTCACAACCCCTAGCTATGTCACAGGCACAACTCCCAGGTTTTCTCCCAGCGTACCAGGTGGATTGCTTGGTTCTCCCCTCAGCTCCCTGCGATGGGAGAGCCCTGCAGTGCTGGCTGTGGACACACGCAGGGGCCCTGAGCCCTGACTAGCACAGCTCCACCGCAGGGAAATGAGCAGCTTCAGGAACCTGGGTTAGGGCAGCCCTGTCCATTACATGTCCCACCCTCTGCTGAGGTCCCAGTCCCTCTGCTGGACCAAGTCTTACACTGTCCACTACATTAGGAGTCATGCCTGAAGCAGCTCAGCTGCTGTGGGGCAGAGAGGGCTCACTTCTGAAATCACACATGTATATATACACATATACACATCTATCTGCATCTACTATATAGGGGCAATTGTGGTATATAGAACTACAAGGGGATGTAAGGGCTCTGCCAAGGGAACAGACCATCCAAAGTAAAGGCATGTGGTAGGACAGCATCACACTAGTACAATGGAGAAGGCTCAGGGAGACCTCTGAGCAGTCTTCCAGTGCCTAAAGGGGCTCCAGGAAACCTGGAGAGGGGCTTTGGACAAGGGCCTGTAGGGACAGACCAAGGTCAATGGCTTTAACCTGCCAGAGGGGAGACTGAGATGAGCTCTTAGGCAGAAGCTCTTCCCGGTGAGGGTGCTGAGGCGCTGGCACAGGGTGCCCAGAGAAGCTGTGGCTGCCCCATCCCTGGCAGTGTTCAAGGCCAGGTTGGACACAGGGGCTTGGAGCAAGCTGCTCTAGTGGAAGGGGTCCCTGCCCGTGGCAGGGGTTGGAGCTGGAGGAGCTTTAAGGTCCCTTCCAAGCCATCCTGTGACTCTATGAATGCAGTGAGTCTGATCCAGGATGCTGTTAGAGATCCCGCAGTGGATGTGTGTGACTGCTGAAGGCACACGGTGCTGGCAGCGCTCTGCAGAGCTGGCAGTGCCAAGGGGCCTGGCCTGGGCCACCCTGCACACCCAGGGTGCCACTGCCTCCCTCGGCATGAGCTCTGGGCAGCATGGCTGCAGCCAGCCTCTGCGTGTGCCTCCAGCCATCTGTCACCACGGCACTGCTGCCCTGACACCCCTGCCGGGCTCTTTACCGTGGCTGTGGCTTGAACACGCCTACGGCGCAGCAGGAGCGCTGGCATCTTTTCTTCAGTAGCCATCATGTGCAGAGCCAGGAGAAATGTCACATACGGCAGGAATTCCCCATTCCAGCACCAATCTGGGAAACCTGCAGTGATCAAAATACTGCGGTAGAGGAGTGCCCTGAGTTTGGATCTGCCCAGAAAACAGCACCCACGAAGCAAGTTTTACTGCAGAAGGGCCAGCATAGCAGTGGCCCACTCTGAGAGACTCAAGGAAGTCTAAATCAGCAAACAGCATTTTTCTGATGCATTGCAACTCAGCTTGAGGTAGGAAGAGCAGAGTTATTCCAGGAGCAGGCTCCCTCATGTGAAGCAGGAATAGAACAGTGGACACCCTCTGTCCTTCCCAAGCATGGGCTACCAGCCATTGCTCCCCAGCAGACGGGTGGGCAGCAGCCTGGCTGCAGAGAACACCAAGTCCAACAATAGTTTGAGGCCACTTCCCTGCACGCTTTGGTTTCGTGTTCAAAGCTTTTCTTCAAATAATTCTTCCAGGAGATAAACTCCACAGGAATGAGCCCTGCTTCAGGATGCCACTGGAAGCTAACCAGCACCGCAGAGCTGGCACTGTGTGTGAACTGCGTCTGAGGAAACCGCATCTGAACTACAGCGGTCAGGTGTGGTTTTGATTCCCTTTCTGCATGAAGACAGCACCAGGTCTGCAGCACACTGGGTGTGCAGGATTCCAGCACCCAGCTCACGGGCTTCTGGCCTGATCCAGGAGGATGAGCTGGCCCAAAGCCCCTGGGCACAGGTCTGAAGCAAGCAGCGCCCCAGAGAGCTGGAGGGTGCCTGGGCTGTGTGGGGACCCTGGTGCTGGAAGCCTTGAAACTTGACTAGTCCTGAGTGCTCCAGGATCACTGCTGGTGGGAAGCAGGGGGGTCAGTACTGCATGTGCAGGGCCAGCATGGCTGTGGGGCAGGGACACTTACTGATGTGGCTGGCTGCTTCCTAATGCACTGCCCAAGGAGCACGAGAGGTCACACTTGCACAGCACTATGAACAGCAAAGCTTTGTTAAAATCACAGCATGACAGTGCTTGGGAACACTCTTGGGCCTTAGACTATGACTGCATCACTAAAGGGTCCCTTCCAACCATTCTGTGATTCTCTGATTCTATGTCTAACACACAAGATATGGTTTTTACTTCAGTTTTACTCAAGGAAACAATACTGAACATTTTTGACTACAGCACTACAATAAAATGTTCCCCTCTTATCAGTGAAGGCAATCATTATGAATAAGTAATTTATTTTCCCATCTCATAGCACATGTTCGTGGTAAATTAAAACCACTCTTTACGTAAGTATCAAAGTATTTTAAAGTCTAACCACAGAATTAAACACTATGAACCAAAAAATGTCTTTGGTATCTTCAAACCAGGAGTGAGTACTTACTGAGCTCTGCAGGTAGCTCTTTTATAGGACTCCTCTCTAAGAGCAGAGTTTTCAATTGCCTTTTCAATAAACCAGAAAAGAGACTGTAAGAGCAAAGTTCATTTAATTAAATACAAACACAAGAACAGTTTTGCTCGTTGTTTCCTTGCTTTTGTTCCCTACTACAGAAAGGCAAATCCTCACTTCTCCATCGCTAACATCAGTGCTGGAAAACGGCACACCCCAAAGCTTTCTGGAACAGCCATCTGAAGCTGGCATTTATGCCCAGTTATGATGCAACTACTTCAATATTTAGCATTTGATCTTTCCCTGCAAAGCCTGCTTATCACTTTAAAGTCTGATACTGACTGCTCCAATTATAAACACATCATTTCCAGTTGTTTATCATCTTGCTGAGCTTCAGCTGTTTGGGTTGTTGAGTGCATTCCTCAGGCTAAATTTGAGCTAAAACTACTCAGCCATTCTTGATAACGAGATTAGAAAGAAATATGCCCTACTTGTACTTCATTGCATCAGCTTCTTTCTTTGAGAAGCTCCAGTGTTCCTATTCTTGGACGCAGCCGAGAAGCTTGGCACGGGTCATGTACGACATTCATGGCATTTATGTCCCACACAAGATAATATTTTCTTGATATATCTGAAAATCTGTTAACATTTAGACAAATCCTGAGCTTCTGAGAAAATGTCAGCACGCCCCTGCTCCAAAACAATAGCATTGTCAGGGAAATGCTGCAGCTGCTGAATACACCCTTGTTTGGAGGTCTCCCATGGGAACCTCTGGGCACTGCACGTTCAGGATGCAGGGATGCCTAATCCACGTGAAGGGAGCCACTGACACCCAGGCAGCTCTGAAATAGGAACCACACAGACTCCCCACTTCTGTATCTCCTCATTTCTGACTGCTTCATTTTGCCATCTTGACTGCATTCTTGTAAACAGCCTTTAATATCCAGCAACAAACCGGCTCAAATGGTGTTCTATAGGCATGGTGCTGGCTTTATTTACTTGTGCTGCAATTGGACTTACTGTTAAAATACAGCAAAACAAACAAGAAGAGAGCTCTGGAGTGTCCACTATAATATTTCTTTACCTCCAGGAAGGAAAACCAAACCAAACCAAACCAAAGCAAAGCAAACCTTCTGGCAGCTCTTCAGCACCAGATTCACATTTGTGGCAATATTTGAAGACATTTCAATTCAGTCATGAAATGTGAGTGCTGGGCTCGTGTTTGCCTGTCTGGAGCAGAGTCTTCAGCTGCACCTAAGTGGAAAAATTGATTACAGACTTGGGTTAATTTCCCCACATTTAGAGGCACCACAGTGTACAGGGACAGCCCTGCTGCCTCAGGGCAGACTGGTAGAGCTTAGAGCAGCTCCAGTGCCTAAAGGGGCTGCAGGAAACCTGGAGAGGGGCTTGGGACAAGGGCCTGTAGGGACAGGCCAAGGGGAATGGCTTTAACCTGCCAGAGGGGAGACTGAGATGAGCTCTTAGGCAGAAGCTCTTCCCTGTGAGGGTGCTGAGGCGCTGGTACAGGGTGCCCAGAGAAGCTGTGGCTGCCCCATCCCTGGCAGTGTTCAAGGCCAGGTTGGACACAGGGGCTTGGAGCAAGCTGCTCTAGTGGAAGGGGTCCCTGCCCGTGGCAGGGGTTGGAGCTGGAGGAGCTTTGAGGTCCCTTCAACCCAAACTAGTCTGTGATTCTGTGTACATGCCCATGGCTGATCCCTGCCCACCCGCACATCCAGATCGCACAGGGATTTGTGGAGAGCAAAGTATCAGAGCAGCATTTTCCCTGCCTGCACACCAGGCCAGACACCATTTCCACAAGTGTTTCCAACGTTTTTGTTTGATCTGGAGACACTCTAATCATAACAGCTATTAAAATCAATGAAAGGCTCATGAACTGCTTGAATGGTCAACCCATCGGGCCCCAGACTAGCACAGTGTTTCATTGAGATTAAAACTGCACTTCAGGCTGCTTCCAGAAAAGCATAGCCCAAGAACTAGCAAACATCTTAAAATACAGCTTATGCCCCCACACATAATAAGGATAAAATGCGAGTAAGTAATATTCAGAGAACATTTCTGATGGAGCTGCTGCCTGGAGTCAGTGTAAAACTACAAACAAGATAAAGCGTGACACATGCAGGGACTGATGACTGACACATTATGTTGGAGGAAGATGCACACAGAGAATGTCTTCTTCTCAGAGGATCTCAACCACTCCTGCAACGATGATGACAGCATTCTAATACAGTTTGTAAATTGTATCAGTCCTGTCCAATTGAATTTAGGAAAGCTGTATTTAGAAGATTTGTAAACATCATTAAACTTGACATTTTCCAGCTGCTCGTAGACATATAAATTTTATTTACTGTATTTTTCTAATCACAAGTTGAATATATAACGATTCACAAACAAGAGATCTTCAAATACCTTTAAGCACTTTGTTTCAGTCACAAGATGCCATGAAACTTGGGTTTCTCGCTCTGGAAAATGCTGTAACATACCCTGGTCAAGGGTTGCTTCCTCCTCCTTGTCATACAGAAAGGTTTCTTTCAGAAGCACAGCTGCAAACTGGCTTGGTCTTTTAACTTCCAGTAGGAAAGTAATTCCTCTGTTCCTGTTCATTACCATGCATTGTCATTTGTGGTCTTCCGCTTCTGGAGTGAGGAGCAGGGAATTGTCCAAGGACATGAAAAAAGCCTGGTGGGAAGTTAGCTTTGGTGATCATGGTGATGTGGAAGCACTTCCAGGGTCACCACAACATGGTGTACTTCTTTCCCTGCATGCTCCATCTGAACCACTGACAGCCAAATAATCCTTCCAGCAGGTAACACCATGGCAGACAATCAGCACAAAGAGATTAACGGGTAGCTGTCCTTCATTATCACTTAGGTTTGTAACTGTGGTCCCCACCTGCACCTCACCCACAACACTAAAAACAGTCACTTACAGGTATTAAAATGAAACTGGGGCAAAACCTCAGTGGGAAAACAACCAGGCCTTGCCTTTTAAGGTTCAAAGGGTGTACAGATTCACTGTGTAATATTAATTGGGCCTTTCAGTTCATGTGGGCTTTAGCAAACACAATTAAGCCTATTTACTGCTTGCCTGCACTGAGGCCAACGTCAAACAAATGCATATGAAAGTCTGACTGCTACAACGAAATTACAGTAGGGGAAAGAGAAGACAAATACAATTGTTATTAAATTATCGGTCTGACCAATGATCTTACCTGTGGAAACCGATTCCAGGGGGAAGAGCTTTAATCTTGTTATAGCGGAGAACCAGCCAAACAAGATGTGGCAGCTTTTGAAACAAATCCTCGGGAAGCGTGGATATGACATTTCCTTCCAGATGAAGGTACTGAGCGAAAAACAGAAACATGTTTTACATCCAGAAGGAGAGGGGCTGTTCCTTGGCATGCAACATCGAATGTGAAAACTGTGAACTGCTCTCTGTTTTTGTGGAAGGAATGCTGCTAAAGGGGATTAAAGGATACACAACTATGAATTACACAGGGAGCGGTTTATTTAAGGACTTTTTGTTAAAGAACCCAGGGATTAAAGATCATAGCTAAGAACCTGTAGCTTTTCCACTCATCTGGCCCTTAGCTGCACTGTGCTACACTTAAATCAAGGGGTGAACTACTACTCATAACAACTGATTCACCTTTATGTTGGGCAGTCGGTACATTTCCTCAGTGAGATGTGTAATGATTTTTTGGCTGACATCGAGAGTGCTTGAAGAAGAGAGCAGAGACTCCTCAGCAGCCTTCCTGATCTCTTCTGACGAATCAGAAACAGGAGAATATCTCTTGTTGAGATGCTGACCTCCCAGATTGTCACCCCTGCTGTAAAGCTATTCAGAATTGCTGTCATTCACCTGTCAGCAAGCCTGGAATCCCGGCTCAGGAATCCAAAGGGACCAGGTGAAGGCAAGTCATGAGCTGGGAAAAAACAACATATTTTGGAATGGGAGCATACACAAACCAACGTGATGTCTATATTGTTAACTTGCAGATTATCCCCACTGCTGTGTACGATACAAACCAGTCAATTGGTCACTTTTACAGATGTATATACTTACACCAATGATACAAGGAACTTGTGAATGCCCCACCCCTGGCAGTGTTCAAGGCCAGGCTGGACAGGGCTTGGAGCAAGCTGCTCTAGTGGAAGGCGTCCCTGCCCATGGCAGGAGTTGGAACTGGATGAGCTTTAAGGTCCCTTCAACACAAACCAGTCTGAGTCTGTGATTCATCAGGATCACAGAATCATCTGGGTTGGAAAAGACCCATGAAGTGTTCCCCAGCACTGCCCAGGCCACCCCCAACCCATGGCACTGGGGCCTCGTCTCCACGCTGTGTGAACACTTGCAGGGACGGTGCCTGCAGCCCTGCCCTGGGCAGCCTGTTCCAATGCCTGAGCACCCTCTGGGGCAGGAATTGTTCCTCAGCTCCATCTAAACCTGCCCTGGTGCAGCTTGAGGCCGTTTCCTCTTGTCCCATCCCTTGTTCCTTGGGAGCAGAGCCCAGCCCCCCAATAATATGCATGTGAAGTCACAGGAAATAACAAAAATCTCCAACCAGCCTTTGGGGCCGCATTGCCCCGCACCGCGTCACACACAACCCTGGGAGCAGCACCGTCATGCACATGCACAGTGAATCACAGAATCGTCATACAACCCCGGCCTGCTTTGGGTTGAGGGGACCTCGAAGCTCATCCAGTTCCAACCCTGCCACGGGCAGGGACAGCTTCCACCGGAACGTGTGCCAGGCGATGCAGGTGCCAGCAGGGCCTCGGCTCCGCCACCCGCGATGGGTCAGAGCCGCCCCAGCGGCCCCGCCCGTGCTGAGCACCCGAGAGCCGCGTCCCCGCGGAGCAGCGCCCGGCCGCTCCTCAGCCGGGGCTCCCGCAGGCCCTGGCGGCCCCGAGCCGGCGGCGGCTGCATCCGTGCTGCTCCCAGCTCCAAGTGAAGCCACCCTGCGCGGTCCGCGCCCCCTCCGCTGGTTTCAGCGGGTGCCCGCGGCGCTGCCCCGCTCCCCACCCGCGGGCCGGGCCCGCACAGCGCTCCCCGCTCCGCTCCGCTCCGCAGCCAGGAGGGGGCACCGGTGGCGGGGCCCGGGCCGGGGCAGGGCGGGCTCCGTGCGCAGGCGCGGTGCCGGTCCCGATCCGTGCTCAGCCGGCTCCGTCACCCGGCCGCGGCTCCGCAGCAGCGGGGAGCGCCGGGGCACGGGCACGGGCAGGGCGCGGGCAGGGGCAGCGCCGGCGCACGGGGCGCGGGCACGGGCAGGGCGCGGGGCTCCGGGGACACCGGGGCAGGGTCGCGCTGAGCGGCACCGCGGACACCGCCCCTGGGGGGCCGTGGTGTCCGTTCCGTCGGGCAGGACCCTCCGCGGCCCGGCGGGGCAGGGAGGCGGCCCCAGGCCGGGCAGTGCGGGCTGGAGCCGCGTGAGCTCTGCGGTCCCTTCCAGGCCAAGCCCCTGCGCGGTCCCAGAGCCCGCACACACCATCCCCGCACCCCAGCTCCGCTCGCAGGTTTCTCTCTCTGGGGGCACAGCCGCAGCACAGCAACGACCCAGCCCTCCCAGGAAAACCATCCCCGCATGGCAGCGCCATCAGCGCTGTCGCCGGAGCAGCAGCGTCCCTGCAGAGGCTCCTGCGGTGCGGTGAATAACACTGAGACTAGCCGGGGCTCACACCAGCTGAAATAAAACATGTTCTTAATGAGCAAGACGGTAGAAACCCATTACTGAGGCACGAGGAGTGCTTAATCTACAAACCCAGATAATTACGTTCCCAGTGACCTGACCAAGTGTGATCAGAGGCACTGTAAGGGTTTTAAATACACAAAACTAATTTTAGAATTTAGATACATGATTTTTGGTGTTTTTTTTTGTTTTGTTTTTGTTTTTTTTTTTTTTTTTTTTTGCTGGCCTATACCCTGCTTATTAACATAAATGAGAAAAGAAAGCTATTTTAGAGGAATTTCTTTAGAAACTATTTCCTTACGGAAGGATTATTTATTTGTAGAAGAGAAACTGACCCATTTTATTACAGTCTGTAACCTCAAATGCATATTGCACTCCGTAGGAAAGAGAGTCTTGCTGACTGCTGGAACTGCCACATGGCAAAACAAACCACACAGCCTTGGCAATAGCATTTTGAGGCAAACAGGTGATGTTCTTGTTAGATCCCATGCTCATGCAGTGCCCTCTAGCAGCAAGCACAGCTGGAGGCTGGAGCATCTCGAGCTGCCAGAGATGCTGCATTAGTGCAAAGCTGTGATTCCACTGGGTTTAGAACTGTCCCCACCTTGGCTTGGTTGAACAATTGCCTCGCTCAGGAATGCCTGACCCGCACAGACTGTCCAGCCAGGAGCCCGTTTTGCAGCAGAGCCTGTTGAGCCTTGGAACCTCCATTTTATAGCAAGTCTCTGAATTCGGAGAGAGAATCCTGTTGTCCTGCAGGGACCTGCGGTGCCGCTGTGTTCATGGGAACAATTGGCTCACATGAGGAACTAAACAGGCCTAAATCTTCACATTTGCTTTGTCACAAGGCCACAAGCTTCTGAAAGCACAGCATAACCCGGGCAGACCAAGACCAAGCACCTATCCCTCACTTGAATGCATCTCCACTTTGGAAACACAGATCCCACTCACGAGTCTGTTCCTGCTGCTTGTAAGAGAGAGCAAGTACAAGGGGTAATTTTATTGTGCTTTTCCTGGAACAGATTTTCTTTGAGGCTGCTGAAATGCTTAAATCCTAATTATGGGCAATATTTATGAGCCAGAGGGCAAAGTTTATGAAGGCTAAAACTGGATCAGTGGCGAAGCTTTACAGAAGTCTTGGTGGCACTTGTTTATGCAAACGCCATGATACTTCAGATAATTTTATTTAAGCTAATACATTAGGATTGAAACCAATGACATCATTCCCTCGATTAAAGAGAGAATTATTTCAGCTGGGTTTAATCTCAGCATTCTGTTTAGAACTCTCTAGCACAACAGTAATAGAGAAACATTTCCATGGCCACTTCATGGAGATCAAGTGATCTGGAAAGATACCCAACTTAGGGAATTGTCTTAGAACAGGACTTACAGTGTTGCTTGTCAAATCTCATTGTCCAGTTTGGCCTCCTCATGAAGCTGGAGTCCTTGGCACCGCCAGCACAGTAACAGACCACTTCTTCAGCATGACAGTATCTAGGCAGACTTTATCCTGATGAGAAGGCAAGAAGAAAGAATAGACTGGCAATCAATAAACAGGTTCATTTTACTTTTAGCAAGCCAGAGTTCTGAGTTTCAGTCACAGAGCAACAGCCAGAATGGCATCCCACTGCACACACCACTGTCAGGTTGGTCACTGTGTTCTCAGCTTGCTGGCAGCACTTTGTCACCAGGGACTATTGCACATATCAGTGCCACCAGTGCTCCTCCTCAGCACTGCAGGTTGATGTGGGTGACTGAATGAAAGGTGCCAGGGACCCTCATGCAGAGGAACTGTTGGATCATGCACTCCAAGCTCCAGAGAGGAGTGCTCAGCTTCCCTGCCCAGCTACTTGTTCAGGTTAGCAGGCACCTACGTTACACAAGTTTAACTCCATTTGACTTCAGATAAGTTAGGAAGCAAAGTTCTTCCTCATCTCTCTAAAGTAAGAGCTGTTAAATAATACCAGAAATGTCATTGCTTTCTATATAAAACCGCTCTCTACAGCATTATAAGGCTTTTAATACTCCCATAAGTGAACAAACTGATTTTACTCTAAGAATGTGTCTTATGAAAATATACTAACATATGTTCCTAATTTCCTAATGAAACATTTGGTTAGCCTAAATAAATAAATAACATAAGCAGGAAAGTGAACAGACATGTAAACAAAAGGAGGAAGAAGTCACTATAAATTTAGGGCTGAATTGCTCAAACAGCACCAGAAACAAATCAACAGAAACCATTGCAGAATACAGCAAATCAAGCAAGATATCTATTTTAGGCTGTAAAAGGCTAAACCGAACCAAGCAAATGAACTAGGACAGATTTACCTGCCAGCTTAGGAGGAAGAAGGGGGTAGAGAAGGCAGGAGGCAGCACTTGCATCACTGGAGGGGTTTGAGCACCTGCTGGTAATAGCCTTGTAAACCCTGCACTGCAGCTGGCACTGGGGATGAGAGGAGCCCTGCTCTGCCCTGAAGGGTGCTGTTACCCTCCTGCTGCCAGCTTTGGGGCTGCACAGCTGCCATTGTGTGTGTGCTGCTGCAGAGGGACCTGATGGAGGAGGTTATTGGTTAACTGGGGTGGTGTCAAAAGGCTGGGAGGCAGCTGGATCAGTGATTACTATTAGCATCTTTAAAAATAGAGTTGGCACTACTTACAGAAACACTAATTATAGGCAAATATGTGACATTTCCCCCTTATGTAATGTTTATTGAAAGAATGATGTGTTCTTTCAGAGGGACTGCTTAAAATAAACATAGGCTTTTCTCTGTTGGCTTTCTCCTTGATGGAGAAGCATGTGAATTTTAAGGATTACGGTAATATTCTTTTCATCATCTTGGACATGTTGCAATTATAGCCATTATTTTCAGTAAAGGGCTTTTAAGAGGAGTGTAATATCATGGTATATTGGCCCCCTTGTTTCTGTGCCTAAATCAGGAGTGTCTTACTTGCCTCTGCAGTTTTGTGAGAATTGGTCATGATTTTGTTTAGAAACCATTTTCCTCAGCTCACTGAGCACAGATACCCTAAAGAATGTAATGCTGCTTCAGGCAGCTCTGTTTCTGGTTACACTGGCTTTATTCAGGGTAACTTCACTGATACCAGGGAACTTGATCATGATTTATGGTGATGAAAGCAGGTGTAGAGTGGGACAATGACATCTTTATCTCTGCTGGTGATGGCCTTGTTGATGTCACTTCTGCCATTCCACAGGCAAAGGCATCAAGAAACGTGGTGGGCTGAAACCCTCCCCGGCATCAGGACAATCACATCCTCTTTTCCCACTCTTTTCCTACACCACATTCTGCAGGCTTCTTGGAACAAGACTATGATTCTGTGCTGTGGATTTCGCTTGTCAGAATCTTAGGGGGAATAAGAGAGAAACAACAGCGGAGTGACAGATGGACAGCAGCGTTTAACAGCCTCTTTCATACTTTGCAAAGGCAGGAGAAGGGGAGGAGTGGAAGCTGAGAGCTCAGCCATTTGCAGCATGTTGGAAACTAAACCTGCCCCTGAACAAAGCAACACTTACTGCCTCGTACAGAAGTGTTCTTTTTATTTGAGAGTGACTCTTCTGATTTCTCAAAGAAATCTTTAAGAACTATTCTTTGCCTTTGGAAAACTGTTCTTAAATTATAGCCTCCACCTGAGATCCTTTTCCAACTTCCAGGCTCTTAAATAATGACTAAATCTGAGCAAAATTTGCGTGAAGAGTGCAATAACCGCAATATCCTTTTCAAACTGTGCCGTGGGAGAAAACAGAGTAAAGTTTAAATTAAAACCCAGGGAGCATGGCCTCAGAATTGTGCAAGCCCTTTCCTGAGGGTGTCACAGAGACAACGCAATGGCTGAACACTGTCACTGGACATTTCTGATGTGGTCCTCTTGTGTGTGCACACTTTATGTGCCAGAACCAGCAGCCGTAGACTTCACTGCCCACCTTTCCTGCCTGCTGGAAGGTGACCCCACAAGCCCAGTAGTTTATGCTCTAGTGGAAGGTGTCCCTGCCTACGGCAGGGATTGGAACTGGATGAGCTTTAAGGTCACTTCCAGCAGAAACCAGTCTGGGATTCTGTGATTTCAGGCCTAAACAACCACCTTCAGGCTTTTATGCTCTGTATCACAACATCCCCTATGACTTCTTCAGTAAAGATCTCCAGAGTGAGGAAGCTTCTGAAATGCAGTGGAACATCTGTACAAGAGAAACATTGACTTTCCAGGCTACCCACTAATTTAAATCAAGTCTTTAGTTTATTACAATAGTTGAATAAAAATCAGCACAGCTGCCTTCACGTTAGTAAGATCAAAGATTGGTAGTGAGTACTCCTGACAGATTTAGGATGAACTATTTGTGCTTTCAGAACTAAACCCAATGTGGGTAGAGGCTGGGCCATGCTGTAACTCTGTGCCTTTCCTCAAATCACAGAATCCCAGCCTGGTTTGTGTTGGAAGGGACCTTAAAGCTCCCCCAGCTCCAACCCCTGCCACGGGCAGGGACCCCTTCCACTAGAGCAGCTTGCTCCAAGCCCCTGTGTCCAACCTGGCCTTGAACACTGCCAGGGATGGGGCAGCCACAGCTTCTCTGGGCACCCTGTGCCAGCGCCTCAGCACCCTCACAGGGAAGAGCTTCTGCCTAAGAGCTCATCTCAGTCTCCCCTCGGGCAGGTCAAAGCCATTCCCCTTGGCCTGTCCCTACATCCCTTGTCCCAAGCCCCTCTCCAGCTTTCCTGCAGCCCCTTCAGGCACTGGAGCTGCTCTCAGGTCTCCCCTTCAGGAGCCTTCTCTTCTCCAGGCTGCCCCAGCCCAGCTCTCTCAGCCTGGCTCCAGAGCAGAGCTGCTCCAGCCCTCGCAGCATCTCCATGGCCTCCTCTGGCCTCCCTCCAACAGCTCCACGTCCCTTTTGTGCTGTGCCCCAGAGCTGGATCAGGGCTGCAGGGGGGCTCTCCCCAGAGCGCAGCAGAGGGGCAGGATCCCCCCCTGACCCGCTGGTCCTCCCGTGTGCGATGCAGCCCGCAGCCGGCGGGCTCTGCCCTTTCCCGCAGCGCCCCTGTTTAGGCAGCAGCTCCACACCCCTGAGCGCTGCGAGCGCTGCGCCGAGCTCCGGGGCCGGGGCCGGGATCCCCCCCCGGGGCAGTCCCCGCCCCGGCCGCACCTGCGGGCGGTGCCGCTGCCGTCCCGCCGCCGGGGGCGCTGCTCCGAGGGCGGCCCGGCCCCGCCCCGCCCCGCTCCGCCCCCCGGCGCTGCGGCCGCCGGCTCCCGCCGCCCGCCTGGCTCCGCGCTCCCGGCTCCGCCGCGCTGTGGCGGCCCCGCGGGCAGGGCTCGGGAGGCGGCGGCGCCGGGCGCTGCCATGCGGGCGGGCGGCTGAGGGCGGCGGCGGGCAGCGGCGCGCAGGGCATGCCAACCGCCTCGCCCCGATGTTTCACTGGGGCAAGTGGAAGAAGAGGATGGGAGCGAGCGCCTCCTCCTCCAAGAGACCGGTCTTCGACGAGCGGGAGGACGGTGAGTGCGGGCCGGGAGGGCGAGCCCTGCCCCGGGATGGTGAGCGCCGGGGTGCCGAGCCGTGCTCCCGCATGCTGAGCCCCGGGGTGCCCGTCCCTGTCTCGGATCGTATACCCGGTGCCGGGATGCGCCGGAACGCTGAGCCCCCGAACGCCCAGCTCCGGGATGCCCCGGGTTGCCTCAGGGTGCACTCTCCGGCTGCTGGATGTCCCTCTGTGCCCATACCCGGGATGCTGAGCCCATTCCCGGACCTGTTGAGCCCCGCTCCGCTCGGCTCGGTGGGTCACAGAGACGCAGTAGGAGCCCGAGGTCCGCGGGTCCTGTCCCGGTGCGGGTTTGCCCGTGAGGCGCAGGGAGCGGAGCCCCGGCAGCCGGTGTTGAAATACCGGGTAACGGGGGAGCGGGCAGCCAGGGGATGGTTTAGCAGTGAAGTTTCCACCTGTGCGAGGAAATCTGTGGCTTTAACACAGAAACATCAAGCACTGCTGGTCTCAACTCCAAACACTGCGCGCCACTGCGGGAGGGCTGCCTTGGCTTTGTTGTAGGAATACACCATGCAGTGCCATAGTTGCACGAGACTCCTCGGCTGCAGGGTGCTGTTTCAGAGGAGCAGAGGAGGGAAGCTTAGACTGTGGGTGCGGGAAGCCTCGGGAGTGATGGATGGGGTGCTGGACCGCCGGGAGCCATCCCAGCATACAGAGCATGCTGTGCTGGCCCTGGGGCACCCACTGAGCTCTGACTAAACCCCTGGGTGCTCGGGGTGACCGGTTTTGCACCGGATAAATTTGGAGTTATGCATGTTAATCTTGGAGTTCTGTGTGTTAATCTCAGTCTTCGAGGCTGGTGATGTTCTCGTTTCTGTGAGCCCTGGGTCTGCCAGCGTCCCCTTGGTGAGGGCGGCCAAACCTGAGCCTGTGCTGCTGAAGGGGTGTGAAGTCGGGGCTGCTTTCCCTAGAGAAGCAGCAAGTCGGTACCGCCAGCAAGTGTTAATTGGCGGTTCAGAATGTAACACTGCGCTGTTAGCCCTTGTGTCTCCTACTAGGAGGTGTAGAGAAACACCCCTCAGAACAGCAGCGGGGTGGTGGGGTTGGGTCGGGGTGACTGTGGTGTGTGTGCAGTGCTGCTCAGAGCGACCGTGATTTTGTGCTCCAAGTGGAGAATGTTTCATCTGGCTGTGATGTGCTGGGTCAGCGGAACAGGGAGTGAGGAGTGAAAACGCTTCAGCTGGAGGTTTCACTGCGTAAATCAGAGATCATTTTGTTCTGAAATCACCTCTGCTCTGGAGCCAGGCTGAGAGAGCTGGGCTGGGGCAGCCTGGAGAAGAGAAGGCTCCTGAAGGGGAGACCTGAGAGCAGCTCCAGTGCCTGAAGGGGCTGCAGGAAAGCTGGAGAGGGGCTTGGGACAAGGGATGTAGGGACAGGCCAAGGGGAATGGCTTTAACCTGCCCGAGGGGAGACTGAGATGAGCTCTTAGGCAGAAGCTCTTCCCTGTGAGGGTGCTGAGGCGCTGGCACAGGGTGCCCAGAGAAGCTGTGGCTGCCCCATCCCTGGCAGTGTTCAAGGCCAGGTTGGACACAGGGGCTTGGAGCAAGCTGCTCTGGTGGAAGGGGTCCCTGCCCATGGCAGGGGTTGGAGCTGGGTGAGCTTTAAGGTCCCTTCAACACAAATAAATCTATGAATCAAGCCTGAACACAGCCAGTACAGGGAATGGAGCTGTGCAGGTGGATGACCACTGAGCAAAACCTAATAACATCCCATAAGGTCTTTTCAAGCAGTTCCTGCAATTGTGGAGACTTATTAGGACTTTACTTAATATTGCCTGCTTTTTTTTTGTTGTGGCTTGTTAGTGTGTGCTCAGAGCAATTACTGTGTTGTTCTGGTGAACTCCTATTTACTGTCATGGCAAGGTTGCTATGGAGATCTTTTAAGGCATTTCGATAACTTATATAGAAAAGCCAGTTAGTACTTTGGTTTTGTGTGTGACATAATGTGGAAGAATTACTAGTGATGACAATTTAACATGAAATAAATAAAAACAAAAAATAAGGTGGGAAAGGAGAGGTTAGTGCCTGAAATCATACCCATGGGTGGCTTCCAGTGATGGTTACACAGGAATGAGCCTGACTGTCGAAATCCAGTGGTTAATGCTGCTAATTATGACAGAGTGTATGGAAGTAGAAGGTTAACATTTATTCTAGTGAGTAGTAAATCAAGGCATAATATTCACCCTCAGTATTCACCCCTCTCACCCTGGAGAGGGGCTTTGGACAAGGGCCTGCAGGGACAGGCCAAGGCGAATGGCTTTAACCTGCCCGAGGGGAGACTGAGATGAGCTCTTAGGCAGAAGCTCTTTGCTGTGAGGGTGCTGAGGCGCTGGCACAGGGTCCCAGAGAAGCTGTGGCTGCCCCATCCCTGGCAGTGTTCAAGGCCAGGTTGGACACAGGGGCTTGGAGCAAGCTGCTCTAGTGGAAGGGGTCCCTGCCCGTGGCAGGGGTTGGAGCTGGAGGAGCTTTAAGGTCCCTTCCAACACAAACCCATCTGCAATTATGTGATTCCATATGATCCTTGCATGGTCAGGGCACTTGTCCACCGTCACCAAACAAGGCCCAGTTGGGTGCCCACTGCCTCTCTGCTGCTGAGGACCATTCTCTTTCCATAGTAGGCTCAGGACATTGTGATGTCTCAGCTCAGTGATCTTGGGGCTTGATTTTCATCTGGGCAGAAATTATTTCCCGTTATGTCTCTGGGAAGCGTTATGGACACCCCCTGCAGTTTATTTGTACTTCTATTTTTATGCTAAGTGGGGAAAACTCCTCATTGTGAAGCCAATGGGTGTGTTTCAACCCAAATATTAAAACACAAAGTTTAGCACAGTTGCTAGGACTTGGAAACAGGGCTCAGTGATAGGAAATAGAAGGCACACTTGGTGCTGAGCATTGCCCACAGTTGTGTTATGTGAGAGAGGGGGAAAACCAGAGCCTGATGTATCTTTATATGCAGCGATAAGAGGAAATTCAAGCTAAAGAGAATTTCAAGCATGCCTTTTGGTTGTGGCTTCTGAATCCAAGCTGCTTACTAAAACAGTGTACGTAAATATCCATGGGAGTATGTAAAGCCATCTGTGCCTTCTGCTGAGGGCTCCTTCCTTCGCTCACACCGGGGTGAGTGCTCCCAGGGCTTCCTGCCCCTTTCCTGATGCTGAGGGAGGTTTCCAGCCGGTTTCCAAGGTTTCAGTGCTGCAGCCCCGTTGCTTGTGTCGTGATTGGTATTTTGTCTGGATCCTTCTGTTACCATCCCCTACCTGCCCCTGCCAGCGTGCGGGTGGCTCTTTGCAAGGGGGTCAAGTGTGTTCTGCTTGCATCAGCATCAGGTTTTGAAAGCAAGTTCCCAGTTTTACAGCCCACGGGCTCCAGCGAACCAGCAACTCCAGGTGTGGACTTGGGGTCAGTTATTCAAAGAATCATGAATCCCAGGTTGAAGGGACCTCAGGGATCATCTGCTCCAAGCTTTGCAGGCACAGCATGACCTGGACTGGATGTCCCAGCACCCTGTCCAGCCAAACCTTTGCAGTGTCCAGTACTGGGGAGTCACCACTTCCCTGGGGAGATTATTCCAGTGGCTCATTGGGAAAAATTCTCCTCTTGTGTCCAGTGGGAATCTCCCCAGGAGTAACCTGTGCCCATCGCCTTTCCCATGGGAATCCTTCTACAAAGAGAGTCTCTGTCTTCTTTGTAGCCACACTTTAACTACTGGCACCTGGTGCCGAGGTCTTCCTGAGCCTTCTCTTCTCCAGCTGAACGGTCCCAGCACTCTCAGCCTTTCCTCACCCACTGCCCAGCCCTTGGACCACCTTTGTGTCAGATGAAGTGACTGCGGGTGGCTTTCCCTCCCCTCCTAGGGAATGATCCCTGTTGGAAATTCAATGGCTCAGCTCATAGCAGGAGAGGTACCAGACCGATTTGAGGAGCAAACCCCAGCTGCAAGGGTGCGGGGACAAGTGGGGCGAGGGCTTCCTGTCCTGGGAGGACACGGGGTTTTGCAGCCATGGGGTGGATGTGTGCTCTCTCCTTGCTTGGGGCCATGCTGGTTTCATTGGCCATGGGGCACCATCCAGCATGGTGGTCAGTCTGCCCCGTGGCCTGATGTGTTGGCTGATGTGGGTATAATAGAAGAGGCACTCTGACCCCTGCTGCGGGTTTCCACGCTGAGAAATGCTGTTGTGTAAAAACAGGTTTCTGTGGCAAGACAAGACAAGAAATCTGATAGGTGTCATGGGGATGCTTTGCTGGCCGGGCAGTGGAAGGTGTCCCTGCCTGCAGCAGGGGCTGGAGCTGGATGAGCTTTAAGGTCCCTTCCAACGCAAACCATCCTGTGATTGTGTGGCTCTTTCTGGATGTACCGGGCCCAGGGACTCCTGCAGCCTGGGCATCATTGGAGGGATGGTCCCCGCTCTGCCTCCTCATCATCCTCACCCTCGCAGGGCCCGCGGGAGGCTGAAGAGCCCCGGCAGCAGCACACAGCGCCCGTCCCCATGGAAACGGGCGAGAAGCTGCAGAACCTGGGGAAATGTGCTTAAAATAATCCCTGATCCACTGCAAGCGGCGTGCGGGCAGGAGGGGGTGACACAGACCCCAGTGCATGCAGCCCTCTGCCCCCGCCAGCGGCGAGCAGAACCGGGGTTCACTGATGCGCAGGGAAGGAGCCGCGCTGGTGCCAACCCTGCCTCTTGCTCGGTGTTGTCCTGCAGGACCTCGCGATGCCGGGCGCTGGGGCCCTCCGGCTGCAGTTGAGGGAGGACGCTCAGATCCATGTCTCATCAGGAGCTTGCACCACGCTCAAGTGAAGAATTCAGTGGTGGCAGACTGAATGTGCTGACACTGTTCCTCTTTCCGATCCCATGGGAGTGCGGTGCCCGGCTCCTCCTCAGCGCTAGGCGATAGTTTCTCAAATCGGGACTCTTCTCCATGATCGTTTGTTCTCGGGGTTGGGACCTGCGGTGAAGCCAGGGCATGCTGCCAGGCTGTCAGAGATAGGCACGTGGGGGGCAAACCCTGACCTTGTCGTGCATCCCTTACCACTGACCCAAACGCCTCCAGCCAGCTCTGCCCCGGGTCTGGGGACACCCCACTGCACTGCCAGGACAGGGGCCCTGGGAGATGGGGCACTGACCCTGACCCAGGGACCAGGAGGGGTTTCTGTCCCCCTCCAAAGGTGCTGAGTGTCCTAAACCTTGTGCTGCTCCTTGTTGGGCAGCCAGCACAGCCCGGTGCTGGTGCTGCCCTGCAGTATGGTCCCTGCTGCTGTGGGAGCTGCGCTCACTGCCTCGGCAGAGCAGGGGTTCCAGCCTGGAGCTGTGGACACTGATTTCGAAGGAAACATTCCTTTTGATTGGAAAGCTGTGGAATAACACACAGGGAGGCAGTTATCAGATCCCAGATACCGTCTGTGTAGGGCTGCACACAGGTGTGTTCAGCTCCCATGCTCTGCACATCACTTACTAAAGCAGTCACTGATCAGATCATAAAGCAGACTTTTTTCCTAGCCAGGCTCCTGTGTGGCTGTGGGCTGGGAGCACAGATGCCTTTCCCTGTTATTTAAAAACAAGAGAAAAAAGCCTTTATTATCCAAGTGGCAGCTAAGTAAGTGAGCGGGGGGAGGAGGGAGTGGGAATCACAAGGAGGTGTCAGAACCACTGTGTTTAGTGTTGTCAGCGGTGCTTTGGGGTTGCTTTGCATCTGGCTTCCCCTGCATCCGTGGCAATTTGTGGGTGCTTTGCCCAAGGGACAGGCTCTCGCTGTGCATGGCCCCAGCAGAGGCAATGCTCCTGGTCCAGCCTGAGCATTGAAAACTTCTCCGCATGTAAAGCTTTTCAGTGTGTTGTGTAATGCAGGAGCAGGTTAAACCCAGAGAGCTCAGCGACTGCAAGTCATGGATGTGAGGGGCACCATGGGCAGCATTGGTGTCGCTGGCTGCATTTCTCCTTCAGAAATAATCAATAACTTGCTGTCACTCGGCGCACTGGAGGCCCGGGTCTGTTCTCAATAGTGCTGAAAGAAATGTGGAGACAAACTGCTCTGGATCATGCTGGTGAAGGGGGACAAAACACCTCTCTCCCTTTGGACACTGAAAATTGCAGTTATGGAAAGTCACTGCTATTGCTCTCCTAAGACCTTGCTTATACTCCACTAGTGTCAGCTTGAGAACATATATTTAAATCTTCTCATTTACAGCTGTTTACAAAACCAGAACTCCTTTCATGGCAAGGAGTCTGCATAAGCACTGGTAATTCCATGGTTCCAGCATTCCGTTGTTCTTTCCAGCCCTTGTGGGGTTTTCATGTTTCTGTTGCTGTTTTCCATTTACAAGTTCACCATCAACAGAGGTGCAGGTGGGCTCTGTGGTGGAGCTGCAGCGCTGTGCGGGGCTGCATGGGGCTGTGCAGGCTCCTCTGCCCTCCTCTCACTTGGTCTCTTCCCCCCAGGAAGCTCCATACCCACATCTGCCTGGTGCGCAGTGGAGGTGCTGCCAGCACAGCAACGGGGTATGAGCAAGGTGCGTGCATGGGAGCTCTGGAGGGAGATCAGGGTAAAATGACATGCCAAGGGGAACGGCTTTAACCTGCCAGAGGGGAGACTGAGCTGAGCTCTTAGGCAGAAGCTCTTCCCTGTGAGGGTGCTGAGGCGCTGGCACAGGGTGCCCAGAGAAGCTGTGGCTGCCCCATCCCTGGCAGTGCTCAAGGCCAGGTTGGACACAGGGGCTTGGAGCAAGCTGCTCCAGTGGAAGGGGTCCCTGCCCGTGGCAGGGGTTGGAGCTGGAGGAGCTTTAAGGTCCCTTCAACACAAACCAGGCTGGGATCCTGTGAGAAGCTGTGGAGAAGTAGCATGGGGCACGGTGCGGTAGCGATGGGAGGGCAGGGGTTTACCCACCACTGAGCCCACGGTGCTGAGTGTGCTCTGTGTAGAAGGGAGTGCAGCAGGGGAGCAGCAGCGATGGCCAGCCTTTGGTTTGACATTTATCTCCTGAATTCAAGAGAAGCGGGATAGCTCGCGAGTGGCTTCTCCTAACAAGGGAAGATAAATGTCAGTGTCCTCTTCCCCTCCCACTGTGCCTCAGGAATTAAGTCGCCTTAGGTGACAGTTATGGAAAATTGAAAGTGCTTTCTGCGTGCGGGAACAGGCGCTCCGAGCGGTGAGAGGTGCCAGCGGGTGGATGTGATGTGCTAATTCACAGTGAGCCTGGGGCTCAGCGTCTGGACCCAGCAAAGGGCTGCAGGCTCCGAAGGGTGCTCAGAACTCAGTGCTCGCTGCTTTGGCTGTGTGCACCGGGCCCTCCCAGGCTGACCGCTGGCCATGCCGTGTGGTTAACTTAGCCAGCACGGTAACGTGTTACAGCTGGGCTGACAGCTCAGGGAGCTGATAGTTTTATTTATTATTCCAGAAAGTGCATGGATTTGTTTCCAGTGGCACCAGCCGAGAGCTGGGGCTCCTGAGCTGATAGTGCTTTCAGGTTCACCTGCAAAAGTTACCTTGCTGTCCAGGGTTTTCCTTTCCTTACAGCCTAGCTGACTGAAGATGCAGGGGGTTGCATACAGGGGTAACACACTGGTTACAGCATGTTGGAGCACTGGAGAACTTGCACTGAGTAGCTCTGGAGCGGAGCAGAGCAGTGAGGATAAGAGCATAGGTGTGGTAGTGTGGAACTGTTGGAACAGGTCCAGAGGAGGCCACGAGGATGATCAGGGGCTGGAGCACCTCCTGTATGAAGACAGGCTGAGGAAGTTGGGGCTGTTCAGCCTGGAGAAGCGAAGCTGCATGGAGACCTCAGAGCAGCCTTCCAGTATCTGAAGGGGGCCTATAGGGATGCTGGAGAGGGACTCTTCATTAGGGACTGTAGTGACAGGACAAGGGGTAACGGGTTAAAACTGAAACAGGGGAAGTTTAGATTGGATCTAAGGAGGAAATTCTTTCCTGTGAGGGTGGTGAGGCACTGGAATGGGTTGCCCAGGGAGGTTGTGAATGCTCCATCCCTGGCAGTGTTCAAGGCCAGGTTGGACAAGGCCTCTGGTGATATGATTTAGTGTAAGGCGTCCCTGCCCATGTCAGGGGGTTTGGAACTGGATGATCTTAAGGTCCTTTACAACCCTAACGATTCTATGATTCCATGAATAAGAAAACTCTGTAGTAACTGGAAAGAAACTTGCATTGAAAAGAACCTATCACAGTGTTTCAGAACTTAACAGCCGAGATGCTTCCTAGCACTGGCATTTGGTGTTGCTGGTGTATAGGTGGGGTATTCAGTATAAGGGCACGTGGAGAAGTACTCACTTGGGTCCCCTTTCATGGTGGCTTGAAGAATTCCCATGTGCTTTCAGGTCTAGTGCCTGAGTATACTGACGGGTTGGAAGGAAGGGGCTTGAGCGGGCTTGGGCTGAAGCCCAGGTTCCTCTGAGCAAGCAGCTCTCCACGAGGATTAGGTAAACCAGAGGTGCTGCAGTGAATGCTAATTACAGTGGTTAAACCAGAGCAAACTGTAGAGTTGGAAAGTCCCTGCATCAGATGTCAGTTAATCAGCCAGGACCGTCGGGGTCAGTCAGGATCCTGCCAGGTCTGTTTCCCACTGACCCCATGGGCAGCAGCACCGTGCCTGCGCACAGCTCAGGAGTCTGCATGTTGGCTCAAACACGTTTTCCTTTGCCTTGCAAATAGCTTTTCATTGCTGCTACCACTTCTGTGCTATCTGAGGTACAGAAACCCCCTTCTGAGGCACTGGATAGCACATATGCTGTGAGTGAGACCCTGCCTGTCAGTGCACGCTGCAGGCACACACAGAGTGCTGCCTGAGAAGTGAAACCTGCTCGAGTGCAGCGCGTGGCTGTGGTGTGGTTGGATGTGCATCCATGGCTGCAGTGCTGTTGGATGTGCATCCGTGGCTGCGGTGCGGTTGGATGTGCATCCATGGCTGCAGTGCTGTTGGATGTGCATCCATGGCTGCAGTGCTGTTGGATGTGCATTCATGGTGGTGTGATTGGATGTGCATCCATGGCTGCAGTGTGGTTGGATGTGCATTCATGGTGGTGTGATTGGATGTGCATCCATGGGTGTGGTGTGGTTGGATGTGCATCCATGGCTGCAGTGCTGTTGGATGTGCATCCATGGCTGCAGTGCTGTTGGATGTGCATTCATGGTGGTGTGATTGGATGTGCATCCATGGCTGTGGTGTGGTTGGATGTGCATCCATGGCTGCAATGCAGTTGGATGTGCACCCATGGTGGTGCGGTTGGATGTGCATTCACGGTGGTGTGATTGGATGTGCATCCATGGCTGTGGTGTGGTTGGATGTGCATCAATGGCTGCAATGCAGTTGGATGTGCACCCATGGTGGTGCGGTTGGATGTGCATTCACGGTGGTGTGATTGGATGTGTATCCGTGGCTGTGGTGTGGTTGGATGTGTATCCGTGGCTGTGGTGTGGTTGGGTGTGTATGGTGGCTGTGATGTGGTGGCATGTGCTGTTTGCAGCCCTCCCTTCCCAGCTATGGAGGCACAGCCATCAGCAGGTAAATCTCTTGCTGTCACTGCCCTGATGGTGGCTGCACACATCATTACCTCCATGAGTCAGTGTGTTTTGTTGTCAGAAGGTTATTACATCTCTTGTGAAAGACCTTTTTTAAACCACCTTGTAAAACAAGTGCCATATAATCCATGCGAAAGCCCCATACTGCACACTCGCTTTATGCTTTACAGTTTTCCCATTCTTAATGGACTCTGGCAGGCACGACCAGAAAGAGGGAAGCACAGAAAATGATATATGTTGGACTTGGGTTGTTTGCACTGTTGGAGGGGGTGGTTTATGCCTCATGGAAAATAAGGCTAAGGCTTGGTCCCAAATAATTTGCACTTGAAAGGCTCGATGCTGTATGTGGTAATCACATGAATCATTCATACACATTCAAGCAGTCCCTATAATTTCATATTCAAACCTGATTCTCGACTTGCCCTGACCTGCCATCGATTCGTGACTCCTCCAGCACAGAGAGCACTTGGCAGGTCCTTGGTGCAGGGATGACACACTCTAGCCGGTGCCGGTCGTGTGTCTCCATAAGGTCTGGGATCTTCCCCATCATTCCCGCTCGGTCAGACTGGCCGGTGGCTCCAGTGGTGCCCAGAGCTCGGCGGCTCCAGTGCCTGCAGGGCCTGACCTTGATGTGTTCATTCCCTTTTATACTTGGCTGCACCTTTAACCAGCAGCAGGCACTACCAGGGGAGCCAGCGTGGGGCTGAGCTGTTGCTATGGGCTCCCCAGAGAGCTCTGCTGGAGGAATGAACCCCTGCGGTGGGAAGCGATATGGATGGAGCAGCCAGAGCAGGGAGCTGGGAGCAGGCATTGGCTGGGGCTTCCTCCCCAGTGTGTGTGTGCCTGGCTTGGCCCTGCAGCACAAGTACTGCTTAGTGCTGGTACTGGGGAGTAGCTGGAGAGTCCTGAGGCTCAGCACAGCTGAACGGGAGACGCAGACAGGGCTTCTGAATGGCTGATGGGCAAAGAGAGGCTCACAGTGGGCTGCTGATGGTGGTGCTGTGCTGCTCGGCTTGGACATCATAGAGTCATGGAGTGGTTTGTGTTGGAAGGGACCTCAAAGCTCCTCCAGCTCCAACCCCTGCCACGGGCAGGGACCCCTTCCACTAGAGCAGCTTGCTCCAAGCCCCTGTGTCCAACCTGGCCTTGAACACTGCCAGGGATGGGGCAGCCACAGCTTCTCTGGGCACCCTGTGCCAGCGCCTCAGCACCCTCACAGGGAAGAGCTTCTGCCTAAGAGCTCATCTCAGCCTCCCCTCGGGCAGGTTAAAGCCATTCCCTACAGGCCCTTGTCCCAAGCCCTTCTCCAGGTTCCCTGCAGCCCCTTCAGGCACTGGAGCTGCTCTCAGGTCTCCCCTTCAGGAGCCTTCTCTTCTCCAGGCTGAACCAGCCTGGCTCCAGAGCAGAGCTGCTCCAGCTTGGCTGGTCATGGCTCTCCATCTTTTGGCTGTGGCTAATTCAGGCTTTAGACCCACTGGCAGTCGGGACCCTGCTTTCAGTGATCAGTTACGGGGAGAGCAGCACCGTAACAGTGATCTGTGGTTCTGACAGCTTGTAAAGCAGTGCCAGCCAAGGGCTCAGTGGTGGTGTGGTGCCGGGTGCGGGGGCCGGGGGGCACTTACATTCGCTGTTCATTGTGTTAAATTGGTTTTTATTGCCCGTTAAATGCCACAGAAGGAAAACTGCCGCAAAACTGCAGGCAGGTGTCAAAACAAGCAGGTCTGAGGTGAACTCAGCCATTGATTAATGAATGTTTTCAGCATGTGGTGTATTTTTCTACATGGCTTTCTGATAGAAAGATCGGTGTGTGAAATTAGGTATAAAATGACAGGTTTCTGTTAACTAGAGCAAATTGCTTCTGTTTATCAAAATGGGGAGTAGCATCAGCACACAATTCAGTCCCTGTTGGCCCCTCGATACCACTTGGGAAGTTACAGTCTCCTCTGTCATGGCTCGTATTTTTCCATGCGCTTGGTTCGGCATCTCCAAGGGTGCCCCCTCCTCACCCCCAGAGCCCTCATCCTCCTCTTCCCCGCCATGGGAATTTTCCTTTGCTGGCTCTCCTCTCTCTTGCTGTGGCTGTGGGAGTCTTTATTGCCATGGGCAAACCAGCGTGGGCACTAGCAGGCAGCGGGGCGGCCACGGCAGCCAGCGGGGGTAAACTTGGTGGTTAATCCTGCCTGACACCCCCCTGCGGGCTCGGGTCTGCTCTCCAATTGTTGAGTTATGGTCATTCCAACCCTGACTGTTCCATGATCCTATGGTCCATGGAGCACTCCGGCAGGTTCAGGGCATGCTCGTGTGTGTCAGTGGGGTCTGTCCAAGGGGTACATCCCTTCTGACACCTCCAAAATAAAGAACAGGGGGCACCAAGGGGATCACTGCTCCTGCCTAGGGCCAAGCCTTGCTTGGCACCAAGATCTTCAGGTGTTCATGAATCTCTAGTGGCTCTTTCCTTACCAGATTTATGTCCATGGCAAGCCTGTGTGACCAACAGCCACTCATTTACACTGCCTTGGTCTTCATTTTCTCTTCTTAAAGCCAAGCCCCTTCCATCACCCAATGCCTGACAAGTGGCAGAGCTCAGAACCATGGGAACACCGGCAGTCACAGGGACACCCGGGAGCTCAGCTTGCCCATGGGAGCTGTGGCTGCTCCAGGGATGCTGGGGAGGGACTCTTCATTAGGGACTGTAGTGATAGGACAAGGGGTAACGGGTTAAAACTGAAACAGGGGAAGTTTAGATTGGATATAAGGAAGAAATTCTTTCCTGTGAGGGTGGTGAGGCTCTGGAATGGGTTGCCCAGGGAGGTTGTGAATGCTCCATCCCTGGCAGTGTTCAAGGCCAGGTTGGACGAGGCCTTGGGTGCCATGGTTTAGTGTGAGGTGTCCCTGCCCATTTCAGGGGGGTTGGAACTGGATGATCTTGAGGTCCTTTCCAGCCCTAACTATTCTATAGTTCTATGATTCTATCCCTGGGAGTGCTCAAGGCCAGGTTGGACTCAGGGGCTTGGAGCAAGCTGCTCTAGTGGAAGGGGTCCCTGCCTGTAGTAGGGGTTGGAGCTGGAGGAGCTTTGAGGTCCCTTCAACCCAAACCAGTCTGGGGTTCTGTGTTCCTATGATTAAAATGCTGTGGCAGCTCTGAGGAGCGGCACATCCATTGATCCCAGAGGAAGGTATTTTGGGAGCGCGTCGGCTGCTCACGAGCCGCCGGGACAAAGATAGGACCGTGCGCCTAAAATAGCGTCCTGGAGCAAACCCACCGGTGGCTGCTCTTGGGAAGCGGCTCCAGTTTGTTTTCAAGCCATCATGGCAGTGTTGACAGGGCTGTCGCGGGGAAAGCTGCCTCAGCTGGGAACGTGGAAATGAACTCCAAGTGCGATGTACACACATGCAGATACCGCACGCATCGCCCTGTGAGTAAATAAGGGACTTGTGGGCTTTTAAACAGGGAGATAAGTGCTGCCTGCTGGAGGAGGCTTTGTGCTGCTGCAGATTAGTGCATACCCTCGTTTAATGCTGTCTGTTGAGGATGCTCCTTTGGACCCCCATGCCCTGAGGGTATCCTTTGTTGTGTGTGCTCTGTGCGGCCATAGATGTGGCATCTATGGCATCTCGGGCTGCATGGAGGTGACCCTCCTGTGAAGCAGATTCCTGCCGTGGGGGGATTCATGGCTGGTGCCAGGACTGTCATTAACATGATCTGTTAAAAGAAACCACCAACCAAACCAGACACCAGCTGTATTTCCATGGTGTTAGTCCATCCAGTAGCCAGGAGGTGAATCCAGCTGACTGCGACCTCCCAGCCCTTCTCAGGAAGGTCTTCCTTTTCAGTTTTCTTTATGGTACCCAGCTGGAATAGAATGCTGTAGCAGAGACCCCCTTAAAAGCTGTAACTGGGGTATATGCAGCAGTGCTTATATGTGTTAAACAGCAAGAAAACTGCCTTTCGTTTCTAAGTGTCTCCTCCACTGCAGCTCTGGCAGATGAAATGCCTCTTGGACACCGCAGATGATGAGCAATGACTGAAGTGTAGCTGTAACTGAGCTGCTGCTGGGCTCGTGTCTGCTTGCCTCATGTGGAATCCGGATGGTTTGTGCTCGTAACCCCACAGGCTCAGCACTGTGGTAGAAGAGCAGGCTGACTGACTGACCCGGCTGTCCATGAGCAGCTTTTTGGGGTTTGTTTTCCCTGTGTTCCGATAGCTGTCCCCAGCCACAGTGGAATAGCAGGAGGAACAAGGCTCTCTTTCATGTCCCTCAATGAATTTGCTGGTGTGGCAAGTAGTAAAAGCCTCTTTTGATTCAAACCCAGTAGCAGCTGATTGTAGAAAATATTCCTGCGGACTCGTGGTTACAAAGAGTTCTGTTACACACAGAGCCCGCAGGAAACCAGAACGTTTCTGGAGTTATGGGGGAAAAGCAGGGATAACCAGGAAACAAATGGTAGAAGGCATGATACTGAATAATGAAGTTTGCTCCCAAAAGACCTATTTTTTCAGTCTCAGACCTCTTAAAGGCTCGCTTGTAATGCACATAATAATGGTAATGCTCAAGTCTGTCGTGTTCTCACCTGAAACCCGAGTGCTTGGTGCCCTCATTGAGTGTCATAAAGGGTGGGAGAACAAGGCAGTGCTGGATGAAAGCCCTGCGGAGTGGCTGGAGAGCCCCCAGCACAACTGCACTCGTGTAGCTGTGTCATGGTAAGAGCGGTGGAATGGGAGAGAACTGAGCAGGGAGATGGTTCCCGCGGGAAGGAAGCCGCCGTTCAGTAGACATGAGGCAGCACAAGAAGTAGCTGCTGTTCGGATGCAGTTGGCTCCCCGGGGACAGGACTCCCGCCCGCCTCCGAGCGCAGTGCTCCATGCCAGGGTGATGGTCCATGTGCCGCAGGGAGCATGAACCCCTGGGGTGCTCTGCAGGGACATCGGGAATCCTCTGCTCTGTGACCAGCCTGGGTGCACCTGGCATGGGACTTCCAGGGGATCAACTCCCACCTTGCAAACAGGGATTTACCCCCAGAATACAGGGACTTTTCCTGCCCGTGTGTGATCAACTGCACAGCAGTTGCTGCCGTGAGCCTGATTATTCCTTCACAATGCCTCAGCGTTTGCTCCTGCATAAAACATGGTGTTAAACAAGGAGGAGGTGGCTCCTTTTCTGCTTTGAGCAGCCTTTGTTGCTTGCTGTAGGTACACAGAAAGAACATGTCGGGTCTGAGGACTTCAGGTACCCACAGCTACTGGATTTAATGTGGCTCACTTTCTTGGGAAAGCATTGTTGATGATTAATATTGCAAATGTTCCTATTAATTAATGTTCTAAATCCCCCAAAGTATGGTGTCGGGGCCTTTCCAAGGGGTTAGCAATGGCATGTCTACTTGGAATATTCTTGTAAGCTGTTTCCCTGACCTTTGAACACAAAGCATCGGGTTTTTCCCTTTCTCCAGAATGGCTCCATTGCCCTAAGACACATTTGTGTGGTTGTGTGTGAGGAGTTGGGCTGTTGTTGCAGCACAGTGCAGTGCACTGGATTCCACGTTAGCAACTGGTGCATCTCCACTATTACTCTTGCTGCTCATTATTAGCTGTATTTCCATAGCAACGGGGAGGTCTGGTGTGGACCCACTGCTGCTGTACTTGGTGCTGAGGATGCTCAGATCTGAGGCCAGGAGCCCCGTGTCAGCCTCTGCTCCTGGCTGGTCAGTGCTGGGAGCAGGGCTTTCCCTCTCCATTCATCAGAGCTCCACCACAACCCTTCCCATCTCTTAAGAATCCATGGAAACATATTTGTTCTCATTTTTCTTAACCAGACACCACCACTCCTTCACTTTCCACGCAGTTCCTGCTCAGAATCGGGTCTCTGAGCCACCCGGACACCCATCTGCATGTGTGGCTGTACCAGGAGCTACCAGGGGTAACTGAGCAGCCTGGGCTGGCCGGGCAGGAGCAGCTTCTGCCCTTCAGCACACGTCCTGACAGGAGTGAGTGTCCCAGTTGCTCCCTTCGCTCGTCAGCCTGGCAGTGGTAATACAACCTGACAGCCCTTAAGAAACCGAGTGGAGGATCTGTTCTGCAGTCTCAGGGCACTGCTTTCCACAGGTTGGCCGTTGCTATATAAAGAGTCTGTTGTTTCTAAATTTACTCTGCTAGTGTCACAGGGCATAAAGAATAGCGAGAATAAGCTGGCATTTATGGCAGGGAGGGATGCGGGGAGCGGGCCCGGTGTGGCGGTACCCATCCAGTTTGGTGCTCTTTGGATGGCTCATTACTCAAGCCTGGAATTCCAAATATGTGTGGCTTTTGGCACTGCAGGCAGGGCTCCCTGGCGCGGGGCAGTTGGCTCTGGTTTTAAGCAAAATCCAGACATTTTCAGTAGTTTTGGATAAACCAGAAGGGGAGCAGAGCAACAAGTGGTGTCTGCAGCAGGAGATGGGATGGCCGTGGGGCTCCTGCCTTCTCAGGAGCAGACACAGCAGATCTCGTGGCAGAGCTGGGTTGGCACTCACCGAGGAGGCTTCATTAATGTCCAGGCTGTTGTCAATCCATGTACATGGTTACAGCATTGCCTTGGGACAGTGTGGATACAGGCGCCACACTGCCCGGAGCTGTCTCTTGCCTCTGCCACCAGCAATACCCTTCTCACTGGACAGGGAAAAGGTCAGATCTGTGACTGCAGTCAAGAGTAATCATCACACGTAAGTAACTTCTGTTGCCATAAATATAGAATCCCAGCCTGGTTTGGGTTGGAAGGGACCTCAAAGCTCCTCCAGCTCCAACCCCTGCCACAGGCAGGGACCCCTTCCACTAGAGCAGCTTGCTCCAAGCCCCTGTGTCCAACCTGTCCTTGAACACTGCCAGGGATGGGGCAGCCACAGCTTCCTTGGTTCACCTGGAAGTAGAGGTACATTTGGAAAAAGTAATTCTCCTCCTTAGGATATGGATGTAACCATGTGAACAGCATCTCCTCAGTGCCCTCAGATACCCCTCAGCTTGTTCCTCAAGTGGAGCTGCTGCTGGGACTGTGGTTGGGGTTGCTCTGATAGATCCAAGATCAGATTCCCTATGCTACCCCATGCGGCAGCTCCGTTCCCCAGGTTTGTTTTTTAAGCCTTTTTGGGAAGCCCCAGTGCTTGCAAGTTCCCTGTGCACTAACATACAGCACATCTAGCACTGGGTGCATCGCAGAAGTTGGTCTTGGTACAGCAGCATTCGGTAGCTGTGAGCTCAGGTCAAGTCTATGTCCCACATACATGAGTTCCTTCCTACAAGTGCTTCCGAGGATGGTGCTGGATGCTGGGGATGCACCAACCCTCAGGTGAGCTCTTAACTGTTCCATTTGCTCTGGCCACACAGAGGTGTTTGCTGGGCGGTGCCAGCACCGTCCTGCAGCGATGCTCTGCAGGATGAGCCTCTTCTGGCCATGTGGGCTTGTCCTTGGTCTCGAGTGCCCCTTGGTTACAGTTGGCCTCTGTCAGTGCGTGAGTGCCGGGTGTTGCAGGTGGCTGGTTTGACTGGTGAGAACGGGTCCACGAGGAAGGGACCTGTTCGCCTGCGGAGGAAGCCCCTGCTGAGCTGGGTTTGGAGCTCCCAGGCCAGGCTGTGCTCCGTGCTGGATTTGTGCTCCCCACACTCAGCACCGGGAGGGTGAAGGGGTGTCACTGTGGGTGCACAGTGGGACTGTGCACTGGGAAATGAATGGGGGGAAGAAGTGGATGGAGTGGGAAAACCGTACCTGGTTCTTCTGCTGCCTGCAGCTGCTGCTGCTGCTTTTACACTTAGTTTTATTTTAAACTCATCCCTCCCTGTTAGTGCCTCTGGCAACAAAGCTCTTCCACCAGCACAGGGACCAACTTCACACCCGCAGCCTGTTTGTGTCCAGGCTTTGTGGTCTGGGTCACCTTAGGTGGCATTACAAGGTCAGTGTGCCCCGAATGGGGTGACACGCACAAGTCCCCCATGGTTCTTATTGTCTGTGTGTGTCCAGTGGCTGCATGGGTGCTGTGGGTGCAGTACGTGCAGCACATGCAGTGGTGCCTCAGCAGTGGTGGGTTTGGTGCTGGGGACCCTTGGACCCACCAGCCCAGCCGGGACCAGCCTGTACTTAAACCACCCTGTGTCTGGGGGGTGGTGAGAAGCCGTTCAGAGGCACTCTGCTGAGGCCACTTGGGTCCTGCTCATTGCTGGCAGTTAAGTACAAAGCAGGTAAGAGGAAAGCTCCCCCGGTGAGAGTGAGGAGGGTTTGCCCCATCCGCTGCCATCCACCACCCGATGCGTTCCTTTTCCTGTTTCACTGCACATGCATATCAGCAAATGAGCAAAGTGAATGCTGCTTGTTTGTTTTGACAATTCCAGCGCAGATTTAATTACGCTCCTTCTTCCTCATATACTGCTCAATGTTATGTGGCGTGTTTGGCGTAAACAAAGATGTTCTGCTAATGTGAGATCCGGTTATTAGAGGTACGCTGCAGCCTCCTCCCTGCAGCTGAAGTCAGCCAGAGCCGGGTGCCCAAACTGCTGCAGCCTGCAAGGGAGCAGCAGAGGCTGTGCAGTCACTGGGAGTGACTGGGTGAGCCTTTGAGAAGCGAGCAAAGGAAACTGCAACATAAGGAAGAGAGCAAAACACTTCTGTGTCCTCGTTTAGTTTTAGTGAGCACCTTCAGCTGCTATAGTAGAATGCTATAAGTAGTTAAGTCTTGGAGTAAGTTCTCTGTTCAGAACAGTGGGTATCCTCAATGGCACCATGAAAAAGGCCTCATTTTCCTGCTAATCACTTCTTGTCCCTGAAGGATCTGTTTGAAATGGAAAGCCTGAGCCTATTGTGTCGGTAAGAAAGCAGCTGTAACATGTCTTGTGATGGTAAACTGGCAATGACTTTGCATTTCATAACGAGTTAACAGGGAATCACGGTATCCACGTCTGTCAAACATCACTGGGTTTGAGGTGCTTGACACGCTGTGAATGAAGAACAGTGATTCCCAAAGCTCTGGGGTGGCACTTTCCATTTCCCCTCCCACAGCCTGGCCAGTGATGGAGATGATGATGAATTAAGTCTGTGATTTCACTTCTGGGCTATGCTCTGGGGCTCCGGCATGATCGAGGGAGGCTTGTCACTGACCACACTGCAGATCCCCTGTGGAGCACCGTGGGGAGCAGCCTGTGTTCCCTGGCTGGGCTCTGGGAACTCTCCGTTCCCGGTGAGGGCCTCTCTCTCCATTACATCTTGTCAGGAAGCCTCTCCAGGAGGTGATTCGGGAGAGGAATGATTTCTAGAGATTCTTGTCCAATTTCAGAGAGTGTTTAATTAAATGAGTGCCCATTACTTATGGCAGTAACGGAGAGAAAATCCTGACTTCCCAAAGAGGCAAATCTCCCGGTTCCAAACAAAAATGCACTTTGTAAAATAATCAGATAAAAGCAGCATGTTGTGCTGCAGAGCTGGAACCTAGCGGAAATGGAAACCTCTCCTTGGAGGGGTTTAACTTGGTAAGTGAGGAACATTCCCATTAGTGTTCTGCGCACCTTTGCTGGGCATGAAGTGACGGCCGCAGGATGAGCTTGCTCCCAGTCCCGGTGAGGCTGGTGGATCTGGGTGGGTTTCCTGGGAGGACCAAGGCACCGGCCTGGCTGTGGGTCTGCGCTTCCTCCCACCAGTGCTCCAGCTCCTCCAGCTTTCCTGCAGCCCCTTCAGGCACTGGAGCTGCTCTCAGGTCTCCCCTTCAGGAGCCTTCTCTTCTCCAGGCTGCCCCAGCCCAGCTCTCTCAGCCTGGCTCCAGAGCAGAGCTGCTCCAGCCCTTGCAGCATCTCCATTGCTTCCTCTGGCCTTGCTCCAGCAGCTCCAGGTCCCTCTTGTGCTGTTTCCCCGGTGCCTCTCACTGTGGGGTCTGGTTATCCAGCGGGCGAGGGGGAACGGCCCAGCCGGGCTGCTCTGGAACCAAAGGAGTGTTCTGGAGATGTGCCTTATGTCTTCTGGGTATTTTTATCGCCTGCCTCATTCTAACGGTCTCGCCTGAGTCATCTCATCCCTAGTTTAGATTTATGCTCCTTTCTACGCCTACTCCCAACAGGACCTAAATCCACCAAGTGCAGCCTGCTGCTGGCCTCGCTCGAGTCATGCAGGACTCTCATTACTAACTAATGTGGGCATTGGGTCGGGGAGTTAGGAATGTTAGTGTATTTATTTAGCAGCCTTCTGAATGTACTGAGTGTCCATAATAGAGTAATCCATAATTTATCATAAATAACGGCAATAGATGGAGTTGCAGCTTAATTATTGCTTATTTTTTGTAGCTGTTGTGGGTTGGTGGAGCAAAACGCGCACAGGAAAAGCAAACTGTCCTAAATGACAGCCCTTTCTTTGAGCAGGAGGTGGGTGAACAGTCATACCCCCTCCAGTGGCACTGCTCTCAGGAGGTGGTGTCTTTGCTCCAGGAGGATTTGCAGGACCCTGTTTTGATTTCCACGTGCAGGAATGGCGTGAGGCTCTTGCAGAGCTGTTGTCATTCACCCTGTTGATGTTGAAGATGTGCTGTCACCTTCTGCTCTCCTTCCAGAGCTGCCTGGTTTCTGCTTATTCCATGAGCAGCCCCCTCTGCGTGGGGGCAATGGACAGCTGCGCTGCTGTGTATCCAAATGTGAATATTGTAGTTAAGATGGATCCAAATACGGCCCATCTGCTGCGTGTTATTGAGCTGTTCACTTCATAGAGAAGAGAAGAGAACGTTTCCGTATCCCTCCTGTGCTGTTCACACGAGGAGCTGAGGTTTTTAAAGCTGTTTTTCTTTACGGAGTGGATGCTAACGCAGGCAAAATTCCATGAAATCACGCACTTGGTGTTCCCGGAACACTGGGGCTGCCCACACACACTGGGGTGGTGAAGTCCACCCCGATCTAATGCATAGCTGCATGTGCTGTCTGTTCTGCACCACCACGGCTCGTGGTGACCTCTCAGCCATTCCCCGCAGGAGGCACTGGTTCTGCAGCTCTCTTCCAGTTACCAGCGGTACCGGATGGTTGCCGGCTGCATTGAAATGGGTCAAAATGGGGCTGAGCCGCCTGGGCTCTGGGAGCTGCTCCCAGCACTGCCCTGGGTGGTGATGGCTCATCCCAGGGGCTGTCAGGGAATCTGGTCCTTGTTCCACCCCAGTAACTCCTCCTCTGACCGTGCAGAGCTGCCGTTGTCTGGGCTGGAGTCGGATGCCAAATGGAGGTTTCTGACTTGTGACATGATTAAAGGTGGTGATGAGGGTGCTGAGGCGCTGGCACAGGGTGCCCAGAGAAGCTGTGGCTGCCCCATCCCTGGCAGTGTTCAAGGACAGGTTGGACACAGGGGCTTGGAGCAAGCTGCTCTAGTGGAAGGTGTCCCTGCCCATGGCAGGGGTTGGAGCTGGAGGAGCTTTGAGGTCCCTTTCAAAACAAGCCATGCTGTGATCCTGTGATTCCATGGATGGTGCAAAAAGCTTGAAGAGGTGGAGGAGATTTTTTGCCAGAGGACTTTGGTTTTGCATTGAGCATAAGGGGAGCAGAGTCAGATGTAATCAAGACTGGGATAGCAGTTGTCAGAGGTAACATCCCATCTTTTTCTTACTATTCTGAAAGTACTGACAGTTTTAAGATTGATTTCAGGGGAAGCAGTGCTGGAGACTAAGCTGAAAGCAAGCTGTAGAAGATGGAGTAGGTCAAAAATGATTTAAAGGATCAGTGAGCTGAGAGCTGCTAAGAATAGAGCACGCCAGAGATGAAGTGAGGTGTCAGGTTGTCTGATGGGATGCTCATGCAGATGGGGTGTCTCCGGTGATGACAGCAGCAGCAGAGCAATGAGTGATTTGGAAGAAACTGGTCAGGGAGCAGCTCTGCAAGAAAAGAAGCTGTGCCTGGAGCTGCTGGGGGCTTCATCGACAGAGGAGCCCTGACACTGCGCTGCCAGCGGCCAGGACCTCCAACCATGGAGACTGGGTGAGGGACTTGGGTCTGGGACAGGAGGATGGTGCCAGAGGTGGGGAGCAGATGCCTTTGCCTCCATCAGCAGCAGAACAAGCGGTGGCTCATATACTGAACAGGAAGGAAGTGGTGGTTGGACGCTGTGGAAGGCTCCCCAGTGCTCGGGCAGCTGGCACCAAGCGAGGTTGGGGCCCTGCGGCGCTCCGGAGCCTGGCACAGCTCGGCAGGCAGTGTTCCATCGTCCTCGGAGACCTCCTGTGTGGGAAACTCACTGTGCAGCCGGAGCCCTGCTCGGAGCCTGGCTTCTCCTGTCGAGCCTGCCAGGATCACCGCTCGGTGATGCTCGTTAACCTCGCAGCACGCCGGTGCCGGTGCCGTCTTGTGCTTCCCCTGGGGAGCTGGAGCGATCCCTCTGGAGCCTACGCTGCCGACCGGCACCAGGGGGATGTGGTGAAAGGGCTGCTCCCACGCTGGGAGCAGGTGCTGCTTCCTGTGGGCTTGATCCACAGCCTCAACCCCTCTCATCTCCATTTTGATGTATTTTGACTTCTACTCTACCCAACCAGGAACGAGCCCTTTCAGCGTAAGCGTCGTCCCTTTCTGTGTTTGGAAAACTTCTCTTGGTAGAAACCTCATCTGATTCTGAAATTCCAGTAATCACGATTCCAATAGCCCAGTAACAGGGAGTCAGTGATTCACGGACACAGATTTGTGGGGGTTTTGCACTGACCGGTAACCTGTAAATATTTTTTCAGTTATTTAGTGTTTAATGTGTACCACATTCCTTCCACTGGTTTTGAGGTGATGCTGACCAAACCGTTGGGTTCAGTTGATGGTGAGGCATGTGTTGCTTCTTGTCTTCCACAGCACTGGGCGACAGACTCACCGTGCCGGTGTGCACAGGCACAAACAGTGATGTAGCAAAGCCTCTGATTCCCCCCCACGTGCTGGACGGGGTGTTCTGGGAGCAAGTGCTCAGTTTCCATCCCTATAACACACGTGACATTACATTTTAATTCACATCCCTGACACCTAGAGAATTGCTCCTTAACAAAAGGAGGCAATAGTTGTGCTGTGGAACACAGGCCTGGTGTTTGGATAACACTACCCTATTCTTTAGAAAATTGGTTTTATTAGTGGTAATTGGGCTAAAAGGAAGACTACTTAATCCTGGCCAAGCCAACTTGCTGGGACATTAAGTTCTAATAGGCAGATATAAACTGATCTTAATGGATGAGTCTGACATCATCTGGCTGCTTATTAACTATTAAACCTTGTTTCAGTAATTCTCTTGGCAACTAACTATGTGTGTGTTGCCATAGTTTCTTTGTTAATAGAACAAGGCATTAATGCATTTTTAGTACTTCTTGCCCAAAAGACATGACAAACCAGCTTATGTTTAAAGATACAAACTCAAACCCATTACAAGGAGTATGCAGAGCTAGTTTGACACCTGTGGACAGCATCCCATCCCCACGGCTCCACCTTTGTTACCATGCAGGACACAGGTTTGCACAGCTGGAGAAGTGTTGGAAATCACAGAATCCCAGCCTGGTTTGGGTTTGGGGGGACCTTAAAGCTCCTCCAGCTCCAACCCCTGCCACGGGCAGGGACCCCTTCCACTAGAGCAGCTTGCTCCAAGCCCCTGTGTCCAACCTGGCCTTGAACACTGCCAGGGATGGGGCAGCCACATGTTTTTTGTCTTCTGCTCATCCTAGGGATAGATCTAGCTGAAGGGATAAATAGGTTGGAATAAATTCACATCTTCTCAGATGACAGCCTTCAGATTCAGCCTGAACTGACTTAGGGAAAAATCTGTGGGAGATCTGTAGAGTAGTAAAAGGCTTTTGTAAGTAATTACAGGCTTAAGGGAAGTTGTAGCACTGGATAGTGGCAAGTGGTATTTATTCCATATCTTGTTCAATATTGTAAATTACACACTTATTAAAATGCCACCATGGGCAGCTACAGAGCTGCATAGAGCTTCTAAACCCTGGTCCCCAGGGACTTGGGGAGCACCCTGGGGTCTGTGTGTGCAGAGGTGGGTACAGCCTCTGCTGATCACCCTTCTCTGAGGGGGAATTCCTGGTCCTCTCCAGTCACACTGAGGAGGAGCTGTGTGTAAACCCCAGGCAGGTAGCCAGACATCCCCATTGCTTACAAAACCAGGCTTAGGTGTTGCGTTGGGGGATGCTGGATGGCATCTCTACTTCTCTGGGCTGGGTGATCCGGGCTCTTCCACAGGGCAGATGTGCCATCAGGAGCAGACCCACGCAGCCTGAGCATCACCACTGATGTGCGGTTGTGTCTGATTGTGAAAGAGGAGAAGCAGTGACTTCTGTGCTTGGGGCAGGGCTGAGGCCACAGTCTGGCTCAACATCGTGCATCTGCTTCTTTCCAAACTCACTTTAAGCTTCTAATTGTGCAGCGGGGGGTGTGGATGATGGTGGAGCACGTGAGGGGTGGCAAAGGGGACAGGCAGGATTCACTCTCAGCGTGCTCTGTGGTGATTGCCAGCATGATAGGTGTTCTTCGGTGTTGGGGTGAGTGCAGTGTATCTGGGGGCTGATGTCAGGAGCACCTCCTGGGATAGCCCTGGGCTAAGGGGAGGCAGAAGGTGAGAAAAAACATGGAATTCTGGAAATGCACAACTTATTCCTCCCCCCACCCCGGCTCTGGAAAGAGGCCGTGATCAGATAATGATTTGCAAGGTGGAAGGGATAACCCAGGGTATGTTCCCATGGCTTTTCCAGCAAGGATATAGAGACTCACAGAGCAGTTTGAGTCAGAAGGGACCTTAAAGCTCCTCCAGCTCCAGCCCCTGCCATGGGCAGGGACACCTTCCCTAGAGCAGCTTGCTCCAAGCCAGTGGCACTCCATTCATACCACAAGCACAAGACTCGCCTCCTCCTCTGGCAACGAATTCTATACTCCCAGTGCTCAGTTATGGTCTGATATACATATTGCCTATTCTATGGAGATATATATATCCATTATAATGGCTTTTTGAATATTTCTGGATACTATTACGCTAATTTAGGAAACATTCTGTCTTCCTCTTTCTTTCTTCACCAAAAGGAAGCAGATTTTGAGCAGGGTTTTTCCCCAGGAGGTAGGAAAGTATTTGCCTTTAGGGAACAAGGGGCGAACACTTTCTGTTCACTAAATCTAACTGGGAAGTGCTCAAGATGTCAGGAATGAAAACGGAGGCTGAGGGAAAGGGAAGGTTTTGGTTTTCTTCAGTTGACTGTATTGTTTATCAGAATTTGTTTGAATTTGATAATTAAGGGGAAATCTAAATAATCTCTTCTCGATGCTGTTCATGGATATAAGGAAGAAGTTCTTTACTGTGAGGGTGGTGAGGCACTGGAATGGGTTGCCCAGGGAGGTTGTGAATGCTCCATCCCTGGCAGTGTTCAAGGCCAGGTTGGACAGAGCCTTGGGTGCCATGGTTTAGTGTGAGGTGTCCCTGCCCATGGCAGGGGGGTTGGAACTGGATGATCTTAAGGTCCTTTCCAACCCAAACTATTCTATGATTCTGTGGTGCAGCAGGTGCATGGGATGCAGCACAGATGTGGCTCAGCCATAGGGAAACAAGAGGGAGCATGAGGAGGTGGAGGAGGGATTTGTGTTACAGGAGGTCGAGAGGACTGGAGGGCGCATTCGCCTTCCCTCGGAGGAGACGATTTCAGTGGTGCAAATCGCACCAGGGTCACCCCCCAGCGGTTTGGATCCTCTCTTTTAGGGCCGAGCCCCCCATGTTTTTCCTGGGGGGAATTTGCACTGGTTTGAGCAAAGGCAGGACTTCACTGGTGCTTTGAGTGGATATTTCACGGGGTATCGTCCCATCATACATTTACTTGGGTGCTTTGGGCATCACTTACGTGCTGGGGTTGGGTTATTCGTATTCTCCGGTTACGCCTCAGCGTGGCTGCTCTTTCCAGCAGGCAAACAGGGCTCCTGCCTCCCGTGCTGAGCGTGAGGAAGCTGCGGGATGCTGGTGGACACCCAGAATCCCCAGTGCTGCCTGGTTTGCTGTGATGAGAGCTGGGCAGTGCTGGGACAGGGATGTGGAGGCACAGTGCGGAGCAGTCTGCAGCGGGAGGGTTTCCCTTTGCCTGCTTGTGGGGTCTGAGTGTTTGAAATGAAAGCGTGCGGGTTGTCAGTGTGTGGCTGCTACAGAGGAACAGCCTCGTGTGAGGAGCTGCTGTAAATCCAGTGCATCAGCGCATAGATTATCTGGAGGATAAATCACAGTGACGTACAACCGGAGGCCCATCGGCTCCAGATGGCTCGAGTTACTTGTGTTTGTCAGTGTTACACTGAGTGCGTTTTCCTCCTGCTCCATCTTCAGCTCAGCAGGATCTTCCCCCCGGGCGCTGCGGGAGCTGGGCTGAGGACAGGGGGTCCTGGTGGGTGACCATGTCCTCGCTGCGCTCACTGGTGCCAGGCACCATGGTGCTGCTGCGGCTCCGCTCCCCATGGGTGCAGCAGCTGGCATCAGTCCATGGTGATCCATGGTGATGCTGATGGCCATCATCTCTGTGCAGCACCCTGGCACATAACCATCTCCTTACTGCTCCAGCCTATTGAATGGGGGCGGGTGGTGTCAGGGGTTTCACCACTTGGGAATGGACTTGTTTCCAGCTCCTGGACAAAAGGGAGTGCTCCCCTTTGCTGGGCTCCTGTTGCTGGTAGTCTCTCATCACCAGGGGTCTTATCTCTGCCTGGCACATGAGGCATCATCTTCCTGGACACTGGGGCTTTTCCATTTCCTCCTGTCATGGACAGTAGTGCGAACCACTGTTTTGACTCATGTTCTGAATGAGGAGCAGTGATTCCTGGCTGAAACTCAGAATCCCAGCCTGGTTTGTGCTGAAGGGACCTTAAAGCTCATCCACTTCCAACCCCTGCCACGGGCAGGGACCCCTTCCACTAGAGCAGCTTGCTCCAAGCCCCTGTGTCCAACCTGGCCTTGAGCACTGCCAGGGATGGGGCAGCCACAGCTTCTCTGGGCACCCTGTGCCAGCGCCTCAGCACCCTCACAGGGAAGAGCTTCTGCCTAAGAGCTCATCTCAATCTACCTATAATATAACCTATATAATACCTATAATATGATCCACAGAATACAGTGGGTATCCTGACTGTGCGTCAGTTTCCGAATAGCTAATGCTAACATTCATATCTCTATTAAAGTAATACTATATATCCCATATATTTTATTATATGTTATATCCTGAGCATTAGGAGCATCCTTATATTGCAGTCCATTGGCATTCACAGGGCATTTTGTTATCCCAGAAGTGTTTTGTGGTGCTCGAACACCCCAGTTTGGTGTTACTGGTAACGGGCAGTGACACTGTCCTGCTTTTGTCTCTGCAGCTCAGTGAGCTCTGCTCCTGGCAGCTCTGGGCATGTTCGATACCAGACCGGCCACTGCAGGGGAGCACCCCTGTGGTAAGCAGGAGTGAGCCTCAAAGAGGGGCTAATGTAGCCATGAGCAGTCTGGCTGGCTCTGCAGTAGCGTTGGGATGCTGTCACCGACCGAGACAGAGCTGTTTCTGTGAGAGCACCAAGGTACTGACCTCAAACCTCAAACTGCAGCTCTCTCTTTCTGGTGTATGAAAGCGGAGAGGGTTTCACATGAATTAATGCATCTTGATGGGTGTGTTTCCAGCAGGAGCTGAGAGCCAGTTTGTTACAGCGCTTGAGTGGGAGGAAAGAAAGTGAATTCCTAAGTGAAATGAAACAGGAGAGGGGGATAAAGTGCAGGTAGGGGAATGGGAAAGATGAAAGAGGATGCTTCAGTGTCTGGATCTGGCTAAATCCATGTTTTCCTTTTGTGTGTGATTCTGTGGTCGCCTCATTTGAGGATTTTATGTGCTGTGAATTCTGTGTTTTGAGACAGGACGGAAACACAGGATTTAGGTTTTCCAGGAAGAGAAGCTGGTGTGTTCTTAACGGCATGAATTTCTGCAGTCTGAAGCCAAGTTCAGGGCCTAGGGGAGGTACAGTGAGTCCTTTGACAGCAACACAGGCATCATGACAAGCAGCTTCCTGTTAGCAGGGTTTGGTTTTGACGCTCTCTTTGTGCCTGTGTGGGTGATGGTGGAAATGCCCCTGCGCTGGCAGGATGCACCAGCTCTGCAGGACCTGCCCCGTGTTCCGCTCAGCAGAAGGCTGCGTTATCCCACAGGAAGTCTGCCTGGAGCTGAGGGCAGGCAGGGCAGAAGGTCTGTGCCAGCCAGGTCCTGGGGCGGTGCTGGGTGTCCCCGCGCTCACCCGGGCAGCGGTGCCTCGGCGCACGTTGCGGTGCTGGTGAGTGCTGCAGTGGGTGAGCACAGTCCCCCCGGCTGCCCAGAGCGCTCCGTGCTGCGAGGCGAAGAGGGACGTGTTCCTGAGGTGTGGATTTGCTGACCTGTGAAGTGGGAGCTGGAGATCCCGAAATAGCGGCTGTGGCTTCTGCACAGGGAGGAGCCCCCATTGGACCCGTGGCAGGGGTTGGAACTGGGTGAGCTTTAAGGTCCTTCCAGCCCAAACCGTGCTGTGATTCGTTCTGTGTCTCTGTCTGCAGTGCATGTGGCAATGGTGGTGGGTCAGTCCGTGCGCGTCCGTCTGCACCATGTGCAGCAAAGCTCATCGGAAACCAGAGCTGGGGTTTTCCTGCTGGAAAAGTCATTTCTGGTTCTGCTCCCATCACCGTTGTGCTGCAGCAAAGGGCCTTGAGCACAGCCCTGCTCGCTGCGGGCAGGCAGCAGCTCTGTGCCTGCTGGGCCCTCTCCCCACTGCCGCCCAGGTAACAGCTCTCATGGGGCTGCTTTGGAAAGGCTTGGGAAATGGTGTGCTAACTCCAGACTGGGTGACTGCTCTGTGTCTGGCTCTGTGAGTGCATGATGCCAGTGTAAAACTGGTGCTCTGTTCATAGGAAAAGACTGAAACCTGGGTTTGCTGATGTGAGCAGTTCTCCTCCAGTTTCGTGTTCGCTCTGACAGGTCAGACAGCACCAAAATAGCTGCAGTGAGCAGACTGAACAAAGATGTTATTGAATAAGTTGATGTGTTTTAAAAAGAAAGGTTATAGGAAAGCATTCGTAATGTATTGCTGAATATTGTCACTCCTGGGAGCTGACAGAAGGAAACCCTGTGTTTGGCTTCATGCCGTTAGTCACTAATACCTTGGTACAGATGTAATGCTTTGGAGGGTCTCTATCTGCAGACTCTCAAGGCAGGTCAGCAATGCCCCACCATTTCCCACCAGCGTTCCCAAGCATGCATTTTAGCACCACGGTGGTGCAGCCCCGTGCTGTAACAAATCACTTCACCAGCTCTGGAGAACACCAGGTCCTGCCTTGCCTTTCTCAGTGCCTCCATCTGGCAGACGTTGTTCCCACAGCTCCCTGGTCCATCAGCTCCTCACCACCGGTAGCTCCTGCTGGGCTCGCAGGAGGTCGGTCGGCTCTGCAGGCTCTGCAGCCCATTGGTGGCATGGCCAGTGTGTGCCACAGCACAGCACCAGTGCGAGCTCAGCACCAAACCGACCTGCTGGGAGCAAACCGCATGGTAAGGCACAGGGTTAGGTTGATGGGACATGAGCTAATGTCTGACCTGACCCAGCACTGTGCCCATCTCACGCTCATACCAAGTCACAGGTGGAGGAATTTCTTTGGTTTAATGCTTTTATTTTTAAATGACCCTTTTATTTAATGTAGCTTTAACACAATCCAGTTCAAAACGTGAGCAAAGTTTTAGTTTGGTTCCTGGTTTGAGCCTCCTGAAGCCGGTGTCGATGGTGAAGCCCTGCGGAAGCCCAGGAGATGCAGTGTTCAGCATTTATCTGTGGGGACGTCCTCGTTTCCCCAGCCAGCACCGCTGGTTGGTGCAGGTTGGCAGGAGCACGCTGTCTCACAGGCTCTGCTGTGCAGGCTGCCTTCTGGAGCGCTGTGTTTTCAGTTTAGCCAACACTGATGGTGTTGAGCTCAGCCCCCCAGGAGTCCTAATTAGCTCCATCAGTGCACGCGCACTGAAATGGTTTAATGTGTGTGGCTGGGTTCAGCTAAGGAAGCAGGAATACCAAGTGCCACCTGGCTGCACATAATGAAGTTCAAAGTTAATCCCCTGTGCATTAGAATTTGTGCTGTTCCAGTGTGAAATCTGTGTTTCTCCATGCACAAGTATTGAAAGTCAGTAGGAAGCAGCGTCAGCTCTTTGCTGTTGAGCTCAAATATTGGAGGGCCATAGAGCTGCTGCGAGGGCTGGAGCAGCTCTGCTCCGGAGCCAGGCTGAGAGAGCTGGGCTGGGGCAGCCTGGAGAAGAGAAGGCTCCTGAAGGGGAGACCTGAGAGCAGCTCCAGTGCCTGAAGGGGCTGCAGGAAAGCTGGAGAGGGGCTTGGGACAAGGGATGTAGGGACAGGCCAAGGGGAATGGCTTTAACCTGCCAGAGGGGAGACTGAGATGAGCTCTTAGGCAGAAGCTCTTCCCTGTGAGGGTGCTGAGGCGCTGGCACAGGGTGCCCAGAGAAGCTGTGGCTGCCCCATCCCTGGCAGTGTTCAAGGCCAGGTTGGACACAGGGGCTTGGAGCAAGCTGCTCTAGTGGAAGGGGTCCCTGCCCGTGGCAGGGGTTGGAAGTGGATGAGCTTTGAGGTCCCTTCTAACCCACACCACTCTGTGGTTCTCTGTTCCTGTTGGTCTGAACTGAAGCCTTGACTGCGTTGTGAGCAGTACTATTATTAGCCCTGGCTTTCCTCAGTTGGTAATGATCGCTTCGACCTGCTACGGGAACAAAACAGCATGGTAATTATTCCGCTCCATGTGCCAGGGAGGTTTCACTCCGTGATCAGCATCTTGTTGTGACCCACAAACAGGATCCCATCGCCAAGTGCTGAAGGACCTGGTTGTGCCGTGGGTTCTCCACAAGCATTGTGTCTGGGACTGAGGTTGGACCTTAGAATTCCCAAACAGTGGTCTGTGTACCTCTTCCAATATCCCTGCTCTTTATCCATCCCAAGCTGCAAGCAGTGCCCTGCAGGCAGCGAGCTGAGCTGCACACTGTGTTTCATTCTGCTCTGACACCTCTGCCCAGGTTCTGTTGTGAACCAGACACTGCTGTGCTGGCGCTGGCTCTGTGTGTGTGACACAGGCAAGCGAGGCCTGCTCTGTGCAGCAGAATGGGCTTTTCAGCGAGCAGCGCAAAGAGGGAGTCAGTTCAGTTCCCTTTGGACCAGAGAAGGAGCCAGGAACAGAGCACAGGGCTGGTGGCTGTCCGTGTCCTCAGGCTCATCCGCGCGGTGCTGCGGTCCCTCCATCCTTCTCTGACCTGCCCAGTGAGGTTTCCTTTCCTCCCCTGGCTGTGTGCTGGGCTTCAGCTTGCTTCAGCACCGGTTCCAGTGATGGTGTGTTAAAGATCCTTTGCTTTGTGCTCTGGCTTCGTGTGCCGCTTGTTTCCTCCCAGCTGAATGCCGTTTCCCAGAGGCTGGTGGTACCGGAGTGATTTCCATGTAATCAAATGCTGGCAAGTGCCACCTCCACCGGAGCAGAGCATCACAGGAGCAGAAAGCTCAAGCAGGGTCCTTGTTCTGTGCCTCCCAGAGGGGAAAATTGATGTGGACCCAATAGACAGCAGCCTGGGCATATTATGGCTAACAGCTTGCTGGGGAACAGTCCTTAGCAAATTGCATTTAATTTGGGAATGTGTAAAAACAGAAAATTCAACGTGCCAGAAAAAAATTCCTTCCTTAATTTGCTGTTTTAAATGTGTGTTCAAATCTGTTTATTCTGGAGGCGTGTAGGTAAGGGAAAGGAAGAGAAAAACCTCAACCTGCTCCTGCTCCGAGGCAGAGGAGGAACCTCATGGCCAAGGCTGGTGGTGGGCTTGGGTTCCAGGCAGGGGGGAGCTTTCTCCAGCCGAGGTAGTGGTGTTGGAAAGCTTGGATCGGGTCCGTTGCAGTTATCGTTAAGGCTTTGCTCATGGTCTGTGGGAACACCAGGCAAATGCTGGTCTATTAATTGTGTTGTGTGTGGTTTGTTACAGATGTGGAGGCAGGGCACACTGCGGAGATGGTGGGTTCAGCATCATGGAGCAGTGCGAGAAGGACATATGGGGTGGGGGGAGCACATGGAATCACAGGATCAGCACCATTGGAAAAGCCCTTCAAGCTCATCCAGTCCAACCCTTACTCCAGCACTGCCCAGGCCACCCCCAACCCATGGCACTGAGGCCTCGTCTCCACGGGGTGTGAACACTTGCAGGGACGGTGCCTGCAGCCCTGCCCTGGGCAGCCTGTTCCAATGCCTGAGCACCCTCTGGGGCAGGAATTGTTCCTCAGCTCCATCTAAACCTGCCCTGGTGCAGCTTGAGGCCGTTTCCTCTTGTCCCATCCCTTGTTCCCTGGGAGCAGAGCCCAGCCCCTCCTGGTTCCATCCTCCTGTCAGGCACTTGTAGGCAGTGATCAGGTCCCCCCTGAGCCTTCTCTTCCCCAGACTGAGCCCCCCAGGTCCCTCAGCCGTTTTGCAGATGAGGTGTATGTTGGTTACATGGGATGAGGGTGACCTGTTTCTCCAAGTCATTCCCCACTGCCAGCTCCAGGCAATGAAAATGTATTCTATGAGCGGTGAATAATTTAGCAACTTTCAAGTGATTAACACAGAGGAGAAGCTACAGCATGGAGGGGAGGGTGTGCTTGGAGACAGTCGTGTTCTGTGCGGGAGGGCAGGACGGACCCTTTGCATCCCATGAATATCACTGCTGATAGAACATAAGGGTTTAGGCTTGTGCTCATCCTCAGGAGAAAGGTGAATCAAAGAGCCAAGGATCTGAAGCAGTTTGTAGTGTCAGGCTCTCAAAGGTGGCTTTGTCACTGTTTAAATTGTGGATTGAAAAGGTTTAAAGAATTAACTTCTCGTTTCATGGCTTCTCTGTAGAGTCAGAGCCACGGGTGAGACCAGGTCATGAAAAGAAGCAGACCTTATTTCTGATACAAACCGTCTCTTTATGACACTGCAAGTTCAGGACACTCAATGAAACCATTACTTTGCCATAAATGTGGAAAATATCTATTCTTATATTAGACAGCTCTGAGAAATGGTTAATGCTCCAGCACCATGCCAAGAGCCACAGCTCATCCTGCTCTTAATCCACTTAATGTACGTTTTATTGGCGTGCTCAGGGTAGGGCTGGCACTGCTCTCACACCACACTGAGCCCCAGGGTCCAGCCCGGAGCAAGGGCCCCGCGCTGCTGCCTGTCATTGCCGCCCTGCCTGGCCATGTCAAATAGGGCAGTTAAGTGGGGCTGGCAGAACGGCTTCAGCACCGAGCAGCAGCAATCGACCTTCACTGTTTCCCTGGTCATGTTTATGAGAAGCCCAGGAACGCTTCCTGCTAAGTGTTCTGTGACTGCTACACGGGAGCTCCCTGCTCCAGTGCCTAAAGGGGCTGCAGGAAACCCGGAGAGGGGCTTGGGACAAGGGATGTAGGGACAGGCCAAGGGGAATGGCTTTAACCTGCCCGAGGGGAGACTGAGCTGAGCTCTTAGGCAGAAGCTCTTCCCTGTGAGGGTGCTGAGGCGCTGGCACAGGGTGCCCAGAGAAGCTGTGGCTGCCCCATCCCTGGCAGTGTTCAAGGCCAGGTTGGACACAGGGCTTGGAGCAAGCTGCTCTAGTGGAAGGGGTCCCTGCCCATGGCAGGGGTTGGAGCTGGAGGAGCTTTAAGGTCCCTTCCAACACAAACCGGCTGGGAGTCTGTGATACACTCAGGAGTAAGACAGAGCACACTAGCATGTGGGCCCCCCTATGATAATTACAGTCCGTACACCATGGGCTTTGTGATGTTGAACTTTCCCCACCTTTCTTGGAGCCTCATGCATCCCAGGTCATGCTGGAGTGGCTGCCAAGAGAAGAAACAAGCAGGAAAACTGCTATTGAAAAGGTTGCCATAAGAACCGCTGGTTCTGGTCCTCCTGGCTGTGGGACCCCTCACGTGCTGGCTGGACAAAGGCTCCAGTGGTGTCCTCAGGACAGAAACCACAGCAATGCCTGTGCTCTGGCAGGTCTTTAGACACATCCTCAATAGGGTTTTGCATACTCCTAGCTGCAAAGCTGATTGCTTGTCCCCGTTTTCAGAGCTCATCGAGCATCACTGCATGGGCTTAAATATTTCACAGCTCAGGCAGTGCTCAAGGGAGCAGTGGGTTTTCCTCCCAGGGGTGGAGGCTGAGCCATGCTGCAGGATCCATCTTTGATGAGGTGGTGGGTCTGAGGAGGAGGATGTGAGGAAGCTCAGGTCATCGTGTCAGTGGTTGCGGTGGTGGGAGGACAGCGAGGCCAGCATCATCCTGCTTGGAAACTTTAATGGGCACTGGTGTGGCTGCTGGGGTAAGGGGACCTTTAGAAGACAAGAGCTAAGGGAGGGTTGCTCTGAATGCGCTGCTGCAGCATGAAAACCCTCTTGGCTGGGTGTGTAGAAAGCATTTATGTGGAGCTCTGTTTAAAGATGTGAAACGATGAGCTGCGTCCCAGGGGCTGGGCATGCAGCACCGCAAGGGCAAAAATCCTGCATCAAAGGAATTCCTAATTAAATTAATTTCTTGGGCTTTTAAAAGCTCGATCTCATGTATCTTTTATTTAATATTGGGATGGTTCTTGAACTTCTACATCCCCAAGTTTATTACAAGCTTCTAAAATGCTTCATTCTTTTCTTTTTCCTCATGCTTTCTGCTTCATTGCAAGAGTCCTTGTGGATTTCTGGCTCACCTGGAGTTAGTAGCTGCCTCCTCAAAAACTTGGAGATTGGAGCTGGCTCGCTGTAGTAGTAATAAGGTTCTTCCTGGAAACAGGGTTTCTTTACTGGCTGGATTTTATTTCTAATTGCTAACAGTTTCTGCATCTTCCAGTGAGAATTCCTTAACTGTGTTTAAGCTGGGATTGCTCAGCAAACCTTACCACTGCAGAGCCAAACTGTGTGGCACATGCATAAAACATGACCCTGATTCCCTTGGATGGAAGTGAACCGAGGCTGACAAACCCCAGCTTTTCTGTTGTGCTGAGCAACATCACAGAACCCCAGCCTGGTTTGTGCTGGAAGGGACCTCAAAGCTCCTCCAGCTCCAACCCCTGCCACGGGCAGGGACCCCTTCCACTAGAGCAGCTTGCTCCGAGCCCTTGGGTCCAACCTGGCCTTGAACACTGCCAGGGATGGGGCAGCCACAGCTTCTCTGGGCACCCTGTGCCAGCGCCTCAGCACCCTCACAGGGAAGAGCTTCTGCCTAAGAGCTCATCTCAGTCTCCCCTCGGGCAGGTTCCGGTTTGAGATGGAAATGGCAAAGACGCCCCAGCTTTGTGTTAGCCAAGATTTTGAGAACACTTGAAACGTTTCTCAAGGTTCAAAGTGGGAAGCTGTGAAAAGCACCAGTTTTGGGGGTATTGTAACTGAAATTCACATTTTTCAGAGGAGAAATGAAAACTTTGGGGTCAAGCATTTCAGTTTGTGCAACTCTTTGCTCTTTTTACCTTTCAGGATTAAAATGCAAAGGAGGTTTTATTGCGCAG